>NC_134431.1:16634088-17356490 GCF_030867145.1 Opisthocomus hoazin
AATCTTTGCTGTAAACAGAACACTTAAGCTCCAAAAATTTACCAACCAGAGAAGGCAAATGAGGAGAGGGTAAGTTAAAAATCTGAATCAGGCTACCTGAACTTTAAAGCTGCACATGCCTTTAGACTGGGAGGAGGGGAACGGGAGACGGGACACAGGGGACTTTGAAAATAACCACATTAAAGATTGGGTAGCTGGGTTTACTATGAAGTATACGCACTTGACATTGGGTGAATGATGAACCGCTAAGTATCTTGGATCTGGTGAGGATGATGGTTTGGTCAATATTGATTTGGGGACAGTCATAACTGGTTTTGAAGTTTCATGTTTCGTGTCCCCTGCTGCAACTTTGTCAGGTGCAGGACCAGGACGCAGGGCTGGTGTCACAGTACCAGAGGAGCTGCTCATGGCTGTCCTGGGGTCTCTGCCAGAAACTGTGACGGTTGTGACAACTCCGCCAGCACAAGAGGCAGGAAAAGCAGAAGCCTCTTCAGGTACAGAAGAATCTGTATTGTCATGGCCCTGGGTTGTAGGAATGTAAGTTCTTTCTACGACTGGCTGAGGAACCGTTTCTGCTACTGGTCCAGCATCAGTTTCCATTGCATCATCAGAGACGGCCTCTTTGGCAGGCTCCGCTGCTGGGGTCGGTGCAGAACTTTCATACTTCGGCTGAACTTCTGGTTTTGATTTTGCCTCCACCTTTTTAACAGAAGCCACTGACTTTATCTTCTTAGGAGGTACTTCATCTTCCGATGCTGAAATCTGACCTATGAATTTATTTTAAAAGCTTCTGATTACTATTTAACAATGAAATAGTTTGAAGAGAAAAACAAATAAACAAACAACATTGTCAACAGAAGAATTCTTTTACTTTGCACAAAGTCAGCACTGTCGATACCTGTACAGATTTTGCAGTTCAGGTCAAAAAGATGGGCTCGATGTTGACTTGTTGTATCCTTCAACATACTACTAAAAACATCTAGAGACGGAGCACTGTTGAAATGTGGTGCAGTTCGGGTTGACTCTTGCTGCTCCTAAAAGTGAACAAACACAAAAAAATACTCCAGATGATCATTAATTTCAACCATAAAAACCTCTTTGGAAACCATTAATTAACTTCCGAGCTTAAAAAAAAAAAAATAATTAAAGGCTTTGGTTAAAGCATATCATGTCAGAGAGAATTCTCAAATAATGTTTGTCCTCATTTAATTCCGCAGTGTTCGGAAGTAGATAGCTAATGTGCAGAAAGAAAAGATTTCTCTGTAAATTGACAGCAAGAGCTGAAAAATGCACAGCATTTTAGAAGTGCGTGCAAAATATGCCTATCATGTGGTTGTTGCCCTCCTTCAAGCTTAAAAGAAAGATGTGCATAGCACACCTACTAGGGGATAACGTCCTTACAGGTCACTGAGACGATCCGCGCTGCTGCTGGTGAAAAATCTGAGGCCCTAGTCACCATTTATCTCCTTCGATGTCTTCCCGCTGAAGCAACAGCCAATACTTACATCAGAATCAGACACTGGCGGAGAATCTTCCATGTTTACAACTTGCAAGTGTTCCCGTTTTACAGGTATTTTCTTGATTTCATGAGATTTGCTTCTTGACTCTATAATCTGAAAGAAAGAGAACCATTTTGTTTAAAAGTCCATGTATTTATTTTATAATTTTATTCCATCCTTTCTTATCATTTGGCTGGTGGTAGAGAAAAGGTATATTGAAACTGAACATTATTAGTATTTTATTAGGAAGAAAATGGTGCATTAACGCAATACGGGTGGTAAGGGTCGGCAAACTCACTCTTCCTTGGTATCTAAGGACACAGGGGAAAATTGTGTTACTTACTGCTTTAGCTGGTTTCTCTTTCCATACAGATAGTTCTTTAGATAAAAGTTCTTCTGGTTTCATTCTCACTAGCTTTGACAGTGAGATTTCCTCACGAAGGACACGATGAAAAAGTCCCTGAAAATGAAACAGACTTTGTTGCCATGGTGAAGAGAACCTGCTTGGGTAACAAGCAAGGTTTGTAGTGCAGAACAGGCAGAACCAGTCCCAGTTTCTTAATTCTCTCTTAAAAATACCGGCTACTTATAAGCAAATTTGGAAAGGTGCAGCAACCAGAACATAAGGATACAACAAACACAAAGTACGAATTTTCCTCATTATCACCGATACCTATTAATATAACTGAATAGGAACGTCAGACGTTGAGCAGCCGCTCCCGTTTCGTATCTATTGTAGAAATTATAAACAAGCAAACAAAAAACGTTTCAGGTGTTCTGCAGTGGATATTTTCATCTGCACCAGCATCCATTTTTTTCTTTTAAAGCATAAATCTGTTTGCGTACATGGGCAGTATTCAACCCATACTACAGAATGTTCGAAGAGAAATTAACAAAGTCTGTATTTATTTTAAGAAAGCCACTCTGTAAATAAATATTTCACACCAGATGCCCAAACTTAATAAATACACATGACCAATTAAAGTAGAGTTTGAATTCTTACCAGATAAAAATTTAAGATTTGAGTGGCTTTATAATAATCTTTTACAGTATAATTTGTAAGTCTCTATCTTGAAGCTCTTAATGTTGAGGGTAGAATTTGACACATCATTAAAAACTGAAAATATATTTTAGTATATGTTTACAGAAATTCCAAACCTGGTTTTTGGGGTCCTTGAGGTTGAACATGATGCTACGGTATTTACTCTTGTATCTGTTGTCCGTAACTTGAAATAAATTAAACATCTCCTTTTCAATATTGAGTGCTACTTTCCCTACTTCACTCTCTGTCATGACCAGATCATCGCTATCATTGACTCTGTTAACAACAAAAAAGGGTACATGCGTTTATGTTAGGTGTGAATCCTCAGGTAGCATTCATGAAAACCAGCTTTTCTGAGGAAGGAGCTAACCTCGGCTCCTCCTCCCTGAAGACTCCTTTAGAAGACATCTCAAAGCCAAAGCCTGTCTCAGGACCTTTCACTGTGAGCTACGGCAACCCTTCACGACTGTCCACAGAAGACAGCCCTTGTGAACTGACACCAGTCTCTACAACTGCTCCTGCTCAGGGCACTGAAGGTAGGAGTTTCTCTGCCATGAAGACACCGGGAGTCCAAGCACCTGAGTTTTAGTGCTGGATTTTCCACTTTCAACAGCATTTCCATGTCAAAGACAACACCAGAGTGCAACAGTCTATAATACATATTGATGGCTGCCACTAGCTTTAATAATCACTGTGGGACAATTTGCTTTTGTTTGGGTTTTTTAAAATTTTCCTAAGTGATACAGCTGTCCACTGACCAGGGTTTGTTGTTGTTGATTTTTATGTTGGGAGGGGAGAGAATCTCTGCTTCAGTTCGCCTTCAGCCTTTCACTGTGGTATTTCCTAGACCATGTTCCCTACAACGTCTACATCTGCACACACTGCCATCACCAGATTTTAAAACTTCAGAGCACCTGCATGATAGAAGCTTCAATACTGTAATTTAATTCCTCAACTATAATTGACTCAGCATAAATGGAATAGTGAGGTTTCTTTTTTTTAAAGGCTTTTTCACATGCACATTTATTTTATATTAGGATTTTAAACCTGAAATGCCAATTATACTTGTAGTAATTTGTAGTATAAATTCAATCCCTCAATATCCCTTATCAGAAGGTAAACAAAAGTCTGCAGGCTAAACATTTACATCTAGTTGTAGCTTCCTATATAAAATAAGTACTTTGAATTCCCACCTCTTCCACAAAATTTCTTTTAGGGACCGTCGAATGTTTTGTCGAATCTGAGAGTTGGGTTGTGACTGGACAGGGCTAGCTGATGCTTTTCCTTGGCTGCTTCCAGAGGCAGTAGAAGTGGAAGATGGTGACGGCCTTTTGAGTCCTCCACCCAAACTGGAAGATGTAGCTGGTTTTTTGGAAACTGAGGGGCCGTGAGAAAGAGATGAATGTTTGGAAGGAACACTGCCTGATGAAGTAACACTGCCTGAAGGAACCCAAGGTTTCTTGGGAATTACACCTTTGAAACTTCCAGCAGAAGGTTTAAGTGGTTGCTTAGTAAGTGATGTGTTAGAGAAGGATGGGGACTTCTTTGAAGGAAGATTTTTAGCAAGAGAAGACATCTGTTTCTCTATTATAGCTGCAACAGCTTTCTTCGATGGCAATGTAGGCTCTGCTCTGTCTTCATGCCTTTTCTCTTCCCTTTGAGCTGTTAAAACAAAGAAGAAAATACAACATTAAAGGCTTATCTTTATAACTTCCTCTCAATGAAGATCAGCTACCAATCTATAAAGAAAAGTCTGTGAAATGACATCTCCAGAAAATAACGATCAAGTAGTCCATTTAAGCTATTTAATTTCACTAGGCTTTTTAAAAGCAATTTTAAAAACCATGCAATGGTTGACATAAGTTTTTTGAAGAAATTTGTCTTTGATCCTGCAGAGAGTACTTCATCCCAGACGCCGACTGAAGACTTTAAGAGAGTTCCACTCCGGCTCTAAAGGCTGAAAATTTTATTTACAAGCTATGCAAGAAAACTGGAGGGGGAAAAAAAAAAGGCACCACCTTCAAAGATTCCTGAGCGGGATAACCTTCAAAAATCCCCAAACTTTCACACATTAAAAAAAAAAAAAAAAGGTGGCAATACAACCCACATCTTATACTTAACGAGAAAAATACTCATAGCACCTTACAGAGCCTGTTTATTACAGAGGCTGACCTGACTGATAGAGTCCATGAATTTGAAACTGCATTATTACCTTAAGTTTAGTATTACTGAAGTTTAATAAATTCTTTCCCCCAGACTTTTTATTTTAAAGAGCAAGCAAAGACAGACAACCTACACAGCACAGAAGTCGCTTAAAAAATATGAACACATACTCAATCTACTCGCTGCTAGCATTAACATCATACTGATGACATTGCCATAAACTATTCTTAGATCTTACTATTCAGTTCCTAGCTAAATTCTATATTTATAGAATAATTAAACATTAATATTGCTGCTCAGGCTGTGGCCATCTAATGCCTGTTGTTTGCAAACTGTTCCATTCACACTATTCAAATTTTCCACTTAAGCTTTTTTTCCTAATATTAATAGAATAATTGATACATGTCATACACAAGAAAATTTACAAAGTGTTAAGTAAAGGCTCCAGTTTTCACCCATGCTGAAGCCGTACACGCACAGGACTTGAAAAGCAATCATTTCTTTAAACTGCATTTCATCTGCCCACCTTCTGGCACTGACAGAACAACACAACATAACAAAAGAAAAGCCAAACACAAAAGCACACCACCACCCCCCCCCCAGCAAAAAGCCCCATAATTTACAAGACATTAAAGTTACAGTGGGCTGACACTGGCACATTTATCCTGACAGCTCAAGCACGGAAGGGTTCTGATGGGAACTGCCAAAAAACAGCTCCTGAAATACAATTGTTTCAATTAGAAAAGTCAAAAGTTTTCTCCCCAAAAAGCCTTCTTTCTCACAAATCCATAGATAGCCACTGACCAGTTCACACGTTAATTTTTAATCTCATGTTTTTAGCTAATGAAGGTTTGTAGATTAATTAGGCCAGAAGCCCTCGTAGCAAAATGCAGGACCCTGCCTGGGAAAGATCCAGGAATTTAACTATTGATAACTTCACCAAGGACCAAATGGTCCCTTCCTCACCTTCCCCATCTGCTATAGTGAGAGCAGAAACTACAGAAAGGCTCTAAAGCGCCCAATCTTTGTCTCTGTTCCGCGACGGACACGCAGGGGACCGGGCGCTGCTGTGAAGTCTGGTTCACGACACCCCACAAGTCAGGCCCAGCTTTCGGTGGAACCCTGCCCCAGACCGGGGAAGAGCTGGAGCACTCCGGTGGCGTCGCCTCTGGTGCTCCCTCGCCGCGGGAGGAGACCGCCTTGCGACCCTTCTCCGGATGTCGAAGCTCAGGCGCTGCCTGAATGCCAGCGCACGCTTCCAGCAGACAGACGCTGCCAACCCCGGTTTCTTTAAACGGGCTCTTACTGGTCGCCGTGTCGCCACAAATACAGGAACCAGTGGTTAAGATTAACTGAGAAACGATGCAGTACTTGAACTTTTGTAAGGCTAAGTATAAGGGTACGTGCTGAACATCTGTCTGCTGAAGCACAAGGAGCAGCAGCCGGAAGATCCAGGAACACTGCATCTTTATCCTGAATTTTTTCCTAGAAATATTTCACATGTAGACACCTTGAGGAATTTTTCTGAGTGAGATTTAACTGCCATAATACATTAAATAATTTCAATAATTTCAAAGAATGTGAAGATTTTGCTATAAAGTAGATTAAAATTATTACTCGCACGCTATTCCCGCAGGTTTCCCAGCAGACGGAGCTAGGGAGAGCTTCCGTGCGACCCACAAAGTCCCTCCTTGCGTCCCTGGCCTCCCCTACCCCGCCGACGCTGTGCCTGTGGTCGGGGGGCTTTGGCAATCCAGGGAGGGAGGAACGGCATCGGGAACTATTGCTGATGGTTTTTGTTTGGTCAAGTTCAGCACCCAGAACTTGACAGAGGTAAAAAGCCAACCTCTTTTGAGTTAATAATCTTGAAGAGAGAGAAGGCGAATATCCAAACCATGCGTGCTGGGAACGCTGCAGGAATTGCTCTACTTCCATTCTTTTTTTCCTGGTTTATTGCCTCTCCTCCGCGGAATGGTACCTTTTGGGGCAGGCAGGACAGCAGCACGTTCCTGTGACCCATCAGGGAAAGGCAGGACAGCACAGGTGGGGTTTCAAAATGACAACAGTAAAATGCAGTCCTCAGTGCTAAGACCTTTAGTTCTTTTGGTTTACAGCAGAAGTACAAAATGTGAAATTCTAAATTCATATTTAATTCGCTGTACGCTGTCTTTTTAATGATTAGCTCAAAGTAACAAGAACTACATTGATAAAATAGTACAGCCAAGATGTTTTGTGTCAATCAGATGCTGTATATGATAAGAACTATATCCACACCACAAACCTCTCTGTTACAAACAGCTATAGCATAGTAAGAATATATACTTGTAAAATAAATCAATAAATAAAAGATGCCAGTACAAAGGTAGATTGATGTTCCCAGGGTTGAAGGGCAGCAGAATCAGTAAGCGTCCAAGAAGAAAAATGCAGAAGCATCCTTTATTCTGCAGGCTGACATCATGACTATTTAGAAGGGTTTCCATGGTAAGGCACGTAATCCTGTGCTGCTTTAGCCATTAGAAAGTGTGCAAATATTTCATAAGCCTCATGAAAGTTTAACAGTTTCAAACTACAGCACTACTTTATACCAGTTAAAACTGTCTACTCGGACATACTTGTTGATTAGAGAAATCGATGGTACAGATTTTGTAGGTACTAACTCGGTCACAACTGAAGAGAAGACGCAGTCAATACCTACTACACAAAGTAGCCACTGTGTTTTATACTGGGACGTTTCCGGTCCTTTTCATCAATAGCTCCAGCATACCTACAACAAATGCTCTTAAACAAATTTAAAATAAAAGGACAGAGGTGACTACTGCACATTAGCCCATCCAGCCTGACGGAATAATAGGGCGCTTCACCAGACAGAAGATTCGTGCCAGAATAAAGCATTCAGTGGCTCTTCTCTCTGGCACTTCTGAACACACGGGTGCACCTCCCTTGGCTTGACGTTAGAAACGCTATTTAAAACAAAACAAAGCATTAATTCCTCTTTTCCCCATTTTGTCCTGCGAGGCACTTGCTAGGACAGCAACAGGATTCTTACTGACTGGAGAGAGGCAGGGGCTGAAAAGACCGAGAGGTACAGATGGAGCCGAGGAGCCAGCTCATTCCCAGAGCGAAACCCGATGAATCCTCTGGCAGAGAGGTGCATTCCTTGCATGGCTTAAGAAACAGCATCACTACGGTATGCTCACTACAGACATAACTCCAGTCTCTCCCAGTAGCTGCCAGCAGATACAGAGCCCCTCCCTTGGGGAAACTCCCTGCCAAGCTAAGCCAAATGTGACAACGTGCAGCTAAGAAGGAAACTTCTGCACGCGGTGGAGGACGTAACCGCCACACTATCTGCTGTGCTACAGCTGACAGCCACCTATCCTTCACGTGATTCTGTGCCTCTTGACATGGACGTTTGAGCACTGCAACGTGGTTGTCGAGGCCCAATTTACGCACGATTTCCACAGCGTAGCGCTGGTAGATTTTGCGTGAAGGATTTGCGGGACGCACTCGTATCATAATCCCTCGCTGACACTGGGAGGTTGTTTTACACCACCAGCATGGAAATAATCCAAAAGAAATTCTGCTCTGCCTCCGATCTCTTCAAAATATTTCTGTACAGCATTCAAGCCTGTTCTGGTTCTTCCCCCTTTCCCTCTCCACCCAGTCTTTCTTTGGAAGAGTAGCTTTAGAAAGCCACCTCAAAAATACACCACCACCACCCACTCCTGGTTTCTAAATTAAATTAAATTGAAAATTAAAATGATCTTATTTGTGATGGGTTATGTTGCTGAAGACATTATCTAGTTTTTCCAACTTTTAAATACCTGAAGAAATACGCTATTACTTTTGTTTGTATAGTTTTAAAATTACTCAAATCACGCTTCAAAGATCTTCAACTTCTTGCTCTAGTTGATGCTAGGAGTTTTAAGCGATGCTGTAGATAAACCATAGGCAGTCACTCTTGAAGAGTGTTTCGTGATCAGTCTGTACAGCTCAGATTTCTTTGAAAAATTTTGGGGAAAAAAAAAAAAGCACCAAAGTTACTATAGAACATTAAAGAGACTTTCACTTGTGAAACGTGTCTTGCAGCCATGCAAGCTGATCGGTCATTATGTAGTACCAGTTACGAGAAGCTTCCCTGCAGAATTTCAAGTTTGGCATAAAGCACTTCATACACCAGAACTGCTGCCTCTGGTGCCTAATACTGTCTTAACGTTTCCCTGTGTTCTCTTCCACCTACACTAACCCCTGTTTTCCCCCCTCCCAGGATAAAATTCCTCACGGCAGCGTGCGGGGAGCACAGGCTGACGGCCGTGGTGGCTTGTCCAGCTTGCAGAGACCTTTCCGCGGCAGCAGGACGGCAGCAGCCCAGCGCTGGAGCAGACGCTGCCTTGCACATCGGTGGCCTTCCGAGCCCGCAGCGCGGAGGGTGCTGGAGCCCCTGGGGTTTCTACACCTCCTGCTCGTGCTCCCGTCACTAAAACAGGGAGTTTCAGAAAAACAAAAATCAAAAAACCAAGCCACAACAAACTTTCGAACGTATGCACAGCATACAGGTTTGTGCGGCACCACCAGTAAGAAAGCTGGTAGTTCACATTCAGTAGTTTTTCTGTAAAAAAAGTTCTGTAAAAGTCCACAATATAAGTAGTAACATCTAAGAAGCAGAGTAGAGCTGCTTGTGATCCACCTTTTAAAGTGGATCATTTACTACACTTGAAGGGATTTTTATGTCGTTTTTGAAAAAAAGCCTCACCCTGATGTCAAATTAGAGGGAAGAAAATTCACTAGTGCAGCTTTGCAGTTGTTAGAAAAGCAAAAATACCTGTTTGAAGGTATTCTCCAACAGCCTGCGTACAAGCTGGCCAGAGCTGAGTAATTATGTATTTTGAGAAGAGCTGATCTCTAAAGACAGGCAGCAGCACCAGCCTTTACAACAGCTTCCACGTCCGACAGGAATGCAGGTGTGCGAAGACCGAGCCGAAGCAGTCATCTGTTCAGGAATTCACAAAAACCCCAGCCAGCGCTGCGAGTGCCGCTCGGCCACCGGCCGCTGAAGCTGCCCTGCGAAGTCCCGGGTGGCCCCGCAGCTCCTTGGTGCCCAGGCGCAGGCAGCTGTGTTCTCCGCTGCTCTGCGATCCCAGCGCGCTGCAGCTGCCCAGCCTGAGCCTTACGAAAGGTGAGGGCAGCCCGTTTTGACACGTGTCACAGGAGGAAAGGACGGGCTCTTGGCTCAGAGAAGTCTCTCACCCCTGTTTGCCAATACCTTAGAATTCAGGAACTGCATTTCCCCCTTTGTAAAACTGTTAAAACAGAGGACGGGCAGGATTTCTCAAATTTAAAACTGGTGGTGTTCCAGCAGCTTCCCTGTGCCTCTCAGGCTCCGTACGTCCGAACCGCAGCTGTGGTCTGCGCCCCTGCAGCGCAGAATTCAAACTGACGCCTCCACCCCAGTGCGGAGGCCGATACCCAACTTTCATCCAGTTGTTTTTCCGAAGTGGAACCTTGCGGTGCATTACCCAACTTCAACCACTGAACAGTCCCTGGGGGAGCCGGTGCTGCGGCTGCCAGTCCCAACGCACTCTACGATGGGCAGTCACTTACCCGTTCGGCGGCGGTCGCTGCCCGTCGCGCTGCTGGACGCGTGCCCGCCGTGGCAGCCGTCCCGCTCGGTGCCGCCGAGGCACCCTCTTGCGGCACCCAACACCGAGTGCCCGGGGCTGGCAAGGTGAGCTGCCGCTTGTAACCGCTTCTCTTCCACGCCGCTCAGCTCCTGCTCTCCCGAGACCTGTTTTCGCTAGACTTTTTGTCAAATATTTCTCTCAAAGATAGCTTAGCGTTAGTTCTAAATAACTCAGAAGTGTTGCACTATTCTGAACTAGGTTTCGGTGTTAGTTTTCACTGTTAATTGCCTATGGAACAACGTGTCTGCTTCCACTCTCAAGACCAAATCAAACTTTATTACCAAACGCTAGCGCTTCAGAGGCGTGCCTCCTGCCCTGCTGCTTTTCCTCAAAAGCGTCTATCAGTTCTAATCTGCACCACAATGAGAAAATCGTAATTAAGCTGCCTGTGTGCCAAGCCTTTACAGTCAGGCACACAAAGAAAGTAAATCTGGCTTTAGAGTTAATTAATTTAGGAAACTCTGTGAGGAGGGTCTTTTCTGTGGTGGTGATTTGTTTGCTTTCAAGCCAACACTGGAGCTCACGCAAATCCATAGCTTTGACACCTACAGCTTTGTTTTAGTCTACATGAAATTATAGTGATTTATCTGATCTATGTTAGACGACTACATCTTCGTAACTACACCACTCCCGAGTGAAAAAGTGGCATTCTCTGCTGCAAGAAAAGGGCTCCTTATTTTCCAGACCGTTTACGGATCAGCATCATCACTCCTTGCAGGCACAGGCCATCTTCAGGTTCCCAGCTCAGTACAGATCAGACACGGCAAATCAGCAGCACCAAGATCAGCAGCAAAACTTGACTCCAAAGTGCAAGAGATCACCTCGAAAAACCCTTTTATTTGGGGACTAGCAGAGGAAGATCTTTTTCACTGGCTATGCAGTCAAGTGAGCAAGTTCAAAGAACTAAAGTAATATTAGTAAAAGAAAGCAAAACAGCGATAGAGGGTGGGGAGGTGTTTTAATCAAACTTTCATCACTTGCAGTGTTGATGACAAGAGATAAACCACCCTAATATTCATAGTCGTACCCTATGTACCCCAGAGGGTTTCTGCCCCCCCAGCCTCTCCGCCCAGCACCCACTGTGGCAGGAGAGCTGGCTTTCTGTCGTCCAAGCGCCTCGGGGGTGCTTGGTGCCCAAAAGGCAAAGTGGGAAATATGCCAGCAGCAGGGACCAGCCTTCCTAACCTAAGAGACTCGGCCAGAATCTTCACGTGGCTGGCATCCACAGGAGAGATGCGACATACCTTGCAGAGCAGAGAAGGGGAGCTCCAGCAGTTCACAGGCAGATGGTAATTGCTCCCCAGGGACCCCACTGCTCCTTCTAAGTGGCTGGGTCCCAGAGGTGTTGGCTTCAGCAGCCACGATGGGTCTGCCTCGCTCCACGGCCAGGGCTCAGCCCACCCAGCAGCCCCGGGCCAGCACGGCCCTGCCACTCTCATGGTCCTGGCTCAGCGCTGAAGCTGCGTTATGCCAGCCGCTCCTGGACTATCATCCTTCCAAAGCCAGACCTCCAAGATTAATTTCTGAGAAGTTCTGGCAGACTCAGCTTAGGTATTCTGCTTATTAGTTGGTCCCTCAGTAGCCTTTCTGAAAACTCCTCTAGCTACCAAGGGTTAAGGCTAGACCTACTACACGTAGAGCAGCCATGTGTCCCAGAAAATTGCCAGTAACAAATTTTTTTTTTTTTTATTCCCTTGGTACTACTGAATACTTGCTGCCTCATATTATGGGTCTATGCTTCAGAATATTGCATTTCGCAAAGATGCCTTAGCTTTCCAGGAGTTAATTCAGATGCCAGTAGTAGTTCAGTCGTGGAACTTGGCACAGGCTAGTTTTTCCTATGGGGAAGCAGTCACACCAAAACAAAGGCATCAGGTTTAACTATGCTCAGTCCTTGCAGACAAATGTACTTACAACTTAAGAACAGCTCCTCAATTTAAGTAAAATATTTTTAATAGTTAGTAGTGAAGGATTTTTTAACAGCTGAATCAACAGCAGCATATCCACATCCACTGTGCTCAACTGAAGTCACAACTTAAGCTGGTGCAGTCTTTCCTGGAGAGAAGCATTAAATGGCACCAGTCTGTGTGCAGACAAGGCCTTACTTCTGTCCTTTCACAACAGCACTTACAGCCTCCTACAGCACTTTTACCTCCTGAGCCATAACTCCTCTGTCTTGAGTGCAGGACATTTTCCCCTGCTCTCTTTACAGTGGTGTATTTTCTTTCTTTTCTGTCTTTGTACTATTATTACAGAAAGGAAAAAAAAAAAAGACATAGAAAAATACATAAATTATGTACGCTGTAATCCTAGCAAAGGATGAGCTCCCACTACAACTGTATTCCCTTTACAAAGTCTCCTTATTTTGTTAGAGGAACAAAACAGTCCAAGTGCCCTTTGTACCTGGGATCTATAACTACACAAGCAAACCCTATTCACTTTGTGAACAGGTCTTGGGTGTTGAAAAGTTTAACTGCAGAAGAAATGAAGCAAACTGAAAGGGGCAGTAAAAGGGAGTCTGTACCGCCAGAGCCAGGGCTCTACAAACCTGCCCCCCCCTTCCAGCAGGTGGCAGCATCGAGCTGTCTCTCGCAATTCACTGCTGTGAAGCAGCAGGAGAGGTGCCACAAACATTGCGCTTTTAATGAATGACTTCCCCTTCAAAGTCCGATCCATGAACAATTTACATAAAATATTAGTACCGAATAAGATATTGTAATAGATAGCTACAAACTCATTCTATTTATCTGTCTACAGCCAACTCAACAGAAGCTTAGTGGTTTGCTGTGACGAAGTGCTTTTTACTCAGGAAGTTCTACCACAAGAACAGTAATGAGACATATTTACCGTTTACGTTTTATCTAATAAACCCTCTTCACTCTGCTGTGCGCTTAGTTGCTGTTATCAACAAATGCAGTTAAGAAGTTTAAGTAGCTTTAGTACCTGAGTTGAGTAAATTATCAGTTCATGTGTTTCTTTTATGTCTAATAAGGCAAGTCAACTGAACTTCAACAAAGATTTGAAGCACCGATGAGTACTTAGTATGCACGTGACTGGGTAGTTTAAAAGTTGGGATACTGCAAACATCTCTCTTCTTCCTCTCCTTTGGATTCATTTTCTATTTGAAAAATACTGATACATTTGCTGCTGACTTCTATTTGACAATTAACAACAAAGAACATAGGAAAACAGTCTCTTCCAAGTGTTGCTCTGTCCAACAGAAAACCTGAGTTCAGGCGTTTCAGACATACACACTGATGCTGCTGATAAACGTCTGCACAGCAAACTGCATCTGTGAGGTGTTCCTTTCGCCCCTTCCTACAGGGCAGCAGTAAATATAATGGACAAATATTGCTACAAATGCAATACATGAAATGAGTTAAAGTTTAAGTATAAAAACTCTCAGCAGAGTCAAATAAGCAATGGACACAAACTGCTTTTGTGGCTCCTTCTGGGAAAAATGTGTTTATATTACACTGCTTAAAGTTCGTCCTCCTCTGGTATAATTAAAAACAACGTTTCCTAGTATTGCAAGATGCACGCCAGTCTGCTATTTCACAAATCATTTTGGGTGGTGCTTCCCCAGAAACACCTAGATGATCTTACCAGATAAACAAGAATTTTACATCTCCTTTGGTATGAGCTAGATACTGACAATTAACACTGGCTCACATGACAAATTCGGGATTTCTGTCACCACCTGAATCTCTGAACTATGTTCCTAAATCTCAACAACCCATACACTTGTACCAATTTGGAAGGTAGGATGACTTTTGAAAATCCATACAAATGTTAGGCACTGCGCATTAAATTAATACCAATTTTCCTAACGAAATGAAAAGCAACACTTCTGAAAGGGAATGTGATGCGTACCTAATTTCCTTTTACACGTGTAGCTCAAATACTGCCTGCAACTTTTAAAGTACTTTTACTTAATAATCACTTATCAAAGCAAGTTCAAGGTATTTCCCACTCTAGTTATTAATCAAATAAATAGGACTATTTTCACTGGAAACATCAAGAGATTAGACAGTGTCATTAATCAGGCTCCAGATTTTGGTGTACAGAGTCACTCCCAAGTACAGCCCTAACTCATCCCCAAAGAAGCTACAGAAAAAATTAGGAAGTGAAAAAACACGAACTAATGCGGTGAAAAAGAAATCACTGCTCTATATAACTGCATACTACTAGCACCAAATAGCCTTTTTTTTTTTTTTTTAAATGCAAAACATGTTGGGAGGAGGGGGGCTTGGTGGCAGGGTTTAGATGCAAATATACTGTATGTCCCTATCACCCAGTACATCTGTAAGAGTGGCTTGGTTTTCTTCTTGCTACTACTTAATAAAACTAATGTGATAGATAACAAAATCTTGCATCTGACAAGTACAAAGTAAACATATAAAGTAAATCCATGTCTGAAATATGATAAACTGACTGATGGGAAGAGTAATAGAGAGAGTAATTCTGCTAATCATGTTAAGTTTCCTTAATTCCTGCAGGGCCTTGTGCGCCGAGGTCACAAACAAGGATGTGCAGCACACGCCTTGAAGCTCTGGGAGAACGCAGGCTGTATTTTCAAATCCTGTCTATGGAAGAATCCCGTCCTCAGCCTCCTCTAGGCGACCTTACGTCCAAACATTAGACACCTAGATGTCTGGTCATCTTAAATGTCTTACATAATGAATGTTCAGAAATTAGCATTTCTAAACAGGGAGTCACTTTGTTCTAACATGAGTGTCTACAACAGATGGGAGGTTTCGTCCGCTGAAGGTGTTTTTCTTGACAGAGTAACTCTGACTTTAAGAGTTCTAACTTTTAGAGTCCCGAAGTGAAGTGAGAGGACTCTCACGAATTTCCACAGTGCTATTAATTCCTATGTTTTGAACAGTATATAAAGATTTGCTACATAAACAAAATCTTGTAGAAGATGATGCAATAGCAGCTTCACAGGAAGATTACAGATCAAGCCCATCCAATCAAAAACCAGGACAAATTTTTTCACAAATACACAATTTACCTGGGAATTTAGTAATGGCACAGAATCCCCACATATTAGTACAACTTACCTTAATAACAGCAGTCATAAATTCTTCCTTGCATTTGGTATGAGAGTTCTTCATCACACGAACTAGGCTGCTTTCTACTTGTTATTAAAGTCTGGTATATATACATATTTTTGAACCAATTTAACAATTTAGCTACAGGAATCCAATTTTCTACTGGAATTGGTTAAATCTGTGTAACCCCCAGTGTGGTAAAACTTAACAGCAATCCCCCCTTAAAAAAACGTTCAGTCTCCCTGACTAAAAATCTGTATTCCTGTTCCCTAGAAAAAAAAAACAAACCTATCGCAATACAGACATTTTAAGTGATAAGGTTATATGAGCACTTGCAATTATATTGAGATAGAAATTGTCATAAACATTTGACATGTAAAATAAGCCCTTACACTTTCATTTACATCTTTCTCTCCTAATTTTAGTTATAACACTGTTTCTGACAAAAAAGCTACAGTTTCTGAAAAAGCAGATTAAAAATGCAAGTTTATAAAAAAAAAAGTATCTTAAGAGTTCACTATAAAAAAGGCACAGAGCCCAAGTGACAAAATATACAACAAAAATATGCAGGGAAAAATTATAACCACTTAAACATCTGATGTGGGTAAACAGAATTAAAATATGCCTAGTAAGTCTACTATGTGCTATAATAATAAACAGCAATTTAGGGTAGTTAGTGTTCCCTCAGTGTTTAAAAATTACATCTTAAAGATAATTTATAAACTCATCTGTTACTTTACATATAATTTACGTGTTTAATAACTAGGTTTATTTCTGAAAATAAAATGTAAAATTGGCTAAAGTGTGGTTAAGAAAGCTGTGAGAACTGTATTTCTGAATTCATTAATCAGCAAGCCAGTAAACATTCGACACCAGGTCATGTGTTTTGTAAATGTGAAATGTCACATTTCATCTGAAGTACCACCACTGCATGATAAAACTACTTAGCTGGAGTCAATCAAAAACTGTCATTAGCAGAAAGACTTGTTCAGGCTACAAACCAGTATTTACTTACCTTTATGTGAGCTACAAGGATGCTATTCAAAACCTGCAAAAATATGCAAGGCAATATCTCTGCCTAATATCCCCTTAAAGATGTGTTCTTGTGTGTGTGGATAATGTGTGAATTATGAACATACAAATAGAAAGGAAAGAAAAAAAAAAGTGCTGCCTCCCCCCAAACTTAAAAGTAAAGAATGGTCCTTTAAATTATTTCATGTAAGGAAGAAAAGCAGCAGGAAGAACTTGGATATACTTGGCAGTTAAAAGCTGTTTGCAGAAGTGTAAAGTATCGTTGGATACCACGTGAAGATTTCATTCTCGGCACTAAAATGAAAATGCAAGACCTGAGAGACAGGTGCCAAATCTAAATTACAAAAATACAATTCAAATTAGTACAGTTAATTGCTGATTCATGACGCACACTGTGCGACCTTCTTGTAAAACTTCACACAAATGTTATCAATACTTACCTTTTCTAGATTAAAAACAGTTAATGTCTTTACGGGAAAAAATTAAAGCTTAATCATGTAGTTTTCATCCAGAAATCAGCTGGGTAGATTACATACAACCTTATCTTAATCATACAACTGTCATATATGATACAAATAAAACTTCTAAAGGTGTCTCCCGTTTGCGTGCATCTCAGTGCGCGAATCTTTGAAGGTGGAGAAAAGTAGTTTGGTGCCACATTAAGAAAAAAACCCAAATCCTAAACTCCCTAGTCTTGCCGAGCCAAGAATGGATGGGTATTCAAAGACAATGTAAATGATTATTCAGGAATATCCCTATGCGATACATACATTTGAACAACAGTGAAGATGAAATGGCAGCAGTCCTTTCTGGCTTTACAGCATTGTAATTATGATCGCTTGCCCAGGATGGCGTGCTGGGTTCTGGTGCTGGCTCTTTAGCAATAGGTTGAGTGTTTGCCTCAGTCTTGACAGTTGTCAAAACAGTTGTCTTCATATTCAGCTCTCTTTTCTCGGGAAATTGTCTCTTTTGGTTTGAAAGAGGCTTAATACCTGCCTGTATGGTTAAGAGAAGCTTAATTACTAATAATCATCAAATACATTATATTTCACAAGCAGAGATATAGTTACATACTTGTACGCAAATGTCTTTTAGAGTAAGCTTCTGTACATACACTCACAATATGCCCTGTAACTTCAGGAAAAGAGAATGGTAAAGAAACCACCTCAAACCAACAGTATTTATCACCAAGTTGTAAGATTTTTTTTTTCTTTGTTTGAAAAACTACTGCCCATTTTACAATGGTTTCAAAGGGAAAGGAGGAGGCTTTGATTTCAACTTTTTGCTTCCCAAAGCACATATACAATGCAGTCACGTTAGTTGACAATTCACAATAATTCCAAATTACTGCCCAGAACCCAGTAATTTGGAGTTTAAAAAGGTAAAATTAATTTGGAATGAAATTAAAATTCAAAAAGTGTACTGCTTATACTTTTTTTAAAGGTAAATTAATTTGGAATTAAAATATTTTTTTTAAAAAAGTGCTGTCACATAGAAGGCCCTTTCAAGAAACTATCTCTACCTAGAGGCAATTATTAAGATTTTTAAGAAGTGACAGGAAAATATTTTTGAAGAATTAAACAATGCTTTTATCACAGAAAAAGGCAACAGAACAACAACAAAAAAAAAAAATAGAAAGCTCCTCTTCAATGCAGGACGTGGCAGTTTTGTTTGACTGAAAAAGGAGAGCAGAGAAATAAGCCACTACACTTCAGGACATCTGCACTGGATCGTGAACATAAGCTTACCTGCAGTTGAGATTTTGGCATGCCAGGTTTTTCAGATTTTGGTTTGATCTTCTCTTTAAGTTTTGGTTTTGCATCTTTGCCAGCACTTAAAAACTTCATAGTGGCTGCAGCATGTTTGAGAATGCAGTCATTGCTGCAATACACGGAATCAGGCTGAGCCAAATTAAAACAGCCAGGACCAATGCACTTCGATGCCCCAGGAGCGTCAATTACCTACAGATAGAAATGGAGTGGGTTCAAACTTCAAAGAGGAAACAACAGCAACATACCTTCAGAACATGATGAAATGCTTACATATCATATGTGCAGAAGTCAGGTAGGACTGTTAGTGACTTTGAAAACAACTTTCGTTCATGATACAACAGAAACAAACCATACAAAGGCAAGAATTTCACTCTAGTAACACGCCAGTTTCAGAAAGTGTTGTATGTTCAAGTGGTTGGTCTGCTAGCAGTGAACTCGGGGAGGCCGGTTTCATAGATATTCAGATCCCATAAGCACATAAATGCTTTTGTCTGATCCTCTACATTATGTGAGAAATCTGCTTAATAATGCAGGACGGGTTTCCGAAGAGCAAGGTTTCTAACACACTTTTTACTTACAGATCACCATTAGCAGCTGTCCTCAGCCATGCACACGTGCAAAAGGAAGCACTCAGCTATTCAGGTGTACAGGCAATTCTTGCTCTAGAGGTTTACCAATTTAAATTTTAGAAGCCTCCAACTTACATAAACACAACAATTCTCCTAGACAATTTTGCCATAGCCTAATACTTGCTATACTTGAGCAGTTTGCATATGCAATCTGTATTTTCCTGTACTTCACCATTAGTCTCCATTTATACTGGAGCGTTACACACTAAGCACTTCCTCTTCAAACGTTAAGATTTAGAAAATAGCATGTTCCTTGAAGACAGAGTGCATTAAGCCAAAGTCTAGAAATATCTGAAAGTTCTTTATGCTTCAGTGTATCACCTCTACATATTATGCCTTTAGCCTCACTCTTCTACATGACTCCTAAAAATGTTATACAACTGACCTAACACTCAGAACTACTGTAGTTCTGAACAGCCTCTCCCCTTGTCAATAAACTGCAATTTGTAATTACCAAAAGTAAATTTTTCAGCAATATTTCCAGTTAAAAATATATATATATTTTATTTGCTTAGCGTGGCTTATTTTTCCCCAATCAAAAGCCAGTACAAAGCATTACCTGCTGCGGTCTGATAAAATACGGGTTTGGGAATTTTCCCATAAAAAATAAGTTTATACTTTAGAATGCTTTTCCATCACACACACAGTTAACTGTGAAGTATGAGAAAGAAGTATCAATTCATGGTGCCTAAGAAGCACCTCAAACTTCAGATTAACTGAGCTGTCGTTTCTAATTAAGGGCATTTACTCAGATGATGACAAAACTTTCAGCGTTGATGTCTGTACTTGTACAATTTCTAGGAGTTTTAATCACCAACCAAAACTCGACAGCTATAGGTGCTTATGGACAGGAACAAAGAGGAGTCTCTGTCAAAGTGCTGAGCGTACTGGTGTAAGCGAACAGATGAACTGCTCAGTCACTGTAACACAGAGTGATTTCAGCACATCAACGTAAGAAACAGCAATGATCTTTTTGCCTAGCATGGGCAGGGAATTCTGCAGCGAGAGAGTGGTGCTTGTTTATACAGCCATAGAGGGATCTTAACTGCAGTATGAGGGACGGCATGGGATAAACACAGACAGACTCGGACTGTTCAGTGCCCTCAAGAGGTGACACCACCCAGCAAACACAAATAGAGCAGTTCCATCCCATTGCCAAATGCCAAAAGAATATCTAAAATATTAGCAGCTCTTCCATAAGAGGCAAGGAGTTAATGATAATTATGTTTTTCTTTCACTAAAGGAGAGATGCCCAACACATTCAAGTAACTTGTTAGCATGCTAATATCAAAGGGCAATTGGTGATACTCAGAAGCAGAACTTACAATTAATACTAACACTGTCAGTGAAATGCAGACCAACACCAACAGAACTGGACTCTCAAAAACGGTTTTGTGTACAAAGAAGTACAAATGTATTTGCAACTGTATTTGACAACATTTTGGAGAAAAATACTGCTTTTCTACACCTCTTAAAATAGTAAATATTTATATATTAAGCTCAAACTATTCTTATCTATACATTAAGCTTACTATGCTGATATGGATAACTCTGCTATTTATACTGACTAATGTGCAGGGGGTGTTCCATAAATGTTTTGTAGAAAACATACTACAATAAAGATCTCTCCAAAGAGACACTTATACTCAACCTTGTAATGCTTACTCTGGGAATGATTTCAAAGTTTAAACATTAGGCCTCAGAGAACAAACTCATACAGAAAAAAATATGAATAGCTGTAACATTCTAACAGCAAATACACTAAACATGCTCTTCAAGGCTTAACAAGAAAGAAAAGGAAAATGTTTAAGATGTTGGCATTGCTACAGGAGCTTAGGCAGTACAGAGACCACCACTGCAGCATAATTTTTAAATCTGTATACACTGCGCTGAAGAAGCTTCTTTGCCTGTATTTTGAATTGGGCATGGAACTTGCTATTACAAAATTTAAGCTTCTTTTATATTTTGTGCTAGAATTTGCAGTAATTTGAAATACACATTTTTATGTTAAAAAAGGCAGTATAAAACAACTCTCTATGTAGTAGTAACTTCAAGAAGCATAAGGACAAAAAGCAGAACTTCAAAGACTAATTGAAGTACAGAGGAAGTGCAGCTGGAATTAACTCCAACAGACTCTTGTCAATGTTAAGTAAAAAGCTGCACTATCATTGGAAGTGTCCAAAATTGTTTGATATTATTTCAAAGCTAGTATAAACCAGTCCAGAATTCTAGTATTTCTATTAAAAGAACACCTTGATTTGACTTCCAAAACAGTATTTGTAAAGGGCAGAATAGCATAAAGCATGTAGTGTGGCATTTCCTTATACCTACAAAAAACTATTAAATTTCCCACTTCAAAATAACACTTTCTTAGTTCCTGGACTGATAGAACTATGGATAAACTTCTGCTAAACAGCAATGTTTAGTGGATTGTTCGGCTTCAGATTTAGCTTTAAAAAAACAAGTCAGATTTACAGCCGTACAAGTAAGCCATTGTCTCAATGTACTCGGTGAAACATGAAAAATAAGAAACAATTAAAATACTTACAGGTTGAAATATCTTCAGTTTTTTCTTCCCACTTGGATTTGCAGCTTTTTCAATCCTACCCTTGATGCCTTGGTCCTCGACAGATTTTTGTTCAATCGTTCCTATGCTTGTGAATTCTGTGCCATCCGTATTTACTTGCCCCACTTTAGCTTCCTGCTGGTCTAGTTCTGAAACAGGCTCATCCTGTCCCTGGAGAATGGTGCAGTTTGGACAGATATAGTCCTCACCATTCCTTTCCAACAATCGCCCTCGAGCCTCAGAAATACCCACGCAGGAACCATGAAACCATTCCTCACATCTATCACAACAAATCATAAACCTGAAAAAAAAAAAACAACCAAGGAAAAGTGAAACACTGTGAGAATACAATTAATTCTGAACACCTAGGTATTTCAAGCTGATCTTAAGCACCCTGCTGAAATACCAGTATACTGTTCTGCCTCACTGTTCCATTTCTGTATTCATTTGTTTATCCCCTCTTTTAAATATGTTATAAACTCACCCCCAAACTTCAAACAAATGGAACAGTTCATTTACATATACTCAAAAAAGTAAGCATTAGCATTTGGTTTGATTTTTCATCACAGGAAAATTCCAACTCCTTGCACTGCATTGTTACTTGAAACCTTTGCCTACCTGTTGTTGTGAGGCTGACGACAAATACAATACAGTGCATTTGGATCATAAATCTCAGATTCAGGTTTGCTTTTGGGCAGTTCTCCAGGTTCTTCATCCGTGATCCCTTTTGCGCCAATGGCAGGCTTCACCTCCTTCTGAACCTGAAGATCTTCAGTGCTTTCCTCAGACACAACCACTTGACTTGCGATCTCAGTGTTGTCTGCAGTCTCAGGCTCTTGCTTGACAGGCAACTCGGACTCAACTTGTCTTTCAGACTCAACATCACCCGCTTCTGTAGGACCTTGTTCTGAATTCCTTTTCCTCAGGCGGGTCTGTATATCCTTCAGTGTCAGCTGCGCAGGTTTCTGTTCAACACGTTTCTTTCTTAGTCGATTCTGCAGTTCCTTTAGTGTTAACCCATCACTATCGCTATCAGAAGTGTCACCTTCCTCTTCCTCCTCCTCGTCCTCCTCTTCTTCTTCCTCTTTTGTGCACCTGCTTTTAGAGTCTTTCTGATCCTTGCTGCTCCTAGTCCAAATCCTCCGAGTCACAGGTTTTGTATCTGGAGTGCTCTCAAGACTATCTTCTGAAGCGGTTTCAGCATCTGTAGCTGGGCAGGATGCTGGTTCACCGGAATCTTCCAGAGCACTAGGAACACTCCGCCTTCCCCTGCGTCTTACTGTTGTAAGAAATTCTTCCACTCTTTCTGTTCGCTTTGGTTGCCGTCCGCTACGCCTGAGGTTTAAGCTCTGTTGCTGCTGTTGTGGCTGTTGTTCACTAGAGTCCACATCAGCATCTCCTGCACCTTCTCGCTTAGCAATTGTAGTCCTTCGAAACCCCCAGGTTTTCCTGAACTCTTTACTTGTAGGCTTGATAGTTTTTTGCTCCTCCTCATTGCTGTGGTCAACTTTCTCATCCACAACTGATGCTAAAAACAAGGGAATAGTTATGAAACTGGTGGTGAAGGAAGATGGTTTTTCTTAAATGTTCTTTTTCAACATAGTATTTTCTTTGTGATAATATACATGTATCTCCACCTCATTTTATCACCCTGAAAACAGATTTCTTGTGAATGTAATACAACAGCAGTTGCAATTAAGTACACCACGCAACACTGTGCCAACGTAATTGAGCTGTTACAAACTCTTCTGTTATTTAAAAATCTATGTATATACACACACACTGGACAAATAAGCATATTTTCTGCTCAATTTAAAATGAAGAAATCTTACCAGGAGAACTATTTTCCATGTTGTCAGTATTAGATTCAGATTCTAATGGCACTGGCTGTGAACTTACAGCTTGTTCCATAGCACAGACACCACGGTCCCCACCCTGAAACTCTGAAGAGAAACATAAGGTTCACAACTCAGATAAAAAAATATTAATAGCTTAAGTAATTACTAAATATTCTGATGTAATTATGTTATTGCACCAAATATTTATCATGAATTTCAAGCCACTAATAGTCACTGAGTATCAATGAAAAGCTGACTGAATTCCTTCAAAGTACGAAGTTAAATATATGGGTTTGGACACTATACTGACATATTTCATTTAATAGCCTTAGGATTTCTGATATATTTCTCAAAAAATCCTTTCATGGTATGAACCTGTTCCCTGGGGTTTGTCTGTGGGAAAAACCCATCACAGTTCCACTCCTTAGGTGGCCACAGGAACCAGGCATGCCCCAATGTGAAAGACCATGGAGCAGAACAAGGAGTCATCCAAACTGAGAATACAGACACAGTTACTGTTCTAAAGGTGAGGATGGCATTTGGTATCACTAACATTTTCTGGTAGAAAGGACTGCTGATTACCTGCAGCAGGGTAAGAAACAAGGTAGAAACAAAAGCCAGTTTAAAGAAATTCAAAGCTGCTGCTGTTTCAGTAGTACAGGGTTAGTGAAAGAATAATGAGGTTTTGGATTTTGAACAAAATATAAAACCAGAGAAATACCCTAGTCTTCCTTGTTAAAATAAGCTAGGTCTATTATCTTGTCTATTAAATAGTTTAGCTGCTATTTTTGAGTTGCTTCAGAAACACAGGTGGGTATTCAGGAAAAAGCAGTACAATTTCCCTCCATGATTTCTCTAACAAGGTTTACGGGATAGAAATGATACAGGAAAAAACAAAATCAAAATATTCTCAAACACCTCTCCAGAAAAAAAAAAAAAGTTTGCATTGAATGAAAGGATTTCTTTTTTCTCAAAAGTCTTTTCCAGCATGCTAGGAGACTCTCTTATTTGAGGAGACAGAAGCAAACGAGAGAAATAAATGTAAGGTCTGAGACCGCATTCTGAGTACTTCAGGAATAACCTGGTTTGAACAAGTATTACAGTTAGTATTACATCATGGTGCAATGTTTTAAATGAGTTGCATGCCATGTAAATGCTCTCCTAAATGAATGCAGAAACTATGTTTTGCAGTCACTGCAATTACGCTGCTCGTGCAAAAAAAAAAAATGCAGTAGTAAGTATACTTCAATGAATTGGGTAAACAGAAACAGTACTTTAAAAACAACAAAAAACAACCCCCAATTCTCCTCCAAGAACATTCCTGGAGTAGTTATATGCATATTCTTGGCTCAAGAATTGCACAGATAAGCCAAAAGGGAACATTAACAGAATTCCTAAGTAACAGTACTTGCTGAAAGAATCACAGATATTTCTAACAGCTGTAAATATTACAGCTACAAGTTCTCAGAGGCATCCTTTACTAAGCTTTTCCCAATCTTGCAGTACACACCGGTGATAAATTTCATTTCATATACTGCATCAGTTGCATTACTGTTTTGCCTTATCAAGCACGATCTCTCTATCGTGCAACTCCTCTGCTTTCTAGTATTATGTTTAACAATGGTACAACAGAAATGTAACTGCCAATGCTATGGAAACATAAACATCCATGCAGATATGTTAAACAAAATAACAAATTGTACCTTAAGAGTCATTTCAGTAAGGTACTGTAAACATCATCGTAAAAGCAGCAAACTCAAGAACATCAATTTTAAGTAGTAACTGATTACTTTTAACATTACAACCAGAATAAAAAGTGAATTTTTATCCTGTAGTACACAGGTAGAAAGCTGAAATTGCTTCAATCCAACATGAAATTCCATTCAGTTCCCCCCTCCCCAAATCACTAACTATAAATTTTTAATTTTTTTTTTTAAACAACATTACAATTATATTTATACCAGAAAAAGTCTGCAATGGAATTAAGGTAACAAGTCAAAACAGTTAAAGTTTGTTATCTTTGTTTACCTTGGAAGATGAAGAAACGTTAAAAGCTAAAAGCAGAGCTAATCCAAATTCTGAGATTTAAACTCCAGATAAAATATAAAGAAATAAGAAGTCTCTTCAGTGTCCTCTACATGCTTTACCTGACACAGCATTAGAGGTTGGAACCGTTTCTCCCCGCAGAGCTGAACAAAAAGGCGAGCCAGAGGAGGGCAGCAAAGGATCAGAGTCATTCAGCATTATCCCTCCAGCCCATGCTGAACCTCTCGATTCCAAAGCACCAGTCAGAGTCTCCGAGTTGTCAGCAGCACCAAATACTATCCCTGCTGGCTCCTGGGAAAGGAAAAAAAGAAAAGAGAGACAAAATAAGGCACCAATATATTTATGAACTTGTCTTACTATTGTTTACATAAATTTGGAATTGTTTTGCCTCTATTGAATTATAAAGCAAATTCCATTGTTTTGCCTTTTTGACAGTTCTCTACTTTCAGAAAGACACTGAAACCCGAAAGAAAAGTCAAACAACAGCACCTCCACCACTTACCAACAGCTGAGACCCTTGAAATAAATACAAAATAACATTGTACTCTCATCAATTCATTTAGATCCCAGTAAGATTTCCAGAACAGTAACAAGCTGTAATCAACAAGTCTATTCCATTTACAGTATTTAAAAGCATTCGGAGAGTGAAATTTAATAAGCTTATATTGTGCAATGAAAATGCAGAAATGCTTTTAAACACCATCGGCATGCCCAAGGTTACAGTAGGGAAGATTTACCAGTTTGTACTAAACTTCATCACAGAAGACATCTGCAGCTTTGAGGGTTTAAATCCAAGTGGCTACTCAGTGGTTTTGCAAGGTGAGATAATAAAAATTTATAGTTGAGGTTCAGAATTAACGACTATTCCTTATCAGTGTCCCTTTCACTAATAAGGTTTGCAATACCGAAAACTTCAGAAGCTTGTATTTCAAGGACACCAGATTATATCAGTAACAACACATTTTCCCCAAAACCAACCCTTGGAAAACACGTCAAAATCACAAGGCATTCATTTAAAGCATCTGAGCAACTGCTTAGTCCAGGGCTCCCAATTCACATGCAGAATGCCAATGGAACAGCAAACACTGCTTTCTTCTGAACACCTGAGCCTGAAAATCAGTAGGAAATGCCTGCATTTAACCCAAAGCAGCCTGCCAGACTACAAGGACACTGGAAAAGAATTTGGAATGAAAAGGAGGACCAGATGGACAAGATACAAAGTCACTTCTGAACTGGCCTATAAAAAAAATTAGCGAAGACAAAAGAACAATACTGGGCATAGACTCTACGTGTCAGCATTCTGCAATTAAAGATGCAGGGGATCTGCCACAGTAGCTGTAGTAAATAACTACAACATTAATAATTCTTTCAAAGGAATAAGGAATAAAAACTGATTGTTAACACTCCAGGTGGGGAGACATACAAATTGAAGAACAGCTTAGATAATCCTTCACAGATATGGCAATACACAGTCTGCCTTTTCTTTTAAGAGAATATATATATTTTTTTTTCAAATATCTCAAGGCCCCAACTCTTAAACCATCTTTGCTGTTTAGAAACACTTTTTATTTCCTAAGCAATTATAATCTCTAGGTC
The DNA here is from genome assembly GCF_030867145.1 of Opisthocomus hoazin. Lineage (NCBI taxonomy): Eukaryota > Metazoa > Chordata > Aves > Opisthocomiformes > Opisthocomidae > Opisthocomus > Opisthocomus hoazin. The sequence continues at coordinate 16,661,010 of NC_134431.1, forward strand.
CTGTGCAGCCTGCTGTAGGTGACCCTGCTTCGGCAGGAGGGTTGGACTAGATGACCCACAGAGGTCCCTTCCAACCCCTACCATTCTGTGATTCTGTTCTCCAATGTCATGTCACTGTCACAAAAATAAGGAGAGGGCAAAAGACAAACCCCTCCCAAAATGTGATTTTCATCAGTGGATCACTTTTTTATTTCATGAACAATGAATCTCAAAACTTGCATGACTGTGGACAAGCAGAACTAGGAAAAAAACGGTAAGTACACAGCTAGACCCACCTCAGTACTTCCTGCCCCTGTACCATCTCTATAGTGGATTATGTATATTATCTACATTCTTTCCCTCCGCCAACTATTCCCACTCCAAAAGCAGAAGAAAAAAATTTAAACAACAAAGAAAAAGACAATAGAATAATTTTGAAGTCCCTAACACTGTATCTTATGGCATTCAATACCTGCTCTAATACGTATTTTGCTCCATTGTCTGAATCAGTGATTATATCCAGGGAGTCAGTCACTGATGGCTGAAGACTTTCTGAGTTTAAAGTGCCTTCTTCCACGCTGTTGTTCTGTAATAACCTTTCAATCTCCCTGTTCAGAATCTCCAACTGATCACACATCACGCAATTTTTAAGTGATACGCCTAAAGGAAGAGGGAAAGTCAGCTAATCACTTAATCACTTTTTTTTCAAATCCAGTATTACACAATGAAACAAAATATGCCTCTAGAATATGCACGAAGTGTATCCTATTTGAATAATTTATCCAGTAACTTACTAAAGAAAGAACTGTCTAAAGGATTCCCTTCACAGTGCACAACGCTGCATCTGTGCATTCAAGGCCCCGTCTCCAACACACTCTCTGCAATTACGTTTGAGCCACAGAGCCGGTATCACTAACGCATTCCAAAAACGGAATCGGCATCCTCTCTTCTTCGGAGACTTTCTGGCTCGTTGAACGTCATACATCTTACAATGCTAGTCATACCCCACCCAGCGACAAGGCTGCCCAGGCTACAGCTCTGACTTAACATAAAATAGTATTTAACACAAATAATAATTGAAAACTAAGGGATTCTATGCAAGAATCATGCTTCTTTGTGCATCAGTATACATTATCTCATTATTATTATTACCTGTATTATTACCTCTATTACTTACAGAAAAAACGTTAACATAATTGCAATTTCAAAATAATTTCAAATTTGAGAAGTATAAAAATTCAGCACACTTAGAACGCTAAAATTGCAGACCCCCTACATTTGCTGTAAAATACTTGGTTGTTTCTTATTATTATTTAGTATCTCCATTTTTTCCTCTCCCCATTTGGTCCAAATTATTTTTCATGAAAAACAAAACAAGTTTCAAGCTTATTTTACATGAATCTGCTCTTACAGAACTGCACCTTAATACGGGTTAAACTTAAATGCATAAAAAAAAGTTTTAAAAAAAATCAAATACTATCAAAACATAAAAGCATAAAGCCTTAACTCACAATCACACTTTTAAACCCAGCAAGACTGCTGGCACTTCTAAAGAAACATTCTACTAACTGCCTGCAAAAATATTTCCTACAACATAAGGCAACTTTGGAAGTCTTCAAGTATCTGTTTCTCTTCCCAATTCAGCATGAGTTTTTGTTCATTTTGTTCTGTTTGCTCTCACGTTAACTGTTCAATTGCACTTGAGATACTGACATAAATGTAAGCTGAAGCAGCAAACTGGCTACCTTGTTTTAAAGGAACTGAACCTTTGTGATCAACTTAATTTTATTCCTCCTAATACATTAATCACATCTCTGAAACTGGAAGTTCTATCTGGAAACTGATAATTATTGTACGCCCCCCAATAGGCAATTCCGATCAGCATCATCCTGCCTTTCTGCCACATCTCCTTTAGAAAGGATATTATGTACGTTCAAAAAAATTGAAGCAAGAATCTCTAAATGACAGGAAAGGCACAATAATGTTAATAATTAACATATATGCTGTTGCTTATTTAAAAAGTCCTCTGGTTTTTCCTAGGTTAACAGCTTCTGTGATAAGCAATCTTCAGTGTAAAAATGTGTAAGCTTTTGAGACCGACTATAAAGCAAGCTAGAAATATAAATCAAGAGTTTCTTAAAGGAAAAATCTCCCTTCACAGATGAAGTAAGCTTTCCCAACACAAATCTTAGGTTGATTTAAATGGTTATGCAACATACACAGCAGGTTCTCATTAAACAAACGATTCACAGTGCTTATTAAAAAGAACAAAGTACAACCCTAACGCTACTTGGGCTGCTACTGTCCTGCTTGCTCCCTTCATGCTCAGTTACATGGTCTGCAGCACACCCACCCCCACACCTCCGCCACAGAAACAGTCACCCAGCTCCTTAGCAAACACTCGGCTTCTGCAGCCAGCAGAAGACAACCCCACCAAAGAGTGATCCAAATGGATAAAAAAACTGAACACCAGAACTAGTGTAAAGACATGCAAGACCATGGATGGAGAACACGATCCCCTGTGCAGGCTGAGCTGGCATGTTCACCACGAGCACATCACCCAGGCAGCAGGCGCGCATCAGGTCTCAGGCAGAAGGATTTCATTAACTGCGCCCTTGGTCAAGACTGTTCTAAGCTTGCAAACTGTAATAACGTGATCATTCCACTGAAACAGAACAGTCACTTCTCTAAAAGTGGAGCATGAAGCTGATGCACAGTATCTCGAAAAAGAATATTCAGCCAAGAAAACATTTATTTGGGTTTTTCTTCCCCCAGTAGTTTGCAGGTACAATGTTCCAGTTTTCCCAAAACAAGTCACGCACTTGAGTTCATTCTGGACCAAAATTCCAGATGCAAGTGAAACACAAAAGTATCCTACTCTAGAAAAATCACAGAACTGTCACAAGCTTTTCATTTCAGTTTGGTGAACTATTCTCACGCAGTGACAAACCCGAAAACACAGGGCTGCCCACTCCGCAAGACTACAGAAGTCATCACTCACAGTGTCCCTGTGGATTCTCCAACTACTGCAAACCTACACGTCTTGAACAAAATCCCCAGCCGTATCAGCAGCCAATTTAACATGAGACAGAGAATATATTCCCAAATTCCAAACCCTGCTACTGCAATACCACTTGTTCACAAGCATGCAGCATGTATTAAAAATCCATCCTCCAACACACCTTCATTAAAAAACAAAGAGAGAAAGCTGGTAATCATACTCCACTTTCCTGTAAATACATTATCCCTCTCACATTCAGAGAAAACCTCAAGAAAAGCACGCAGCTACCTACCGCCATCTACCTTTGTAACCCAAGAGTTTACAGATCTCAGGCAAAAAGGACGAGAGATCACCTATGCCTGTAACACAGAGCTGAGAGATGGTAACTGCAGGACAGGCAGCTTGAAGACACCCGGATCTGCTGATGCTGACTTCATTAAGCCCTTTTTAAGATGCCTCAATATAACATCTTAATCTGCTGATGACAGAGCAAAGCTTTTTAAGAACACCAACATTTCCCCACCTTTTTGAGTTTGTATTTTTAGACAAAGGTCAATTCAACAAATTGTCAACAAATATACATTCAGATCAGTATCTGCACTTTTATTTTTTCTCTCATTTCCCTGAAGAGGTAATGAGACATTCAACGCATCCACTGACTGTATAAAGATTTTGTCTTTTCTAGAGCTTATCATTTTAACTGTATTAAGAATTCCCTGCCTCAGTTAACTGGGAAGACTCAAAAAAAGGCTCTTGAAAGACAGCTTAGTAGTAAAGCCTTTAACATGAACTAAAACCAACCAAATGAAATAACATAATTTCTCATTTACCTGAGGACTTGTATAATCCACCCCCCAAAAAAAACCTATGTCAGAATTTGGGATAAATTCTTCAGTTTCAGCTTACTAGCTATTTTATTTAGTTTTTTGAGGAATCTATACAAAAGACTAGCGATCTTTATCCTCTCATTAATGTTAACGCTCACTGTCAACAGCTAGATGACAGTCTGCTGCACCTTATTCCATGCTCTTGGAAGTCAGCACTCTTCACTACTCGGTCAATTTGCTGTAATCTGCAGATTCTGGTACCTCATTATTTAGAGGTTAGACAAGCACCTTGCATGAATATTTTAGTCCAAATGATTAACATCTGGCACCTATTAATTCTCTTACTCCCTACTCACCCTAAGAACTCTACAGAAGGATCTCTGTTTTAAAGACCTCATGTATACTCACCCCTACTCAAGCACCCACAAAAACAAGGTTCAGCTCGTATTTAAGGCTTGTGACAGTGCCTGCACAAGTTGTTTCGGTGTGACCTGTTACCTAACAAATGTCGAGCTCTACTGTGAGAGAGAAATACAGGCACTTTTTTTTTTTTTAAGTCTTCATGTTGAAGGTTCAGTTAATGTTTTAGATATATTATGGAAATTCAACGGCCAGGGCCCAAGGACAGGACAGAAATCTCAAACAACCACAATGGCCAATGTAAGGTTCAGCAACGTTCTGAAAACTAGGATTAGTGAGAAGACAGAAGACTGTATCTGCGAAGAAATTCAGAGCATAAGAGTCTAATACCTTCTAGCTTTTAAAAGCAGGTATCATTAATCAGTGACCAGTTTTATCCTCACATCCTGACACAAATCCAGCCTATGGCAGTCTTTAAGATATCAGCTTCTCTTAGAATGACTTGTAACTAGCCTTTAGTTATATTTTTCTGAGTTTCTTCAGAATTAGAAGGCTTAACATGCAAAGTATTTGGCTGGAACCAAATATCCAGGATAGGTTTCTTAAACATCAAAGAAACTAAAGAATGTTATGAACGGGACAGAAAGCATCCTTTCCAGAATGATGTAACAGTGATTCCAACCACAACTGACACTGCTCATTTTGTTCCTTGTAAAAGAGGCACTGGGCTTGACCTATGCCTCCTTTAAGTGTTAAAAAGATCCTAATTTGCAAAAATATTAATATTATATGAGAAAAAAATTGTCTGAGAACTCATATAAGGACATAATTTTGGATACAAATAAAAAATGTCGGTATGGCTCAGTTGATGTCACTCCACTCAGAAGAGTGATCCCATGAAAAATTACTTTGCATCCCTATTTGTCAAAGATGACATCTGGGGAAACCTGCACTCTGTCTACTAAGCAGCAGCAAAATTAATCCCTTGCATCAACAAGCATTACAAAAGCAGCCCAAAGGAAGTCAGCAGGGCAAAACCTACTTTGGACATAAACGAGCAGTTCCATCCAGACCATGGACAAAAGGTACAATCCACTGACCCCGAAGAACAACGGAAACAGGTTCTGCACTAGCCCTGGAGAAAGCCACGTACACGCAGGGCTGCAGTGCAGTTCCCTCTATCCCACGAAAGATGCAAGAGCAGACTACTTGCATGAGAAACAACAGAAAATGAGATGACCAAATACAACTAGTATATGGTCTTTTATTTTCATATAAAATGTATCCACTGCTTACTGATTTAAGTATCTTCCTTCTGAAAGAAGAACACCTTTCCAAAAGTTGTGAAATTGGAATGTTGTGACAAGACAGAAGCAGTGAGAGCTGAAGAGCGAGAGAGGCAGCAGTGGTAAGGCTCAAGTCTGGATACAGGCAGATGTAAAAAAACTGCTGCGATCCTGAACTCCTCCCCTGCACCCCAAATAATTTACTATCTCACTACTTGACTGCTATAGACAAGCTGCAGTTCAAGGTCAAAAGTCCAGACATGCCTGGTAAATACAAAGATTTTATGCCAGGTAGTTTATATTTGAATGATCATGATAAAATTTGCATAACAGAAGTATTTCAATGCTTATAGTTAGAAGAATAAAAACATAGAGAAGTAACACTACAAGAACTGTAATACTAATCTGTAAATGCTTTGCTGGCTATTGTTAAACACACTAAATTAAAGTCAAGACTACAAGCAAACCTACCACCTCATATACCCACAATACTAACAACTTCAGAGTGGCAGTTAATTCCTTCCTATTCTAGAGTCAACACATTATACCCATTTAAAGTAATACATTAACAAGCTTTCAAATTTGCATGATGTAGATTCAGCAGTACGTAATTCAGTAATACAACCACGTTCCTCAGAAACACCCCATCCTATTTTCAGGAATGTGTATGCTTCTTAAATACCGCATAAAGCAGTAATAATTCTAGGCAAATACGAACCGTGCTACACAGCCAAATTAGGACAAATTATCACCAAGATCTAGTTTTAAGGCAGCCTTGACTATCAGTACAGTATTTCAACCCCAGATGCACATAACACAACATGGTATTAATCCATCACGGATGGCACCACTGACATCTACGATAGAGTCGCACATCACACCCACTTAGACCTGCTGCTTCTCCCCTCGCCTCCCCATCTCCCTTTACAAAGACAGGTTTTGTGCTTGTAAAGCCTCATTCTGCAGTGTTGGGTAGTACCCCACCTAAGTCCCCACCAAAAGTAACGGAAAAGAACTGACTTGATTAGCATGGGAGATCAGGCTGCCCTGGGATAGAAACGGTTGCACTGGAGGACAGAGGTTGCCCTGGAGGACACATAACCTGCACCCTTTGAAGACAGTGGACAGAAAGTGTGTGATGGCATCCATACCACAGTGGTCTCCAATGTGAGGTAAAGGCTCCCTCGGGACACCTTAGCACACCAGTGTGAACAGATGTCCTGGGGGGGGGTGGAAGGAAGATTAAAAAAAAAATAAAAAAAAAATCAGAGGCTTCTGCACCTCTGCTGAGACCTCCTTCCTCAATCCCACTGACATTTTATCAAGAAATCTTCGAAGGTATTGTAAGACCTTGTGGTGTCACTTGGAATCACAAATAATTCAGTAGTATCCATCACTGCCATCTTTCCACTGCCAGACAGCCCTGCAGACTCAGACAGACCATTTCAATGAAGTTCTGTGGTCTGCAGGCTTTCTGACTTGGAATGCAGCTTTTTTTTGTTTGGTGTTGAAAAGTTATTTCCAATGTCCACAGTATGGTGCAAAACATTTGTCCTGTCTTAGTACAGGAGAGCCCACCAAGTGCACATTTACATGATACCAAGCACTATCAATATGCAGTGCTGATGCAAATCAACTAATCAGATTTTAAAATGTAAACATTAACTACTTTTTTTTAACGTCCAAATAAGCAGAAAAAAGTGTTCAGTTTTCTTCTAGATCTCCCTCTCATGAAAAATGAGAATCAACATATTTACAAATTTCACAAGATCACTTTTTTCCACTTCAGAAAGGTATTGAAGAAATATTCTCAATGGACAATCAACTCTACAGCAAAGCAACCTGACAGCTTACTTCTTAAAATAATTAATCAAATGGATTAATTCCAAGAAGTTAAAGAAATAGCTTCCCTTAAAAACAATAAATACATTCACTTGGTCTCTGTACTTGTAATAATAAAGAAATGAACCTTTCCAAATTAAAATGTCTTTAGTCATCCATTATTATAAACCCTCTCTACTGTATGTCTGAAGCTAGCATATCCACCATCATCCTTTCCATGATTTCTGTCAGGCTACTCACTTACCTTACGTAAGCCTCACAAGAAGGCCACTGCCTTTCCACATGATGGAAAACTGCGCACACACAGGAGAGCAATCCTGCGCATTTGCAGTGAATGTGGGACCTCCTGGAAGTGGTGAATTTAATGTGCATGCACAGAATGACATTGCCATGCACGCACAGCAGACTCTCGTGCACAGGAGCACTTAGAAAAGACACTGAGCAACTCCACAGTATGACGTTACTACTCGAAGCAAAAACACATCGAGTAGCTCCCTGGTTTATGCAAAACAAAATACACACACACTGAAGTTTATTTTGATATATTTCAGATTAGAAAATCATCTTCCCAAGCAAAACATTTTTAAAAAATGCTTATTTCAGATTGTGTCACACAGGATCAAAACAGTTCGAAAAACAAATTAAAGGAAAGAAGGGACGAGCACTTAGTAGGTAGTGCAGCAGAATGAGAACAGCACCAAGTATTACAAGTGCATTTTATTCTGGGTAAGTAGCAAAAAGTGCTTCTTTGAACCAGAGTGAAGTTCCCACAGCTAAGTTCAGCTAAATAGGAATTTCTCATAGAAACATTCAAGGCACTTGAGAAGCAGGCCCACCAGTGAGAAGCAGGCCCACCAGAAATCTGGCAAACATAATTATATTTAATTACAGACAAGACTGGTCATATCTATACTACACATGCTCAGTGTCACGAACATTGAGGGGGACAGTCCCTGATCAGAGCCATCAGCCTCATACTGGTGTCATTACACCTGCGAAACTGCACTTTTACCTGTATGAGTCGTCCTGTTTGCAGGGGGGGGTGGCAGGTACGCACCATGCCTCTGCAGCGGAGTTTTATCAGTGTGGCTGCACACATAACAAGACAGCTCCAGCAGCACACCAGTCCAGGCCCCTCCAAATAGGGAAGCAGTTTATCTCAGGAGGAAGCAAGACTTTGAAAGCTCACTCAAATTCCTTGAATGAAAAAAGCTATATTAGCAAAAATACTCTTCAGATACTGCTGCACACGCTAGAGTCTCCGCCAGCACAGCTCTGTCTGTTAGGAGCTGGGGACAGAACTGTAACTGCCAACTGTAGTGATGGGACTTTAGTAAAGGTCAAAACTTAACACTATGCACATTCTCCAAACTGTAGGCCTGTAATCTTGTTTGATAAAAATCATATCCAGTTTAGTGTTTTCTGCCTCTGAGGAAACATTAACTCATTTTAAGAGGAAAGTAAAGTATTATATATATGCCATTGATATTTTCTAGCCCAGAGCTTCATGGGTGCTTAAAAGAACAGGCAGATACACTCTACTGGCTTACTAACATTTGGCTTTTTTACTACTCCTACAATACCTTCTGAAGCCTTCATTCACATTCTTCTAAAATAATCCTGTATCTGCCCTAACAACGAAAATTCACCCAAAGACAACAAAATAAAACTGAATTTTTTGCTCAGGTTTACTTCTGCTCTCAGCGTCTGAAAAGTATGAGTAAAAATGATGGCAAACAATATTTTGCTCGTAAAGAAAAGTTCTGAGCAGAATCACAAGCAGTGTAGATAGCTCTGCTTTTTTTCTTTTTCCCTTTTATACAGATTAAGATAAAAAAGCAGTTTTCTGTGGTTAAAAGTTTAGATTAAACAAACATGATCATCTGTGTACAAGAAACCTTGTAAAGACCCCAGCACAAGCCAACTTTACAAGCCACGGTCCAAAGTTTAGGCAACAGAAATATCAATTACAAACCGTGGTTCTTATTGGGTATTACTCAATATACAGTATCTTCACCATTCCTTTTCCATCACCTTGAATGAAAACATTTGACAAATACATACTACTTATTTGCCTAACATTCAAATTCTGCTACTGAACTTGACCTCTTCAACAACCCTGAAAATACATTTTCAGCAGCTGCACGGGAAACAACGTGCTTTGGAAAGGCGATTCACACAACCTGGCATTCCTCTGCTGAAGTAGTAAAGAAATTAGTTCTTTATCACGACTGTTTGAAAACCTCACAGTTTAACTCTTCAGCATCCCATAGCTTGCTTATTTTTAAACATACAAGATTACAGTTCTACAACTGTCAAATTTCAGCTTGAATACTTGCACTGTACTTAAAAATCCCTCTTCTCAAACAGTTTTACACAAACTAGTAAAGCTGGACGGGCTTTTTGTCAAGCTGGCATTATAACAGTACATAAACTAGTTGCACATCCTAAATTTTTAGATGTAAAAAAATGTTAGTTTTCCATTATAATTCAACTATCTGTATCCTCTGGCATGTCTAGTTATTGTTGTCAGTCGAACCGTGTGTACAGAAAGGGACCCAAAACAACTGCAGGATTATAATTTCTGACCCTATGAGCACAGCTGTTGAAGAAAAAAAAAATCCTGTGTTTTTACATTTTTCTCCTCTTATTTCATTTGTAAAAAGTGAGATAAAATAAAACATCTGAAACCAACTATCATTTTCTTCATTCTTATTCCATCAAAAAGGCTTCATTAAATGGAGTAAAACAGAAATGAGTTTCTCCTTCAGAATTTAGTGAAAGACAGTAATTACAGCATACTGATTATGTTACTAAAAATGCAGTAAATACAGTTCAGTTCCCAATTTTGATCAGGGTTTACTGTGAGAAAACACATCATGCACATTTAATCTTTGTGTCTTAACTCTCTAACTGGAAGTTTAAGATTTTTCTTAACCTCAAAGTCTATCAATACTCTTGAGACTACCACCATTAATAACTGTGAAGTATTCACTTATTTCAGAAGCTGTAGTAGACAAAAACTTACTAGTACCCCACCACCCTCAAAGCGTTAACTGACAGTTGACTAGACATTCTCCTAGTGAGGAGAGGCTTGACAGCACACAACAAAAGCAACCAGTTCTTCTGTAAACTAGATAAATCTCCTACCACTGTCCTACTACTTGTAGCACTACAAGAGACACTAGGCAGAAAAAGTGCACCAGAGAATAAAACTAGTGCAGATAGACACTACCGCTTCTGTCAACTAAAAACCATCTAACCTTACTCTTACTGAGTACAGTCCCTTCTTCTTCCATTTTACCAGTTAAATTTTACAAATTCTCAGCCTAACCCCTATAATCCTTGCCCTTCCTCTCTCCACTCAATATTTCTAGCTCAAGTTTCAGGCTGTACAGAATTAGAATCACAGAGTCGTAAGTTACAACTATAAAGACAATTACTGCCTTTAACCAGAAATAAATAACAATCTACTGCCAGAAAATCTCAGTAGCAAAGCAGGATTAAGTAGAATAAACACTGCCTTTTGATGAGTCCACTAGACTTTGAAAGATATTTATTCAATTTTATTTACTATTTTGGACTCATACAATTCTATTAGCATTGCGTTTTGGTGTTTCAGGGTTGTTGTTGGTTTTTTATAAACTCAAAAGACATCTCTTAGTGAGATGAAAAGCACCCTCTGAAGCACTGTGAGAATTGTAGGTATTATTTTATACATGAACAGTTTTAAAATCCGTGTTTTGTAGTGTACATAAATTTGCAGCAGAGCAAAAACTTCATCTGCATACCAACAGAAATGACCTAAAATATCCCTTAAAAAAAAACAAACACAGAAACTTTGTAAAACCCCTATTATTTAAATGCTAGTCTTGAAATCAACAATTATTCCATTTGCAAATCACTGGAGTTGTACATTCCCAAAATAGGATGAAGGCTAACATGAGCCTTTATTCTTCCAAAGTGCATTAAAAAAACCTTTACGCGCAATATGGTTCTGGAACCATCAAGGGAAAAAAAATTTAAAGCCTAACTGAGCAGTTATTTTGGGCATACTTCTATATTTATTCCTATAGAAAGTTCCAAATGTCAAAGAGCGGTAACAAGCAGCTGGCATACATAAAAGTGGAGCAAAACCCAAAATATCTATTACAATTAACACAGTGTATGCTACACTTGTACAGTAACTACACATTATCATTTGTCATTGACCAGCAATTAAATTGCTTAAAAAGCTGGTAAATTTTGTTTGCAGAAGCAGCAAGGAGACATTTGAAGACAAACCAATTCAAATTACCCCTTACAAGAAAACTGCGTAAAATAGACACACAAACAAGCAAACAGTGAAAAAGTTCTCATAAAATAAAGCAAAATATAGTTGAATATCAGCTGCCAAAGAATTTACTCAAATAAGGCTGTCATGATTAAGTATTCAAAAGAGCTATTTCTGCAAAAAATCTCAAACATATTATCCAGAAAAAAAAAAAAAAAACAGGGAAATTATGAATGCTATACACATCCTTTTGAGTTAAATAAAAGGCATCAGCGTTTTTTGTCTCCCTGAAGTTCCTAGACGGGAAACATGAAAGCCCATGCAAGAAAAAAGGCATGTTACACTGTTTTGAATTACTAAACATACAAACAGCAGGGAGAGTGTAACACATGCACATTTTGTAACATGTTAAAAAAAGATTGTAACATTCTTTCCCCAGTTAAAAATTATAAGCTAAACCGGTAAGATTTTCTTAACCCACTACTAAAACAAGCTATCACTTGGAGGTATAAACTGTAAAATACTGCATGAAAAAAAAAAAAATTGGTCACCATCAAAGAATGGCTTCTGCAAGCCAAATCAGCGGCTCCAAACTGCCATCACCTCCAAGAGACAGCATGTCAGAGCGCAAGGGATGGGGAACAGCTATTGACAGGGAATTTACTGAACGTTTAAAGCCAGCCAGCAGTTACTCCTGCCTAGCAATCCAACCCCTCCGCCTCTCCCCCACCAGAAAGCCACGGGGCCATGAGAGAGTCCAGCTTTCCTCGGGTAACTCACCGATAAGGAGCCCATCTCCACCGCCGGGACAGACAGCCGTCCCCCCCGGGCAGGGGGAGTTTGCGTCCCGACCCTGAGACCCCCCCAGCCCCGGATGGGCTCCCGAATGCCGCTACCCCCGGGCCCAGTCGCCCACCGGAGAGCCCCTCGTCCGGTACTATGGCAACGGTGAAACCCAACGAGCAAGGCGGTTAAAGTCGGTCGTGACGTCACGGAGCAGCTCGCCGGCGTCAGCGTGGTTATGACGTCGATCGCCTCAGAGCACGACCGTCCTCTCCTGTCCCCCCCAACATGGAGGAGCCCGCCTTCCAGCCCGCTCCGCCCGGGGAAGGCCGTCCTCTCCGCTCCGGCCCAACCACGTTAGGAGCTCACGGGGCGGCGGCTCCGAGCGTCCTCCGGGGCCCCCGCATCGAGTCGCCGACCTCCTCTGGAACCGGGCCAGGCCTCCGGCGTGCCCGCGCCCTGCAGCCGCACCGACGGTCCCCTGAAAACAGCCCGCGCCGCGCCCCCCGCGCCCCCCCGCCGGGGTCCCGCCCGGCCCCGCACCGCCCGCCCGCCCGCCTGCCTCCATTTTCTAGTCGAGCCCGAAGGCGTCCAGGCCGCAAGAGGCGGCCGCCCCTTTGCCGCGACCCCCTCCGCCGCCGCGGCGGCCCCGCTCCCTTTTCTTCTCCCGTCCCGCTGCTTCTCCGGCTGTCTCCCTCACTCACCGCGGGGAAGGGGTCGGGGGAATCTGGCCGCCACCGCGGGTCTCAGCCGAGCCGAGCCGCCATTTCCTCCTCGCAACGGCTCCGGAGCGCTGGGCGGGGACGCTCCTCCCCCGCTACCATAGAGACCAACATGGCGGCCAATGGCAGCCTAGACTGGTGGGCTTTGCGCACGGCTCTCGGCGGACTTCGGCTACCGTTGGCTCCGCCCCCCCCCCTCCGGCGGGCGGCGCGCGCTCCCTCGCCGGCGGGAAGGGCGGGGCCCGCGCTGTTACGGGCGCGTCTCCGCTCGGTGGCCGGGCAGGCCGCGCCGCTCCGCAGGAAGCGAGAGCCCCCGGCCCACCTAGCCACCCCCGTCCCCCGAGGCCCCCCCGGTCCCTCGAGTGCCCCCCGGCCCTAGGCCGCCTCACGCAGCCGTCCTGCGGCCACCGGGGAGAAGGGGAGGCGGACCGGCCCCGTTACCTCAGGGCTGCCTCGGCCGGGTCGGTCTTACCTCAGAGGAGCTGCGGTTTTTGCTCGTGATTCGGGAGGGTGCAAGCGCCAGAGCAACTCCGCGCAGCAGCGGTGCCTCACGCCGCCCTGCTCGCTGCGACGGCAGCCACAGGACACGGACGGCTTTGTGACAGGGTTCGCGTGGCAGACCCACTGCTCGCATCGCCTGTCCTCATCCCACCGGGGCTCTGCTTTGTTTTTCCTATTCTACTCCTTCTGTTTCAGAAAAATCAAATAGTGGCTGCAGTGATGCTTTCCTCTAGGCCCAGGTTACAGCGTGCTGTGGAAGGGGAGCGTGCGTTGGATCAGCTCATCCACCGCATAGAGCTTTCCCAGTAAACACCCTGTAAAACAGTTAGGCTACTCCAAAACCTCCCCAGGATCCAAGCTGCTATGAAGTTACAGAGTGTTAACTCCCATTGACGAGTTTTATTCCTGCTGTCAGCGTTGGTCGTACTGGCAGCCAGAAGCACCCACAGCTCGGAGTCACTGAGGGGCCCCAGATCCACGGGAGGACCCAGGAGGCCACGCAGCCATTCCTGACCCGGACATCCAAAGAGGCATTCAGGCATTTGGAGGTGTGAGGTGTGGCTCTTTGATTGACCCTGATTCTGCACTGTTTTCCTCATGGGTTGGTAACACTGATTCCAGTTGCATTCCAGGTGCAGTGTTTACCAAGACGGATTCAGGAATGAAAACATGAGGAAACAAACATCCTTAGCATTAATTCTATAGAACTACAGGATTGTATCAAGTAATTTGGCTACATCTTTCAGAAGTCTACATTCAATATACGAGAATTCTGGTGGTAAAAGCTCAGGATAATGTTGGAAAAGCTCCCATTAGCTTTTTGGCTGATAGCATAGCCAGCCTCTTCCTGCACCTTAAAACTGGACACTATTAATACTTACTTCACACAGGAACACCAAGAGGTAACAAAACGCCAACAGATTCCTGTGCAAAAGTACAAAACACCATGATTAAATGCCAGCAGAAGTTTAATTTTTGTTCTGCAGCTACAGAGCTACAATAAATGAAAAGCACGTGGAGGGGAAATACCTTATGATTTGGTAGATCAAGCCGCACTGTGATTTATGCCCTGAGAAAAGCTAACAACATGTTGTTAATGGAGAAATTTAGCATCTAGGGAGTGCTCACACCCAGGAATTGCACACCAAGGGAAAAGGAACATGCAAAACAAGGAACTGCACACCACAGTGAACAGCGGATGCCTGCAACAGGGGATCCAGCAGTGCAACAGGTATTAAATTCCTCTCACATGCATTTGGTATGAGGCTTCTTAATACAATACTGATTCACTTCGCACGCCCAGGGAACACCACCTAAGGCACATTACACTTTCAACCCACTAAAAGGCTGCATCTTCATGTTAAAGCCCAAGTCAGAGTACCTACTTTTGCTGACCAAACACCTGTGTCACCTTCACTTAAATGGTACCATCAGCACCTCAGTTCTTTCCCTACCTCATTCCCTTCCTTTCCCTTCCTAATTCTTTTCCTAGTAGAGCCTACGTTCCCTTAATTTTGGAAATTTACTCCTGGGTTACTGGTCTGAATCTGCATTGTCCTGGCAGAAAGCAGCAGGAGCTTTTTCTACGATCTGTATAATGTGAGCTTTGTTTCAGTTTAGGCCTCCACTCGTACATGATGCTAGTTTCTAACTGGTCTGAACTGAAAACACTGTTGGGAAGTCCTAGCAGAGATTAATCACTATCAATCAGCTTCTAAAACAGTCTAATAAGCACCTTATCTATCTCCCGTTCTTAAAGACTGGAGAAGCTTGTGCTGAGATACCTACAAATCCCTCAGCATTACTCTCCTTAAAACTTTTTTCCACTGCTTTCCAAAACCTTTTCCGCTATTAAGCAGTCAGTAGACCGAGACTTTTCTCTGCAGCTGATAAGTCTTATTTGTTTATCCTGTGGGTTTCCCTAATTATTCTTTTTTTTTCAAATTCTGGGTGTCCACAAATTGGCCTTACTTACATTTGTAGTGTCTCACACAAGAGTCTTTAGGTGTGACCCATAAAACTACTGTTTGTGATAGGCACTAAGGCATCATCTTTGCTTTGCACAGAGATGGTCTCCCCAGATCTGGGGTGTCTCTTCTGCTCTCCCACCCACCTTTCCCTTCACCAAGATAGCAACCTTTCCCAGTGTTTGAAGATGAAAAGCCCTTAAATATAATACTTACATTATGTTCACCCCTTCTCCCAGTTCCTCCTCACCGAATGTTCTGGTGAGCCAATTTCAGCAGCCAGGTAAAAACTAGAGACAGATTTAACCCAGGAGAAGAGCAGGGATGAGTTCCCTCCTCCATCTCTAGCATTGTTGTTGTGTGGTTTTTTTTTTTTTTTTACATAATTAATCATTTTAAGATTTTTAAGTCAGAAGAGACCCATTTCTGTTGTCTGTGCTCCAGCTTTACCTTCCTTTTTTGAAAAAGGGCCTCTGTCCTCAGAGTTCAGCACATCACTCAAAATAGACAAATCAGGTGTCAAGGTAGCGTATCTTCTGGGTCCTTGATTCTTCAAGGCTCTTGAAACTTCATTTTTCACAAGACTAGATGAACACAGAGAAATGCTTTACTGAGAGTTAATCATATTCACACAAAGCGATCCCCTTCCCTACCAGCTACCAGAAACTTACAGATTCCTCCCACCCCTATTCTAGGCAAACTCCTCTCCTCCCCCAGTATGCTTTTTTTGCAGGGATTTTTGTGACTTCCCCACGAATTAGTGATTTTGGTTTGGGATTCACTCAGCTCCACATATCAGTCATGAAAATATCTCTTTGAGATTAGGATACATCAGATCCTAAAAATTCTATAAACTGCGCTGAATTACAGTTGTTATAAGTTTCCTTTCACATCAATTTTGTAGTCTTGCCCAAAAATCCAACTTTGTATGTCATTACTACCCTCATTACCGTGAGATTCTTGTAAGGACTGTGGCACATTGAAGCCACAGGAGAGTTTCCTGAGAGCAAAGTTTCTATGCATTTTAATCCAATTTAATCCAATTTTGGAGTCACAGAAATATCCTGCAAGGTTTTCCCTGAGTAATAAGAGAAAGGTTTGGTTCCAACTTTGGGGAGAATGGGAGGGTTTTTAACTGAAGGCAGGCTTTAGTGCTAGGAAGAGACAGAGTGATGTAGGAAGCTTTTGCCCTGACTTGCTGCACAGCTTTGTATCTTCATACTCCCATCTTAATTTCGTGAGGTTTAACAAAGAAAAGCCATGCAAGTTTGACATTTCCAAATCCTGGAGTATTCCAGGCTATGAAGCACAGGGAACGTAAGCGTTTCTCTTCACTAAAGACAGCAGCAGATGTTATACACAGGATGATTAAACATTTATTCAGTGAAATCCAAGTTGAAAAGAGGGAAATACAGAAGGTGACTAGGAAAATTTCTATCAGGAAAGAGTATGAAATATGTGTCATTTACTACTCAAGATACTGCTCAATCCCCCAAATACGCAGTTTTCATTGCACCCAGAACATTAGTAGGAAAGAAAGGCCTGTATCAAGATAAAGGAGTAACAGTTTTATAGGGTTTTTTATACACTTAGGATTTTATCACATTGGGCTAATGCTGCCATCAAAAAATGTGTCACTACAAGTAGTACTGCTCAGTATTATTTAACCAAATAAAACAATTAATGCATTGGAAAGTCATTTTGTCTTCAGATGCAGTAAGAAAATGCTTCAATAGTAACATTCAAAGCATGTTTGTTGCAACTAAAGTGGTTGTGAAACCTCTTCTCTCAAATGAAAGCTGTTTCTAACAAGGTTTGATGTCATCACAAACATCAAAAAGCTAGGGAAAGCAAACGAAATGAAAAAAAACCAGGAGACTGCAGCTGGCCATGACATTCTGCACAGAAAGATTACAAACTTCTTTTTTGTTCACATTATGGTCAGAAAAATGCCCACTCCTAAAAATATTTAAAAAAACCAACTAAAACTATTTTTAATGACAAGCAAAACCAATCTGAGGAGCTGCTTTTAGCCCATTTTTCTTTTCTTTAGCCCAGAGACAATAAAGGGGTAAAGGGAAAATCTCTGCTGCAGTCGGTTGAACACCCCAACCCGTGACAAAGCAGGCGCCAGCCCCACTCAGACACCGCACTGCCAAACAGCAGCTCACACCTGTTTTCGCTTACTCATTTAATATGTTATTCTGTTATTAGAAAGCAATTGCACCTATTTATGCTTTACCTGTAAACAGCAATTGTGGTACGAATTACACTCTGTTTCCTCCTCTCTGCTTGAGGTGTGTTTCCCTCTGTAGAAAAGCCAGGAAACCCTCCCAGAGAGGGACACCTTCCTCCTGGCTCCCTCTTTATGGAAGCCTCCTGAGAAACTCCACCTTCTAGGGAGGAGCTGACAAGCGCCAGGCAGGACAGGACAGCTAAGCCCAGGAGAGGTTCACAAGCCTACCAGTCCGAAATTAGAGCCTGAGCGTTGATGTTTCCCAAAGAGGCAAATAAATGGTGACCAGTTTTTAGATGAAAGCCTGAGGAAGAGCCCTCTCCAATCCATAGGAATCTTACCATGCTGTAGCTTTCTTTGTTGTAGGGCTAACAACTAGCAGCAGGTATTGCTATGGATTTGAAGTTCTTTGTCCAAAATTCTGCATTGTTTATAAACTTTTGGGTTTGTTTGGGGAAAAAAAGTTAAAATAATAAATTACTGATTAAATTGTAGATTTTTTCAGTTTCAATGTAGGGACAATTGGAGTTTTGGAGGCTGCACTTTATGGTGCAGTTACAAAAGGAGAATGAAAATGAGTAATTCTATCTGTATTCCCAGTCTGTGTGAAATTACATTTTTCTGATGAGCATCATTTGCAGCACCTCATGTGTAAAAGCTGAACCTCTCAAGCCCGCTCACCATTTCACCATACAAATCGAGGTGTTGCCTTGGCTTCGCAGAGCGCTTCGACTGACAAACCCCACCGGGTCTAGCCGCAGCGAATTTATTAACTCTCCTCAGCAGCAAATACAAATTTTGACAAGAGATGATAAATGGGAGATGATAAATCAGAGCCATCAGCCACGACAGCTCAGAGCCCAGCCCACTCACAGCGGCGGGAACTACTGGAACTGGACGTTAATGGCTGCTCTGGGCCCTTCTCCCGTTGCCCTGGCAGGCTAGCAGGGCTGACCCAGCCCGAGCTCTGACAGCCAACCCTCGCCGAGCAGGGCTCCACAACAACGGTGCTGCTGCTGCAGGCCCCAGTCCTTGCCTGCGCAGGCCCCACTGCAGCGGGGACGCGGCTTCTGCTCGGGGTGCTACTGCAAGGGCCGGCATCCCTCTCCCAGGGAGGTCCACGCTGCACCTCGGGAGGGCTCCGAGCGAGCCATAGAGCAGCCGCGGCGGCTCCTGGAAGAGGTGGTGCCCACCGCTGAGCGAGGTGTAATGGCGGGGCCTGCGCAGGCCCCACCGCTGAGGGAGGCGGCATGGCGGGGTCTGCGCAGGCCCCGACCCCACGCGGGGCCGAGGGGAGGCAGGGAAGGGGCGAGACCTGGCCCCCAGCCCTGCTCGGCGCGGCGGGCCCGCTGACTCCGGTGCCCGCCAGCCCACGGGCCTGAGGCGGCGGAGCGCCCATCTCGCCCCCGCGCCCCATCCCAGCTGCCCCGGGACGTCTCGGTGGTACCAGCGCCCCGCTGGGCGGGTGCACCTACACGGACACTCTGTCCCGAGGGCAGACTCTATGGTTGCATGTTCTCGCCCTTCTCCCGGCGCTGATTGGCCGAGAGGGCGGTTCTCGCGAGACCCGCGCGCCAGCGGCCTGGCGGAGTCGGCGGAGGGGCCCGCGTTCGTGCGTTGGAGCCGGCAGCGCCGCGCGCTCGGTAAGATGGCGCCGGCGGACCCGCCGCTTCTCTCGGGGGACGGGGGCTGGCGGGGCCTTTCCCCTGGCCCGGCGGGGCGGCCCGCTGTCGACCGCTGCGGGCAGCGGGGAGGCCCTAGGCCTGCAGCGAGCGGGGCCGGGCTGGCCCGGGCCTCGGGGAGGGCCGGGTCGGGGGCAGCGCTCGGCGGGCCGGTGGCGGGCGGGGGCCCCGCGGGGCTCGGCCCGTTGCGGCCGGAGCCCGGTTACCCCGCCGCGTGGTTGGGAGCGAAGTGAATGCGGGGCCAGGGAGCGCTCGACCCCGGGCTGGTCCTGCCTCCCGCTGCCCGGCTTCTGTGGGGTCGGTGTGGCTCTGGCGGTAGTCTGGAGGCAGAAGAACCTGCTTGGAGCGGGCCGGCGGTGGGAAGGCGCGCTGCCGCTCGCCGCGGTCGGAGAGGGCTGGCGGTGCCTGTTGCTGTGGTTGTCGCCGCCTCTCCTCCCCCTTTCACTCCCCCCGTGATGGTGATTTGAAGGTAGAAATGATGAAATGCCGGCTCAAATTTTAGCAAAGCGCTTTGCTTCCAAAGTGAAAATAAATATATATATAGTCGAGAAAAACACTAGGAGATAACATTTTAGTGGTGTTGACAGGAGTACGTTTGGGGACAGCGAGTGTCAGTCGTTTGGTTGTACGTTGGACAGCGTGTCGTGTAGAGCTTTGTGGCTACACAGTGCGTGTAGCTGTCCTCTCGAAGTCTTGGACAAAACTTCAGAGCACGTACTGTTTCCGTAGGCTTTTAGTTTGGTTACAGTTTTTCTAGCTGTCTGTCAAACTCTTTGGTTCGCTTGTTTCACAGTGTGGTGCTGTGTGTCTTGTGTAACTTATGAACAAGATTTATTTGGAGTGGATTTAAGAGTAAGTACAAGAAAATGGCATTTGAGTTTTTTGTTCTGACGATTGATGAAAGCGGCTTTAGAGAGTGGCCAGCAGATGTGAAAGAGTGCAGGAACAAGGATGAGAAAAATGTTAAATTGTGGTTCGAGGTAAAAGAGTCTCTTTTGGACTATTAATTGAAAAGATTTCATAAAAAAGGGTATGAAGCTGGTAGTAACACAGTGCTTACACACATTAACCTTACCTTTTCTTGAATCACGTTAAATGAGATGGTTTTCTTTTCTTGTAGTGAGAGTCCAGGATGAGTTATGCAGAAAAACCTGATGAAATCACGAAAGATGAATGGATGGAAAAGCTTAATAACTTGCATATCCAGAGAGCAGATATGAACCGCCTTATCATGAACTACCTTGTTACAGGTAAAAATGAGTAGTAATGCTGGCAGGCTCTTAAATGCATGTCGTTTATTTAATCAAGATAGACAGTTTTTGTAGATTGTGCTACTAGATGGGGTGAAATTTAGGGCTTTAAGGATTCAGTCATTGCTGCTGGCTTCTCTTAGCGATGTGCAACTGCTCTTGTGTTCTCTTACGTGGAAACTGACTGCAATCCAGAGACCCCGCAATTATCTCACGGTTTATTAACCTTAGCTCTTCTGCTAAAAGACAGAGAAAAAAAAAGTATTTTCTGGAATATTGTTAACAAACATGACCTGCTTGTGTACGATGTCCTTTATTTGTGCCGTTAAAACAGAGTTCAAAGTATGTTGCAGTGGCTAAACAGCACTCTGAAAGCTGCACAGAACAACTGTCAGAAGCAAGTTTTAACTGGCTAGAAAGATAAACTGTAAAAGGGCACTGTTATCAAAACAGTAGGAGACCAAAAATGTTAACCTCTTCAGCGTATAGCCTAACTTTGTACTTGGAACAATCAGGAACCCTCGGAAATTGTCCCTAGCAATTACGATGCATGCCATCCCAGTAAGCTGTGCTGGGGCGGAGGCATTTATATCCGATCTACACCCCTGTTTACATTGGTGTGTAGGTGAAACCTCTGGGATGAAGGAAGAGCATCTCAGTGGTGTAAATTATTTTTGTGTGTATGGAGGCATGACTTAGGATTTGAAATGTTAGAACTGTAAAAACAAAAATACAATGTTAGTGCAAGAAAGCAAAATTCATTGTCATTTTTAGTTCTCAGTAAAACTGATAGGCCTGTGTAAGCAGGTTTTGGGGGCTGGAGGGAGAATCAAGTTTTGAAAATGTGATTTTGAAAATCCCATTTTGGAGTAAGTACACTGCTCTATTTAAGTAGAAAACCAGCTTTGAAGTTAAGAGGTATCGGACTACAATTGCATTCATCCATAGATAATGAAGGCACTGGAGTTAAGACTGAATTAAGCATGTACAGTTAGATGCCTGTTGGATGAATGCCTGTTTGAACTGATAAGAATTTTTCAGAAGTTCATACTTAATCTTTAAACTCCCCAAATCCACAAGCAATACTCAGATGTTTTCATTTAAGCTGTTTTTTTTTTTTTTTAGTGTGTCATAAAATATATTTTATAGGTAAAATGTTTCTGTTTCAGAGGGCTTTAAAGAAGCAGCAGAGAAATTTCGAATGGAGTCTGGAATTGAACCCAGTGTTGATCTGGAGACTCTCGATGAAAGAATAAAAATTCGAGAAATGATATTGAAAGGACAGATTCAAGAAGCCATTGCGTTAATAAACAGCCTCCATCCGGAATTGTTAGATACAAACAGATATCTTTACTTCCATTTGCAGGTAAGGACAGGTGACAAACTTCATCTTTGTCTGAGAGGTTGCTGAGTGACTGGAAAAAGTAGTGCAGATCTTACAAGTATATTGGGAGGTTTGTGACTGAACCTGGATGTGATTCAAGTGTTTGTTCTTGGCATCATTTTGTAGCAACTGGAAACTTTGTGGCATGGTGTAGGAACCATCATGTACAATCAGTAACGTTGAAAATTTAAGAGCAGCAGCAGTGGCCTGTGAGTTATCAACTTCAGATTACTGTTAGTCTGAATTTCTAGTAGTTTCTTTAGTAATGCAGCTTTTCAAAGCCTGTTACCCCAAAGCCTCGGGTGACCTTTTTCAGTAGATTTTGTAGACAAGTCTGCTGCTCCTTGTCTCGCACATTGAGAAGAATTGACCTCAAACTGTCAAATTATGGATTCCTGTTTGTCTCAAATTACACACGAATGTCTGAAGATTACAGTCTTGAAATCCTGAAGAGTTGTTAATTTGTTTAGCTAACATTGCTGTGTCTTTCGTATGTAGCAGCAGCATTTGATTGAACTGATTCGGCAGCGTGAGACAGAAGCAGCTCTGGAATTTGCTCAGACCCAATTAGCAGAGCAAGGCGAGGAGAGCAGGGAATGCCTGACAGAAATGGAGCGTACGCTGGCTTTGCTTGCCTTTGATAATCCTGAAGAATCACCATTTGGAGACTTGCTTAACATGATGCAGCGACAGAAGGTAGCCCTTTCTTGAAAGGAAATTGATGTCTTTTATTCGTATGTGGTGAAAATGATGTCCAAATATTTTTGAAATGTTTAGAAAAAATGTCTGTAGTGGTATGCAAAAGAACAGAAGTATTTCTTAAGCAAGATTCAAAAAAATATTGTTAGTGTATTCAGCTACTTGGCTCTCTTCATTGTTATCTCCAGGCTCATAGTCTACGGAGCTTTGTCCTGACCGCGTTCGGAGGAAATGGCACGCTAGGTGTGATCTTTTCAATGTCTGTGTGACATTAGCGGTGTTAATCACGGGAAACCTATTACTGAACTCCAGTATTTCTTTTCCAGGTATGGAGTGAGGTTAATCAAGCTGTTCTAGACTATGAAAATCGTGAATCAACACCCAAGTTGGCAAAATTACTGAAACTACTACTGTGGGCTCAGAACGAGCTGGACCAGAAGAAAGTGAAATATCCCAAAATGACAGACCTCAGCAAGGGGACGATTGAAGAACCCAAGTAAAATGTGTGCAGATGGACATCAAACAATCTTAGTACTGCACAGTATACATTTATATCAGTCTGTGACTGAAATATTTTTACTACAGTACAGCACTCGATTCAGATTTTTCAATGAACATCTAATTTGAAGGGAGAAAAGTCCCTTTTAAATGCTGCAAAAACTGCATTGAAAGGCGCTGTATCTCTTTGAAAGTCTGACTTAGGCTATGCACTATAATACATTTTTAAAAAAACAATTAAACAGGACAGGAAAAATAGCATTTTTAAAAATACAAAACTCAAGCTTTCTAATTGGCTACTGATACCTAGTTTAGTGGCCGGTGAGTTAATACGGAGTTATATTGGCAACTATTCAGTTAAGTTTAACTGTCTCCTGTTTGAAATGTGTATATAGAACAGTGAATATTTTCTACCTTTAAGTTATAGCCAGATATACATTCCCCTTAAAAGTAACTGGTCAAGTTTTCATCTATAAACTTTGCAGTAAGGTCAACCTTTTGCTTAGGAAATAGTGTACAAACTTGTAAATCATAATTTAAGGACTTTTTTTTTTTTTTTCCATGTTTCTGACTTTTTGGTGCTTTATATGGCGAGAGCTATGTTCATAATGGATCAGTGACCCATCTTTTCAGGAGGAGTATTGTTGGAAATAAGTTGTGTTTTTTCTTAATTTTCACGAATGACCAAAACGGCCCCCCGAGGCGTTTGAGGGTTTTTGTCAACAGGGGCCTTCCCCCCTATATTAAATTTGCAGCTGTAGACACTGCAGTCCTTCTGCTGAGGCTTTGAAGGCTGCTGGATGTTTGTAAGCTAAAAGACACGCTTGTGTTAGAAAATTCAGTGGGGGGGAGAGGTGCTCGTTGAAGCCTCTGATGTGTCATCTTGTGCAGGGTCTGCCTTTATGCTTGCGGAATAAGAATCGTAGTTTTAGAGCTACTTGGGCTGTTTTTATGCCTCGAGCTGAGCAGAGCAGGGCTGTCTAAAAACAGAAATTTCCGTTTTCTGATTGCTTCCGTACCTTTCTGAAGAGATGC
The DNA here is from genome assembly GCF_030867145.1 of Opisthocomus hoazin. Lineage (NCBI taxonomy): Eukaryota > Metazoa > Chordata > Aves > Opisthocomiformes > Opisthocomidae > Opisthocomus > Opisthocomus hoazin. Next base: position 16,685,335 of record NC_134431.1, read on the forward strand.
AGTTCATCTTCATCTGTATTTGTTTTCTGACTGTCCTCACTCCAGTTAGGATTATAGTTTTACTGTTTTACACGTGGAGTCCAGACTTTCAAGTCAGTAAATTGTAATCTTCTGGGTATGGGATGTTCTGGTCGACTCAGTTTTGCAGCACTGTCCACTGGTATGTATCCAGTGGTTGCAAGCACTAATCTTGCCAAATCGATCTTTAGATTTTTAGGTCTGGATATCAAGTTAACACAGATTTGCTGAACAAAGACCGAGCTGATGGGTGAAATAGCTTAACATCATGAGACACTGGCAGCTGTCACACCAGTCCCATACTGTACATAATCTAGTCTTGTATGGTAGATATTACCCTGTAGAATGAAACTTAGTTTTCACTTAATTTTACTGGAATACTTACGCATTAAACTGTATAAAGCTTTGCAGATACACCTGACTTACGGAAACTAACAAAACCTGTTACTGATTGCATTACTGTGAACACTGTTTACTTGTGTAGCTATTTTTTGTGGGGGGAAATCGTTGTTTGTGAAGCAGCTATTAGAGATGCAGAGCGCCGAGGTTAAGCTGGATGATGGATACAACAAAATGATTTGTTCCCATTTATTACCGATCATTCTGTTCTCCACTTTGAGGCATTTGTGGTATGGAGGTCTTAAAGTTTATACGTAACAAACAAGCTATCAGTAGCCCCCCCCCCAACTACTACAGCGGTCTAGCTTTCCTTCACCCAGGCTGGTTATTCTAACATCAAACTTTTAACAGTTGTGGGTTATTTTGGGTTTTTTGTTTGTTTGTTTGTTTGTTTTTTTCTTTTTCCAGTCGGTTGTTGTCTGAAGACCATGTATAACTTTTAGTTTGTGAGAAACTGTATGGTTAATGTAACTTTGTTTAATAACAAACTGCAGAAACAAAACTGGAATAGCTCTAATTTCTTCATATGTAACTGATCAGCTTTTCCTCTGTTCTGACACTTGTGTTGTTAAATCTCATCTAAAGCTTCTCTCGGATGAAGTGGAAAGTGGTGCGTTTTTGTAGCATGACTAGCATTTTTCTCCATGAGAAATGCAGTATTACAGTCCTGGTTGAGAAGTTCACTGTACTTCTAGAACGCTACATTAATTTCGTACAATATTTGGGCAAAGATTGAGCATAGATTACTTGAATTTTCACTAGCTTGGTTTTTTTTTCCATTAAAAAATAAACATGTTTTTTAAGGGGTTTAATATAAAATTAGTAGAGAACTATTTCACTTTGTTTTTATGAACATGCCACATTGATAAGCAGCTTTAATCTGTAAAGTTTTTGGTAACTGCAAGAAAATATTCGAAAGCTATGCATTTTAGAGAAAGCATAAATGTAGTGATAATGGTACTTCTAAGGATCTTTATATTAGTGTATATAAAATAGTTTGCATATACAAATATAATATATAATCTGTTTGAAATATTCTTGAATGGTAGGGGCTGTGAAACATAATTTATGGAAATACTGTACACAGTAAACAGATCTCAGTACACGAATGAACTTTTGTCATATGCATGAGAAATGTCTTATTTGGTGACTACTAATGAGTGGGATTTTGTTAACCCGTTTTTGTTAGATAACCACTTTAACAAATAATATTAAATGCCACTTTGATCAGTTTGCTTTAGTGTAAAAATACATACTTTGTTCCACTTAATTTAGAACGATATGAAAATAACTTTTGTAAGAAGTTTTTGTTACAAACTCAGCGGTGGCAGACAAATCTGGTAATTAAACATGGCACCCTACACTCATTCCTCCCCCAACTTTTTCTTTGTTGGAGTCAAATAAGATTTTTTTCATTAATGCTATAGACATGCAGAAGTTGGATTGTAAAATATCCTGTCTTGTATGCCTCTGCAGAAGGGCTGCGTATCCCGTGTGTTTGATTAGGCTACAGATCTCTCTCCTCCCAAACCTCTCGCCCCCCTAAGAGCTGCCGCCTTCACTGCAACCACCTTTCTTTTGTGCCTGTCAAATCTAAGCTAAACTGTGGATGCTTCTGGTGTCCCGTGGAGTCAGTTCTGAAGGGTGGGGGATAACGGGTTTCCACGAAGGTGAAGTACTGGTGGTGCCTTCCGAGAAATGCTTACTAAACTGTTTAATTTTATGTAGCTGGAAAAACAGAGGCTGCTGCACAGAAACTAACAGCAGAAATTTAAGGAAAGCGTTTCCTCTCAGGACTTTTGAAAAGGCAAACATATACAGCTTGAAACCAGGTGAAGTACCTCTCTCTCTTAGAGATGATTTCATTGAAACGCTTTCAGCTCCTTCCACCCACATTAAAGGAAAAATGGAAATGAATGTGGAGAGCACTTATGTAGCGTTTAAGATGTGTGAAATTACCTGGAAAGAGTTCTGTCTCCTTTCCTTGTACATATAGGGGAAGCCATTACATTATTCTAGGATGATTTTACTGTTTTTAATTTGTAAAATTTATGCTTTGTATGCTTGAGTATAAGCTTAAAAGCATTACTTAAAAAAAATCCTTGACTAGTAGATGAGTGTTGCTCGACTTATTTCAGACCACTTTCTGTCCAAGTTCGTTACAAAGCTTATTAAATTGAGTTGGAGCGTGATCCCTGTGTGTCTTATCTTCACGGATAACGGGGCCTCCTGCTGTCCACAGCAGCTGGAAGCATCCTCTAGATTCTTGCCTCAAAGAATATAAAAGCATCTGGAGTCATATTTTGCCTTAAATCTGCTTTTAGGCTACAGTAAGTTGAGACGGGTTCTGCCCTGCGCTGTAGATCTCTCTTCCCTCCAGAAGCAGCGTCACCGGTCAGTATTTGTTTCTGCTGTGAGTTCTTAACGAGAGGGGACGAGCAGGGTTGATGGCTGTTGCACGAGCAGCGGCGTCCCCAGCCCTGCTCGTCAGCTAGGTCGCTGTCTGTGCTCCGCTGCGCAGGGACAAAGCACGAAGCTGACGAATAGCACCCTGGAAGGATTTGTATGTCTCAATGCACAGGTCTAGGTGCTAGAAACTATTTTTATTCCTTTCCTCTCCCCTCCTGCAAAGTGCATTAAGGACAAGAATGGCCAAAGTCCCGGTGGGCTGCACGCCGATACGATCGGGCACCTCAGAACCAGAAAGCCCTGTGCGTTCTGTCGTGGGGGATTCCAACAAGCTGCCGCTACCGGACACACCCGGATGAATTTCTGCGTGGGAGCTGCCGTTGGTCTAAAAGCAGCCTCAGTTTGTCAACTTCTCTGATCATTCGCTTCTTTCTCAGCATACTGCTGTCTGCAGCAGTTCTGCAAAGTTGTGTTACTGAGCACTAGAAACCCCACGCCTTTTCTTCAGACTTCGACTCGCCGCCGCGGCTCTTGGTTAGCAGGGCGCTTTCCAGCTGCAGGTGGGCTGTCCTTCCCGGGGACAGCAGTTGTCCTTTACTGAGTGTGTGCGGCTGCGTGTCCCTTGCACACCTCTTCAGGATTCGGTCTTGATTTGTGCTTAACTTCATAAAATCTCCAAATAATACAACCGTTGTCTGGGTAAACTTCAGTGACCGTCAATGTCAGCTCGGATATTAACCCAATAATCTTTGGTGTGGTTTAATCTTTTGACAGATTAAGCTGAACACAGGAGAAACTAGAGGAGAGTGTGCTCTGGCATAAGATTGCTTTCTTCAGTCGGCACCTGTCTGCTGAACTGGTTCCATTTGCTGTTTAATCAGCTCGGTGGGAGGTTTGCATCTAGAAAATTACGCAGCAGTAAAAGGAGCGGTGTCTGTGCTTTTACTGTTTAAACTTACTTACGTTTGGATGTTAGGCTCGAGCACCTTTTGTAACTGCAGCTGTTTTGGACAGCGAAACTCCTTCTTGCCTAAGAAGCAAATTAGTCAAAGCAGCCATTCACTGCAGAGGGGATGCTGAGCGGTACAAGGAGAGGAACTGAAGAGTACAACCAATAAAACTGTGCGTGATGTGCTTAATTTCCAAATTGCATCGTCATTTTAGTGAGTTAGTAGGCAACGTTGCAGTGTCTGTGTTGGAGGTGCCAGCACCCCACAGCAGTGAGGCTTGTGTGAACTCACACACGGGTAGGAGCTAATAGCTATCCTGTGTCTGTGATGACCGGGGCATGCCCAAGGCCTCTGCCGTTCTTTTCTGAGCTGATTACACCATTTCACTTCTTTGGGTGCGTCAGCAGTCATCTCCCTTTGAGTTACTGGAGAGTCCAGGCGACGGCTGAGCTGATGCTTCAGACTGGCTCTTACCTTAGCCCCTGTTAGCCCCAAAGCAAACGAGGAATTGATGAGGGAAACAAAAGGGCTATGAGGATGATGAGGGGACTGGAGCATCTCTCTTATGAGGAGAGGCTGAGGGAGCTGGGTTTGTTTAGCCTGAAGAAGAGAAGGCTGAGAAAGGACCTTAGAAATAAATGCTTATAAATATCTGCAGGGTGGGTGTCAGGAGGATGGGGCCAGACTCTTTGCAGTGGTGCCCAGCGACAGGACAAGGGGCAATGGGCACAAACTGAAGCAGAGGAAGCTCCAGCTGAACATGAGGAAGAACTTCTTCCCTCTCAGGGTGACGGAGCCCTGGAACAGGCTGCCCAGGGAGGTTGTGGAGTCTCCTCCTCTGGAGATATTCAAGCCCCGCCTGGACGTGGTGCTGTGCAGCCTGCTCTGGGTGACCCTGCTTGGGCAGGGGGTTGGGCTGGGTGACCCACAGAGGTCCCTTCCAACCCCGACCACGCTGGGATTTGGTGATTCCCCTCCTGCCTCGAGCTAACTGAACTCCAAACATATCCACTATTCAAAAAAAAAAAAAAAAAAAGATGGAACAAGGGTTTCGATTTTTGGCTGCATTTTACCATGACTTGGCTCCCTCTTCTGGAAACAGGCACAGTAGCAGAGCAAATAAAAATACTCCATAGTTTCGTTTCCTGTGCGAATAAAGGGAGGAAAGCTTGCAACCGGGTGAAGGCTCAGCCCTGTGGTTACTAAGCGTGGTTCCCCTCAGTTTCCACCTGTAGCAACACTTGTTGTATTTGTTTTCTCTGTTGGTAGCAGGTCTGTGTGACCGTGTGTGGCTGTGCCACAGGGCTTTTGGGGAGAGCTTTCCTGAGGAAGAAATGCTGAAGCCAAGGACAAAGTAGGATTTTATGATCCTATGATTTTTTGACCTCCTCCTGGAGCTGCCTCTGTAGTGTGCAAGGAACCTTTGGCTGCTTCCCTCTCTAAGGTTTAGCTCAGTGACACTGTTACTCTCTTGATGTAAGCAGCCAGCTGCCCTTCAGGGACCTGCAAAGTATTCCTGTCGGGAGAAAAATGGGTGAGCTGGCGAAACTCTCGTCTGCTAAAGGCTGAGTTTTACTGAGCGTTTACAGCTCAGGAGTAGCAGAGGGAGACGCCTGCCCTGCACCTGTGCCCCGTACTCCTCGGTGCAGCTGCCTGTACTCCTCGGTGCAGCCCGGGAGCTCCGGTGCCCGTCCGAGGGCCGTGTACGACAGAGCCGGAGCTCCTCCATCCTGGCTGACCGGAGGTTTTGCCGTGGCTGCATCCAAGCTGCTATCGGCCGCAGAATCACCCGAACGTCTTCACAAAGCTCCTCCGCCTGCTCACTCATCTTCCTGAAGTGAGTCACGAGCCTTCTTGTTTCGGACTGAGATAACCATCGTTTTAATTACCCGTTTCCATAAAGGAGTCTGATTATCTCTCTCAGATACAGCAAGGCAACAGCTCTGTCCAGCAGAGTTCAATCAGGCTGTAACGATACGGATTCCCATTTATTTTTCTTTCCTTAAATCCTTTGCATGGGAATGTCATATCCGGTTCCAATCCTTAAAAAGCAAAGACGGAGACGCTTCTGCTGGCAAACCTGGGAAGGCTGCAGGGGCCGGGGGCCGTCTGCCAGCGGCTGCCCAGGTACCGGGGGTGGAGGAGGGAACCTGCCCCGTCCCCTCCGCTCGCCCCGCTCCAGTCTGCGCCCGGAGAGGGGGCGAGGGGGGTGTGAGTGCAGGAAAAGGAGCAAAAATAGAAAAAGAAAAAAATAAACCCATGTTTGGAGGTAAGCGATGGGGACAACGCACACGCACACACCCCGCACCCGGCCTGGGCCGGCGCCTTCCCCGCCCGGGCACCCTGCGGGTCCGCGGGTTCGAGACCGAGCGGGGAGGGGGAGCGGGACCCCGGGCGTCCCCGGGTTCGAGACCGAGCGGGAGCGGGACCCCTGCGGGCGCCGGGTTCGAGACCGAGCGGGTTGGGGGAGCGGGACCCGGGCCGGCACCGGCGCTCTGCGGGCCGCGGGACTTCCCGGCGCGGCGGGAGGCGGCGGGCGGTGCTGACACGTGGCCGCGGCCCGGCGGGGGGAGGGAGCCGGCGGCCGCCGCGATGTGCAGCCGGCGGAGGCGGAAGGCGCTGCCCGCATGGCCGCGGGGGCCGGCGGCAGGAATGGGGCCGGTGTGCAGCGCCGAGCACGGCCCCCGGGCCGCGCAGCACGACGGCGGGAGGAGGGACGGCGGCGGGGACCCGTACTGGTCCAGGTAAGGCTGCACCCGCTCCCGGGACAGCTCGCACCGCTCGCCCGGGACCCCCCTCCCCACCCCGGGCATCCCCCGGGCTGTCCCCTCCCGGCCCCGGGACCCCCCGCAGCCTCGGGTCCCCCTCCGCCGCCTCCCGCCGCAGCTCGTGGGGAAGATGCGGCTTCGGGACGGAGAGGGGCTCCGGCAGTCTGCCCCGCTCCCCGGGCAGGGGGCATCGGGAGGTGCTCGGTGCTCCCCGCCTGGCCGAGACCCCCCCCATCCCGCCCCCGGGAGCTGGGGCTGCCCTCGGGGGTGCGGAAGGGCGGCACCGGGGTCCCGGTCCCCCCGCCCCGGGCAGTCCCCGCTGCCTCCCTCCGACGGGCTCCGGCAGAGCGAGGGGGCAAGAAGGGGAATTACTGCGAAACATGGAGGGGGGGGGGGGTAAAAAAAGTCTGCTGAGCTGATTTCTGGCCTGGGGTCGGTTATTTCAACACGCCGTTGGAACCGGGAGGCTCTTATCGAGGTGTTCCAGCAGGGATGTTTGTACTGCTGATAGTGATTAATTAAGATAAAGTCTGGAATAGCAGCTAGGCAGCATCAGCTGTTTATCAGGTTAAGTAATTAAAATACTTAAAAAGACTATTAAGCCTAAACTTAATAGGGGCATAAGCAAAGGCACGGGTTTGGGGCAGAGGCTACGAACTGGGACAGAGCTGGGATCGCTGGGAAAGTCACCCAGCACCCTGCCCGCAGGACCCACCGCTGCTCCCACCTGAGGCGGGCCGGGAGGGCGATCCCGAAGCGCCGTGGGACAGCTGGGGGTGATGGTCAGAGGCTTTTCCAAACTGGGAGCCCCCAGACTCCACCTTTTTGCCCCCGTCCTTTTGAAATTTGAAGGGTGCCCCGGAGAGGGAGCGAGGCCGGGCTGCCGCCGCGGTGGGTGTCCCGCGGGCTCCCCGCTCCCCTTCACAGTCACTGTGAACCCGGGGCGAGGGGCTGGTGACATAGGTGCCGATGCACAGGAGCGCGTGGCCAAGGGGAGGAATGGCTTCCACCAGCAATTAGCCACGGCTAATAGGCTAATACGGGCAGCAAGCCAATAGCCAACTTCAGTCCCGAGGGAGACCCTTCCTGCAGTCCGACACCTGGAAGTTGACTCAAACCCACGCTCAGCTCAAGAGTAAGGGGGCAGGACCCAAAAGCAGACCTTTGGCACTAGGGTTGCTTCAAATTTGAAGATTCTTTCCCCCCCCCAAAGCAATTAGGAAAATTCCTTCTCTCTGTCTCCCCATTTCTCACTTTTCTTTGCAAAACGGGAGAGGTGGAAGAGGAAGAACCCTGCGCCAAATTTTCATGAAGTTTCTATTTAGATGTTTTTCCTCTAGAAAAATATAAATACATTTGGCCAGAACAAACCCTCCGTTTTCCCAAATCTCTTTGAAAAATGCAAATCATCGATAACACTTTAGAAAACAGAAGAGGCTGTTGATGAAGACGGTCCTTTGGTCAAGACAGCCGTATTTTGAAGCGATTCTGACCATCTGAAGTGCTGCGAGTAATTGAAAGAATCGAGTTAATGAAAGAATGGAGCTAATTTGAAGGAGCCGCAGGATAACCGTAACTCCGGTCAGATCGTTATCTGTATTGTTGTAATTCACAGAAGCGGAGGTGGTGGCCCTGGTGTTTGGCCCACGCGTGGCCACAGCCCTTGTTTGGGGAGGCTTTATGGAGGCTTTACGGTCTAAAGCAAACAGGGCAGGTGGAGGGGGGGAGCGGGAAGGGGGAGCGATCCCTCAGATCACGCGAGCGGGTTGGGGGAGTTGTACAGAATACCTCGCTGGATGGTTTGAAGTCAATTTGGCGGACAGTTTTCAAACAGCGTATGCAGATGAACAGCTCTCAGCGTTTCCGAGCAATGCAGTAGTGCCACGGAGGCAAGGTTTTATCAAGTAGGGGAAGTGACACGCATTCTCCCTTCATGCTCCAACAAAAGACATGCCAGGCAGCCTTCCAAGATCTGTCTGCACCGTCAGTGCAAGGAGAGATAACTGGTTATCTTGACAAGTTTATTTTTCCATCTTTGTTCATGCTGCTTCTTCTTTTGTCCTCCCTTTTTTCAGCTGCCTCGTCCTTCCTCTTCCACTGTTCTTGCCCTATGTTTTATCCTGCCTTTCCGTCTGCCTTTCCCAAACTTTTCTACAGGTTTCCAATGGCTCTGTTATCACACATCTCCTCTTCCTCTGCCAAGAACAACACTCGGGGATTTCTGTTTGGGGCTTGAACAAGCCCTCGTGTTTATGTAGCGCACCTGGACATTTAGATAGCACTTTTTTACGGAGATCTCAACATGCTGAAGCAGGACCACTTGGGCAGTAGATGTGTCTCGGCATCTCTGGTTTAACTGGGGGAAGACGGAAGCACTGAGAAGACAAATCTGTTGCTGAAGGTCGCACACAAAGCCATGGGCAGCTCCAGCAGTAGACACAGGGAGCACATTTTGGATGGTGCCTCCAGGAGAGAAGTACTACACGGAAATGTCCATGTGCCCTGGGAAGCAGATGACTCCTGAGACCACCCTGCATCTCCCAGCCTCTGGTTACACCTGAAGATAAGGGGTTATTCTAGCAGTTTCTTTAAAGTCCAGCGATAAAAGGTGTTGTACCACCAGCCACAAGCCGGTCTCCAGTTGCCTGACTGCGTGTTTTGCCCAGAGCCAACGGTCATGTTGTTTTTCTGAGCTCTGTGCCCTGATCTTTTGTCAACACAGTTGCCTTTTTTTTTTTGGTGGTGGTTGGTTTTTTTTTTTTTATTGTACAAGTTCCTCACCCTGGTTTTAATCATGGCCTCGCTGAGAACTTTTTTCACATGCAAAATGTAAGCAAGGCAAGCGTTTCATTGCTGGCTGATCCACGTAAGCCCTCAGATCAGCATGGAAAGCATCCTTGTGCTTCATCTTCATGATTATGTTTTCCCACCGCCTCCACCTGGACTTAACAACTATTTCCAGCTCATATGAGCTGCTGAAATCTAATTTCATCTTTGCTTTTGCCGAAAGCGAGGAACGAAGAGAGGGAATAAACCTGGAGTCGTGCTTGCTGAGCACCACTCCGCTGCCATCTGCGGCTCTGCAGAAGGAGCCGGTGCCCAGGAGGCTGACAGGAAACCAGCAGCTTTCCCAGGAAAAAAAAGCCCTGTGTCCTCTGTGCTGCTCTCGTTCGCTGGTGGCTTGGAATTAAAACCTCCTCCTCCAAACCCCAAAGCTACTTTTGCCAGAGACAAATCATTACCTTGGAGCCGGTCTGCAGCATGACAAAATCAACTCAAGGAGGGAAGGGGGAAAAAAAAAAATCTCTCTCTTGACAAGCATGTTAGATTTTCAAGGGAAGGAGAAATTGTTGTTGAGAAAAACAGAGAGAGAAGTGAGAGGACTGTCAAACTGGGTTAAAAATAACTACCTGGGTATTATCTCCTTGCACAGGAGTGTCTGCGCGACTGCAGCGTTTACGCCACGTCAGTCAGGCCGTGGTTGTGCTGGAGATTACTGTAAATTAAAGCCATAGGCAGGTAAGCTGGAAGAGAGGTTTCTGAAGGAGGATGCTCCCAGGAGGCTGGGACTGGGTGCCGAGGAGGGAAACATCCCCGGGCTGCGGAGCAGCAGGCCCGGAGGGGATGCAGGCACAGGCTGCCCGCGCTGGGGACGTTCCCCTGGGAGGTGGCCCTGTGCTTGGGCTGCTGGGTGCCCTTGGGTGGAGCTGGTGGCCCTCCAGCGTGGCTGGGAGCTCGGTACCACCACGGGGGCTCAACCCCATCCTGCACATCCTGGGGTTCTTGCGGGGACGGGTGGGTGTCTGCTGCTGGCAGCTGGGACGAGCGAGCGGGCTGGGGCACTGGGGGGGCTCTGGCTGATGTGCCCTCCGAGCATCTCCCACAGAGCTATTTTTAGTCTCTTTTTACAGAAGAGGATGGAGGTAGCGATGCCCCGGGGGTGGGTGTTATGCCCTGCCAACGATACCTGCGCCCACCTTGGCCATGGCACAGCTCCGACGCAGATGGGGAGCTGCAGCTCCCGGTTCTTCTCCCACTTCCAATTCCAGTTATGGAAAACACCCACAAACCTGAGAGACGGCTTCTGGCCGCTGGGACAGACCGTTTGCAGTCTTGCTGTCTAACACAGCTCTCTTACCACCTGAAAATACCTGGTGGTCCAGACTCGTGCCTTGAAGGGGTTACTAATCTGTAATCTAATTGATAGCCTGAACTCCAGCGAGTCCGTTTCGACAGTGACCCACAGTGTCTGCAGGCAGGCGGACCTACAGACTCCGGGAAAGGAGGGAGGCAAGTCAAGAGAAATAAAGTTGAATAAATATTTGCTCTGTGGCATCTACCGGAGAAATTCCTCCAGCAGGAAAACACACTGCAAATAAAGATATACCCTGTGCTGCTGGCTGTCCTTCCACTGCAGGACGGCTCGGCTTGGTTTTGCCCCTTTGGGGCTCTCAGGCATCTTTAAAAATCCATCTTAACCACTGTGCCCTGAGCGGGGGACCCGTTTGGTCGGTGGGAATCACCCGATGCTCCGAAGCGAAGCTGTGAGCGCCCAGGGCTGCGTTGGGAGGAGGGGAACTGAGGGGCATCAGGCAGGGCTGCCCCAGCACGGGGCTGCTGCCGTACAAAAAGCCGCCCAGGAAGAGTCATTAGGGCTCGAGCTAATTATAGGCTGTCTGGGTGGTGGTTGACGGTTTGTGAAATAGGAAGTGTTTTCTAGCTGCATGGCTGCTCCGCGCGGTGAGGAAGGTCTCGGTGCCGTGCAGGAGGGGATGCACCTGCAGTGCCCGTTTCTGGCACGCAGAAAGGCACGGCAGGTCAGGAGGGCGCAGGCTGGGCCGCCACCGTCCCGCGACACCCAATTAAGTCAATTAGCAGGCTCCAGACAAGCTCCGGTGATTCAGCTGCCGAGGGCGTGCAGGGGGCTGCCCCCTCTCTTGGGGGTTTCTGCCCCGCGCAGCCGGGACCGGCGCAGGGTGGTGGGGAGATGCTCGGTCTGTCCACGTGGCATGGTGGGACGGGCACGGTGACACCGATGACACCGACGGCTGTGGCTGCCGCGGGTTTAGACTTGCTTCGCTCCGACTCGGTTTGGTTATCACCAGCACGGATTGTCTCTACCTCCCTCATCAGGGAACCATTAGATTGAATTTGATAATGCTGGTAAAGCTCCGCTTCTCGGATGGCCGGTGTTGCCTCCAAAAACTATGGTCTGACTTGTCATTATTCTTTAGTTTTTGATGGAGAGGTTTAATTTTCCCCCTTTGTGCTGGCCGAGGTTTCTCCTGTAACCTTTGCTGTTGTTGTTTTGCACTGAGCAGAACATTGACTCATCGGCAGCCTCTGTGATAACTATAATTAGGAGAAAATGCATTTACAAGGCTCTTTCCTCTGATGCAAGCACATCATTGTCCTTGCAGAGAAATAATTCTTGCCATACTTTCAGGTGGGTGTGTGCAGCTAGTGACTGCATTTGACACTCATATGATTTAAGTGGATTTTCCTAGCTGGATATGCTACCTGTGGCATGAGTGGTAGTCTGAAGCCGTCTTTATAGTCCCCACTTGTTTTGAGCGTAAGTCTTTACTGATGCATTTAAACATAGAGGAAAAGAATATAAATGTATAGAGTGGAGTAGTGATGAGAGAGAGCATTGAGACCGTGTCATATACCCAGAGACTTCTTTAGTGCTTTTGAAAAAGTATAGAAGTAATGAGAAAAGAATTCACTGGAGTTTTGTCAGAACATCAGCTGGGGAAGAGGCTCCTCGGGAGAACGTCTCTGCTTGGCAATCCCTTCCCGCGGCTGTCTCTGAGCTGTGCTGTGCACGGTGGCTTGCTCTCGCACGGGGCTCTTCGAGCCCTGCTCTCGGCGGGTCAGATGTGTTGCCTGCACAGCTCAGCGCTGCTGGCCTGGCTGCTCCCCCCCTCACCACCCCCAAATCCCCTTCTGTGCCCCCAACGCAGGGGCTGAGGGCTCTGGCGAGTCTGCCCGCCTCATCGGGGTGAGAGGAAAGGCTGGGAGCTCCGGGCATCCCACAGAATCACAGAACAGTAGAGGTTGGAAGGGACCTCTGTGGGTCATCTAGTCCAACCCCCCTGCCAAAGCAGGGTCACCCAGAGCAGGCTGCACAGGACCTTGTCCAGGGGGGTCTTGAATATCTCCAGAGAAGGAGACTCCACAGCCTCCCTGGGCAGCCTGGGCCAGGGCTCCGTCACCCTCACAGTGAAGACGTTCTTCCTCATCTTCAGACGGAACTTCCTCTGCTTCAGTTTGTGCCCGTTGCCCCTTGTCCTGTTGCTGGGCACCACTGAAAAGAGCTTGGCCCCATCCTCCTGACACCCACTCTTCAGATATTTGTAAGAATATATTAGGTCCCCTCGCAGCCTTCTCTTCTCCAGGCTGAACAAGCCCAGCTCCCTCAGCCTCTCCTCGTAAGAGAGATGCTCCAGTCCCCTCATCATCTTCGTAGCCCTATCCCCTCCCGGCCCTCCGCCCCAACGCCGGAGCCGCTCTGCAGCCTGCTCATTGCTTTTTTGGGTTCAATCCGTTAGCACCGAACCATCGTCCCCCCGCCCGCACCTCGGGCACCGGCGTTGCTGAGTGTGGGTTTTGCTTTTCCAAGCTGCAAACACCCGCCGGAGGGAACAGACCTGGGCAATATGGTAAAGAGAAGTGGAGTAAATTCTGGTTAAGCTGCACAGGACTTTATCTCTCCATCTTACACCTTGCACATCTGTATAGGCTTCAGGGCCAAGGAAGAGCTGTTGATTCAATATCCCATTAAAATGCTGCTGTGCTCATCAGAATAACTGCTGGGAGAGGGGGCCGAGCTCAGCCCCGCTCCAGACAGCGAGAAACCTCGTAAAGGTCTCCCTTTGCTTCAGGGGGAAAAGCACAATTTAGAAAACTGTCTCAGTGGCTAAATAATAGGAAATACCTATGCACATGGCAGGCTGCTGCGTTTTCCTTGGTCACCTCAATTGCTGCAGGTTCAGTAGCTCAAATTAATCGGCGTCGTGCCGCTGCCGAGAACGGGAGAGATTATGGCCCCGGACTGGCAACAGCCCCTTTCTGCGGGGGCAGAAGCACTGGTTAGGCAGGCACGGGTCGGCTGCTTATACCTGCAGGCATCTGGTCCCAGATTAACTTGAAACACTCCTCTGAGATTAACTTGAAACACTCCTCCGAGGGCTCTCCGTAGTGTTTTCCGTCACCGGTCACCCCCCAGCTGCCCTCTGCCTCCTGGGGAGGGTTTGCACCCCAGCCCCCTGCCTGTAGCATCCCGCTGGGGTTGGTCTGAGCCGCTGCTGGCTGCGGCAGGTGGTTGAAAAACCAAATCACTCTTGGTTTTGCAGCAAATTAAGGTATGATTGCTGCTTATCTTCCTCTCGGCGTAAGACTGGGAGGGACTTGGAGAGCATTTATCAGCCAGCTCAAATGGCTGAGGCCGGTCAACCCCTGGTTATTTATTTCTCCAGCTGTGAGGTTTTCTAGTTCCCGTGTTATTTTGTACGTGCGCACAGTAAAGACGGTTCCAACCTTGAAAGCACCGACTGAAACGCTTCTAGTTCCTCCTGCCAGAGGTTGGCACCGAGCGGCTTATCTGCCTCGTCGGGAAACGGCACCCGGTTCACCTCCAGCGGGGACGACTGCCCGGCGTGTTTCACTGCTCGTTGTTCCTTCGCCTCCCCCCGCCACGGGCCGTTCGACACGTTTATAAATGGGTTCGGGCTGTGTGGGATTGACCTGCGTCTATCACAATTCCAGCACAGAGAAATAAATGCTCCTTTCAATATCAAGAGTGACCCAGGTTGTTTCCCGCGCAGGAGGTGGCTGTGTTTAGTAGGGTGGAAAGCACGGAGGTTAATGCCCCAGTACAGTGAATTCCAGTCGTCTCTGGAGCAGAGAGAGTCTGTTTGCTCAGTGCTTTGTGCTCCGGCCATAAAAATAACTAAATACAAATAATACAAATAGCGGGTGTTCTCACTAAGCTTTTAACTCTGTAATTCACGGGCAAGGGGGGACCCAGGCTGACGCTGGGGGGTGCAGAGGGCCTGAGTACTCACGTACCAAAAATATATTCTGTTAACATATTATTACTCATATTATCTTCAACTTCGTCTCAGGCCAGGCTGGATTACCGTGCTCCTCTCTCCGGGCTCTTCAGCCCCATCATGTCTTGCATTCCTCCGTCTCCCTCCCATTTAGGAAGGGTGGCACACAGGCCACCTGCCTTGGGGAACAGGCAGGAATGCCAAAAAACAAGTGTGTGTCTCATGCAAACGCTTCTGACCTCATGCACTGACCTTTCCTTTGCTATCCTTATCTTTTAAAGAACAGTTTCTAAAGCTTTTACTTCGGGGGTAAAAAAGCAGACAAACCAGGTTCGCCCCTGCCTTTCCCTGGATCTGCAGTCAGCGATGCCCAAGGAGCCCGTTCCACCTTGCAGATTATGGGCAGACATTTTGCTGCTGGGGTCAAAATAATGCTTGGGATGACAGTTAGCATCATTTACAGACGTCACCAGATGCAACACGCTCTGTGTCAGAACCACCGTGCCGCAGGGGGATTGCACTCGCCTGTATTTTATCCAGGCAGACTCGTTAGGGCTTGCCAGCAAGCCAGCCTGCCCCGAAAGTCCTCGCTGCAGCTGGACCTACCAGGCAGACCATTCCATCTACCCCTTCCTCATTTTCCTCCCCATCCTTGCAGGCCCGAGTCCCGCGTCTGGACGGTGATGCTGCTGCTGGGGACGTGCCTGCTGTACTGCGCCCGCGTCACCGTGCCCATCTGCGCTGTCGCCCTCAGCACCCACTTCGACTGGGACAAGAAGCAGTCCGGCGTTGTGCTCAGCAGCTTCTTCTGGGGCTACTGCTTGACACAGATTATTGGAGGACATATCAGTGATCAGTACTGGAAATTATTCTCATCTTTCCCTCTGCTCAGGCATTTTTGATGACCCTTAGTTTGGTTTTGAAGTCTCAGCAGCAGCTGTGAAATTTTCACCCTGGGACAGCGATGGGGTGGGAGGGTGAAGCTTGGCTGTGGGAGAGGATTTATGGGGCACCGCAGGTTGCTCTGAAAGCAGCTGAGGTGTGTCCCTCAGCTTCATTTGGGGTCTGTAGCTCTGATTCAGAAAGGGCACGTGTAGTTTTGATGGTCCGATTAGGTCTCTGGGCCTTAGAACTGCTGCTCTGCTTGTAGGGCAGCAGGGCTGAAGAACTTTGCGCAGGCAAAATCCCCAGGGAACGCTCGAGAGTTCCTGCAGAGCAGCTGCCGGGGGAGATCTACGGTCGGGCTGACGGGCATTCAGACCAACACAGGGGGTTTTTCACCTGGAAACAGCGAAGAGCACTTTTATACCAGCGTAATTTTTCTGATGGAGGTTGTTTTTAGCACTGGTTCAGTAACTGGAATAAAAAAAAACAAACCCACAAGCTTACATGTTAAGCTGATGAAAGACATAGTGGGTGTAAAGCAGACTTTATTTTAGAGAAGTGATAAATGCTGATGCTCTTTGCGTAGTTCAGGGCTGCCGCTCACCGGCAGTGTTGTTTGTCCGCTAACGAACAGCGTAATCCAGTGGTGCCGGACGGCCATTTGGAAGGGTTTAGAGCTGCAGTCACTAACCACAGAAAGAAAACATTTCCTTTTTGCAAGGAGCACAGTTTTTTTTTTTCTGTCTATCTGATCTGCATAGTCTGTCTTCGTTTTCAGTTCAGCACCTCCGGTTTTTCCACCCTGTGTTCTCATGCAGTCTGTTCACCAGCAAGCCCCCATCAGGTTTTCCATCGTGTTTAGGAAAACCAAGGGTCTCCATTTTATCATATCAATTAAAAAGCAACTGCCCCAGTTAGCTGTGAGGAAAGATCGAAGTAACTGCCTGCTCGAGTTCCTTTCCCCAGCCACCCTCTGCTTGGCCAGGAGAGCTTTCCTACGAAATCTTTTGTGAGGAACACGTGCCTGGAGGGAGCACATTGTCCATGCAGTGCACTATGCAATTTAATTATGCTCCTTAATAGTGTGCAAACAAGTGCCTGCAAAAAAACCAGGCAGAGCTGATGCGAAAGAGCAGATGGAAGAGAAAACACCATCACTGGTTAAGAAAAGCAGAACAGTGACAGCATCTTGGGCTTCCCCTCCGTCAGACTTGGGCACTGGGGTGTGCTGGGGCTGGACGGGCAGCGCTGCCGGCCGGTGTCCTGCTGCCAGGGGCTCAGAGCTGCTGGTCCCACTCCCCAAAGGGCTAACGACATTTGTAAGCGGGGAACAGGTTTGACCGAAACATTGTTCTTAAAAACAGGCTGAACTGGGAAGAGCGCTTGAGCCTTGGCTGGGGGGCTTTGCCCTTTTGCCCTCCGCTTGTTTTTGGTAACGTGTTTTCTGTCTTCCAGAATAGGAGGTGAGAAGGTCCTCCTCCTGTCGGCATCGGCCTGGGGGTTCCTCACGGTCCTCACCCCACTGCTCACCCACGTCACGTCTGCCCATCTCGTTTTCATGACCTCCTCCAGGTTCCTCATGGGGCTGCTGCAAGGTGAGACCCCTGCCCTGGGCACGTGCCCTGCACGGGGGCTCGTGTGCGGTAAATTCAGATGCAAATCGCATGGTTTGCAGTGCATGAACCCTTCTCCTGCGCGTTCAAGCAATGCTTTGCCTCAAAACTGCCTCCACACACGGAACTTCTGCGGGGAAAAAAAAAAGTGACATTTCTAGATAAAGCCGCTGACAAATTATTGCCCTGCAGAAACGTCTCTGCCAGACAAGGGCTGCTGGCTTCAGAACTCCTCAATGCTCCTGTTTGGTTATCCGCATTTTAAAACTCTTTCAAAGCACTTGGGGGAAATTTGTCCCTGCCAAAGCTTTTGGATAATTTGGGATGATTTTCCTTCCCTCTTGCCGAGCTGTGGGACCGTTGGGAGCAGTCCATTGGCACTGGTGGATTTCCAGTAGCGGTGGTGATGATGGAGCAGGGGATTACGGAGGAGGCACAAACAAACCTTTTATGGCGATGGATTCACGTATTTTATTTTATATCCCTGTTTGGAATTCACCAAAGGCCTTGTTGCTTTGTCTCCGTGTTTGGCTCCACCTGGATCTTTTAAATTTGCTTTTGCTTTGCTCTCGAGGGCAGAGGAGCCTGATGCTCCCTGCCTTGCTCCCGTTGTCACAGGGGTGTATTTCCCATCCCTGGCCAGCCTGCTGTCCCAGAGGGTCCGGGAGAGCGAGCGAGCCTTCACCTACAGCACAGTGGGGACTGGCTCACAGTTTGGGTAAGTTCAGAAGGCTTCGAGCAGCGAGTGACAGTCTCTGGACATCGTACGTAACGAGATGCCGTTAAATAGTTGGAGGCAAAACTTGCAGCCCAAAGTACGTGTGGATTCCTGGGTCCTCGAGGGTACCAGCTGCAGCTGAGGAAGCCTCAGGCAGTTGCTGTCATGCACGTCAAGGATTTATGTATTTTTGTTTTTTCTTGCTGTTCAAGCCAGACTTTGAGGAGTGTTTGCAACATTTAATTACTATGGGAAACAGCCTAGTTCAGTAGGAAGAGCAAGGATCAGCCCGAGACTGGTCACCTGTCCTCCCTGATAGATGGGGATAATATAACTTCCCCATCGCTGCTAATCTCCATGAGAATTTCCTTTCTAAATGGAAGGCTTGCTTAAAAGCCAAATAGAAATATTACTGCATTTAATCACTTAGTCTTCCAGTGTACCCATTTCTTTTGCTGATTTATACATTCTCTGAGATACTTTCTGCACACCAGCAATCTCCTTTTCTTTCCCCGCAGAGCGTGTTTCGGTGCGGGGCGGGTGAGTGCGATGTCCCTGAGCAGTTTCTCCTGCCTGGCTGAGGATCCCGAGATGCCACGCAGGGAACGGGGCAGGCTGCAGAGTCACGGGGTGACCAGGCAGGCGGGCAGTGCCTACACACGCAGCCACTGATGCCAATTTTAAGTGCATTTAGTGGCCCGCAGCGTCCACCCCGGGAAGCATCTCCCATGGATGCCCACAGCCCGAGGGCTCCTGGCCAGAGCTGGAAACCCGAGTGTGGCTTCCCTTGCAGGACGCTGGTGATCGGCGGTGTGGGATCTCTCCTCCTGGACTGGTATGGCTGGGAGAGCGTTTTCTACTTCTCCGGTTTGCTCAGTTTGCTGTGGGTTTACTGCACCTGCAAGTACCTCCTGAGTGAGAAAGGTGAGTGCAGCCGCCTGTGTTCCTGGGGCTGCCGGCGCTCCTGACCTGCGGGACCCGAGTGCTGTCCTGTGCTGGGTGGTTTCTGCAAATCCTCTGAGTTTCCAAGATCACGCCTGGTTTTACACAAAGACTTCTGTTCCAATATCTTCTATAACAACACGCTGTGTCTCACCCAAGGTGCTAAATCCAGAAATAAGGTTTTGAGCTCTTGCATTGCTGATTTCCTATTCCAAGTCCCTCGCTGGATTATATTGCTGTCGAGAGCCTGATCTGACTCCTTGGCACTCTTAAGCACCAGTGAAAGCACCAAACAGAGCGTGATCTTCAAAGTGGATTAAGCTAAAGCAGGGCAAGATACTTATTCCCAACTAAGAGCATCTACACATAAAGCTTTTAAAAACCAGTTAATCCGGAATATCTCTTCCCAAATAACTGTCTGGGAGTAATTCCACACATGGGGAAACCATTACACCTGGCTATGGCTTTATTAGCGTGAGTGTGGTGTGCGGGACCTCAGCCCATCAGGACCCTGCTGCGTGCCTGGCGCTGCACAAAATCCAGCCTTGGTCCTTGCCCAAAGAGATTTCTGCTTAATGGTAACAAAAGGTACAACACATGGGTGAAAGTGGCTGGATGGGGAAGTGTGTGGATGCAGCAGAGAAATTTTGGTCAACCTGTTTTCATGAGCATCCAATGTTGGTATTGCCAAAAAAAGGGTTAGAAAGAGTTTGAAGGTAGTTGTGTAGCGGTCTCCCAGGGCTCCCTCCAGCTGCACAGAAAATTACTGATCAGAGCTTTCGTCTGCATGTTTTCTTCGCTGCAGAACTCATCATCCCCATAGATTATTTAATGAGAGGCCTCTCGATATCCAAGCAGACCAAAGTTCCCTGGAAGCAGCTGTTTAAGAAGGCGCCGATATGGTAGGCAGCCGCGGCGGGTGCGAGCACCGGCAGGGCTGGGGGAGCACCCTCCTTCCAAGCACTTTTTCTCCTCTCTGTGCTTATTTATTCTGCCTGTGTGTGTTTTGTCCACTTCTTTATGTATTTGGGAAATATTACCAGGTTTTCTAATCCCTTCTGTATAAACTAAAAGGGTAAGCTTGACAAAAGGTGGTTTATGTTCTGTCCGGGGGAATGTCAGGCTTGAATATTACTGGCAAATCTTCCTCCTTTGCAGTTTGTGCCCTGTGTGGGCCGTGTGCTCCTCCAGCGTGGTGTTCTCCACTGGTCTTGTTAGAAATGCTGCTCGTAATGGGCTCCTAAGACGAGCTGCTCGGGGGCCCTGGGTGGCACAGGCTGTGTTCTCATCGCTGGCAAAACGTCTTTTTAACAGCCGTTTTTTCTTTGGGATTCTGCATTTGGTGCTGAAGCTCATCCAAGCATGTTCCCAAGTGCCATTTAAAGATGGGGAGGAGGGCGATGGGGCTGCGGGGCAGCAAGCCCATTCCTGCCTTGAATAACCTGGACAAGGTCCTGTGCAGCCTGCTGTAGGTGACCCTGCTTCGGCAGGAGGGTTGGACTAGATGTCCCACAGAGGTCCCTTCCAACCCCTACCATTCTGTGATTCTGTGATTCTGTGATTCTGTGAACCATGGAACATCTACTGATAAGAAACCCCTGGAAAACCCCAAGCAACACCTCTTGGAGCAGGACAGCTCCTGCAGCACTCGTGGGACTGCTGGGAAACGCACTCGCATGATTGCCGCCGCAATTAAACCTCGCCTGAACCCAGGGCTGACGTCGGGCGCCCGTGCAGGGAGGGCAGTGAAGGAGCGAGCAGTGCTGTGAGTGGCAACCCAAAAGGAGTAGTTATCTCCGAAAAAAAAATCTCAGGAAGCAATTGCAGCACTGCGAGGGATTTATTTATAGACCAGGAACTGAAATATTGGGTTGTTGAGTGCCCGTTTCCCACCCAGCCTGACTTGTCACTCCTGATTATTTCCTCCCCGCTGTGTATTTTCAGGGCTGTCATCATCGCTCAGCTTTGTACGGCCAGCACATTCTTCACTCTCCTTTCCTGGCTGCCAACTTTCTTTAAGGAAACTTTCCCCGAGTCAAAGGTAAGTTGGCTCTGAGACACAGGCATTGCCGGTCTCTGTGTGATTGAGGTTGTGCCGGGTTGGTTAGGGAGGAAGATGATGGCAGAGGGACTTGGTGAGAGCAGGCTGGGAGGCAGGAGGAGGTGGGAGCCTTCCCTGCGGGGTTAGGAGCCGTCACCCCCCCGGCACACACCTTTGGAGATGCACACGAGCATCCTCCCTCCGGGTAGGCAGAGGCTGGTCTCTAGCTCCTTGTTTAGGGATGCTGAAGTGAGGCAGAGCTGGGGCCTCTTCCAGGTGGGGAAGAGAGGGTTATATTTGCTTTTCAGACTGCTTTTCTTCTGAAGGAAGGATGGTTTTCAAATGGCACAGAGCTCATGACATTATGCTGTTGCAAATGACCACCAACCCATTCACTCCTGGGTTTTTAACTTTACTGACATTGTATAACTCAGACCTGCCTGTGAAAATTATAATTGCTATTAATAACACACACTTCAAAAATACTATAAAAGCCCATTTTTCAGAAACCTGGGCAATACTCAACAGGGCTGAGAGTTGGTGTTTTGATCTTCTTGTTCTCAGAGACTCAATCTTTTCCACCATGGCTCTGTTCGGTTTTTATAATTTCCAGAGCTGCTTACAAATGCCTTTTCACATTACATGTGTAAGGCGCTTTATGGCATACTTGATATTTATATTAAAATCGTGTATTAAACTAGCAAACATATTGTTGTGACAAGATCTGTGCACCTCGAGTAATATGCTTGTGCAGCGGTAATTTACCATCTGTTAAGCATTATATCATGGTGCCCTTATGTAAGCGGCTCTATATAGCGTTCCTGCGTCTGATAATCGCTTCAGACATTTTAATAAAACGGGGCTTGAGGATGCTTGATTTTAAAAGATGGACAACAGTCCTGCATGTGGGAAACCTACGTCCCCTGGGTGACAGAGGGCTTTGGCTCACGCCGCCCGGGGTAAGGGGCCGGAGGGATGAGACCAGGCTGGATCAGTGGGCTGTGATTGACTCACTGAGTGACCCTGGCTGGTGGTAACGGCCACCAGAGATACCACCCCACAAGCCCATTGGGGGAACGTTTTCAAAAGTGACCAAGACCCAAAATTTCAAAGGTGCTGAAGGATGAAGGTGGACCCCAGTACGATTTCTAGGAGCAGCTGAACCCGGGTTATTCAAACCCAAGATTACCCAGCCCTCCCATGCCTCCCGAAGCCAGGCGAGGAAGGGAGAGGTGCCTCCACGGGGTGACGGGCTCTGAGTGAAGGGAGGGATGCAGGCAACGGTGGATGGATGGGAAAGTTCAACCAGCTGAGACGAAGCTCAGCCCAACCTGACACTGATTTCAGCTTCTTGTGGGATCTGGGCACCAAAACGCCTCTAAGCAGCTGTAATCCAGATGACCGGTAATCATCTGTGATTACAACTGCAGCAAGCTCGCTTAATTGAAAATAGGCCGAAACATGTTGCTACCCGTAATGTTCCCTAATCCTGGCATTAGAAGATCCAGCTATGTTCCCTCAGCTTCACAGTAACGCTGCTAATGAGGTGGAAGCTGATTCCGGAAATTTTGCCGGCGGCTTTACTGGTGACCCACAGGGCAGAGTAAAACCTGCAGCTTGCTTTCCAGGGCTCTGTGGCTCTCTGCCACATCACCTGGCTGAACAGTAAACTTTGCCACGTTGAATCCCTCTTCCCCGGTGCAGACAGAGCTTTCTGCCTCCCACCTGGCTGCTGGGTCACCGGCGCAGACGGGGAGACAACCAACCTACAAATGCCGCGGCCCCGTGGTGCGCCTGCCGCCGTGCAGGCTTTGGAGCGGTGCAGGTGTAGCTGAGATCCTGCAAGAAGTTCTGATCACCCCATTGTTTTTTCCTTTCTACAGTTATCACAGACTATCAAATAAAATATTTGCAAACAAACCCAGCTCTGACAGCAAACCCCTCTTGATTTTTGCTTCCTTTCAGGGTTGGGTGTTTAACGTAGTCCCCTGGCTGGTTGCAATTCCAACAAGCTTGTTCAGTGGATTTCTGTCTGATCATTTAATCAACCAGGGTAAGAGCTCTTCTGCCTTTTCCTCAGCTCTTACTTTATGTGATGTGGAAGGAGGACCTGGGTGGAGGGGATGGGCTTGTTGGTAGGGAGAAGACCCAGCAAAGAGGCAACGTGAGGCTCTGATATGAAAGCAGAATAAATGCTCCAGGGTCCAAATCCCATCCACGTGTTTGGAGCTCCCTTTGATCTCAGTCACAGTCTCCACTGGGAGATGAAATCTGGCCATCTGAAATCCGGCCATCTGAAATCTGCTGACCCTGTGGTCTCGTAGCTGCAGAGCAAGGAGACCTGGTGAGCTGTGCCTAACTGCGACTCTCCCTTTCTCTTCCAGGGTACAAAACCATCACCATTCGCAAGTTCATGCAGGTAAGAGAGCTGAAAGCGCAGGAGAGGCACCCGAGTTGCCTGCTGACCTCTGCTTACTCTTGGGGAGCTGGGTTGATGGCTATAGATGGAAAGAGGAAAGGTTTGCTGGCTTTGCCGATGGACTGGTGGTCAGTGCGGATGGGGAAATGAAATCCAGAGGAAAGCCCTGACGGAGGAACAGAGCATGGACCAAAGGTAGCCTTGAGCACAGAGGTTCGTGAGTCTTCTGAAGAGGTTTTTCTTTCACTGGCGAAGGCCAACCATACGCTGTCACTCCAAATGACGCGTTAGATACTGGGGAATAGCAGTGCAAAGATGAGCAGAATTAGAAATGCTGGGTGAGAGCACAGCATATGCTTTCTGCTCCGCAGCGTCATGTCCCTCCAGACAGACCTCTGACACAGGAAGGCAGGACACTAGGGGAAAAAAAAAAGGCTTGAGAAGCACCTGGTGCATACCAGCTCTTGCCGCTGGAAGAGGGAACAGTTTGTCTGTGAAAAGCGTTGCTTTCTTCCTGACAGAAAATCTGCTGTGGTGTTTAATTTTCCATTTCTTCCAGGTCGTTGGCTCCGGTGTCTCAAGCCTTTTTGCTTTGTGCCTGGGCCAGACATCCAGTTTTTGCAAAGCGATAGTGTTCGCCTCCGCCTCTGTTGGCCTTCAGACCTTTAACCACAGGTGAGGAGCGTGGGAACGGCAGTAGCTGGGGCCCTGAGCTCTCGTCCCACCCTTGGCATTTCGGGGGCTCGGGGGAGGCTGCCTCTGTCGTGACTGTCAGAGCAAGAGCCGGCGCTTGTCTGAGCATCGTGCGTCGGTCCCCGCAGGGCCGGCGGAGTTGGGTGCCCGCTGGGTTGGGAATTGTCCAGCAAACCCCTGGTGTGGGGAAGAGCTGGGCGTAGAGGAGGGCGTGCTGGGCTGGGCAGGTGTCGGGGAGATGGAGCAGGA
Organism: Opisthocomus hoazin; assembly: GCF_030867145.1. Lineage (NCBI taxonomy): Eukaryota > Metazoa > Chordata > Aves > Opisthocomiformes > Opisthocomidae > Opisthocomus > Opisthocomus hoazin. Next base: position 16,709,496 of record NC_134431.1, read on the forward strand.
GGGGAATTGCATTTTGGCCCCTCAGAACGCTTCGAGTTGAATCCTTTTTGTCCTGGTACTCTCCTGTGCTGCTTCGCTCTCAGCCTCTTTCCTCCTTCCCCCTGCCAGTGCCATTTACTGTCGAGGACCCCTTCCTTTCTTTTGACAAAATAAACTGTGTAAATGGTGAGAAAGCTGTCGTGCTCTGTTAAAACAGCCATTTTCCCCTCTCTGTGTCTCACTAGTGGCATTTCAGTAAACGTGCAGGATCTGGCCCCCTCGTGCGCTGGCCTGCTGTTCGGTAAGGACCCCTGCGGGGTTGCGGTCGTGCGGGGTGTACGGGAGGGGACGCGGTCGCCAGCACCAAGCCCTGAGCAGGAGTAGTTCTGTGCAATGTCTGCCCCGTACGTGCAGCCTCGGCTTCCTGCTGGGACGTACAGACCGGGGGCAGAGACACGTGGCTGGGGGCAGGTCACCGCACCAGCACGTCTCTCCGTTTGCCAGATGCTTGCCTGCACCGAGGGCTGGGGCGAGGTGGAGGGTCAGCTGCCCCGGCCGTCAGCAAAGCTCTTTGCTGAGCATGCAGGCAGATCATTGCGTGGAAGCCTGGATGAAGCCGATCACCGAATCCCAGCATGGTCGGGGTTGGAAAGGACCTCTGTGGGTCACCCAGCCCAACCCCCTGCCAAAGCAGGGTCACCCAGAGCAGGCTGCACAGGACCTTGTCCAGGGGGGTCTTGAATATCTCCAGAGAAGGAGACTCCACAGCCCCTCTGGGCAGCCTGGTCCAGGGCTCCGTCACCCTCAGAGGGAAGAAGTTCTTCCTCATGTTCAGCTGGAACTTCCTCTGCTCCAGTTTGTGCCCGTTGCCCCTTGTCCTGTCGCTGGGCACCACTGGAAAGAGTCTGGCCCCATCACATCCGCGGGCTTTGACTGTGCAATTTCTTTCTTTTCTTTACAGGTGTTGGGAATACCGGCGGAGCCCTCCTAGGTAAGGTACCCTCCTGCAGCTCAGCCTTCTCTGGGGAGTCCTCTCCTCGCGGGCGGGCAGGATCCAGCCCCAGAGCCTTTGCATTTCTTTCTCTTCCCTCCCGACCCAGGTGTCGTTTGCGTGTACTTGGCTGGCTACCTGATCGAAACGACCGGCTCCTGGATTTCGGTTTTCAACCTGGTGGCTGTTGTTAACAGCATTGGTCTCTGTGCATTCCTCGTGTTTGGAGAGGCCCAGAGGATGGACACAGACTCTGAATACATGGACCTGTAGAGATGAGTCCAGCAAGCAGCCAAAGGACAGGAGACTGTCACGCCTATTGTCATTGTCGCACAAGTGCCAAAGAAGATTTTTTTTTTTTTTAGGTGTTTAACAGGAAAAAAAAAATATACTGAGACCCAGTCTATAATGGGTCTGAGTGAAACCCATGGGAGAAAAGAAATCTAGAGTTCATTTTTTGCTCAGGGCATAGCTGATGGCCTGCAGAGCCATCCAGCTCCACGTCTCCGGTGAGGTTATGGCCCGTGTGACCGCTTTGCCCCAGCCCGTGTCTGGTGGACAAATCTCCGCGTGGCCACCGCAGCTCGCCCAGCTCGCCCCGACGGCTGCCACGGTCTGCACGCTCTGCCCGGAGCGGTCGCTTACCGAGGGGAGCTGCGTCGCCGCGCCGGGAGCCGGTCCCTCCATGCTCTGCCGTCCTGTGGCCGCAGGCAGGGTGGCCAACACGTGTTGTCCGAACTCCATGAAAGGAACCGTCCGAGCGAGTGCACCTCTGACCTTAACCTTCCCTCGCGTGCCTTCACTTTGCCGTCTGCTCGGCAGGGACAAGCCGGGTGTACAAGAGAACGGGTCGTGAGATGCGTTCGGGGCTTCCCTTCCGGGGATGTCTTCTGGCTGGGTGTCTGCTGTGGACCCAGGGGCGTGAGGTTGCGTCGGTCCTGCCGTCACCGCGCTGGAGCTGAGCCGGGAGGTTGCAGAGCACAGCGCTCAAACCAGCCGAGCCGGCTTCGCTCAAGGGCAGAGCTCAGGTGCTCCCTCCTCTCCTGGGTCGCTTTGCTCCCGCCCGGAGCCGAGGTGGACCACCTCCATGCCGAGAGCAGAGGAGAGCTGCCGTCACCCGTGGTCCGGCTCAGCTGGGCTGAGCTCGCGGTGTGGCTGCAGCCCGGGCGCCGTTCTGCCGCGCGCTGTGAACGTGCGGGATGAACGGGTGCGTTCTGGGCTGTGGCTCTCTGCTCCCAGATGCTTTCTGCTGGATTTGACACGTCCTTCACACGCTCTCGGAGGGCTGGGGGAGACTTTCCAAAGAGCCTACAATGGGCAGGTTTTGTTTCTATGTTAAGCTTAAAGCAAATTTATCCATTGAGGATCCGTCCATACTGGATGTGGATCCCCACGGTTCCCCGTGTCAGAGGGAAACACTCGGCTGTACACGCCTCTGAGCCTGAATGTCTTAAGTTATTTATAAATATTTTTAAATTTAAGTACCAAATTCTGTATTTTGTGTACTTGAGGCCTGATTCTGCATGCTTATTTCGAGTGGTACTCCCACCAAAACCCACAGTATTTCTAGAAGGAAAGGATTTACCAGCCTCCAGTTCCTGGGTTTGCAGGATCTATTTTAAATGTGACATTTCGTATTAAAGCAACTCATTGCTTTTCCTCCCACCCCTTGCTTGCAGCCTGAAAGGTTCCCTTTGATTTCTCTCGTGCTTACCAGAAAACTTCAGCTGAGACTTGGGAGCAGACTTCCCAAGGGACTTCGCCGTGCGGGAAAGCTGGAGGTTCAGGTTCATTGTCCTTAAAAAAAAATAATTGTCCCCTGCTTCTCCTGTTGTTTCGGCCAAATTTATTCTTGGAAGATGTGTTGGAGCCGTGTGAAGTTTCTGAATAGCTGGGTTTACAGTGAAAACACTTGACAGCCTTTTAATTGCAGAGGCACTAATGGGTGCCACTGGGCTAAGCTGAGCTACTTATTGGGGGTATGAAGAGATAAAGAAGCAATTGCCTGATGTCTTCGCAGGAGAACACAGGATCAGTGTGGCCTGACGGGGGGCCAGAGAGAGAAGAAAGCATTTTTTTTTCTCCTCCTGCGCTTTTTTTCTCTGAAAGGCTGGTTGCTGCCGTGGGTACAACCCTGTACCTGGGGTGCGGCCGTGCTGCAGAGCCAGGAGACGCGAGCGCTGCCGGGAGGGCTCGTAAAACCAGCGGGTAAACTGGGGAGGGCACACGGAGCAAATGCAACCCAGGAGGCCCGCGGCCGTGCAGCCATCGCTGCCAGCCTCGTCCAACCTGAGCAGACTGTTTGCACGGCCTTTTCTATGGCTGCATAGGGAAAAAAAGGTGGTTTGGTCCTTTTTTGACATCTTCCCTGGCCATTCAGCTTTGCAGGTCAGGAGCACAGGGAGTGAGCTCTGGTTCTCTTCGCTGGTTGCACCCTTTCTTGTGGAAGAGTCGACGAGTTTACATCACTCGCGTTGGAGCCAGGCAGCTTGGCCACCCCTTGGCTCTGCAAGCCGGGCAATCTGGAATTCAGATCTTCAAAGAAAAGTGAACGTTGCTGGCTGTGCCTTCTTTGTAAATCCAGCTGACGCTTTGGTGGGCTCTCCACGTTTTCTGTCTTTGTAAACCAGCTAATAGTTAAATATTTGAAGTAACTTCGAGGCTTAGGTTTCATTATGTTCGTACCTCTTTGGTGGAGCACTGAAACCATTTTACATAGCTGTACTGTTTGTTTAAGCAGCCTTGCCAAAGCTTGCTGTCTGAGAGGTTTTGTTACAGAAGGACCTAAAAACAATAAAGGCAGCAAATCATTTGCACACTATCTGATATCCCTTTGAATGCAGAGGTGCTAATTTGTGTGATCAGTAAGGGACAGACAGAGCTCAAGTGTGTTTAATGTGATTAACCCCTTAGAGGCCAGGGAGGCTGTGCTGGGGGAATACCCAGGCTGGCAGATTTCCTCAGCATCCTCCCGTGTACTCATACACCGACCCTCGGAGTACATCCAGCTACATCTTCTCCCTTATTTTGGAAAAATGACTGAATAGCTGTCTTCAGCAGAGTGGTGGTCAGTGCAGCGTCAGGGGACGTGGTCCATATATCCGTTGTTAGAGTAATAACACAAACGAAGCAAGTCTTTGGTTAGGCGGGATCTACCCCTGCAGACAGACCGCCTTCCACCTGGAGATGGTGCTAAAAAAAATATATATATATATATATGTATATACATTGGCAACTTTTCTGCATCCTGGCTGATCTGTTGGAGCAGATGCCAACAGAGGGAGCTGTGAGATCTGGGATGCAGCAGCGCCTGGCTGGCCGGCAGCTGCTGCGCCTGGCACCGCTGGCACCGCTGGCACAGCTGGCACAGCTGGCAGGGGTGCTATGGCCGGTGTGACTGGCACGAATGGTTTACCTGGCAGAGCTGGCACGGTCGGTGCAGCCGGCACAGCCTGGCCCCACCGAGGAGCTGCACGGGCTGGTGGCTCTCGCCATCAGGACTTGCGTCGGGGTGTCCCCGGACCTGCTGTCCCCGCTTTGGCTTTCCCTCTTCCTTTGGCAGTTTTACTGTTACTGTGCGAGGGCGGGGAGAGCGAAAGTTTGGGAGCATATTTTAGAAGGAGAAATAGCCGCTGAAGGAATTTTAAAACCTCATCTTGTCGGGTCATGTAATCAAGAAAATATCTTTAAGGACTGCAGAGTCCACTAATTTTTTCCTCAATGTGCTTAGAAAAAAAACAACATGAAACTTTCTCATATGAAAACAACGCCAAATTTAGCAGGATGCAAGTTTTCCTGAACTTTTCCTGTCCTTTTGCTCCTCTTGTAATGGTATAGGCAACCTCTGATGTACACATTTGAGCTATTTTGACCTGAAAAGCTCTAAGAAGCCAGAGACCCACCTTAAGCCCTGCCCTGTTCTTCTTCATGGCATTCTGCACCTGTGTAAAGCCTGAGAGAGAAGAACGAGCTCTGCCACCTTCCTTAAACCGTCCAGGTCCCAGGGGTACCCCGCCTGCCGGGCTGGATCCCAGCTTTCCAGCCTGCCCTGAGCAAGCCGGGACGGGTACGGTGCAAAAGGGACTGGGAGTCTGGGACTGGGCTTAAAGGCTGATTGATCACAGGTACTTTGTATTGCTGCTGTGGGTTGGAATTGATGGGGCAGTTTGTATTTAAATTGTTCGGGGCATCTTCAATAGCTGGCTCTAGATCCACGGAAGGATACCGTTTTATTGCAGTTTGCATAACACGAAATCAATAAACACATTCAAGCAGATGGAAAGCAAAACGCAGGAGAAAAATAGCACTACTCAGAGGAGAAAAGAAATAGCAAAGAGCACTTCTGGCTGATACTTTCGCCTTGAAAACACAAGCAGATGCTCTCGCCACAGAGACCTGATCTAACATCCACCTGCCAGCTCCCCGGGGCTGGGACATGCCCCAAAGACACGACCGCTCTGCAAAGGGCACCCACTGCCGTAACAAGCAAAATATCGCCATTTATTGCAGCTGTGACCTACTGCACGGCACGTAATGAGGAATTTTCCATTTCAAACTTTAATGCAATAATTAAGATGTCCATTAAGGTCTTTACAGTTTGACTGCTTGTAATTAAAAACGGGGGGACTGGGGGGGCAATGGCAGGGAGTTGCAATCCAGGGCATTAAGCTCCCACCTACAGCTTTAAGTGCTCTCCCCTTTTTTTCCCCCTGTTTTGTTTCTTTCTTCAAAATAATTTTCCTGGTTTTGTTTGTAGCTGTCCTCAGGGCAGGTGGCCTGAAAAACACATGAAAACCAATCTTAGTTCCCGCAAGTACAACCTGATTTTTGAAAAAGAGCTTCTTCCCCTCTACCGAAACACCTCTGAAATACCAGCGCTGCTGGGCGGCAGCTTTTGGGGGTGTCTCTGGGCAGGGAGCTCCTTGGGGCTCTGCAGCATCATCTTGGGCCAGGCTGCCCCATCCGACAGCCCCATGGCAGTGCTGGGGACGCGACGTGAGCCAGCAGAGCCGAGCTCCATCAGCAGAGAGGCACAGTAACGACCCGAAAGCACAGCGTGACCGCCAGCCGCAGGAACGGTAACTGGGGTTTTATGCTCCGGTTGGTTTCCAGACTGGTATAGCTCCCTGCTAACACAGTTCCTGGTGGGGGATTAAGGTTGGGTAGGTTTTAATCCAATAATGAAAAGAGAAGGAACCCCCATATAAACCCATGTCTTCCAAAGCATCTCTGCTGCTGGGAGTCCAAAGTCCCATTATCCAGTAATAGGATTTGGCCTCCTAAAGCAGTACTGAAATACTTGTGAAATTTTGTTCCCAAATCACCAGATTTTTGCAAAGGATTAACAAAAATTAATGGTTTGACTGAGGAAGTAGCTGCCAGAAAAGCTTTGGCTGATCCCTTGAATCCCTTCCCAAATTGCTTTCCCCTGCTCTGTACAACTACGCATTTACTGGTGACTCACTCTTGTTCTCCCCAACACAGCGCTGGGCGCGATCTCCTGGCACTTTGGCATTAATTATTCTCTAATAAATTGTTTTTAATTTCAGCTCCAAAGGAAAAAAAACAGAAATCCCGCTTCCATGGGAGACAATGGAAAGGTACACGTGTAGCAATTATCACCAGGACTTTACACAAAGAATTAGCAACCTACTCGCGCATGTCCTGCATTCTCATTAAGGGCAAACCGTTTGTGGTTGACAGGTGATTTTCCTGTGCAACCATTTAGGCTCACTGCAGCTGTTAAATTCCTTTCATGTTGGGTTTTTCCCCCTCTTTCCTACCAAGTCTCAGACAAACCCACTCATTTACAGTCTCTCCTGCGGACCTGCGTGAGTTACGAGTGAGGTGGATGCTTTCATGAGACCCATCCTCAGCCCTTCGGATGCTCAGAGCTGGTGTGAACCTTAGCTGGTCATGGGTGCCTTTCTATGCTTTTGCTCTGATTTTGCCCCAGACGAGACAAGCAATGGCTCGTGCCCATAAACCCGGTGTCACAAACTTCCCGTCTGCAGTCGCTTTCATGTGGTTTTGCTGCTGCAACCACCCTGCTCCTCAGTGTGCGCAGCTCCGCTCTGCCTCCTCCAGCATCCTCCCTCCGGCTCCTCCATCCCGCGGTCCAGCCCTCCCCTAGCCCTCTCCATGAGTCCACTGAGCCGGCTTGGGGGAGCAGTCGAGGTCCCCGTGCATCCCAGGCCCAGGGGAGGATGTGCCCTCTTCTTCTGCACCCCACACCCCAGTTATTTACTGCTTACTTAGCAAAATAGGGTTACAAGGATGATGAGGGGACTGGAGCATCTGTCCTATGAGGAAAGGCTGAGGGAGCTGGGCTTGTTCAGCCTGCAGAAGAGAAGGCTGAGAGGGGACCTAATATATGCTCATAAATATCTGCAGGGTGGGGGTCAGGAGGATGGGACCAGACTCTTTCCAGTGGTGCCCAGCGACAGGACAAGGGGCAACGGGCTCAAACTGAAGCAGAGGAAGTTCCAGCTGAACATGAGGAAGAACTTCTTCCCTCTGAGGGTGACGGAGCCCTGGCCCAGGCTGCCCAGAGGGGCTGTGGAGTCTCCTTCTCTGGAGATATTCAAGTCCCGTCTGGACGCGGTGCTGTGCAGCCTGCTGTGGGTGACCCTGCTTCGGCAGGAGGGTTGGGCTGGGTGACCCACAGAGGTCCCTTCCAACCCCTAACTTTCTGTGATTCTGTGATTCTGTGAAAATAAACCCCCCAGACATGGCACTATCAGCAAGAGCATGCTCAGATATCAGAGAGGAGGTTCTCAGATGAGTAATTTATCATGATCTGTTTTATTTCATTTCATTGCAGCCCATCTGGGGCACAACTGCGCTTTGAAAAGGGCTGGAGGCTGCAGTTCCCACCGCAGGAGCCACGTGGACCAGCGTGAGCTCAGCGTGAACCCTCCGTCCTTGCCGCTTCATTTTACAGAAACCTCTGAGTAGGACACGCACTGCGACCAAGTGGGTGACCCGAGAAATGTTTGCACAGCCCCAGGCTGTCCTTCCAGGAGAGCCAGTGCCGGCGGGAGACGGGCTGTTCTGCACCTGGACAGAAAGGTTCAGATCCAGGGACCGTGACAAACCTTTGCCAAGGGGTGTCAAAACCAGTGTTAAACAGGGGTCAAAAACCCCCTGTTTTCTGGGGGGTTTGTGCCTGGAGTCAGCTGGAAGTACACAATTCAAAGTCAACTCACTTCTTAGTTAAATGATGCAATTTTTTGGATTAAAAACTATGGGGAAGTTTTGATTCACCTCCAAATCAGACTTTTTTTCCTGGCTCATGGCCCCGTGACACGCTACGTGAAGAGCTTTAGCCTTTATGTTGCCAGACTCTGGGTGCAGCTCTTCATCCTTGGAGCTCTATCGATACCAAGTGATCTCTGTCAGCGCCCGCAGATCATTTCAGTGTTTTCAGAAATGCACTATGTGATTTGAATTAGGATAAAATTACTAAAATCCAAAAATAGAGATAGAACCTTGAGATGGACAAATTCTTCCTGGCAGGTTTTGGAAATCTTTCATGATAGCTCGGGGGCTGAAAAATGGGAACTGTTTGGGAGAGCGAAAAGATAAATGTGCCGGGAACCAGCTGTATTTTAAAGGGTTTAGGACAGAAACCATGCCTGAAAGAGCATCATTAAGATGTATTACCCACAGGTTTAAAGGATATGGATAAAGCTGTTCAGGATGGAAACAGAACCTGATTCACTGTGGTTTCAACACCAGATATGCTAATATACACGCAATTATATGCCGAATTTGTTGTGGTAGTTAGCCTGGCTGAGACCTACCTGTGTGTCCTGGCGCAGTTGAAACGCACACGGAGTAGACACATGAAAATCGGGCTTCTAGATGTAACCCCACGGTAAGGCCATTTGGGGATTTACTGGTTGGTTTTGCTCTTTGGGTTGAGAGGAGGCTCAAACAGAGCGTCTGCCTCCGGAGTGCCCCAGAGCGCTGGAAACCAAGAGGGCTTTCGCTTTAGCACTCACCATTTTCTGCAGAGCCGAAATTATAGCATGAGTAAGAAATGGCGTATTTTGTCATTGCTCAGGGCTTCGGTGCTTGCAGGTGAATCTTTACCACGGGGTTGGTAAGAACATGTCACCGTTCTCAGTAAAGACCCCATTTTCTCTCTTTTCCTTCAGTGCAGTGCCAATTTTTATCCCCTTCTGAGGGTGTCTGTTCATCCTCTCCCTCCTCCTCCTCCACCTCCTCCTCCTTGGAGATTTCTGGATTAAAGAATAAAGCACAGAATTGATTTCCTGAATGTGCGTTAGAGAGGATTATTCCAGGAGATTCATCCGCGTTTGGTGGATTAATGTTTCCAGGCAAGGGCATCTTCGATCTCAGCCAATACTTCTCTCAACGTATCCCGAAATATTTTTTGCTTTTGCAGGCAAGGAGAAGCATCTGTAACAGCAAGAGGCAGACAGCAGAAGTTCACAGCACTGGCATTTGAGCTTCAGAATCTTTTGTAACACCAGCATTTCCCTCATAAATATACAAAGGGTGTTTTATGTGAATTCTGCTTATTTATTACTGTGCTAATAATAAAGAATAAAACCAGAGAGATATCAGACAGACACAGAAAACAATACCAGCACCAGGGAAGTCGGATGCAAATCCCCATGTAGCATCTCTTGCCACCAACGGCACCCTCCGAGCAAGGGGCAGAGCATTCAAATGAAATAGGAGCCTGTCCAATTAATTAATTTGGCCTCCACGCCCTGCACGAACATAGCAGATCAAGGGCCTATTATGCTCTAAGAGCAATCTGTGAAGCCTTTCTAGCAACGTGTGGCTCTGAATTATGCTTCAGAGGTTAACAACCAAAGTAGAGCTAAAGCTGCCTCCCTCCTGGTCTGTCTTGCTCGTGGAGGAGATGTCGTGTATAATTGAGCAGAAGAGGCCAAACCTCTTCCCAGGAGAGGTGGAGGCGAGTCAGCCCTGAGCCCTAATTGAGACCATGGAGACCAGCCTTTAGATGTCAACCAGCCGGACAAAAAGTGATTGCTCCTCAGTCACGCTCGGACAGCTCAGCTGGGCTCCCCTTGTGCTCGGCTTTAGCAGGGCTTGGTCTGGTAATGGCTGTAAGAAAAAAGAAGAAAGGAGTTAAAACAATCAGATTTTAGCAGGGGGGGCAAAAGAAAGCACTCAGAAGGATTGCCTATCCATCCTTGGAAATTTTCTTCTGGGTACTCACCACTTCATCTCCTTGTACTCTTGCATGGTCCAAGGTTTGCAAGCAACACCGCTGTATGGCAGAGTAAGCGTTAGGAAGCAAGCTGGGGACTAGCGCCCGCGTGATGGCAGGTGAAATTGTCCTGCCCTGTCATCAGCACATCTGGCAGCTGCTTCAGGGAAGGAAAGGGTCTTTGCTTTTACACTGCCCTCCACCGAGGAAGGCACTGGGCGTTGTAGCTGCACTCTTCGGAGAGCCTAAAATGCTTGGTTTCAAGAGCTGGTTTGATTTTTGGCTTCCAGCCTCAGTCTAGGACCAGAGCAGGAAATCCTGAAGCGTGAAAGAAAATCATCTACATGTCTGGAAGGGTGGGGAAGGAAACGGGGCCATTGCCTGGCTCTGTCAGGGGGGTGGGAAAACCTGGCAGCAGCTGAAGGGTCATGCTAGAAGGAAGGATGGAGCCTCACTCACCTGAGATGGATACCGGCATTCAGAGCAGGAGATGGGAATGGCCTGACCTGCTCTGAAGAAGCAAAAAGCTCGTCCAGAGGCTGGGATTGCGGCGTGGGTGGGAAGATGGTCAGGGTGGGAAGATCACAGTGAAGAGGGACATACATGGAGAGAACGCAAGGTTTCGGGGGAGTTTCTGTATGTGAGGCTATCTAGCCAACTTTGGGGGTAGTCCTAAATACTGAATTTTGTGCCCTTGCTTCTGATTTCACATTTTCTTCCACGAATGTGACTCATATGAATGTTGTGGAGTTTCTCCTGATGTAGATCACCACGTCTGAGAAAACATCCTGTCCCTGAGCCTTACAAAGCCAGAGCACCCCTCCTCGCAATGCATTTCTCTCCCTGCTTTCATCTGGCACTCAGGGAGGATATTTATCAAGCAGAGGTTTCCACCCAGGGCCTTTAGGCACGTTTGTACAGGTGACACCAGCCCTGTTCGATAATCCAGAGAGAACAAAGCAAGAATTTGAAGTGCAAGGGCAAAATATTGGTTGACATTTTGCCCATCTCCTGAGCAGCATCGTCCCAGCGTCTGCATCCACATCCCCACAGCTCCGCCGAGGGACAGCCCTTTGCACAGCACACGCGAAATGTCCTTGGCAAAAGCGTGGATCCCTCCAACCAGGGCCGATAAACCACACGGTCTCACAACTCTCTTGTTTCATTATCATTGCCAAGCTACAAACGTAGCACATGGATTTGCATTTTCTTAGAGCCACCAGGAATTTGGAGGAATAATTTCTCCAGCTGATGCTCAGCACTGGGCAGTTAGGACATTTCCCCGTGTGCCACAGCCCTCTTTCGGATGCTGAAATGCAGAAACATGACCTGACACAAAGAATAAACACAAAACACATGATTTATATATTAGTCCCATCACACGATGTGCTGTTAGCTAATGCCTCAGCAATGCATTGCCAACAGGCAGCGTAATGAGTATTATCTTCTTTGGCTTCAGATAGAAACTTCAAGTTGAGACATGGAATGAAACACGTCCTTGCAGTCCCTCTTGCTCTTCTCCTTTTTTCCACAGGAATCACAGGAATCTCCATTTCCCTGTCCCCGTAGCAGAAGTATCCCGGTCACCGTCTTTTTTTGCTTTCTGCAACAAATCATACCAGATTTCTCTCTACCTCTGGGTACCTAAATAATATGGATAGTTGGACAATATCTTCCTTTTCTTCCAATTTCTAGATTTCTGTAAACAATGTTTCCTCTCTTAAAGATTCCTCCCCCCTCCCCGAGGTCTGTCTGGAAAAAACCCAGCTCTTAAAATAAAACATTTGGGGTTCAATATGGATAGACTCCACAGGAATTTCTCTTGGTTTTGTTTTCCAAGCGTTTTGAATGGAAAGCTTCAACCAGATGGTGCCTAAGAGAGTGCATCACAGCTTTGCGTTTTTTAGGATTGATCTAACTTATTGTCAACTGCAAATTAGCTTCTTTCGCGCTGTTCCTTATACCAGCCCTTACCAGCAACCTCTTTGGCGACACAGCTCAGTGATTAAAACCTGCACTTGGGAAGAAATTCCTTTAACCGTGGAAATTAAAGATGTTGCTCCTGAGCTCCCCGACATTTGCACGGGGCCAGGAAGCCACCTGAGGGCCCATCCCCGCTGCGGGTTTATCGTAGGACAAGGAGAGAAAACAGAAGAGCGATGCAACACTGGGCCCTCGGAGAGCAAAGAGCCGCCTGGGAGTGCGTGTGCTCCAATGGCAGCCTGGGCTCGTCGTAAATCTCCCCCTCGTGCAGCCGCACCGCTCGCTTGATAAATGATGCTCCAGCCTGAGGTGTCAAAAGGAAAGAAAAAAAGCCCCCACTTTTTTTTTTTCCTACTTCTTTCTGGTTATTTTTGACAAGCTGGAAGAGAACAGGGGGAGAGGGAAAGGCTGACGCATGTTTGATATACACTTTTGACGGAGCTTTTACTTTATTATGTTTAATTGAAAAGTGTTAACGTCGTCCGACATGAATATTCAGCTGATGCCTTTTGGTGCTGTTCCAGGAGTTACGATCGCCTGTGATTCCACTATGGCTTCTCAGCACGGAGCCCTGTCAAAGCCAGAGTGACAGTGGGGAAGCTATTAATTGAAATAGCTTCATTAATTAGTAATTAACAGCAGGGTAATGACTATGTCACACATCGTATTTCAATGAATGCCCTTCATGTGTTATGGGGCCTTTAATTAAAGAATATGCATTTTAATTAAAGGCAAGTTTGGCCCTTTGGCCTCTGGAATACAAAAGATGTTTCTAACTTTCAAGACTGGGAGAAGGAAAGGTTAGCGTGGGGAAAACCAGGCCGACTGCAAGTCGTTTCAAAGTTAAATCCCTGCCGCGGCCATGCCTGGAGCGTGGTTCCGGGCTCCTGGCCGGGTGGGGAGCGGATGCTGCATTTGCAGGATCCGTGCGTAAAGCTGGGTCGAAGCAAACCACGTCTCTGCACCCAGAGTTTTGCTGGAAGCCGCCCCACACCGTGCTCGACACGGCGGTCGCATTTGTGTCTGACCGAGGGAAAGTGCAGGTTTGGGGGGTTTGGAGCAGGTCGAGCACAGGTCCCATCCTTCACGGTGGTTCCTTGGAAAGAAAGTACCCATCAGTCCTGAGACGGGCACAGGGGTTGGAGACGATCAGTTCAAGGAGCCAAATGGGATAAATTACAGCAGATTTTGGTCTTTGTGTATTCTGCTGGTCAGGTTTTACTCCCTGGGTCTGGAGTGGGCACGGCGTTGGATTCTGTTGGCTGTAAGCACACCCCTTTCTGGAGGGATCCCACACATATGCTCAAAAAGACAATTTGGAGGTTTGAAATATATGGAGTATACAGTGAGCATCAAGGGAAAATTTAGGAAAACAGATCCAAGGTGCCCAAGAGCTATTTACAGTCTCAAGCAAAAAAAAAACCTCAAACCCCACAAAACAATAAAACCTCAACCCAACCCAACAAGAAACAACCACCAAAAAGGTTCCTTTACATTTTGATCAAAAAAAGCATTTTAAAAACAAAAAACTTCAAACTGGTGCCTTTCAAAAACAAACTCTACTCCCCTGACAACCCGATCTGAAAGTCTGAAGAGAAGCTTCCCAAATGTGATGAGGATTAGATGAGTGAGACATTGCATTTCAAAGAGAAAATGGCACATCAAAGGTGGCTCCAGCCCGATACTGAAGCACCCACCCAGGAGGGCTCCTGTCTGGAGGACTGGACGAGGCGGAGGCGGTCGCTGCTGCTGGGAGCCCTCGGAGAGAAGATGGGAAGGGCAAGAGGCAGCCCCACGTCTTTCTGAAGGCAGCTGGGGTGCGGATCAGGCCAACGCAGGTTTTGGGAAGCACATCTGCTCCTCCTGGCTAATGATGCTGGTTGGAAAGTCACTGCTTTGCCCTGTGCTGCTGAAAAGGTCAACAGCATAATTGTGTCTTTAACCAACTCCAGAAATTAATTTAATAACAAACTAAGAGCATCTTCTACATCCCCACCTGGCCATTTCCAGAAGGTCATGGCTGAGGCATTCCTTACCTCACTGTGACATTGCCAGCGTGTCTCAGGGATGGCTGACCCTGCCAGGAGCATGGGCTGATCCCTTGGTCCATCACACGGTGAGGACACTGTTCCCTCAAGCAACCAGATTTTATCTCAATTAATGGGCTACAGCAGAGATTGTGCTAAAATTTAGTCATAAAAGCCAATAGTTTCACCAAGTAAAGATAATTTATACTACTATTTATACTAACCCATGACCCTCTTATTGCACTAGAGTGCTGAACTCCTCCAGTATCTGTTCAGCCTCATCAGAGAGGGTGCAGAGAGATCTGCCAGTCCCTGACACCCAGCAGCACTAACTGAGCCCACCCTGGGTCTTGGCGTTGGTCAAACCCTTCCAGATCCCCCCAGTACCCCCATGGACGTGATAGCTGAGGACTGGGACCTGCATGTACGCACCAAACCGAGACTCAGTGGCTGTGGAGTGAAAGAAGGATATGCAGAGGAAACACAGTTTGGAGCCAAGGGGACCGGGATGGTGAGAAGCCGTCTGCCAAATCCCCTCTGCTGCTCTGTGGAAATGCATGGAGAAAACAAGTGGACGTCAAAATTCAGAGTTAAACTTTGGAGGAGAAGTTGGGGGAGGGAAAGCGTGTGAATCACTCAAGGTATCCGAGTATGGTAATTACTGTTAATAACATTAAATAATTTAAACAGACAAGCAATATTTTATATTGTATTTCTTTGGCATTTTTACTGGTGTCACACTGGGTTTGTCCTTGTGCCCTGGATCAGTAAGATCTCATTCACCGTGAGTAAAACCAGGAGTGACTTTGGGGTGAGGGATTGCTTTCAAGATTATTTCTTTTTTTACTCATTTATTTCCCAAAGTAAAACTCCAGGTATGAAATTCCCACCCAGGTGGGAACATGAATTGTGCAGACACAAAGAATATATTTAGTTTGCCACAGCAGGTATTTTGTGTGATCGGGGGAAGATGGAACGTGTTTCTGTTCACCACTAAGGCTTGTGTGTGTACATTTTGCTGTTGCACCCTCTCAGATACTAAGAACAACACATTTTCAGCATATTTTCACCTTTAGGCCCTACATCCATTCCAGACCCTCTAGGTCTGGTTTCACAACCTGTGCTAAAGTTGCGACTAAGCTGGAGGGGAAAGTGCCATCACAACGTGTGTCCAAAAAAGCCCCTGGTTTCACCACGATGGCTTACACCACTGTTGAAATGCCGGTGGTGTGCTCAGCTGTGCCTAAAACGCAGAAGGCAGGTTTGCCTCCTGAATAAAGCCATGTGAAAAATCGTACATGAATTTTTAAAAGGAAGATGGCTCCCTAGGTAAATGCAATTTGGTGGCACATAGAACAGCAAAAGATGCGATGGCTTTTGTAAAAAAGAGAATCAAACCCTCTTGCTTTCCAGTTATCTGATCTGTAATACTGGCTGGATTCACCTTAGCAGAAAAAACCCTAAATGAGGCTTAATTTTCTTCGAGAGTTTTAACAATAAATCCTGATTTAGGGTCAGTGTTGATAGACTAAATCTAAATATATCAAGCATGAAATGCCTGGATTATCCCAGCCTCATCCCCTTTCTTGCTGTAGGGTAGAGCAATGCTCAGGGTGTTTTTAGACGCAGCTCTTTGCAACTCTGCCGTTGGAAAATCCACCAAAGCACAGTCAGACCCCTGTTCAGACGCAACGCAGACTGGGGGAAAGCAGTGTGGCTGGTCTCCATGGGACATCTCGGCCACAATTTTCCTTTTTTTTCACAGACACAGCAGGAAAGTCCAACCTGGAGGTGACTCACCCTGCGCAGAACAGAGTTTGGCCCTGGCTCCTGGTGGCTGCGATGCAGGGCTGATGATGCTCGTGAGGTTTCTCCCACCTGGGAGAAGAGTCTACCATCAGTCTGCCCGTCAGGTGCAACTCATTAAGGTAATTGCTATTGCTGCAGGAAGGCCACCCGATGGCTCCTGCCCCCAGCCATGGGATGCCAACAGCCCGCTCTGTGGCCGACGCTGAAGCTGGCTCTGGAGTCAATCCAACGCCGCTCTACGCTTTATCTCCACCTGGGAAGAGCGTCGTGGCAGAAGACAGACAGACCTATCCTATTTACAGGTTTAAGTGAAATCCAAACATCCCTGCGACGCGCGATGAAAACCCATGCAAACGCCTGACCTTGCTCTGCGTTCCCTCTGTTGTACAACTCCAGGAGGGGAGCCAACTTCTCCCTTTTTACCTCTGCTTTTTTTTTAATACCTTGTTTGTTGTGTACCAGAAGTTGCCTCATCGCTTTCAAATCAAACATCTTCTTCCTTCCTAGAAATTAAAATGTGGCAAGGTCTTTTTGTTTCTTTTTTCTTTTTTTTTTCCTGTTTTTGAACAGCAAGATTAAAAGTTGTTTGAAGAATAATGTTTTCCTAAGTTTTAGCTGACATTCAATTTTAATGACTTTTTAAACAAAGTAACTATTAACTGTGCATCGTTTTATAGTTTCCTGATGTCTGACAGGTGTTTTTGCCCATGTGGGAAACAGATGCTAATAACATTTTTCCCTAATAGCTCATAAATAATAAGCATTTAGCATTTTCCTTTGTATACTGCTCTGTCAATAGCCAATTTACTTTTTAGAAGCCACAACGTTTCCCTGTCAATCAGTTTTAGCCTTGGGCACTTTTTGGTGATTAGAAACCCCTTAGAGAGCGAGAACTCCAAATTAGTTTTAAATAAAAAATAAGAATATTCATGCTGTTGAACATCTAAAGGTAAAAAAAAAAAAAGATCTGGGTACATAAATATCACTGGTGGGGTATTAATACTTCATAGAAATAGAGTGACCAACTGCTCTCAGGAGAAATGCAGCAAAGACAAGCACATGACACAAAGAAAGTCATGTATGCTGGCGGAAAAGAACTTTTTTTTTAAAAAAGGAAGTAATTTTGGGGTTTGCTAAAATGCTTAAACTTCAGAAGAGCTATATCATCTTCTTGTTTGGAAAACAAGCAGCAAATCCAGCATCGCACTTGATGCCTGCCACGGTGCCTCATTCTTTTGGCATGCCTTGGATCTAGCCCTGACATTTTGTCTCCTTCCAGCAGAGCAAAGGGGAAAAGCAGAAATCTTTGCCTCCAGGGGGAGAGCAGACACAGAGCTGGGAGGTCTGCAGCAGTAGACACCAAACCCAGAAGGTACTTCTGGGCTGGCACAGCGCTTAGGAGGAGAGAAGGACCTTGTCCTCCAGGATTCAAAGCTATTTCTGGTGGGGTGAGTTCAGATTTCACACCAGCTTTGCTTCACCACACTTCATCAGCATTTTGGGGGCTGTCGGACCTTCAGCAGAGTTCTGGTCACCGCTGGAGATAGGATACCAATATGGATGGAGCTTCGACACAGTTTGGCCTTTTTCTGCATAAATGAGCTGAAATTCATTGATTTCACTCCTCATTAGCCTTACATCATCATATTGCATTGCAATATGCAGCTCTTCCGCCAAATTTATTTTCTCATTCACTTTGCAAGAGAAATGGAGTGATGCAACATTCGTCTGCCAGTACAAAAGGCAGCACTTTATTTTGAGAGAAAGTGGCCTCGTTTGTTCTAACATATTGACCTGAAACTCCGCAGCACTCTGACATATCTGCAGCCGCACTGAATACCATTAAGCCCCAAGGGGTCTTAGTTAATCAAATGTAAACATGAATAATGCAGTGACATAAAATGCAGGTATCACATACAGACAAGACAAAGGGTCAGACAGTGGGTTGGTTCTTCTGGTTGATTTTTCTCCTTGAATGAAGGAAAAGGAAACTTTTGCCCTCGAATGAAGTGATTCTTCAATCCCTACCATCAAACATGACAAGAGTGACACGACATTACTTTCTTCCTTCATGACCTCGTTTTGTGGCAGCAGCAGCAGCGTCACATCAACTCCTGTTGAAATGACAGCAAGGAAATGGTTAACGGCAGAAATTAAATGGTTAACGGCAGGGTGAAGTGTCTATCCTTCGATTTAGCATTAGCGCTGAGGTGCGGAAGCCTGGATCTCTCTAAGCAATTCAGGCTGCCTGGTTGCCCATGCAGAAGGCAAACATGCCTAATGTTTCAATTCACATGTGGTGACTTACTAATAATAGGGGTGTTAATTGAGAATAGAATAGCTCTAGCAGGTGAGTAACAATTAGCTGATGCTCCTGCTTTTACACATCTGTGCATAGCAGGCTGGAAATCACTTCTGCATATCCAAATTTTAAAGCTAAAAGATGGCTGTTCTGGAAGGAAAAGGGCTTTTGGCAGGAGGCAGGGGCACTGCGTGAGCGCTCGTTGCCCCAAAAGAGCCCCAGCGAAAAACTCGGGCTTCATTTACTGTAGGATGTTGGGTTTTGTTCAACACCTTCTCTTCAATTCCCAACTTGACGGTCTCCTTGAAGAGTACTTGCCAGGAATAGTTGAACAAAGAAAGGTCGATGGTTGATATTGCTGGGATCATAACCACTTTTCATGGACCGGGTGCTGATGGAGTACCAAAACCTGTGGGAAGTTTTGAGACTTGCTCTCTAGGTGGTGTTGGGTGGGAACGGTCACTGCGGAGTAACTCAGTGCTAAGTGGAAGAGGTCTGAAAGAAACATGAAAGACTCACGACACTTTTCTGTCTGTTATTTTTCACTCATTTACTCCTCGGTAATCTTCTCCCACCCACCTCCACCAGTCCCAACACCCTTATCACTGCTGTTCAGGCTCCCACGTGGGAACAGCTCAAGCCAGCCTCCTTGGCCAACCTCAACAGCCTGAAAATGAGGGAGAAGCTCATAAAACTCACACACATCCTTATGAGACTTTCTCTTGCACGTCAAAGTGACAGAGAGGAATCAGAATAATCCCAATGAGCTATTTCAGGGGTACTTAACTGCAATTCTTTTTGCCCCTGCACTAGTCAGGAATAATGCCTGGGTTTGGTCCTCTCCCCTTTTTTTTGGCTTGCTACACACCAAATGGTAAACTGCCCCGAACAGCTACCTCGTTAGTTTTTCCTCTCTGAGCAGTTGGGTTGAAACATATGCCATTAGACCTGATGTCCCCAGTTAAAACCCCTGTCACATCACTAAATATTTCAGCAAATAAAAAATTTTTTAAACACGCGGCCAGATGTCCACATTGACATAGTGCTTAAGGCGTTTGACTGATAAAAAGCCAGGGCCCTTGGTAAGTGGGGATTTAAAAACATGTCCTGAGGCAAGTGTGTGATATTAAAAACATCCTGGGCTCTTTTGTATGGAGATTTGCATACGTTGAGGTTTTAAAGCGAGTGTCCATCTGTCACTGAGCATTCTCCCAATACAACAAAGCATCGATAAATATTTTGAACCACAGTCACTTTTCAGCAGGCACCAGCAAGGAAGCAGAATGGTTTCAGCTGGGATCTCCATCGCTTTGTGCAATAAAAGGAGTTGCAGTTTCACTTGGAAGCGGTGTTTAATATTTATGAGGATGACAGCCCTGTACAATTACAGAACTACAACCTGGTCCTTAAGTGATTCCATAAAAACTATCAGCCAGCCAGAGCAAAAATAAAACCCTAAAGCTTTTGTTCTGGAAAGTCTAGTTGCTGGATGTAGTGATGTACCGCAATCGTGCTTCAGCCATGGTGGCACCCGCTTGCAATGCACATGGCAGCAGGCCGGCTCCGGTGTCTGTTGAAGCAACGGAAAGGCTCCTGCCAGCTTTAGTGAGCTCTGGACCAGCCTGGATGCAGCTGAACTATCACCGAAGTGGAGCAAATTCATCATTCTAAGTGTGCGTGTTGGGAAGAATGGGTCGAAAACTCAACCGGCTGCAGTCCTGTTCAGATCCGTTGCATCTGCGATGGGTTTGGCTTCTTGGACTTTAGACAATATTCTGTTTGAAGTCTCAGTCTGGGATGTGAGAAAACATGCAGTGGCAGCAAGGACGGGGATCAGGATGTCTTCCCTATAGTAGAAGGCCCAGTGGCGTGGGAGGCATTTTGCAGAAGAAAAAAGCAAGAAAGCAGGCATTGCTCGGTGCGTTGAGGAGCTGGCAGTCTCATTTCAGACAGGACAGAGAATGACCACATCTCCAAAATCCACATTTTTATTTAGTTTTGCTTTTGCAGGTTGACATTTTTCAACGAGGTGCCACTTTCCTCTTATTCTCCAACCATCTAGAACATCTGAAGTGTCTAATTGAGAAGAGACAAAGTCACAGCACAAAATACGCTTGCAGCAACTATTGTAGCTAATTAGACAATTACAGTTTAAGCATATCTGCATCTGAGCTGATTGATTATCTCGGTAGATTTCCAGCCTGTCCTTCTCATATTTTTTCCTTCCTTTAATCTGAATCTGGTCCTGAACTCTTCCTGCCTTACCACTGACCATTCTAAAGAGCCACCTGTAAAACAGATGGTTATTAATCATGGGTTTCCCTGTTTCTCTTGCAAAGCTGGTTCTGATGGTGCTGTAAATATTATGGTGTTGATGGTGGAAGATGCCAGGTGGCAGATGGATTTTTTTGTAGGCGCAGCATGATGGTCTTACACAGTGTACGGGTAGGTGACTGCGTATCCGTCTCGACTGAGAAAGAGAATTAGAATTAGAATTCAATTAGCACATGTTTGGGGGTATTTCTGTAAGTCTCGTGTTTAACAACTTAGATATCTGAGGAAAGAAGAGTTTCAAGAAAGCAAGGGGCAGACAATAACAAAAAAATCTGTTTCGTTCACAGAATACACATATTTATTAGAAAGGCATTGATTTTTCCCCCCGGCAGGCAATACATGTTTACTGCTGCTTGAAGGCAGCAATACTTTATTTGCAAGCGTATGCTGCTAAAGCAAACTCTGACTTTCCCGTCTACGGTTGCAGTACAGCTTCTATCCAAGCACGGGATGCTTTGGGACAAATCCTGTGTGTCTTGGTGGTTAAACGGCTGCATCAGTTGTGTCAGTGTTTCTGGTGTTAAATGCATGATTGCTTGGGAGAACAGGAGGATGTGACAGAGGAAAAATGGCTCATGACCACATTAATTTCAGGTAGAAGACAAGGGATGATGTGGGTAAGAATATCAGCCAAAGACATTCCAGTCCTAAGGCCAGAGTCCAGAGAAAGTGAATGCTCACCTGCTTGATTAATCTCTGCTTGATGTTTAAACTATCTAATGTGTAACTGGGAACTCAACAGGAGAATGCAGCTCACAAGCTTTCTGCATGTTCAGCTGCCGGTAATAAGAAACATGATCAGACGGCTCAGTTCTGAGAAAGAAATCTAGTATTCTAGCTTTTGCTTGTATTTTGGGCTCTAATTTATATTAAAGGGCCATTTCCCCATGCAGGTATAAGACCTCAGCTGTCATTTAATATAAGGGCTTAGATATTTTCCTCCAGAATAGTGACTAAGATCACCCACAGCCTGCATTCATCCCAGGGGTCAGGTACTTCTCAGGGGCTGACAACGTACGAATCAAGTGTCGCTGACCTTCCCATGCGAAATCTGCTTCCCACGAGTTTGAGACTCGGGCTGCTGGGAGGGACATTTCCACATCCCCTTCAAATCCCTGTGTTGAGCAAACTTCTGCTTCCAAGCAGATAGCTTTTAAAAATATCATAGAATCGTAAAAGTTGGAAAAGACCTCTAATAATCATCAAGTCCAACTGTCAACCCAACACCACTATGTCTTCTAAACCATGTCCTGAAGTGCCATATCCACACATTTTTTGAACACCTCCAGGGACAGCTGTCCCTCTTCAGATTAAGCAAATGAATTTCAGAAGGTCTCCCTTGACGACTGCTGGAAATTGGTGAAATACTTTTCTAAACTTAAAGTTTGACACATCAAGAATGTGCATGAGGCAGTGTTAATGTTTCCAGCACAGGCAAGAGCCAGGAAAACAAATGGTGATTTTCAAGCCTTTGTGGATAGTCCCAGTCCCTTTTGCAGAGGGGGTGCAGCTGCATATTGAATCAGTTGGGCTGTGCTTTATTTGATTGCCAGCGCTGGCTTGGGCACACCAGTCCTGTAGCCCGTGCGGCTGAAAAGGGGCTGGAAGGCTTTTATCGCTCGTGTGACAACCTGTTGGTTGGTGCGTCCTCGATCCAGCACTGACTGCCTGGGGAACACGCACACCGAGCTCGCGTCAGCCGGAGCCTCACCTCGGCAAGCCAGCAGACCCATGCCAAGTCACACTGGCTCGGACTCTTGCCAAATGGGTATGCCATAGAAATGAAATGCCAAATCCTTTTCTTTTTATATAGCCAATTAAAGTCAATTAGACTACTGGTGTGAGTTGGGCACACCAGCGCTGGGATAAAGACAAAACGGTGCTGCATGCCTTCAACAACCAGAGCAGAATTACTCTGTTTTTCTCCCACAATGATTCAAGCTACGGGGTGAGGCACTCGTTTGGGAGGAAAAGCATTTCAGAGGGAAAAAAATCAGCCCTCACTAAGTCCACATCTCATTTCCTCAAAGCTTGCTTACTGCCAGCTCCCTAATTTATGTAAACTGGTTGTCAGAGCTGAATTAAAACCTACAATTAGCAATCCAGGAGGGCACGGCTGTAATTCAGACAGATGTGCCACTTAAAAATATTTACATAAAGCTTGCAGGATAACCAGCACTCCCAGAGGGAGCCATCAAGCAAGCCTCCCGGCACCGGAGCAACATGACTTGGAGCTGGCTTTGGGTGATCGATATCCATCAACCCAGCTCCGCTGCCCAGTCTGCAGAGCACGACCATGGCTTAGATTTGCAAACTGCTGCAAGCACAGCTGCAGCCCTTGGGATCAAAAAGTATCAAGACCTAAAGAAGTTATCAAGAGCCTGAATGCTTTCCGACCTGCTCCTCAGAGGCGATGGGAGAAGATGCTCTGGAGCCAGTGTGAGTTTCTTTGAAGATACTCAGAAAAGCTCAAAACACTCTTAACAAACCAGGAAAGTCTTGTTGCTTGCTACACCATAAGCTTACTGGCAAGTACCCTCCCTGCATCCAGAAATTATGACTTTCTGAGCTTAACATCCAGGAAGAAGTACGTGACATGGAGAACAGCTTGGCTCAGTGCTTAGAGCAGGAGGAATGGCATCTGATTTCTGGTGGCCATGCACAGGGCTGGCAGCTGCCTCTCAGTTCACTTTGTTACTTGTAAGGGCCAATTCAATCTAGCAGTTTCTTCTTGGGAAAGACTTTAGAGATTCATTTGCACTTTTAAAAACTTGGGATTATTGACCAGACTAGAAAGCTTTCACTATGACCTGGCTGTGAGAATGGCTTCCACTTTTTTTTTTAACCAGCTTCTGCTCTTCTTAGAAAGTGTGAAGAAGCTTAAGGGAAAAGTTTAAGTTTTAAAAGATCCACTGCTGTTATGGTGCAAAATTTAAACCTGTTTATACACAGCCTTAGTCATTCTCCAGTGCCATTCAGACGTGAAGGCAATCCTTGTGAACGGACAATGGGTTCCGTTTGTTGACCTCTCCTCTGGTGTACCCCCGTTTTTATCTCCCAAATCAAATGCAAGAGGTGATAAACTATCTCTGGAAAGCAGCACTTTCTATGTGTCAAGAAAGTCTAATTTAGAGTCTTTATCTCCAGTTTCAGATAAGTATTGCTTGAAAGGAATCGTGTAGGTGGCGTTGGGATGCCAGGAGGGGTCTCAGGCTTTCCGAGGAGGGTTTAGGAGCCCTGAATAAACACATCTGCCTGAGCAATTTAAAGCTGGGAAAAGCATTTGCAACAGTCAGTTACAAAATGGAGCCAGTTCACATAGATGGTGAAAACAGTCACGCTGTTTTAAGTCCACAGCAAAACCAGTGACTTAAACTGGCTCAGGCGTAGCTCTGGTAGAACAAGTTAAAACTAATCACAGATGTCAATTTACAGAGATAAGCTTTTCTTTTTCCTCCACCGCTGCCCTGGCTACTGATAATCACCATTTTCCACCTTTCCAGTTGCAGAAGTTCACATTTAATGTAAAGAAATGTCAGCCTGGAGATTGCACATGAAATTTTGAAGATATTTCTTTGATATTCACTTGCTACTCTCGTCACACACAGTATTTCTTGCTCCCTTGCTGGTAGCCAACGTCTCTGGCACTGACACGTATTCCAAAATCATTGCAAAAGCCCATGACTTGTCTCAAATATTTATGGGAATACCCAGAATATTCACAGCAACAGATGAAAGAAGACTGACTACCTGATTTACTTGTTTATTAGCAAAATACAGAAATAAAAGTGGTTGCCCCCTTTTGTTTCCATTCTACCTGTGGCTTGCTCAAAACTTCCTAAATTTGAATATACTTTCATTTTAAAATGGAAGTGATTTACGTTGTTAGATTAATCTGCTGGCCTTGGCGGGTGGAATATTCCAGCAAAGGGTTTGCTTTGTTTCAGCACAATGGAAGTTGAAAAAAATACTGCAGACAAATTTTATTATTGCAGCTTTTATATGGGACATGAAAGCGCACTGGTTTAATACAAAGTCATTACTGCAGTTAAAACCATTAAGTTAATTAATATGGACATTTATTACTACCGATAAAAGATAATATCAGGGGATTTATAGAAACAATATATCTGTATATTCTTCCTCCTAAAGTCTCCATGAAGACAGGACTTTCAGTGGGGCGGAATATATTGTAATGGCACCTGTTACTGGGGCTTGCACTAAAGGTAGGTCAAGGGGAACACTTGCAGGAGAGTCATTAAGATAACCCCGGCCCTGAGAGCACCAGGGCTCGCAAAATAATTCCTTCAACCTTTATAATTATAATACATTGAAGGAAGCAGCAAGTCCCTTGGTCCTGCCAAGCCTTGAGCGGTAGAGAGGGAGGGTAACCTATTTCTTTTATTGGGAGCAACCCCTCCACTACCGAATGTGGGGACAGGGTCAGCTCCCATCCTCAAACATAAAGATAATTCTGCACTCCGTTTTTAGCCAGAGAAAAGTCAGCAAAACCCTCAGCTTCACCCCTTCCACCTCCCCAGGTCTTTGGAGCTGAAAAACCTCAAGTTGTCCCTGACCGCTCTTGGTCATTTCCTTGTACTGATGCTGGATAACAGTTGGGAGACGTGGTAATTTAATAAAGCTTTGCAAATGTAGACAACTGCAGAATGTGATAGAGGGGCTGTATCAATCACGGTAATGACAGACATTAGCAGAATGCCAAGTGTTTTGGTCTCCGCAGATCTGTCACCGGTTTGCAGGCAGCAGTTGTAAGTACAGGTCTGTGCAACGGCCGCTCTAATTTAGTGCTGTCTGCAAAGCTGTCATTTCAGGAGAAGATTTATTGGGCTGATACATGTGATTTATGTCAGACGGTTTCAGCTTCGCTAACTTGTGTGCGACAATAGTAGTTAACAAGCAATTAAAATCTTTGGTCCATGGTGCTGGAAGCTACAGGATAGTTCCCCGGATCCATCGTGCAGCATTACCCTCTCTTAAAAATCCTCATTTTGGAGGCTAGGGGGGATTTCGGGGACTGCTCTCCCTGGCATGGATGGTTTCTTCCTCTACTTAAAACGGTGTGAATCTGTTCTTGGGGAGGGTATTTTTAATTCGGGTTTTCTCCAGCTCCATTAGTTCCACGGTTATTCTGTGGAAGTCTCCAGGTGGTGAGCGGTGTCTACCACTTCTGTGTCTGCTCCTGTGTGCACACAGTGCTGTGGCCGTGGTCTGCAGCCATCAGCAAGCTCTGTTAGATAGAATGACCCAAGGAAACAGCACCTCGTCTCACGGCTAAGCCCAGGCAGCCTGTGCACATGCGTTTGCTGTGATCCCTCTGCCAGAGAAGCTCCTCCAGGACCCCCTCCCTGGCTGCTTTCCACTCCCCCGAGCTGGTGAGCTGGTGACCCTCCTGGTGATGGTGACCTTCCTGGTGATGTCCACTCGCCCAACCCACTGCTGCCGTACCCGGCTGGGGAGCAACCACACAAAAACCTGGTGCAACCACACCTGGGTATGAAAAAATAAATATTCGGGAGCAAAAATGAATTTGGGCTGATGGCCTCAGGCAGCACCTCCTCCAGCTGCACTTGCGCACCAGCTGCCATCATCCCAACGCCGCGCTCCATCCTTCCTGCGGCTGCGGCTGCCAGGGGCGGCAGACGCTGATGAGCTGTAACAACCCCTTCTGCCGGCTCCGGACCCCGCCGTCAGGGCCGGGAGCCGAAGTCAGGCTGCTCCGACTGAAGCTCGGCCAGCCGAGCTGTGTGAGCCCGTCCGCACGCTCGCCTGAACCAGACTCCTTTAGATCAGACGGCACTTTGGAGATAATTAGCCTCATTGCATATACACAGTGGCTCTCCCATGAATGATGCAGGCTTAATTGCTAATGACAAGGCTGGTTTTTTTTTCTTCTTCCTTTTGTTACCACTGCGAATGACGATAAATACACACCTCAGTGGGCATTTTCACCCCCTGAACGACGCAGTCCTTTTTCCCCCTTTCCTTCTGTGGTCTTTGAGATGGTAATCGAGAGATCAGATTTTTTTCCCACATTATGAAATGGTTACAGGAGGCTGCACCAGAATTTGCTGTCTGTAGATGATGCACATTCTAATACCTAGCACATCTTTAAATCTCCTTTGCCCTCATTTTATGTACAAACTTCAATTCATATTAGAAATAATATATTTATGCTTCTGCACTTGTGAACCTGTCAAAATCACAGGGAAATCTTACAGACGAGCGACGGCCCAGCGCAGGGAGCAGCCATCGGGAAATGCTGCATCTCACCGCTTAACCGGTAACCTCAGCTTTCAGACATTTTCCAACACTTTGTCCTGCAGGGACAGTGTTTATATGTCACAGGTGAATATTTGGCACTTAAAAACCAGCTAAGCCTTTCCCCTAGCCCTTATTCCTGCTACTAGTCACTTGTGGCCCACATGCAGAGAGCCTTGACCGGGGGAAGGTGCTACAGGAGGGCAAGCTCCAGTGATGAGCTTAGTTCAGATTTTTGGCTCCAGCCCAGCTTTGCTAGTATTCAGTCAGGCTTTTCTGGTATTTACAACTTTCCTGGCTGTTTTTCCCTTTCCCACCACCCCAGAGGCTGAATCCTTCCTGCTCTCCACCACCAAGCCAGGAAAACCCCAGGGCATCAGCTAATGAGGCATGGGGAGGACTTCGTGCCTTTTGGTACCCGGTGGGTAGAACACATCTACCTCAGTTCCTTTAAAACACTCAACAGCTTCCTCCTTTTCAAAGCAAAAGCTATATCCACCCTTCTGGCTCCTCTGTTTTTTACCACGGGGCGGAGTTGTCTGACGCTCTGCACGCAGGACCTGGGTTTGAAGACCCGAGTGAGTCCAGGATCACAGTCAGCATCCCAACAGCGTCTGCGGCACTGAGCCGTGCAGCCTGTCTCATGCATCAGGGTGGGAAGAGGGCACGTCTGCTTAAAGTACAGCGGAAAAAAACTAAGGAACTAAACAAACCCCCTGGAAAAACTTCTGCTGAGCAAAGGTGATCCGAGCCGACATTGAGAATTGTTTGATTTACAATAACAGGGAGATAATATTTTGCTAAGCCTCCCTGTAATACAATGTGTGTCATTTTAAATTTCCCATTACACTGAGCAATCTAATAAATAAATGCCCCGGCTGCAATAAACATGAATCATTCAGTGCGGAGAAGCTCTCAGCAGTCCTGTAACAAATATCTTCTTCCTAATGGTCTTTGGAAGTCACCGATTAATTTGACTTTCAGCTGAGTGGCTCTGAAGCAGAGGAGCCTGGCTCCTGCCAGACAAGTGCCTGCAAGATGCTGGGTCAAACTCTGCAGAGATTTAGCGACAAATCAGATTTACAAATTAGGGATGTGCCGCTCTGTAAAGGATACAGCTCAAGCCTGGTGATTAGCAAGTACATGGTCAAATAGAATTGGCTACTGGGGTTTTTCAGGGTTTTTTTTCAGTGCTAGAAAACAAAAGCAGTTGTTTTACATGCTGCAGCAATGAAAGCCACCTTGTGAGAACAAGAAAGAAGTTCATGTTATTTGTCCCCTAATTTCTGCTGTTAATCTTTCACCGGATTATGTGCACGTGAAGGTATTTCAGCCATCTTCTGCCCTCATGCCAGTATTTGTTAGAATTTGGGATGGAATTTAATATGAGTAATGTTAGGAGAAACAGGTCAGGGTTTCAGATTAACACCAATAACCATAATGAGAACAGATGCTTATATCCATCTGGAATGTAGATTTAATATGTTAAATTCATAGCTCAGCCCATGAAATGCAATCATCAGATGTTTACTGGTCCCAATTTAATGAGCGATTTTGGATTAAACAGGGGCCAAACAACAGGCCACCAATCTATATTAAATCTCCGCAAAATGAAAATTGCAAAGATTTACTTAGGGTCATTACACAAGAAAATTTAATCACAACCTCATCCATAATGTCACATCGTCATCAGACTGATAATTGAAATGCCATGTGAGGGATTATGAATAACCCTCTGTTTATGAAGATAGCTTTCTGATTATCTCTGTGTCCTGTGAGTAACATAAAATATGATTTGTATTAATGTACATAGTCCTCGCCTAAAAGAAGCCCATTGGGGATCTGCAGAAAAAGTCTGATATTTTTACCTTCACTCTGACTGACGGGAGATGTTGTTCAATATGATTTTAAAGCTGCACGGCGAGGTGAAGCCTTGAATACCGACTCGCCCTGTGTTTGGTGGCATCGCAGGGAGACGGAGCTTGCAATATCCCTGCAGCTGTGCGGGTGCTATAAAGTATTCAGCACATGATTTTAGTAAGCAAACATTGATTTGTCTAGAATCGATATTAATTTTTCAGACTGTATGTTCTCCGGGGGAAGAAATGTATCTTCCAGTATCTTCTAAACACTTTTGTACATTTGGGATGGTAATAAGAGCACGCTTTTGATTTTGGCACGTTGCAAAATTTTAAACTCTTGGATATCTGACAATTATATAATTGTGCATTGTACTGGATTACACAACAGCCTACAAATAGCTGAATTTCTCATAGCATTTGGTCTGAAAAGTCCATCTAAATATTTATAGAGCGTGTGCTGAGCAACTCTCTGTTCCAGCCCTGAAGGTGAATCGAGCGATTGAGATACTCCAGAAAGCACCCAAACAAGCAACGAGCTCTCCTTGTGAACCAGCGTGTGTGCTGCCGGCAGACGGGTGCTGCTAACACGCCTGGGCTGCTCCCACCCGTTGCTTCCACCGTTGAACCCGCTGCGTTCTTTAGTTCACACCTAGGTGAGCCAGCCCTGCCACCGACCTCCCCGCCGGCCCTGGACACGTCACCTCCTCCCTGTCAGACGGCACCAAGCAGCCAACACACGCGGGCGCAGGAGATGACCCCAGCCACTGCTGGCAGAACCGGTCAGGGCCCTGCACAGAGGAGGCGGTTTCTCATTTTCTGGCCCCGCAGGTGAGATCTTCATCTGAGTACCCAAACTAAGCTTCCCCCTGCCAAGCCCAGGGCAGGAGGGAGGATGAACCGAGCAGCTCATCTCCAGAAATGAGCTCCTCCTCCTCCTCCGAGTGGCCCGAGCTCAGTCTGAACGTGTCACACACCCTGGGGACTCAGCTCCGTTCGGGGCAAGATCAGGAGGCGAGTGGGAATGTGTCTTTTCCCTGTTCGAGGCTCCTTTCTGTACCTGCTCATTGCCAGCGCTGCAAAACTGATCACATCCGATGTGTTTTAATTGCCCTGCATATGAATTAATTAGCCCCTTTGTCAGAGAGCAATTAAGCGGGAAGCTCAGGAACAAGAAAAGCCACAGCAGAATAAAAACCCGCGTCTCCTGCCTGGCAGGCAGAAGCCAGCAGCCCCTGCGAGCATCTCGCAGCCGAGCTGGAGAGCGGTGCCTGGGGTTGGGGCATCCGGACGGTCGCTGCAGCCGCGAGCGAAGGTTTGGATCAGTGCCCCACACCACGCTTCTTCATCCACATTCTAAAGAGCTTTAGCCACAGACATGCCCACATGGAGAGAGCTGAAGCTTCCAGTGGATCTCAGCCCATGCTGGGCTTAACAGGATCTGAGAAACTTTTGCATCTACTTCTTAGCTGTGCTGGCCTAGGAGTGGCATTCTCCTCCAGAAATCATTTGTTCCTAACCAAGTCTGCACTCCTCTTTGACTGCAGCAGGCAATCACAGGCGGAGGGAGCCAGATTTTTCATCAGCAATTAAGTAGGAGGCAGAAAAACACTGCG
This sequence comes from Opisthocomus hoazin, assembly GCF_030867145.1. Taxonomy (NCBI): domain Eukaryota; kingdom Metazoa; phylum Chordata; class Aves; order Opisthocomiformes; family Opisthocomidae; genus Opisthocomus; species Opisthocomus hoazin. The sequence continues at coordinate 16,739,886 of NC_134431.1, forward strand.
CACTTTGCAGGTGGAGGTTACACCTGGGAAAAGGCTGGCACTCCACGTTGGATGCGCAGCCCTGAGGTCTGACACAATTATCAGCGTCTGTGGCTGAAGATTCACAGAAAAAATGTTGCTGTGTATTTAAAAAATGGATCTGCTGTATAAGTACACATGGCTGGAGAAAGCAGCAGACCCACAGAGGTACGTCAGTGCCGCTGCCCGCGGGCACGGTTTATGCATCGGCTGGGCTTAGTTCGGAAGGTACCAGGCAACGTGACAGAAGCACAGACAAAATGGATGTTGCCAGTTGTACCTACAGATCTCATCAGCAAACACAGACTGAACTCCTCGCCCCGAGATTAATGCCAGGGTGCCAGGTCCTGGAACGGGGACGGGGTGGTTGCCCTGCCCCGACAGTTGGCTTGGGAGAGAGGGAGCGCAGATGGAGCCTTTTCCGGCTGGCTAGCCCGGATCAATGACCGGACCCCAGCTTTCATTATTTACACAAGTAGCACAGATAAAGCTATTAAAAACAAGACATCCACAGAGAATGGGGAGCCATACGCTGTGCGTAATTTAAATCAGAGCTTGCACCAGCACTAATACATAACCAGTGCAACTAAATGTAGATAAATAGGTAAGGCATATCTCTCCACGGACCAAGGTAAGAGAGGATGGTATTTTAGAAGAAGTCCTTGTGATGTTTCTGGCTGCCCAGCCATTGGAAAAACAAGAACCAAATCCCATGTGGGTGGAATTTTACCCAGGATGCCACATAACGAAGTAAATCACAGAAGACAAGGTGCACTAAGTGGCTAATGATGGGGCGGACTCCTTTTGTTATTTAGGCATAAATGATAATGCCCCGTTTCTTGAGCACACAGTGTTCATCCATGGGTGTTGGCAGAGGACACAGATGGGGAGCGCCACAGGCAACGACACTGCTCTGATAACTTGACTTCAACACACACTTCTTGAAGGGGATGGCCCAAACCTACTGTCACGAGATGAGGTGGTCTCCTAAATCGCCAGAGCACGGTGGAAAGGTTCCTTGGGATGCTTACCCCAGCCCTTGAAAAGAAACGTGTTTTCCACTAAAGCCACAAAATATTCCCTGAGCCTCATTTACAGGCTGTTTAATCCCTTGTTGGCCAATAGCATTTTTATGAGGATTAGTATGAAGGAATGGACGGGGTGACCTCCTCTGTGCCTAAGGGTTTGTTCTTGCCATGCCACCCAAAATGCTGAAAGATGAGCAACTGAGAAAATCTCTGCTACTGAAGGTGCACAACCCTGACGCTGTCCTGATTCAAAAGAGCGAAGAAGCTGTGGTGTTCAAGGTGGATAACCATAGGAAGCAGGTCAGGTACGGTTTGAGCTTTCATCTTGGAGCTGCTTGGCCCTTGCTGTCTTCCACATTAGGTGTGATTCCACCCGAGATCACCAACAGACGATGGCATATCTAATGGCACATTTTCTGGCATCCTGAAATGCCACTTCCCAGCTATTCCCTGCCATCACTACGGAACAAGGTCCTTGCTTTCCCAAGGTGTGCACGACAAGGCTGATGGGTACCCAACACGTGTGGGCTCTGCACACCATCTTCCCGTGCTCACATGCGAGACTCGGGCAGCTGTGCCTGGAAGTGACTTTCTCGGGATCTGCGCGTTTAGCAGGCTTAGCCAGCGTTACAGCTCCCCGGCACCTTCTCTCCTGCGGGCTGATGCATGTAAGCGTCTAAGAGCATCGTACCGCTGCCAGGCGATGGTTCACTCCACTAACAGCTGTCCCTGTGTGGTATTTAAACTCTGAGGTTCTAATCCCACAATTACCCATTAGGGAGGTCATTATACATGGACCGACAGAGCAGACCTGGGTGGAGATTGATGGCTTTCATTACTCCCTTCCGCTTTTCCAAACCCAGGATGTCTTACCGAGTTTCTCCAGACATACGGTGCTGGAGCGGATTCAGCTTTGCGGTGATGACAGGACGCTATCTGCTACTCTTTCACTGAACAGTTGGGCTGAGTGTTGCCTCCCTTATTACCGAGGGTGAAAAAATAATGAGTCATTATTAATGGTTGCTGGCTTGTGGGCAAAGTTTAAAGGTTCTGGGTGAGGGCCAAGTTATGCTCATGCCCACGGCTGCATGGAGGCAGACACGCTCGCCTGTGTGGGTCTCCCTTTAGTGATGGGAAACGCGAACGTAAATGCAAATCCCGCTACGGGGACAAAGCTCTCCGGTGTGTAACAGGGCTGATACGGCAGAACGCCTTCGTGAATCCCACTCGGTAAAAGTACTCATCCGAAGGTGACAGCAGCCACAAAATGGAGGTGTTAAAGAGAACTGACGCACCAGATAAACTCCAGCTGTCGCCTCCAGTCAGCGCGTCTCCTCTTTCCCCTGCCTGGCCCTCTTCTCCTGGCTAATATCCCTAATGAGCAAGACTGAAAACATTTTTTCCTTCTTTTGCTCTCAGCCTCAAAGGTTGATCTTTGGTTTTTTTCCTTTCCTTCTTTAAACAGTCTCATTTCTCAAAGAAGAGGCAACTGAAACCCAGGAAAAGTCAGCGGTTTGCTGCTTGACCTGTTTTTCTCTAGAAAGCTTGTCAAACACCTTTTGGATGCTTTTCCATATCCTCCAGCTAAACACCGCTCCAGACCCCGTACTCAGTACTTTTTTTTTTTTTTTTTCTCTCCCAACCCCAGTTTAAAAGATCAGATTTGAAGTTTTTTCCCCTGCTGCAAAAAGTCTTACAACACTAATTATATAGTAGCAGACTCTCTTTTTCAAACCATTCCACAGGGTGATTTTCTCACCGCTTAACCTTAGCCAGGGGAAAGGCGAGTCTGTTTGCAAGGACAGCCACCAAAGAGTTAAAGGATGCTGCAGAAGCAGAGGCTGCCAGCTCAGGGTGCAAATACACTGCCCACTAACTCAGGGCTAAAACTAGTGCTCTTCGGTGCGTAATAAAGATTGCTGGGTGGTTCTTCTGAGCTGAGATGAAAAGATTTAGTTGAGATCCCTCGCAGGTACCTAATTTTTTGCATGGCAGATACTAAAAACATTCCTGGCTCAAAGAACAGTGCCAGTAAGGACCTGTCTCCTCCAGCTCCCACAGCAGGGCTATGCTATATGCAGCCCTGTTGGGATTCACTCAAACTGCTAAAACTGATCACCCTCTGTGTAGAAGCAAAGTATTTAGGACACTTAATTTTGCTCCAGTAAGCCCAGATGCATAAAGTTGAGTGTATGTATTTATACAAGATCACGGGCTTTAAACGGACAAACGCTCCTTGTCCTGCTGACAAACTGGCCAAACAGGCGAAAATATATCTCCACCAACAGAGATATCGAGACACTGATCAATTCACCACTATACGTCAGGATGTTATTTTGTGCAGAGAAATAAAAATCTCTTAAATTAATTTCTACTCTTGTCTCAGGGGTGCTGTGGAAAATTACCCAATGGTGAAGAATGTCACTTGCTAAAGTCTTATTCTGTCCATGTAAAATGGTTGATACATTAACGTAAATAATTTCCAGTATTTTGCTATAAATAGTCCATCATTAGTTAGAAATCTCACAAAGAGAATGAAGAAACAAGAAAATTTTGTTGAACTGATCCCTCGATGTTGTTTTTTTCCAGTGGTGGCTATTTTGAAAATATACTCTGCTTGCTTACATGAACAACACCCCGAGAAGAGTTAAAAGTGGCACATTATCTTTCCAGTGACATATTTAGCCAGTTATTCAGGCTATAATGAAGCTGTGTAATGAAGTCAATGTCCTTGAAAGTTCTTCATCAATTTTTTTCTCATCTGTCAGCATATCCACTTGCCGACACAATATTAATTAAACACAACATTTCCTGGAGTGTTGAAGTGAAGTCCCATCACTGATAATGAACAGGTTTAGGAGAGTCACATCCCAACAAAATTACTTTTTAAACCAGCCTTATTAAGCAGAAAATTAGACCTAAATCACCCTACAACATCCTCATTAAAAGCCACTGATCCTTGGCTGGTTCTATGTTCTAACATCTTTAATTAGCAAACTGCTAGTCTATCTGCCATGATAAATGCTATTAATCTTACCTTTCATTTGCTTTCTCTTAACCTATCATTTGCCCACTTCAGGGAGATGCACGCTTCCACCAGAATTCATTTTATTGCGTCTAATGCCCTTGTAAGGATGAAAAATGCAGCAGTCATGGGTTAAACGCAATGATTCTCTCCGCCCTCGCTCCATCACCGAGTTTCAAGATTTGTGGATATCTTGGATGGCAGGCTTGCTGTGTCTGAGTGGAAATTAAGAGTATTTTCCAGTAGGTATGTATGGAATACTGTTGCCAAGCCTTGATAGCAAGCCACAGTGCAACTGCGGATCGGTGCCCTCTCCGCTGCCCTACTTAAACCAGGGAAGAGTTATGGACATCAATTAAAAAATAATCAGGGTGCTTGTGAAAGCTCCACCCAGGGAAAAGAAATGCTTCAAAAACACAATTGCATTTTAGAATTGTAGCTACTAATTCCACCGCCTTTGAGTAGCCTTTACAACCTGTGACAGGTTCACAGCTTCCTTCATATTTGTTCACAGAAGCTCCAGAATATATCAGGACAAATAACATACTGCATTAGGCCACTCTCACATCACATTACTCAGCTGTAAGCATATAATGCTGTGCCATACTATGCTTTTCAGAAATGCATTATTATTGGCCGTGTTCTCAGGTACAAAATGCCATCTTGGATGAGCAGTGCTTTTTTCCAGTTTATAACTGTGGAACTGGGGCTCTTCACTAGGTTTATGCTGGCTGATTTTTGCAGTGGGTCTGTGCATCATCTTCTTACAGCAAAAGCCATCACCGCGTTCAGCTCACAGCTCCTGGGCAGCAGAGAAGCACAGATTTGACTTCACCCACTCAGATAACGTGTGTGATAAGTTCAGTCTGTGTTCTTCAGTAGGTATTTTCGACGGGCCTTTGGAAGAGGCTCTGACCTGGATTAACACGACAGGTCCTGATCGCAGACACCGTCCACAACCTTCAATTTTAAGAGCTTAACTCTGAGGTTTGTCAGCATAATTTATGCCACTTACCCCTAATCATTTATCTCTTTCATTGTTATTATCCCATATTATTTAGTGACCACGCTTGCATCCCACAGATACAAACACTTTCCCTTGGCAGCTTTAATGAAAGCTGCTTTTAATTTCACATTGCCTTGGGTCATTCTGACTGCTGACGGGCTGCTTCTTATTGGGGCCAGGTCATTCTGACTGCTAGGAAACCACAACCTTTGAAGGTCTCATTTTAAACCCTAATTCTAGCACGAGGCTGTAAGGCAGGGGTTTCTCTCAGTGTTTTTATGTGTCGGAAAAGCGGGCGTCTCTTCTAAGCTACCTGAGCAGCTTCTGCAGTCCGTGTCGGGAGACAAGCATCCCCAGCAAGTGACCAGTCCACCTATTCCGCAGCGACACGGATTACCCTTGGGAAACCATTGTCAATCGTTCCTCTATAGGGAGATGGCCCAGGCTTAATGAGTTGTTGGCTTAATGACTTTTAGATGTTAAGTACAATAATCTGACTCCCAGTGGTTTTGTTTTCAGTCTGGGGCAGATGAGTCACGACTCGTACGCAAGAATCGTATTTGTGAAGCTGTGCTTTTCTGATGAAACCCTTCTCTCACCCCCAATATGTTTCCATTAGCTTGCCATCAGTAAATAATTTTTCCTCCAGCACACAAAGACACATGACACGCTCATTTACGCACACACATGCAAAACCAGATTAACTACTCCATAAATTAGTTAAAAGATTTTCCCAGAGAAAATCAAGAGGAAAGACACATAATTTCCACTTAGCTCCCAAATGAATGAAGATACTCCGTCTGCTCTGTCCATGGCTATCTAAACAGATACTAGAAATCAAAATCACTGAATTGCGATGACTGAGTTTATGTGAACGGACAGTCTCCAGTTTATCCCAGGCTATTCATCTTCTTATCTCAAAATTAATGACTGCCATGATTTTTTTCATATCTGGGTTAAACTCCACCATCCTATGCCTCCAGACTTGGGGTGTGCTGATCCTGAATTCTAACGGTTGGGCCAAACGAAACCCTGAATTTAGGGTAAAGTCACATCTGACTGGAAATCGAGATCAGCATAACCTTTTGGTCTAACTCAGCTCGAGCGTTTCAGGCCAGCAGCTAGAATGCTGTGGTGAATGAATCATAGGCCAGTGCAGCAAACAGGCTGAAAGTCATTCGAGAGGCATCAGAAGATTCATGAAGAAAAATATATTAGCCTTTTCCATGATCGGACTGGTTACAGGGCATCCTCATCTGAACAGATGCCCCTCATCGCTACTGGGCTGAGCCACTTTCTGCTGGCCAAATCCCAACAAAACCCCAACCCGCAGCCCCTTGGAGGAGCTTTCAGCATTTTTTTAGATTATGTTAAAGTGCAAAAGATGAGCTTTATTACTACTGCAGGACCTGATGGGAGTTACACTCCCGCAGAGCGTACCTGCTGCATTCAGCAAACGAGCAGACACGTACGTTTGTGTCTGGGTTGAAGACAATCTTCATCTCCTTTTGACGAGAGCACTGCTCATGTCATTTCCTAGCAGAGACATTAACGCCATTCGGGAGGTGAAAATATTTCTTTCATTTCAGCCAACTAAAACCAGCCATTAAAAGTGTTTCAGCCAGCAGAAATGTGTGTGTGTGTTGCTAGCAATGGAGGGTGCTACCTGGGAAGTCTTGGGAAGGGGCAGAGGATAGAAATGAAGTGCTAGAAGTCGACTGCCCAAATAATGCTGATTACAAAAAGGGAATTCTATCAGGCTAGCACCTGTACCATTTGAAAATGAGAAGGCTCCCTGAAGTTAGGAGAGTGACACTGGTGAAAAATTAGTGTAAGAAACAGTTAGCTCCATGGAATGAAAAGCAAAGGTCAGCTGTCAAACGAGAGGGGAACTACAGGTGTGTAAGCACGGTCACCTCAGGATGAGCAAGAGCAAACCGGGGCTAGTTCAAAACAAAAGGCTAGGCTAAAGTAGGGATGTGACTAAATGAATAAAAAAAAAAACCCCTATTAGAAGTGCCTGTTTTCCTTGTAGAAAGAAAAACAAAGAGTTGTTCAGCCCGTGATAGCATCTCCTCCTCCCACTGCGTACCAGCCTTATTTCCTGGGGTGACCAGCTTCGTGTGGGACCCTCTCTGAGGCAGGAGCCTGGGGCTCGAACAGCGACAGAGACAGAGAAAGCAGCAAAGGACAGCCCTGCGGTGACACTTCGTGTTACCAACTGGTGCTTTCACAGGCAGAGCAGGATCTTGGCTGGAGTCGTTGCCATCTCCCTCATTGCAGGGCAAGAGGCGAAGGGCATCGAGACAGCAGCTCAGAGAACCAGAAAGCCGCATTTTGCAGTGAGGGCATGTTTCTGCAGCAAAGCATTTCATAAACCCTGGCCCAGATTCTCCGCTGTGGCTTGACTGTGCTCACTGCAAGACGAGGAATGGAGAACAAAGGTGGCTTGAAGCCACCTTTATGCTTCTGCTCTCTGGAAGCAGCTGGGGACTGGCTGGTCCCTGGGGTAGGTTCAAGTGGCCTCGGGCTAGAGTAGTGGCAGGAGATTGCTAGAAAACAGCCAAGACATAGCTACACCTCCTCCATTGGCTGTCACTGCTCCAGAGGGACCCAGGAGGTGACTTGGGTGATACCACTGCCACAACAGAGGCTCAGCTGTCCCAGGGACCTCGAGCGCACGGAGCGAGTGAGCAAACAGCACGGATGCTGCCGAGGAGGCAGCGTAACGGCGGCTTGTTTAGGAAAGCAGCAAGCTACGATCATCCGGATTCAACTCTGGTGAGCCCCTCACTCCAGTCAGTGTGTGTCCGTGGGCAAACGCCTTGATCTCGTCTGTGCCTCAGGGCAAGGCAACTGGAGAAGGAAGTCGAAAGCAACAGAATTTCACTAAAATGATCAGATGCTGCTTCCAAATTTAGTTTAACTCTAAAACCAAAACCAAGTGAACATCTACAGACGTGCACGCAGACACACAACACTCAGTGGGGCTGAGAATTAATTTTTCAGGCATTTATGCAGAAATGACTCTGTTTGCCGGATCAGAATCTCACTGAGGGCAGAAGCATTGACAAAGGGAATAATTTGCAAGAATGAGAATTTCAGCAAGCAGTCCGGTCCTAACAAGTGCACACAAGAGCTCAAAAGGGAAAGGAAAACCTCTTGCCTGACAAGGGGGTTTGGTTTTGCTTTCGATGAAATAAAATGCAAGATGTTCCGCAAACATCTGCAAAGGAGAGAAACATTTCAGAAAAGGTGCTCTTTGCCGGATTGCTTATCCCCCCCGCCAAAAAAGAAAAAGGTATTTGTGAACTGCTGCAAGCAAGCACCTGAACGAGGAGTCGAGTTGTACAAGAATAAGCCTGTCTATGTTGCACAATCTCCCAGCACCGAGATTATTCTGTACAGTGCCACATTCGATCGCAAAAAGGACCGTTAGGAGTAACTGAGCTGCTGTGACTAAAGTGTTTTCTGTCCTCAAATCTTCCAGGAAACTGACTGAGGCAAGAGAGGGGAAAAGCCAAGGGGAGAAAACTTGTTCGAAGTGAAATTGTATTTTCTTGGACACTGGGAAGGATGTAAAACTAAGCCAGAGGCCTCCAAGTCAGCAGCCATTTTAACATTTGGCAAGAGATTTCCATCTTTTTCCCCTACAGCCTCAGTTCTGCCGCAAACCCCGAGCGCACCCACCACGGCTGTCAGCTGCGCAGCTTGCTTTACACTGAAGCTGCCAGGAGAGAAAAAATATTTAAGGTAATATAATTCACAAATCGGTGGCATAAGGATTTCCTCATGACATCTCCGTGAAGCGCAAGGCATGACAGTTACTTTTAGCAAATCAATAAAAGTAGGATGCTTGCATATGGAAACCAGTAAAAGCAAGAATACGCTGGTTCTCCATCGTTGTTACTGCAGAGCTGCCGATGGCAGAATGGGAAACTAACACCCGGTCCTGTCCCAAGACATCATTTTCCTTTTTAAGGGTAAAATCACATGATGAAAAATATTATTCATGGGTTTGTCAGGTTGAAGAGGTCAAAGCAATTTTTCAGGCGACCAGTGGTTTTTATGCAGCGACACTTTCTGTGCCACAGTCAAATGATGTTGTACAAAGTTTCATGGAAACATCATAAAACCATTCCAGTAAAGCTACCACCAACTGATGGAAGAAAAGACACATCAGGTAAATAAATTGTAGCAAATATTCATTCATGCATGCACACGTGCAGGGGTGCAAGCTATGTGAAGATGCTATAAACATACATCAACATCTCCTGCGTGTGGATGCGCATTGTGCACAGATAAACACGCCCGCACGTACAACCAGCTCTACCACCATAACCTAATTCTGAAAGTTATTTTTTCTTCAATAATCAATTGCCCACCATTTGCTCGAAGGCAAGCACCAGCACAATAAATTCCTTACTGGTGTGACGGCAGAGGAAACATTACTCCAGACTCTAGAGCAGTCCAGCAGTGGGGAATTCTGATGAGCGCCATTACTGTGATTACTGCTTGTGCAAAGATATGCCTGCCCCTTTGTCATTTCTCATACTACATCAAGCAGAGGCTGGTGGGGACCTAGTGCTGCTGTCGCCCAACTGAATGTGACCTTTTTTGGGTGACCGCGCTGCGGTGGGGGTTTTCCTACTCCTCTGGGAAATAATGAATGAAAAGAGAAAAAAAAAGCGCAGACCCTAGGATGCAACATAAGGTTTCAGTAAGTGCAGAAATTAAACAAACAAGCTTTTTGCTTTTAAATGTCAGCATTGCAACTTGCCTGTCATTGGCAGGAGGAAAGGGAAGGGGCTCCGTATCTTGGGATGTGGCGAGTTTTAAGCCACATAATGATGGCGATAAAAATCTGTAATGTCAGTTGCCTTGTGGCAATCAACAAACATTTCGCATTATGCTTGCATCTTAAGGTTTGCGGCCAAAAAACAGATTTGCCTCCGCCTCATTAAAATAACGAATGCAGTCCGAATGGATCTGCAATGATTCACTGTACGTCACACTAAATCACAACGCTTTTTGGAGCCAACTGACTATGGCCTCATTACTTTAGACAAAAGTGGGCTTGGAGGAAAAACTGGGGTGATGTTTTTTTGCTCAGCCATGTTTTTCCCTTTGAAATACTTAAGGCAAAAGAGCACATAGTTTTTTCCCATTGGTAGCTGAGGAAGGCTGGGTTATACTCATAGTACAGTTTCATATCAATATACATAAACACACAAAACATTAGTGTTACTGTGGAGAAGTAGACATTAAGCAAATAGAAATGACATTAATGAAACACATTTTAATGAGCACGAATCAGTGATGAAATTAAAGACTTAAAAATGAAAACAAGCTGTTAAATAATAATAAAAAAAAATATATTTTAACTGTTTCACTAGAGCAGGGAGTTTGAGAACCAGCACGCCCTCCATATCTGCTGTGTAGGACACTAGGTACTTCTGCGAGTCTTTGTTCTCCAATTTTCAGTACCTTAAGTGTAGCAAAAAAATTAAACCCCATTTTTTTGTCTGAAACAGCTTGCCTAAGTATCTCTACACATCAATTTATTTTAACACTAATACTTAAGATTAATCTATTTGGCCTTAAAGAAATATTCAGAATTATGCTCAAAACTGTTTCGCATTTCAGGAATAAACATTAACTCAGATTTACTATAGTTAAATGCAGCTAAGAATATTCAAAAAATTTAACCGGATCATTTAAAAACTATATGTATTTATAAATAAAAATAGAAGTAAGAATTTGTGGTAACAGGTAAAGGAATTAATATGAATTTTGACTATGATAAGCTTATGTCAAATGCATGGTGAAAAATCATACTTGGAAAAATGAATAGCAAAGATCTCTCAAATAAATTCTTCATTTTGATAATTGTTTCCATTCTGTCTTATGCACATACGCTCTACTGTAAAGAGGAAATGCTTGATATGAAGCTATTTTTCTACAAAAACCATGCAAACATATTTCTAATTTGATAGCAAAATATTTTCTTATATACCCATTAGGCACTTTTTCTTTCAGGTGGAGAACAACTGTCTGAGAAGCATTCACGGAATGACTGATGTAAATGTTATAAATCCCTGAATTTTTCATCTCCCTTTGAATGGAATGCCAAAGGGGATTAAAGACTAAAGACATATCACAAACAAATTTACATTATTAAAATTACTGTCATCAAGAGTCTTTTCTAGCCTTAATCAGGATTAGCGAAAACAAAAAACCTCAACTTTTCTACTGTGCTATACTAATCAAAATTCTATCAAATGACAGGTTAACAGAGTAAAAGCTGTTTCAAAAATTAAAACTATTGGTTGGTGTATTCTAGTGTTCTTCAAAAGTATTTTTACCTATCTGAGATCAGAGCAGCGATTTCTCTGCTGATAATTCACATGGCAGGCAACAAGCACAGGTAAAAATAAATTTCAGTAACACCGCAAAGTCCAATCTCTTATTTTCAGGAGCGTGTCCAGGAAAGACACTTCTTTTTGAACGTATGCTGTAGAAGCAGGAGGGAAAAGTGCAGTGTGGAATGCTTGGTTTTGTTCTCCTAAATGGCAAGCTAAATAATCCAAGCTGTGGAAAACTCAACTAGAAACCTGCCGTACATGAGAACTCGATCTTGCAGGACACACGCCGCGGCGCTCTCGTTGCCGAGCTGGCAATAAGCAGGTTTGGTCTGAAGAACCGTGAAAGCTTTTAAGCGAGGTCTTTATCCACCGTGCCCTACGCTTTACAGTTATGCTACAAGGCTAATCATTAAAGGGATAAAGCTTGTCCAGATTTTTGTGGTCCTCTGGAGCCTCTTAAAGGAGGCAGCATTATGCTGGCTGACAGAAACCGCCACCGTGCTCTGGAGCATCAGGCCCTGTCTTGCTGTCAATGTCATCAGAAATGCCACCCGTCAGTAAAACAGCAGCAGGATTGGACCCTTCATTTTTTTCACCCTTGTGAAATGCCAACTACTATTTTAAAATGGAAATTATAGAAATGTATACGTAAAGAACAGTCCTGAAAAATGATCTGAGAACAATGAGTAATCACTTTCTAAAGTCTTGGAAACAAGCTCAGCAATGCAGCAATATTCAGATATTGTGACAATGTATCAGAAAATCAGCTATACGGATTAAGGAACAAGGAAAATGCATGATTCTCATGGCTTCTTTCTAAGAGAAGGATTTAAATTTTGATTTAAGCTGATTTAAATTGTCCTGGTATCTGAAGTAGACAGCCACCTCCCAGAGCCTCCGTCTTCAAACTTGTTGCTTCCCTGTATTTGGTTACACAAGATTTTACCTTGCAAACTCAAGACTGCTAATGTTAAATCTTGACTGCTGCAGTGTAAACTGACAGCAGTTTCCAACTCCCTCTTAGTAAGGTTATGCTGGTTAGTAAAATGTTAGTTTTTGTTAGTGACTAGAATTACACAGTTTAAAAAAGCAACAGACAGTGGAGCAGCATCTCCTCTTTTCATCTCTTCCTAGTGATGCCTCATGCTGATCATACTTGGATTTAAAAAAAACTAAGAGAGGTTAGAAAACAATATATTATTTTTAATTAAAAGTTGGCATTATGTTTTCTTCGAAGTATGAACACACTGGGATAACGAGTACCTTGGAACACATGATACGTATTTCAGTTCCATCTGAGCACACACCATAAATCATTCCTGGAAGAAAAGCGGGCATCAGAACAAGAACATTCGAGCAGAAAAAAAGATCTTCAGCACTGTGAAGTCATCCCTTTATATTCTCTGAAACACCAGCTGGAAGCAGACACTTACACAAAACAAGGTTTTTTCATAAGCCAGAGAAGGGGAAAAACAAGTGACAGGATAGGGGATCTCATCCCCAGGACAACCAAGCACGTCTGCAAGGTTAGCACCAACACTTCACACACACAAATTCAATAATCAGATGCCAGTTTATCCCCTTCCAACAAAATCATCGTTCCAGCAGTATTAGGCATTCACTTGGCAGTGGTTTTAGCAGCAGCTCAGCACAAAGCATGCATCTCAGTGAAGCAGACGCCTTCCTGTCAACGGGACACGCAGAGGACTCAGCACGGGTTTCAACGCTGTATGAGAAGAGTTTAAATCCGACGAGTCCGTGGTGGCTAGAAGCAACTCGCAGGACTCAACTTTCAGATTAACTGAGAAGTTAGTCAACTTTGTTGTAGTTTGATACTATTTGTTGCAGGAAAAGTTATGACTGGACTTTTTACTTTTGAGTTAAAAAGTACTTTAAGGTCGATTTTAATATGGAGTTACAAGTTCCTCTAGTACTGCTTTGATAAGTTCTCCATTTCTAAAACCTAACCTTTTAACAGTACTTAGATATGCAAGCTTGCTATTTTTTCCTATCACAATTTTTTTTAATACAGGTTTTATATCTGTATTTGAAATTCCACATTCAGCCTCCTGAGACTGTTTAATTCAACCTGGGCTCTCATGGAGCCTTCCAAGTATTTCAAGTACTCTCAGAAGGTGGATTTTTAGGATTCTATGCAGATATGGTAATATGAGCAAGCTTTTTACTCATGTGAATTATAGGACAAGAATTGAACAATAACTGTACTAAAAACCATTGTTCCAAAAATGGTTTGCCTCCAAGACCATGAAGACTTTTTAGGCTCTGAAATTAGTGAGCCACTTTTTTCACCATAATTATTTAAGGAGCAATTATAAATTCCATTATTATTGTAAGTCTTTAACCAAACCAAACTAATTTAATACTAAGTTGTTAAATACCTTAGTCTCCAACTATTTTAGTTTTGGTGAAAAATTAACAGTTAAACTAATCTCCATTTAAATATTCCCAAATGCTCAATATTCTGTAATTTTAAACAGAAGTAATAAATGTTTCCCTAAAAATCATGATTCTCCGTTAAACTGACTTTTTTTCCAAATATTACCTAGCAACAATTCAGTCTGCAAAATTTTAAATGACCTTTGCTGATTTGCAGTTTCCAGTCATTTTTGCTTCAGCAGTGGTTTTGGTCGGCTCTCGCTTCATCAAATGTCTTTTCAGAGTATTTTCAAGACATTATTTTATGCAAAAATGTACAACAGATAAACCATTCTGTAAAACTACTCTGTAAAAAAAAAGAGGAAATAAAGATATAAAATGGAAACGAGCAGGAACCAGTTTTAACATATGTCTTTATGAATAAGGCTTAATCACACACTTCGTTTTCCAAACACAAAAAGTCTTTTGGAAATGTATTAATTAAAATTAAGTGCCATAGACAAGCGGCTTTAGAAGGATGGCAGTCCTTTTCAAATTAGCATAACACTAGCGACAGGCATGGAAATTGGTTTAATAACCCTAAATAGTTACACCCCACTCCTAACACAAATGGCCACGGACAGCTCCAGCCCCTCAGGCTGCGACTGTACCAGTTTATGCGGTTGCTCTGACATCGGGTGGGTATTCCAATCCGAACAGAAATCGCTGAACAGACCTCAATTATTATTATTATTATATAATGACTAGTGAAGCATACAAGGCACCAAAGCGTTAAACATCACAGACCTGAAAACCAAAGTAAACCAACACAAGCAACATCAAAAACTCAGCCAGCGAGGGACTCGCTCTAACTTGTGCTAACAGTCAATACTTGCCAAGAGAACATTAGGTTAGTCCTGATATTAAGTGGCTCAAACCCCAAACATAGGTCTAGGGTCAAGCTGCAAATGTAACAGAAAACCAAGCCAAAGGGATAAGAATCTTTAAGCGATTTCCTTCCCTGCCATGTTTTATATGGGCGTTCTCAGAGCTCAGCTTGATGCTACAATAACCTCTTTCAAAAACACCACTTTGAGAGCAAAGCATCCTCCAGCAAGTGTCAAAACACACAAGCTAAGTATCTCCCTCCTTAACTCTAAATGTCAGGCATAAACAACATTTTTTTGTGTTCTCATGATTCATGAGAAACTGGAGAAAAAACAAATCCCTACTGATCAGGAGCTGAACGTCCACAAGCTTTCTGCAAGCATTCCGATCATTCGCCTAACTTTACAACGCTGCTCCTCCGCAAAGGACTGCCACGTCCGTCTCCGCTTTACCTTACTTCAGCGGGGGTTTTGCTTTGGCTGCCAGCTGCTTTGAGAGACAGTTAGGACAGAAAGTGGTTATTCATGTCTTTTATTTATTATAAATACATATAAATATGTTAAGTAACCTTTTGCTTTGTTTATCATGATGAGCAACGACTTTGGAAAATCATCTGGAAAACTTCACCAAGCTGAGAAACAGGCAAAAAGCAAGCATTAGCATACAATCACAGGTTCCCCTCAGTTCAAGAATGGGTTTTTTTCTTTCCTTTTTTTTTTTTTTTAAGAGCAAAAGAAAAGCATCTTATTTCAAAGCATCTATTGTTTTATCAAGAGCACCAAACTTTCCCCCCTCCCATGAGCTAAATGACATTTTCATCTGGATTTGCAGGTGCAGTCCAACCCCAGCTGGCTGCATAGGACATCCCCCCCCCATGACGCTGAAACATTGCATAGTTTTGCAGCTGGATTTTGCTTCCCCCCCCCTTCTTTTAAGCTATTTTTAACACAGGTTGATCACGCCAAAGAAAACTAAGGTTTCCATTTCCAGATCTTTCTCCCTCCCTGCTTATCTATAGCTTAGTTTAAAAACTGCTCAAAAACTTTGTAGATCACAGCAAGCGGAAAAGCAACATTATGCTCACAGTCCTCTAACAGGCTGGGAAGGAAATAACGCTCGAGATGAAGTTGTGTGTGTGGGATAACTAAATAAAGTTGAAAGTGGGTGGTTTTTTGGGTCCATGTAAACTGCCAAATATTTCCAAATGGGGTGTGGGGAAGGGGGGGTATTTAAGAGAAGCAAACAAAAAGAAAACCCAGACTTAACTGATGGTAGGAAGCCAGGGCTGATGGCAGTGGAAAGAAAAGTGCACAGAAAAAAAAACAACAACAAAAAAAGAAAAGAAACCCAAGGAGCCCGCAGAAGGCCGAAGTCAAGGCTTGTCACTACAGTGTTTGCAGAGGGCGGAGGCGGCTCCTGTGAAGGCAGTGCATTTCTCGGGGCAGCCGGGCAAGGCCGCGCCGCCGAAGGGGTAGACGGCCGACTGTCCGAAGGGGTTGAGGGTGGCGGGCAGCGGGGCGCCCAGCGTCTGGCCCTGGTTCAGGTAGGCCACCAGCCGCCGCATCTCCTCCAGGGCCTGCGCCTGCATGAGGATGTAGTTCTTGGCCAGGAGCAGGGTGGCGATTTTGGAGAGTTTCCTCACCGAGGGGCTGTGGGCGTAAGGGATGACGGAGCGCAGCCCGTCCAGGGCGTCGTTCAGGTCGTGCATCCTCCGCCGCTCCCGCGCGTTGATGCTGAGGCGAAGCGAGCGCTGCTCCTTCGGCTTCTTGCCCAGGGCCCCCCCCTTCAGCTTGCCCTCCCGCTCGAAGGCCGCGCCGCCCTTCACCCCGGGCTCGAAGCCGTCCTCCTCGTCGCCGCTCTGCTCGCCGCTGCTCTCCGCCGACTTGCCCAGCGCCCCGGGGTGGAAGTCAGCCCCGCCGCCCCCCGGGTAGGTCCCCCGCGGGCCCTCGGCGCCGCCGCGCACGGCCCCGTAGGCGAAAGCCGACGGGCCGTAACCCGGGGCCAGCGCCAGGTACGCCTCGCCGCCCAGCGACTTCAGCTCGGCCATCGCCGTGGCGGGGAGCAGGGGGTGAAGCCGAGCTCCGCCGCCGCCTCAGCGCTGAGGAGAAGCAGGAGGAGGCGGCCCCGCCGCGCCACGCTCGCCCGGGCTGGGGGCGGGCAGTGAGCGCTGCGCCGGCCCCGCCGCCCCTTATATAGCGGAGAGGCGCCCGCGGGACTCCCCCGCCGCCCAATCAGAGCAGCCGCGCGGCCGGCGGCGGGCAGCGCCTGAGGGGGCGCGAGGGGAGAGGCCGTGCGCTGCGGGCTGTCTCCTGCGTGCCGGTCCCTTCCCTTCGTGCCGGCCCCTTCGTCCCCTTCGCTTCCCTTCGGGCCGGTCCCTTCCCTTCCCTTCGTGCTCGTCCTCCATCGCCCCGGTCCCGCGGCTTCCCGCCTTCCCGGCGAGACACGGTGCGCCCGGCGGAGGGGTGCCGGGGTCCGACGGGGCCGCAGAGACCCCTCAGAGCACCGAGAGGGTGAGAGGAGACGCTGCCCCGGGAGCGGCGGGGCCAAACGTCTGTGGAAAGTGAGCGGGAGCGGACACGAACCGCTGCTGCCCTGGCAGGACTTGTATTTGCTGGGTGGGACGGAGGAGAAACTGCCGACACGAGCAGCGCAGCACCGGGAGCATCACCTCTGCTTCACTGCGGCTGCCTCGGGATGGATCATGGCTTCGCAAGCTGGTGCCTGGCTTGCAACGTCTGAAGTCTCTGGAAACACGCAAACAGGGCCAGCTCTCAGAGGGTGACAGCACCCAGCTCCGGGCCTGCAAATGTGCTCATTTCCCTTTCTGTAATTAACGAGGAAAGGTGATGGTTGAGCTGATGCTTCAGACTGGCTCTTACCTTAGCCCCTGTTAGCCCCAAAGCAAACAAGGAATTGATGAGGGAAACAAAAGGGCTACGAGGATGATGAGGGGACTGGAGCATCTCTCCTATGAGGAAAGGCTGAGGGAGCTGGGCTTGTTCAGCCTGCAGAAGAGAAGGCTTGAGAGGGGACCTTAGAAATGCTTAGAAATATCTTCAGGGTGGGTGTCAGGAGGACGGGGCCAGACTCTTTGCAGTGGTGCCCAGTGACAGGACAAGGGGAAATGGGCACTAACTGAAACAGAGGAAGTTCCAGCTGAACATGAGGAAGAACTTCACTTTGAGGGTGATGGAGCCCTGGCCCAGGCTGCCCAGGGAGGTTGTGGGGTCTCCTTCTCTGGAGATATTCAAGACCCACCTGGACAAGGTCCTGTGCAGCCTGCTCTGGGTGACCCTGCTTCGGCAGGGGGTTGGACTGGGTGACCCACAGAGGTCCCTTCCAACCCCGAACATTCTGTAATTCTGTGATTCTGTGAAATATTTTCTGGGGGATTTTCTAGTGTCATTCCCAGGGAAAGTGGGACAAGCAAGCGCTCCCCCCCAGAAGTGGGACCACGAACCGCTCACGGTACCTGTTGCAATGGGAGGTGAAGGCCTGCAAGGTCTTGACAGCTGTGGGCACTGCTTGCTGCTCAGGTTGTTTTGATTTAGGTGAGGACAACAGAGGAGGCACCTGTTGTGCAGAGAGCTTTCCAAGGCAAAGGTCCAGTCTGTTTCCATTTTCTTCAGAGACTCACTTCGCTCCTTCCTTCTATGTGCCTGTAAAATCAATTTGATCCTTGGTGACTCAGCCCAGCTCTGAAGGGACCCTCTGTCCTTCCCAGTTGTGTGTACCGGTAATGGAGTGCTAAGCTCAGAAAGGAAGCAAACCTCTCCACATCATGGCCTGCAGAAATCATCACTGTGGAGAATCCTTGCTGCATTGGTGGAGTGCTGGCCCACAGGGAAATCTCAAGGAGAATCCAAGGCAGCCACTGGCAAAGGTGAGAGCTGCCCAGAGAAGGATAATCAGGATGTTTTGTCCTGTATTCCTGTGTTGACGTGATAGAGAGGGCCTGATCTTTCGTTGCAACAGAAAGAGGTCTGAGTCATGTTTTTTCTAGGCTTCTGAGACTACTTCACAGTAATGACTTTTGGTATAAAGATAGTGTAAGGGCACACCAGATTTTCTCCAAGCATGATATGTGCCTGGTCCAGGCCCCTCAAGTGTTGGCTTAGAAAAGATGGGATGAATCCTGTGTACTGACGTACAGAGACAAGCAGATAGATATTGCCTACAGGCAGATGCAACCAGTGGTTGCAGATGTACCTGGTAGGTTGTCTGCTGTAGTAAATAGCTTGGGTGTTAAGGTGACATGAGGCTTTTTTCCAGAATGTGTTTTGTTTTTATCAGGCCCTCTACAAAGCGTAGTTAGCTTGTCCTCTTCCCATCACCTTCCTTTATGCAGTGCGCTAACGTGAAATGACGAGCTTGTCTCTCTTCCTTCTCCACATCAGAGCCAAGAGCGCTGAGATCTGCAGTGACACATGCACCCTCATCTGTGGTTGCAGAGCGGCTGCCTGGAATCAGGCTGTTCCCCTCTTCTGTGAACGTAAGCCTGGAAGGCTGCTTTTCCGCGTTTTGGAGTAGTGCAGCACATGAAACTGGCTGCTGTCCAAGCCTGGCTGTCAGAGTGTGCACAAGGTTTGACCATCATACTTTCCACTGATCTTATCTCACCTCCACTGTCTGAACATGTTACAATATTGTCACGTCTCTTTTTTTGCTACCCTTATCGGGCTTATCAGAGCATGAAGACCAATTACTGGTTTTAGTCACTTAATTGTTTTATGGGAATTGGACCACTTAACTTCTCCTGGGACAGATCACTGTATATATTCATGGTGACTTTCAAATACAAGTGAGCACAGCATAACTTCTGCTCATCTCTGGAATCAGTCCCACACTCCAAATAATAATAGACAAACGGAGAGAGGTACTAGAATGTTATCACTGGCATAAGTTGTTCCCGTGAGAAGGACGTGCAGGGACTGTTAAAAGTAGGATTGTCCCCTGCTACCAGTGATTTACCTTTTTTGTAATGTGTTGAGATCTTGCAATGAGAAGGACTAGCAGTGTCGTAACGTTTCTGGTTGTAAAGACGTGTTGCAAGTGTTGCTGGCTTTCTAAGTATGTCTTAGGCATCTAACAAGGCTAATGCCAGGAGAAGCGGTGGGCTGAAAGAAGTCAACACTTTTCACACAGGCTCTCTGGTGCTTTAATAGATAGACAAGTTCTGCAAGGCTTATTTGAACGCTGAAGGGCAGCTTGGGAGGTATATCAACCACAAGACAACAGAGCAGAGGGGTTTCCTGCTTTTTATGTAGTTCCGAAATGCACAGCTGAGAACAATCATATGAATCTGAAATAAAATCAGATTTAATGTACTACTAAAAAATGCACATGGAAGAATTTGTTTTGGACTTCTCCCTCACATTTCAGCTGTGAATATACATCTTTGAAACTATTCAACCTGGTTTCTTCCTGAAAACTGAGAAATAGAAGCATCTGATTTGGGTTTTGACATCACAGACTAGACCAACAAAATAGGAAGTAAAAAAAAAACAGCAGAAGGGAGTGACTCGTGTGGAAGAATGTTGCAGAAAATAAAATCTCTTCCAAGTGCTTTGGGGAAAAATGGACACATACAGTAGGAAATAAATTTATCAGATACTGTAGAGTACTTGCCAGCTGTAAAGTGGGATTTTTCCTTCTAGAGTTTTACATATTCAGAACTTGGTAGGAATATTTAATAATTAATAGCAGACTATTATCACTGCAATTATAACAGTTACTGTAACTTCAAGTTCCTCAAGGCAGGATCCATATACCTTTATTAACATTCTCTCAAGTCACAAACATTTTATAAATAGTAGGCAACGTCAACTATTTGATTACTGCATTCCCCCACATCTGCCTCCATAAATTCAAGGGGTTTCTGTTAGCTTGACAAGGCAAAACTGCCTACAAAGAGAAACACTTGCTGCTTAATTGCATACAAACCGCAAGCAGCACCGACTGCGGGGCTGCAGTGACTGTCGTTTGCTGTAGAGGCTGTTTCAGGACTACAGCTCCCAGGTTCAGCTGCAGCTTGGAGACTGCTCTCATCCTTCCGGGGAAAAAAAGTGAATTTGGAGGTTGAAGCACCTGTTACTACAGGAAGAGCTTGAATACAATTTATTTCAGTTGTGATGTGAAGGGAGGGAGAAAAGGATTGAAATAATTACATATGTTCTTCAATTTCAGTTTTAGTTTTAATGCTGTGCACCTGAATCAAACAATGCATCTCACAATGTCAGTGCCCACTGTCTGAATGTCTAGAGGACTGGCACGAGACAGGACTAAGCTATGAAGCACAAACCTTTACTCGGAGCCGCATATTACGCATCACATGTAGATAAAACACCTCAGGGGTTGGGATGGACCTATTACAGAGTCATAGACTCATAGAATGCTTTGGGTTAGAAGGGACCTTAAAGATCACCCAGTCCAAGCCTCCTGCCATGGGCAGGGACATCTTCCACCAGACCAAGATGCTCAGAGCCCCATCCAACCTGGCCTTGGGCACTGCCGACTGGAGGGCAGCCACAGCTTTGCTGGGCAACCTGTGCCAGGGCCTCACCACCTTCAGAGTGAAGAATTTCTTCCTAATATCTAATCTAAATCTGCCCTCCTTTAGTTTAGAGCCGTTCCCCCTTGTCCTATCACTCCACACCCTGGTAAAAAGTCCCTCTCTAGCTTTCTTGTAGGCCCCTTCAGGCACTGGCAGGCTGCTCTAAGGTCTCCCCGCAGCCTTCTCCTCTCCAGGCTGAACAGGCCCAGCTCTCCCAGCCTTTCCTCCCAGGAGAGGGGTTCCAGCCCTTGGATCATTGCTGGGGCCTCCTCTGGACCCTGCTCCAACAGCTCCAGGTCTGTCCTGTGCTGGGGGCTCCAGACCTGAATTCAGGACTCCCAGGGGGGTCTCAGCAGAGCGGAGCAGAGGGGCAGAACAGGCTCCCTCGATTGCTGCCCACGCTGCTGGGGATGCAGCCCAGGGCACGGATGGCCTTCTGGCTGCCAGCACACACTGCCGTATCGACATGTACAAGAAAATTAGTTGCAAAGGCTGCCACATTCATTTAAAAACTTTAGTTGTTTTGCTGGATAACAGCATTTTTGACTGAGGGACCAAATCACATATGGATTTTTTCCTGTCAGAACAGATGACATAGGCTACAAAGATGATGAGGGGACTGGAGCATCTCTCCTACGAGGAAAGGCTGAGAGAGTTGGGCTCGTTCAGCCTGGAGAAGAGAAGGCTGAGAGGGGACCTTAGAAATGCCTCTAAATACCTTAAGGGTGGGGGTCAAGAGGACAGAGCCAGACTCTTTTCAGTGGTGCCCAGCAACAGGACAGGGGGCAATGGGCACAAACTGAAGCAGAGAAAGTTCCATCTGAACATGAGGAAGAACTTCTTCACACTCAGGGTCATGGAGCACTGGAACAGGCTGCCCAGGGAGGTTGTGGGGTCTCCTTCTCTGGAGATATTCAGGACCCTCCTGGACGCGGTGCTGTGCAGCCTGCTCTGGGTGACCCTGCTTCGGCAGGGGGTTGGGCTGGGTGACCCACAGAGGTCCCTTCCAACCCCGACCATGCTGGGATTTGGTGATTCTGAGAAATGCCATCTCCGTCCCTATCAGTCAGGTTTGGGTACTGAAAGTAAAACAAAACACAATTTCTTGAAAAGATCAGAAGGCAGGAGGTTTAAGGGAGACCAATAACGCTCTGCTTTTACGGTTTTTGTTAGGGGGGGGGGGGGTCTGGCAGGCTCTCCCCCGGTGCCTGGTGCCCGGGCTGGCAGCCGGGAGCGGTCGCCGGTCCCATGCTGACACCTAGCGACCACCTCCCTCGGAGTCCCGGGGCCGGGCGGGCTTCACCCCCCCCGGCGTCGAGGCCGAGGGAGGCAAAGTGCAGGAAAAAAATTTTAAAAAAATCAGAAAGAACCCAAAAACTGCCAGGCACGGTAAGACCCATGAACGCTTGGGGGTCTGGGGCTGTAAGGTCTGGGGCTGTAAGGTCTGGGGCAGGAGACCTGCCCTGTGGATACAGCCCTGTTCCTGCCCGCAGCTGGCACTGCAGCAAGCCTGGCCGCCTTTAGACCTTGTATTCAGACAGATAGATGGAGAGTGGAAAGTGAAGAGGTGCTCGAGCATCAAAATGCGTGAATGGATCATCTTCTGCTGAGTCAAAATGATGCTAGGACGAGTGGAGTTATTCTACCCTGAAAGCTCAGCTGGAACGGCTGGAAATCGTGGGTGAATACTGCTTCCCTCAGGTGTAACAGTAGAAAATCAGAACAATTAGGTAGAAAAAGCACAAGCTGTGGCAATGCTGCGCTGGTTCTGGCTACTTGGAAGTGGTGGGTAGGCAGGGGACAGAAACTCCAGGTGGGGAAAGGCAGGCAGAGCTCAGCCTGGCAGGCGTCTGGCCAACACACGTACGGGTCTGGGCTAGATGGAGGTCACGGCTGTCTCCTGGAAGCATGACGGGGTGTAGGAAGAACTGGAGCTGCTGAAGTGTTGGTGTTTCTGCTGACTCCTTGCCTATCACTTGTCTGTCACACCGCTGAGGCTTTCCTCTCAAAACATCCCTGCGTGACGCAGGAATATACCATTTTTATTTTAGGGAAGGAAGATCTTACGGCTAAGGCACAGGACTTTGGATGTAACACTTCGGTTCTCAGCCCTAGCTGAAGCTCACTCGGGTACCAACTAGGAGTTTGATTCTGATTACAAAACCTGCCTGAGGAGTTAGGTGGACATGTGAAGAATCTGTGCTTATGATCCTACCTGCTGTGGTGGCTATAGTAATTATGTATTTAGGGTAATATGAAAGACAGTGAAAGCTTCCTTTACTGTCTGACCCTGCAAAGACCACCCAAAGCCCTACAGTTTCTAAAAGCACCCCAAATAGTTTCAGTACAACAAAGTGGTCGGTGTTGTGTTGCTCTTCAGACACAAGTGATGGTGACGTGCGATCTCCACCAGCAGCCGTCCCTCCAAGGACCTAGCAGGGCGCTTTCTGAAGGAGACGTCCACCGGGGAAGGAGAAGATCTTCCTGCAATTTTGAAGGTTATTTTGAAGCAGTTTCCTCAAAGTAAAGAAGTTTAATAGGTGCAAGCCTCTGGGACAGGTTTTGCTCTATTCGTGTCACAGTCGTATTTTTTCCCCTTCACTAGGTGGCAGCAAGAAGATAGGTATAAGGATCTGCAGGATTATTATTATTTTTTTTTTAATACAGCAAGCCGGGAGTTTTCAGCTGTTTTCCTGTCTGAACGGATGCCTCTCGCAGCCCCCGCACACACCCAGCCCGCGACAACCAAACCAACCAGCAGCAAACTGATCGAAAGCACTGGCAGAGGTGCCTGGAACCTCCCTTCCCTGCAGCAGTGCGGGGAGCCGACGGGGCTGCGGGGCGGTGCGCCGCCGAGCGAGGGATGAGCCGGGCTGCGGTTCCCTCTGCTGGCAAAGCCGCTCGGTGCAGAGGCCGGGCCCGGGGGCTCCGGGGGGCTCCGAGGGGCAGCGGCCCCGCCGCGAACGGGCGGGGAGAGGGGACGGGGCCAGCCGGGTGTGCTGCCCGGGGCCGCGGTAGCCCCTGCCCCTGACAAGAGCAAGGAGGCATCCGCTCTCGTGAGACCCCCCTGGAGTCCTGAGTCCAGCACCGGAGCCCCCAACATAGGAAGGACCTGGATGTGTTGGAGCGGGGCCAGAGGAGGCCACGAAGACGATCCGAGGGCTGGAGCACCTTGCTACGAGGACAGGCTGAGGGATCTGGGCTGTTCAGCCTGGAGAAGAGAAGGCGCAGGGGTGACCTGAGAGCGGCTGCCAGTGACTGAAGGGGCCTGCAGGAAGGATGGAGAGGGGCTTTTCACCAGGGTGTGGAGTGATAGGACAAGAGGGAACGGCTCTAAACTAAAGGAGGGCAGATTTAGATTAGATATTAGGAAGAAATTCTTCACCATGAGGGTGGTCAGGCACTGGCACAGGTTGCCCAGAGAAGCTGTGGCTGCCCCCTCCCTCGCAGTGTCCAAGGCCAGGTTGGATGGAGCTCTGAGCAACCTGGGCTGATGGAAGATGTCCCTGCTCATGGCAGGGGGGTTGGAACCAGATGAGCTTTAAGGTCCCTTCCAGTCCTTACCATTCTATGATTCTATGATTCTGTCCTCTCTGTCCCACCTCGCTCCAGGTTAAGCTTGCAAATGGGATACTGGATATGCAGTTCTTGCTTCTGCCAAGTCCCAGTCTCCTCCTATTCTTCCTCCCCAGTCCGCTGAAACTACCAGCCCTTTAGCACTGGGACAAAATTCTTCGTGACAGCCAGCGACGCGCAGAGGGCCCTTAGCTCTGCCTACACCCTCTACAAACTTGCAGAACAGCCCTCATCATTGCTTCTGCTAAGGGAAAGGATGTGTGGATATTGAGCCCTGCACAGAGAGGAGAAAGCATACAATTCCAGGGAGAGTTTGCGTAGTCTTATGCAGAGCTATATCCCAGAACATGAAACCTACTAAAGAGAGAGAGAGTGACAAGGACCCCAGCTGCCCCTTTAGAGTCCAAGCAAAAATGTCGCATTCCTTTAAGGAAGCAAAACCAAATGCTAAACACAGCCCTTTGCTAAGCTAGAAGGAAGGTTCAACACCTGCCTCCCTCTGTTCTTCACAGCTCTTACAAAGTCCCTGTGCATCTCAGTGACTCTCCACAGCTGGGCGCAGGGAGCTGCTGGGAACCCTTTCCGAGCCACAGCAAAGCAGATTGCCCTTTTGCGGCCCTCTCCTGGCACAGGGGGCTGCATGCCACCAACGCGTAGGTGCTTAGTTTGCCAAGAAGAAGGTATTGATGGAAGCAGTAGGATGAGGAAGGGGGGGATGGGCTGACTGTTCTGAGCCAAATGACCATGTAGTCATGGTGTGGCTGGTGGGATGTGCAGTGTGAATGGAAGTGCATGGTCAGGTTGGTGCAGGCTGGCAGTCACAGGCTTTGGTTTCTGTGCTGAAGCGTAATAACGAGTAGCTGTTGTCATAGCATCAAGTCTTGGAGGCATTAAGGAAGGTGCAGGGGATTCTTCTTCTGACTGGCTTTCTGAGACACTGGCTTCTCCCACCTGAGCATGCCTGTTTGGCTCTTCCCCCTCTGCAGAACTGACCCATGCATTAGAGAAGGTGATGCTTGAGAGATCTGGATGTGACAGAGGGCCTTCAAGAAAAACTGAAATGGAAAGATGTTCCAGTGCGGGTCAGGTCTGACAGCGGTTGCAGGTCATGTCACTGTTCACAGAAGTGGAGCCAGGCTCAGAAGGTTTTTAGAGTAGTCAGAATTAGATCTAGACTACTCTCCCCACGGCAAATGCTCTGTTCTCTTTCCTGCCCTCCACGAGGTTTCTGCTTCTCTGAGTGCTTTCAGTTCCCTCCTGCAATGTGAATATCCCCACCTAACAAGTGTGGGAAAACTTGGCTGTTCTAATAAGACAGGGGAGCAGTCAAAAATGGATTAAGGAGGGATTGAATGTGTCTTGTGAGAGCTTGGCTATTGATTTCTAACCCTCCCATTCTGATGTTATTGCAGAAATGATTTTCTTCTGCACCGTGCAGAGATTAAATATTAATAAATAGAAAATTAAAAAAAAAGGGGGAGAAAAAGACCAGATCCCAAGACATCCCACTGTACAATTAAAAAGCAAATGAAGGATTTCTAGAATGAAGAACTTTGTTTCCTCAAGTTTTCTTGAGCTCAGAGTCGAAACATAAGGGGTTTTGATGGGATCATTTGTAATATTTCTATTTAGTGTTTTGTAGCAGAGGTGTGTGAGTGTGAACCACATCTCATTGCAATAGGTTGAGTATAAAGACGGAATAAAAAGTGTGGAGATTTACTTACATCCCATTCATCAGTGACCCATTTACTCACTGATGATGAAGTAAAGGGGAAGACACAGGTCTACTCTGGCTTCACTTACACTGCGTCCTGCAGTCATGCTCAGATCCATTAGGTTTCTATTTATTATTTAACACGGGAGATGGAAAACAAGGCACACCAAGATGATTTTTATGTCCTAGACGTTTCACTTGCACAGACATTGCACAAGCTGCTACTTTCCATGAACTCTCAGGTTCCCAAGTGAAACCCCTACGCTTGGGTCCTGAAGCAGGAGAGGAGCCGACAGGCAACCTTTGCAAGCAGATCAGAACTCCTAGTGCGCACAGGCTTTGCAAGCAAACCTACTCCCCGCTTTGAGCTCTCCTATGGAAACTGCAGTCATCATTTTGCTCCATCTTCCCCCTCATTGCAGAGAGCTGGGCAGTCACTGAACGGAAGAAGGGCACAATGAGAATCTCCTGTCCAACTTCTGCAAGATCAGTATTCTCTTTGTAGGAGGACACACGTGGAAAATGAAAACGAAAGTTTGGAGGCATTTAATATGGAAGACCATTCATTTTTAAGGGAGTTGTTACCATGAGAAGGGGGCTTGCTAGGGTCATATCCAAAGGCTGCAGACATGTATGTGTGTCTGCCACCCATCATGCACATTCTCTCTCAGCACTCTAAAAGGCTGCTTATGTTGCCACTGTATATTGTCCAACAAATTCAGAGCGAAGTTTGTGGGTGGAGACAACAGAGGAAGGAAGAGGAACAAGCTCCAGAGTCCCATGAGCATAACCAAAGGCAGGATTTGGCCCACTCCTCTTCTCCACTCCCGTCTGCAATGGTCAGCAGTGTTGCTGGCTGATTTCCATTCTAATCCAATAGCTTGCAAGCTGCGCAAGACGTGTGACCGGTGTTTTACATCCGAAAGAGGCCCTTCTTTGGCAGACTCGTAGCTGGAACGTACCTTGTCTGTTCCTGTCTCTATTCATCTTCCTTTTTACGATCTCCCTTAAATTTAGTGGCCATGGCTGGTTGTGGCTTTGCTGCTCTCAGTTCTTCATGGCCTTAATGCTCAGCCATTTGAAGTCAGCTCTTTGGCTTTGGATCTTGTCCCCACCTTCCTCATTTCATTAAGGTCCTGTAGCCTGTTCTTTGTTTCCTCAGCAAAGCAAGCCCAGGCGGGATTTCAAGGTAGACATGCAAGCCAGTGGCGAGAGACTCCTTACTTGGATGGCAGAAGTGCTGCCTGTCGGTAGGGGAGGGGGAAAAGAACTGTTTCTGTGGATTTAAGGGAATTTGGTAGATAAATTTGTGCCACAAACATGGACAAATGGAAACCTGGCCCTGGTCTTCAGAATCTGCTGTAGGACTGAGCAGGTGGGGCTCCAGTCTTTAGTCTTTTACTGGTTCGCTGTGTGGCTGAGGTGGCCCAGGTCCTTGAAATCAGTGGGAGTCAGGAAGCTAAAGGCTTGTGAAACCCTGGTTACAAAGTGCTAGAGCTTCTGTGGCTTAACAAGTGACTGCCTGTCAGCAGAGCTGGAGTACCTAATCATGTGCACTCTCAGTCTGTTCCGAAAATGAAACACCCTAAAGTGGAGAGTGGTCCAAGAATGCTTATACAGACAGTTATTAGGGACCAGCTGATGGGTGGTAACCCTGTAAGCCACAGTAAATCAATTGCTTACTGTTATTCCTCATGCTCTCAGCTGCTTTCTGTGCTTCAGTTCCTCTTCTTCAAAATAGCAGTGTTTGCAGTCCTGGGGCCTGAGAGGATCATACACAAATGATTGTAAAGCACTGATGTTGTAGATAGTGCTAGAGTACCATACTTGTTGGTTGGTAAGATGGTACAGTAATAGAAAAAATGAGTAAATGCACTTCTTGGGTGTATAAAGAGTGTGTGCAGATCATCCAGGACGTCACACCTAGGTTTAGAAGCAACATACGGCATTGTTTGGCAGACACTAGGCAGTATTTAGTGACTATGCTAGCTATATATAATGGAAATACGGAGGGTGTGAGAAAGCAACACCTCCTCCCATCTGCCCCCTTAAGGGACGCAAGTGCTTTGCTATAGCTCTGTTCTCTGAGAGGTAGAACTTTAGCAAATAAGGGACTTTATTAAGTTGTTAATAAGATTTCATTTTCTCACTAATGCTGCAGTGCTACATTATTAATTTAAAACTGTATTTAGCCTGACATGCTAAAGTGCTAGGCCTCATTATTAATGCATAAAGCCATGCCTCTGTTGTTTAATTAAACACCATGATTATGAAGTTCTGATGTGGTTTAATGATAGCAGGCTAGAGTGGCAGTACATTCCTGTGCTCACATCTCCCCCGTTCCCCCCTCCTGCTACTTTCTCCTTTCATTTCCCCTTAAAAGCACAAATGCAGTTGTTGTTCTGCTGAATAAACACCACATGACAAATGATGTTGATCTTTCCAAGGTGACATAGAATTGCATTTTTATTTTCCGAGGCTTAGCTTCGTATTGACCAGAGATTTCTATCCTAGAGTTTTTAATGGCTCTGAAGGTAACAGTTTCTGTTTCCTCAGAAGACAAGGTAATGCTTGCTCCCAGTAAAGTCAACAGGAGTTTCCAACTGATTTCAACGTGGCACAGTTTCACCCAAAGGTGAGAAAAGACCTGGAGAAGAAGCCTAGGCCATTGTCGTATATGTCTGTTGAAACATGGTTGTTTCTAAACAGTTGTTATCTTGGAGATGGAGCTTGGTCAAGGGAAGATGATGTTGTTGTGCTGAATCACGTAAGAATTAAATGGATCTAGACCAGGATAATAAACCCTGTGGACATTTCCTTGTTTCAGTTTTCCCACCAGCATCCTTCCATGTTGGGCTCAAGTGTTTTGGAGTCATTGTTTTACGCAGCCCATAATTTATTGTATTCTCCTTGGTGTCCTTTCTAGGACCAAGAACCTCTGTGTATTTCTGGGAGACTTTCTGCTATGTATTCCCTCCTTTCTCCCCTCAACATCTTATTCCTCCCTGTTCCTTGTGATGATTCTGTCTGAGTAGCAGCTTACCCAATCTGGCTTGCAGAGCCTCTTACTTTATTGACTAGGAGTAAAATTAAACATATTTGTATGTACTTTCCTGCTTAAGAAGTATTTACACAGATCAGCCCTCTGTGCCTTAGTTTCTCTCCATACCCCTCGCCTGCTTGTCTCTTCAAACAGGAAGTTCTTGGCTTTGGAGCCTGCCATCTGCCAGACTTCGGGGTCCTCTCTTTTGAAGGTAAAGGGGATTTTGCTGTGGTCTTTACTGGAACAAGAACTTGACCCCAAGTGTTTTTTCAGCCAAGGCAGACACTGGTCTGGCTAGAGGAGAAGGACAAGGAACAAGTTGCGTGATTGCATCAGAGGTGCAGGAGCACTCATCATTCTGGCCATTTCTAGCAGGGTGGGTAAAGTCCCTCTCTATTGCCCTCCAGGTGAATTCACAGCTGACAACAAGTGCTTTGCTCAGCAGAGCCCTAATTCTGTTTTTAAATAGCCATTTGCTTGAAACACATCTTTGATTCTCTTCCTTGTATCTCTCAAAGAAGAAAATTGTTCATTATAATCAGCCTTCCTTCTCATTCTTGCACTGAAAGTGAGTGCACAGATCTGTTCTCTGCATGGGCAAATGCAACAGAAATGTTACCAAGCTTAATTTCCTTTAGTAGATTATTTTTTTAAAGTATGTGTTCAGCAAAGTAACCTTTCTCTAACAAAGAGATGACCTTTTGCATTTATGTAGTGCTTGTTGCTAGGATTTAGATCTTTGCTGAAAGCTGTTATTTCTCTAAAGTACAGGAGAAAGTGCATTTTCACCTCCATTTGGGTAAACTGTCATTTTCTACTGTTCACTGCTTTTCTCACCATGGAATAATAATTTGAGGTTCAGTGGGTTTTTTGAGAGAATGCATTCCAGGAGTGTGGTGGGGCCTGGGAAGTCCTCTACGTTTGCTGGTGGGGGAGAAAAGGAAGAGGAGGGAGAAGGCTTCTGAAATATTTAAGGCTTCTGAGTACTGCAGTTGCTCAGCTTCTGCCATCAAATCATATTCAATTTAGGAGGGTCATGCAGGTATTTTATAATTGTACACAAAAAGCAGCCGGTGGGTAGCTGAGAAGCTATACATGTATGCATAATATATTATTTTTTGATGGTAGCACTAGCATCCATGGGAAGCCACTTTAGGTAGATTTAAGAGGATTCTGTCCAGCCGTGATACTGATGAATAACAGAAATAATCTAATATTACTCTTTGTATAGCAGTGTTACCGGTGTTATTACAAGTCATGCCATTAATATGTGATGCAGTAGGAACTAAGCCACTTCACATGCAGTCAGCTCTAACAGAGTGAAAAGGAGCATTTGACACATGTGCAGATCACTTCATGAGACGTAGAAAAGAGTATCTCACTCTTTCTTCAACCGTTTTCGTGTGTTAGTTTCTTCTGTAGGTAGTGAGAGACTAAAAGAAACTGCAAAGAGCAGCTTGAGTGGTTATCACTCTTTTCTCTGCAAACTGAGCATGGGAAAACCCCTCAGTTCCTTTGGTGTTGGAAATGTATGAAGACTCTGCCTAGTGAGAAAAGACCCAAAGACTTAGAGCTTATGCAGCTGCAGTTGTCTCCAAATAGGAACATGCAAAGTAAAAATGTCCCCTAAAACCATTCACACTTTTTGTGGTCAAAATTGCTCTTCAAACACCCGGCTTCATAAGCTGGATATACTGTTTGCCAGTCTCACAGCATTTCAGGAAGCGGCAGGCAGTATCATAAGCTATTTATCAGTTGTGAAAAATAATTGAATTGAATGTGTTGCTGGGGAATGGCATGGAATTGCATGGGGCAGTGCAGAGTGCCTCGCATGCTGTGGTTTCCAAGAGGTCAGTCTGACCAGGCAAGTCAACAGCAGTAGTCCCTCTTTACATCCGCTTTCTCTGTCTCTCATGCACTTAGAAGGGAGAGAGCAACCGACAGTTTCTTTGCAACTGAAACAACTAAAATTAATCAAGTCCAAATCCCTCCTGTCCAAGAGACCATGAATTCAGCTGGATCAGAAGCCCTTGGTTAAGCAGCCCCTGAAAGTCTATCAGAAGTTTATTAGTATGGTAATTTATCTGGGTAAGCGCATAAAGATGCTAATTGAAATGTTTCTTTATGTGTTAGTTTTTAAAGGCAGAAAGGTTGAGGATTTTCTAGGGAGAAAAGTAGAATTGTCACTTTATGTTTCATCGTGTCATAGTGTTATAATTTCATTATTTTCCTATGCTTCATTTTTATTTTTTTATTTTAAACGCAAGGAACAAAGAACTTGATACTCCAAAGATTTGGGGCTCGTGCCACGTCTGGTTCTGGTCTTGATGAGTGGAGATAGATTGAATTAATCAAACTTCTTCACACTGCTATTTAATCGGGTTTACAATTAGCTGAGGGCTGCAGGTCTCCCGGGCCTATCAGCTTTGCAAGCAGAAGCTGTAATACAGCAGCTCTGCAGCCACACACTGGGAGTGCCTTACAGACCAGATTGTCATAATGTGGCATGAAATTAAAGCGTGATGTTACTTGACAACAGAATTTCAATTTCTCCCCCCCCCATTTTTTTTCTCTTTAACAAAGTCTCTACCTAGACATGGGCCTCCCTGTTGAGTTGCACCCACCTGCTCTAAGCTACGCAGCTGCCTTCAAAAGAGTTTCTGATACTATTAATCCAATCCGTATTCCATTACAGTCATTCTGATATTCTTCCCTGTCTGCTTTCAGTGGCAGATTATTTTGCTGTGAGGAGCTAACAAGCATACAGCTCTTAACTTGTTTCAGTTCTTGCTCAAATGTATTGATTTCGTCTCTCCCTCTCTTCTCACCACACAGAGGGTGTTCGCTGGTGTCTGTTCTCCCCAAACCTGCCCGCATGGCTAGGTCAAGCCTCCCCAGCTTCCTCGCTGCCGTTTGGCGTGGTTAAACCCACTTCCACTCAGACAAACACCGAGGAGTGGAGAGCCTGGGCTGGTTTTAACTTCCGACACCCCTCCTCTCTGGAGAAGCAGTGTGGATGCACAGTTAGAAAATGGGATTTATAATTCACCCTCCCACAAACAAGTCAAGATCTTGTGAATAACACCACCACCAACAACTAATTATCTGGGTGTTGATGATTTTGTGTTGTTCAGGAAACCTGTCATATGAACAGCTGAACAGAAGAGCATAACAAACCCAGAAGGGCTGGCTAGAAAGAGGTGAGGATCAGGTCATGCTGGTAACGGAGGATGTTCTTCCCTCCTTGAACTGATCTGGAATCTAATCTAATTCAATGTACACCTTAGAAATCAATGGGCAGATGATGAAGCGTTCCCTGCGGGTAAGAAGCAAAAGGTTGGGAATATGTTCCTGATGGTGAGATTTGACTGTGGAGCAAGGTCCCAAGCTGCAGCACTTGAAGATCCTGGAGTTACACTGGACAAGGAAAATCATGCTCCAGTTTGAGAAGCCTGGCCAAGTGATGTACATGGGGATCCACCTCTGGTCCTGCTAAAGGGAATGAGTGACGCACCTGCAGAAACAAGGTCTGGCCTTTGATGATACAGTGTGGTTTCTGTGGACCATGCTTACTGGTTTCTTATGACTTTTCTAGGTCTGGGAAGTGATCAGACCCACTGGTGGCCTGGCCCTGCAATTTGTAGTGATAGCTTCTGCTCATTAGTTCTATGCTTTTTTCCACCTCTGAATTAAAAATGTGTTGAAGTTCCGTCTATTCTAATATCAAATACTGAATTGAAAACCAAATCCTATCCACAGAACAGCACCTATAGATGTGAGGTGAGATTCTATCTTCTACATTCACTTTATCTGGTGCCTGAATCAGCACAGAGCTACAATTCTGAGAGTTATTTGGACATATTTAATCAGAGTAGCCGCCATTTAGTTATCAAACATGGGAGCAAAATGAGCTTTGCTTATAAAAAACCCCAAACTCTGTAAACCTTTGTCCCCCATTGCTCTCCATTCTTTTTTCCTTCCCGCATGGTGCTGAGCATCTCCCAAGGATTAAGCGATTATTCAGAAAATTGATTCTGCTCCCATTGAAGGTGATTACTTCCCCCATGCTGAAATCCACAAAAGCACAATCAAGTACAAAACCAAGGTAGTTTTAAGCATTTGCATCTTATACAGGTTGGCCTGCAAACACCTGTAGTTTTTCTGGCTGATAGCAACCATTTATGGGCATAGGAGGTAAGGAAAAATCAGTGAACTTTAAAAAGCAAAATAAAAAGAGAACATTTTTCTGATTGAGAAAAATCAAGCTTAATGAACTGAGATGAAATAATTTCCTCAATTTGCTTGGACATTTTAAATTAAAAGCAGAGTGTAACCTCTGCTTGCAAATTACTGTAAACATTTCAATCACTCTCTCTCTTATTCATGGTAAAAGGGAAGAAAGGCTGGACTATGAAATAATAATCAAAGATCACTCCTGGGAAGCCAGACTCTTTGTTTTCCCCTGTTTTTTTTTTTGGGCCAGAGTGTCTACGACTTAACAAAATTTTATATATATATATATATACACATATATATATGAATATTTATGAAGAGCTTGCTAGTGACAGACCAGGCTGGCCCTGCAGGCCCAAAGGAATTAATGTAAATTCCAGTCAACCATGAAAACCCACTAGAATTGAACTGTATTTCAGCATGGTGGATAAAGCACATCAAAGAGCAGAATTTCTATAAGATAATTACACACAATGCAACTCTAATCACAGAAAGACTGTGGATATTGCTGATAAAGCATAATAAATCTTTTATGACTATGCCTTGTTCTGCTGAATCAGCTTTCTGTTTCTATTGCACAAAACTCCAGATTCTTGCCCTTATTTATATATTTACAATTTTAAAAAACACATCAACTAGCAATTTACTGTAGCTTCCATGAAAGATTTGGGCTTGTTTAGTTTTTTGTTGTTGTACTTGTTGATGTGCAGTTAGATCAACAACAGCAAAATACTCATCTGTCCTGTCTGGCAAGTCTGCAGAAATAAATTGTCTGTAAGCGGAAAACCCGCATTTCTGTTGTGTTTTAAGAAATTGGAATAATTTCAGTTTTGACAGTTTAAAGTGTTCAAAATTCAGGCTCCTTCCCTCATACTCCCTAGCACCATGAATTCATCTCACAGACTCACAGAATGGTGGAGGTGGCAGGGACCTCTGGAGATGATCTAGCCCAAGCCCCCTGCTCAAGCAGAGTCACCTGCTCCCCCGGACCTGTCTGCTTGTGTTTTGAATGCCTCCAAGGATGGAGACTCCAGAACCCCTCTGAGCAGCTGGTTCCCGTACTTCACCCCCACAGTAAAATGCTTTTCCATACATTTAAACAGAATTTCCTGTGGCTCAGTTTGTGCCCGTTGCCTCTTGTCCTTTCAGAGGACACCACTGAGGAGACACTGGCTGTTGCCCAGCTTCCCACAGCCGCTGTCCCCTTACACGCAGGTGTAAGCCTGGGGAGTGAGCAAGCCCTAGCACGGTATGGGCCCTGAGCAGCAGCAACGTGTGCCAGGGATAAGGCCTGATGCTGACAAAACCCCATTCCTACAGCAGCAGCGGAACTAGAAACAGTCTGTGGTTATCAACCGCTTCTTGACTGTTCTTGGGGACTCCTTGTGTCTCACTGTGGATCGCGGTCCTGTATCAACACATCATCTGAGCCCCAGCAGGTGCATTTGTGGAAGGTGTCTTTACTGTTCCTTAATCAAGCAGCAAAAGTTTGCCTTCTTCATGTGAGCTTTGACCTTCATTTGTCTTTCTGGCATATGGGCAGCAGAAGGTCTTTGCTTCTGACAGAGTGAAAGGATTCTACATATGGTTTAATTACAGTAAATTATCAGCAAAGGGAAGAGTTTGCAGGGGGACAGCTGAATCCCATTCACGGGTTCACTGAACGTCTGCCCAGGATCTCAGTGCTCTGCCACATTTCACAGAGACACTTTGCTCCACCCCAGAGGACAACTGTTCTGAGAAAAGTCTGTGCCTTGGTATCTCTGTGCTGGGAACCTTTCTTGAAATGACAGCATGGGAAACATCTCGTTTCTTAGACCGTTGTCTCAACTTTGTGCTCTGGGAGGACGATGGGGAGGAATTTGTCAACAAGATCAATATTTTCTAACTCCAGATTCGTATCCTCTTCTAATTTCAGGACTTAGAGGTTGATGTCCTCTCTGGCTGGCTGTTGTCTGCATTAAGTCTAGGAGGAGTTTGAACATGATCCGATATATCCTCTGGCAAGTAGCTAGATGTTCTTCTCCACATCTGTTGTGCTTTCGCCATCCCTTCAACAAGTGCGTGTTACTCAAGTTATACTCCAGGCTTTCCACAGCCCTTGTGAGTGCACCATAACTTCAGAGCCTTATTTATATTGGTAGCATCACCCTGGTTGCCACCCAATGGGAAGTGCTTTTGTATGCAATCCCCCAAGCAGACATGAAAGACCATGTCAGGACAATGGAGGCTTGCAGAAGATGTTATTCCTTTACCTGATTTACATCGCACCTTTGAAAGCGTGTCCCTCCGGTGACAGTCTGAAGCGAATAAACAAAGTTCCTGGGGAAATGGTATGCAGTGTTCAAACACTTTGCTGAACTTTAATGTTCTGTAAGTTGTGAGGAAATGACTATAAAAGCCTTGGAAGAGCAAAGGAAGAGAGTTAGCTCAAGGCAAGGTGATATTCCCTTATTAAAATCTATTTGAGCAAAGTTAAGACGTCAAAGAAATTTCACTTGTTCCAAGAGGGTATGAAAGCCCCTGTTATGAGTGATCAGAACAGACTTGGGAGTCCTATTTGCCAAAGAGGAGGGTGTAGTGAAAGAAAGGAAAAGAAAAAAAAAAATTGAAATTGTATTTCAGCATTTAATGTTATCTGAGAAGAATAATGAATTAAACTGCATTAAAATAACAATATTTGTTACCCAAATATGGATCACAGAAAATATTTTTAACCAAAAAAGTCTTCAAAATGTGGGCTGAGATTCTGCATGCTGTTTTTCAAGCCATACTGCTGCAGAGACATCCATAGTCCAGTTTCAAGGGCAACCAACTTTGTATCACTTCACCCATTTTCACAAAGGGTGAATGAGATAGTTCAAGACCAGATTATTCATTCTTAGATTATCCAGATGTATGCTCGTGTGCGTGGTGTGTGCTCCAGAACTGTGGTATGACAGGCAGGGTTAGAATGAGCTATTTAGCATTAAACCTGGAACTTCTTTCTGTATTTTCATAGCTCAGTGATGACGGCATTAGGGGATTTTACAACCCAAGAACCAAACACTCCTCAGATGCAAACCGTTCTGTGGTTGTCGGGGGTTTGGCCCTTCAGATGCAGAGGTTTTGGCAGAATCAGCATTTGCATCTGTGTTTAAAGTTGCCTGAGCAGAGATGTGGCAAGGAATGCCATGTGGTCAGCCTGCCCTTAACTGCTAGTGAGCAGAGAGGGAAATGAGTCTGGGCTTTCGATTCTGCACTTCATGGTGTATTAACCATCTGCAACAGCGGGAAAAACTGCTAGTCTGAAGTACTAATAATCCTGCCTCCAGGAAAAGTAGCTTTGGCTGGTGGTGGGGCGTGCAAGTGAGCCAGACTGCAAAATTCAGCGGCATTCCTGGGCACCCTGTGCCAGCAGTGACCCTCTTCTGTGCCTTTTTGCAAGTGCCGTACTCCTCGAGAGGATCCGCAGCGGGACCTGCTTGGGAAACTCAGCCTGTGCTCCAGAGCGAGCAGCCGCGGCGCAGCGGGGAGCGGACAGCAGCAGGCGCGATTGCAGTAGCGCATACAAAAATGGAGTTAGGATACCTAAGCTTATGACCCTCCAGGGTGCTGCCAGAGCCTCGGTTGCTCCGTGAGTGGTAACTGCTGAGGATGTGCGTAATGCTCGCTGCGTGCTTTTTTCCTCTTTCCCTAAGAAATCAACAGAAATCTCCTATCTCTGCCTCGGCTGGCCTGTCCATCTGTTTTGATGGCTGCTTTTATCACTAGCAGCCGTGTGAGGAATGAGCACGTTAAAAGGTAAGGCTCTCTTTTTGTGCTGACAGTAGACGAGGCCCTTCCCCCAGTTTTGCATTAATGCAGAGTGGCGATGTGGCCACGGGCTGATTGCATTTGCTAATGTTAATCACCAAGGGGCCAGGCGAGGTGAAGAAGTGAACTATATTTTATTCAGTTTGACAGAAGGAGGAGTTGAATGGAAATGATTTTTATCTCTGGTTGTGGCCGACCTAAATTAATGCTACCTCTGGTGCTGACAGGCTCAGGAGAGCAGATGTCTGTATTTTGTATGCTCTCCTTGGTAGCGGTACCAAGCCACACATCAGACTGTGTGTTAAGTTAGGGACAGGGCTGATCTGTGTCCCCAGTTGCATGGGCTGTGCAGCCTGAAAGATGAAGATGTAGGGAGTGAAGTCACGGTTTGTTTTGACTGCTTGAAACAAAGACAGGTCACTAGAGCTGAATTTCAATTGCTAGAGGAGTGGATGGCAGGTCCTTCACCATGACATGTACAGAGGGAAAGAGAGGAGGGAAAATACCTTAGCAACTCTTCAGCAAAACAGCAATTAATTACTGAGCATCAGTAATGATTACTATCCTACCAGGAGCATGGACCTCTGTCTGTATTGTTTTTATCTGAGGAGGCTGTGGAGGTTCTGCACTCCCAGGCCAGGTGAACAAGATTGCATGTTGGGCTGTTCCACAGACTCACTCAGACCTTGCAATCTTATACTGGAAGCTCTCTAGGTTTAAACAGGGGTTAATGTGTTGCAGGGGATAGGTACTGCTGCTGCTGTGCCCAGGTGGGAGGGAGGTTACCAGAAGCCTGGCAAGGACCCTCGTCCGTAACCTCTCTCCTGGGGAGCAGTGCTGCAGGCTCCCTGCCATGGGATCTGGGGTGCTGCTTGCCCAAGGGCTGCACAGGGGACTGGTGGGAGAATGGTCAAGGCCTGGCATACCCAGGCACCAGAAAATCTTTCCTGCCTTGCATCTTGCATTTTTTGCTTGGGAAAGCATCTTCCATTTGCATCTTGCTTTTGCTTCTGGGAAAAAGAACTCCTGTGCTAATGATAGATAGGGTGAAAACAGAGCAGTCGCTGAGAAGAGAGAGGATGGAAGAGGCTTAACGAAATCCACCCAGCAAATGAGAGAGAGATGGGAAGGAGAGCAAACGGAGAAGCAAAAGTGATAATTGGCAGAGCGTGGTAAGCAGTGCCACCCACGCAGCTATGGGTGGGATGTTGGGAGCAAAGGCAAGAGGCACTGCAAGCACATTTCCATTTCTTTATTCTGTGTATCATGCTCCTCTTCTCATTTCAAGGTCTGATGAAGTCTGACTATCGTCACCCCTTTTTGCTGTAAAGACACCTATTAATGTTGACAGTTTAGGTGGCTGGGGGATGTGGTATTAGTACTGACAAATGCTGGTAATTTGCAAGCAGTGTTTTCCCTCTAGCACCAGTGGGAAATCACCTAACCTTTGCCAATAATTTTCAACATAACTCACAAAACCTCATCTTCTATCATTACGAGGAGCGGTGTTACTGAAAATTGTCAGCTGCTTCTTGAATCCATCCATGCTAGACTATACAGAGGATGTGATATTAACCAGTGTGTGAGGCCCACTGTAGTGTTAAGGATTCTCTTACAAGATCTCTGCACCATATGCTCCCTGATATTAAGATTACTTGGTTATGCTTGCAGATCTTTTTTTTCCCAACCTTTCACATCACTTGGTTTTAACTATTTTTTTAGCTGTTGTTATTATACCAAAATTTTTAACCATAGTTTGCTTAACATGTCTGTGGAGACCACTCGTGTATATTTGTGCTGTAAGCCAACACTGATTAATCAATAACTGGTGGGCTGGTGTAAGTGTAATTGGCACAGATCTGAAGGCTGCGATGGGGACAGGAGCTGAGAATCCGATCCGCTGTCCGTACACTGCAGCTTAAGTAATGGCTTAAGTGCTAAGCTCAGAGCAGCTTCTTTGGAGAACACATGGAGCTGTTGGCCAGTTAGGTCTTTGGCAAATCTTGTCTTAGTTTTTCAACTGAGAATCTACAAAGAAATGACACTGATAGAAAATATCGTGGCACCTGTGCTGAGCTGAGGAACCTCCGGAGTTCAGATACATCCTGGTCTTATTTTGCAGAAGCTGTAGCCAAACAATGCTGATAGCAACTGTCTTTGAAGTGAAATTAAAATGTAATGAGGGTGGGAGGCAGGGACAAGCTAGCATGGACCATCTGAGCTGTTGCAATTCTGGAATTCATCAGTGCCGCTGAAAGCAGAGAGCGGCTGTTGTGTTATTGATGCAGGGGGAGAGCGAGGTTATTGCATTATTGACATACAGTAGGTGGAGAAAGATTACCATGTTAGCAGCGGTACAAGAAGCGAGATCATCCAAATGCAATAAGCCATTGTTACAGCAATGACATTTTTCCACACCTCCCCCCCCCCCCGCTTCCTATCCCGTCCTTTCCACCTCCCTCCTGCATAATATTAAAGGTCAGTAATATCCAGACAGATGGTTGGGAGGGTTTACGGAGAGGGGCTGCTTTCTTTGGTCATTTTTCTGAAATGGTGATTGTGCTCAGAAAAAAAGGAAAGCATTTGGGTTTTCTGACTGGGATTAACTCATCCGAACGCTATACTAGGCAAGAGAGATTTTGGGTTAGGAGATTGTCCCTTTCACTGACATCTGCGCTACTCTGTATGACAGATCTGAGAGGCACAGCTGCATCATAGGCACTGGAATAACCAGGGGACAAATGCCACTGGATTTTGGCTCTTTATTTAATAAAT
Organism: Opisthocomus hoazin; assembly: GCF_030867145.1. Classification (NCBI taxonomy): domain Eukaryota; kingdom Metazoa; phylum Chordata; class Aves; order Opisthocomiformes; family Opisthocomidae; genus Opisthocomus; species Opisthocomus hoazin. The sequence continues at coordinate 16,780,281 of NC_134431.1, forward strand.
AACTTCACTAAATTCTTTTTCTGTCAAAAAGGGGCAGTAAGCTTTTTGAGGAGGGTCTCTGCAGCGTGTTGATCCTCAAAGGACTCTGATCCCTCATTGACAGAGTGTTTATCTCGCAGGTTCACTTTTTTGCTTCTAGATGAAACCTGTATTCTCTGCTCTTTCAGTTCCCTGGATTTAGTGCTGTCTTCATCTGGAACTTCTTGTTTGCTCTTAGAGCGGGCTTCCTAACACTAAACCATAACTGAGTAAAGTCATTACCCACTGCAGAGAGAGTGACTCACTGTGTAAAATATCTGCCCTAGAAAACGCTTCAAGCTGTGTTTACAGGTCAGATCTGCAGTTCAGAGAAGTTCATGTCAAGATTCCCCACTGATGGCCGTGAGTTTTGGAGCTGGCCCGAAGTGATCAGCTCACATCCTCTTGGATTTAATTGGGTTACAGGGGTGACTTCTGATCCCTCATCCCCAGGGAAGGAGCCACAAAGATTGCCGCGTCTGCAGCAATCTCATCTGTCCATGGCCGCAGTCAGGGAGAGAAGAATGGCTGCTTAATCAGACGCACAATCTGAAAATGTCACATTATTATTTATGAAGTGTTTAATAATCACACCACAATCATTGGACGCAGTGAAGTGGAAAACGAAAATGCATTTTTTCAAATAATATATTCGAATTCTGTTATTTTGGGAGAAAAAAAATGAAGTATATGATTTCTTTTAATTTGAAGAATACAGTTTGTGCTAGTCTTGCAACAATGCCTCATTTATGTGTGGATCAGGAGTCACACACAGCTGGGGCAGTCTGGAATTCAGCAGGGAGGCTCAGCTAGATGTGCCCTTCTGCTGTCCCCGTGCCTCGCTTGCTGTTGTGAGACCCTGCAAAGGTGGTTCAGCTCTGAGCATCGCAGCCCAGGCGCTGGGTCGTCTTGGAGAAGAAGCACACTGAGAAGTTCAAACCCGACTGTGTCTCTCAATGCTGACAATGATCTGTAGCTTTTAGATAAAGCTACAGTATAATGGCATTTTCAGCTGGGATAAAGAAACAGCTCTACCATAAACCCTACTTTTTTAACTACCCCAGGGCTGGCTGGGGAGCAAACTGCTTTTGGACAGATGTGGGTCTGGAAGCCGGTCTGGTGCAGTGAGTGTTTCTGCTGTGGGCATGGATTTACACGATGCTGGAGAACGTGACTTGTCTCAGAAGAAAGGCAAGCAGGCCAGTGTGTGTACTGAGGAAGGACAAGGGATATACAGTGTTTCTTTTCAGACAGAAATTAATCTGGAAAAATGAATTGGCATAATTTGTAATTATTAGACATGTGCATCTGGTTTTGCCTGTATGTTTCACCTAATATCTTCTCCATCTTGCTCTCTTTCCCTTTGTGACCAGGGAATTATTTTGCAGAAGAGCTTAAGCTTAAAAACATAAATGCTTATACTCGCTCACGGTTTTGCATCCTTTCTTTCCAGACTGGTCTTTTCTTTGCTGATATCTTGCTTCATTTTCATACTTCCAGGTCACGACTCTTATTTGGAGTAGGGTCCCCTGAAGAGCCGAGCTGCCACGTGTCCTGTCGCAGGGAAAGGGAGCTCAGAGCACATTATCCCTCCAAGGCTGGCGCCTTTTGCTGCCTCCTGGTTTGTGTGCCAGCACGATCAGCAATTGAACGCAGCCGAGGGGATCGCAGAGTCCAGGCATGTAGCGCTGCTTCGGAATTTGTGCTCCCTCTGTTGGCTGCCTGGCTCTGGAGCAATGAAGATAAAAAATAAATGTGATTAGGTTATGTCAGGCAGAAGCAATTTCTCTATTTCTAATTGCCTGGTGACCAGCAAGCCAATTTTGGAGGCTAGTATCAAAATAAAGGGCCTATTGCTTCAAGAATTTGACTACCCAGCTGCTTCTGAATTTGGTATGTTGTGGGTAACTCCGGGAATTGGACTCTGATCCATTTAAATGCTTCAGTCTGGGATGTGTGTCTATGTGGGAGAAGCAGTGTGAAGCTGTGGGTTCAGGTCTGTGTAAATCCGAGCTGCTTCGGGGGTCCTCCAGCACATCCCTGGGGCAAAGAGCCCTCATGGTGCATGGCAGCCAGACGTGTCCCCAGGTTTGTCCCCTGCAGTTTGGGGCTGCTTGAGGCGATGGTGCAAAGCCTGGTGCTCAGAGTGTGCCGTCAGCTCCTTGGCAGCTTACCTCTGCAGACAGGTACAGCAGAAACGGATCTGCCTCTCTGCTCGTGCTCTCCTCCACGCCTGCACCTCCCAGCCCACAGACGTGCAAGTGGTGGCACAGGGAGGAAGACAGCACAGACGTGTATTTCATAAGGCTTCCCATGTATCATATCATCTCTGCCGATTAATGCAGTGCAATCAACAGTTTAATGTGTTACTACTAAATACGTTAATTATATTATTCCTTTCTGACACTGCAATCACTAGATTTTTATGCTTTGATGCTGAATCTAGTAAAACTTTAAATTAGAGTAATTAAATAATTAGCTGTAATATGTGACAAGCTAACAAAACGATTGCTGTTTTATTATTTTTGTGATGACATCGTTGCTTCCGTTTGTGTTCAGGCAGCCAGGCCTTGCAAAGGAGTATACAGTCAGGAATACCATCTTACTTCAGAACTAGAGATCTCAGCTGGAGTCAGTTTTGACCGGGGAAAGTAATTTGTATTGTCTTGAGGTCCAACAGTAGCCTTCCATGTTTTTTCTGACTTCTGTTTCTTTGTCTTTAAGCTAGATTTCACCACCCCTTTCTCCATAAGAATTATTTCTACTCTTTTCCAAAGCTCTACTGTCCCTAATGGCTTTTGCCTCTCCGTTTAACCATACACTTCAGTGCACTTGTTTAGGCTTTTATCTTTGGTTCAGGGCGCTGGCTGTTTTCTGCATGCCTTTTCTTTTTTTTTTTCTTCTTTTTCCTAATTTCTGTATATTAGCTGCCTAACACTTCCCTGTGACAACTGCAAAAAGAAATATCCCCTTTTCTGCCTGAGGAGCTCCTGCTGGGGAAAATGGATTGGGTGAGGTTTCACAATGCAGCGCTGCCAACCTGAGATGTATAAAACTGGACAGCCCTGCAAGAGAAATAGATCTCTCAGTGCCGCATTGGGGTATGCTCAGAAATCAAGTGTCAATTTGGATGAGCAGGCGACACTGCCAGCACAGACTTGGGCTCTTCTTCTCTTTCATTTTGCCTCTTTACCTCTCCTCTCACTCCCTCTGGTTCTCCCTCACTCTCTCGTTTGTGCATGCAACCTTTTGTGCCTGAGCAGCACACAGAGTGCTTGGGAAGTCGCTGGTTGCAGCAATTACTGCCAAGTAGATTTTATAGCTCTTTTGGAGATCATTGAAATTTTGAAGTTGACATCTGAACAAGGTCCTCTTGTTGAGGATGTCAGGTTTTAATACAGTCTTTGTCTGTTTGCTTGTTTGTTTCAATGCCAGCTGTTTTCTTACAGGTTGGTGCCAGAAGGAAATCCTACTCTTGTACATTATTCAGGACCCTTCAGGTGAGAAAGGCGATGCCTCCCCGGCCCCTCTGCAGTGCTTTGGCACTGCAAACCATGGCCAGAGGCAAAATGAGAGCATCCTCGATTACCAGCTCCCTCCCATGACAGCGGGCAAAGCCTCTGGAGCAGCATCCAGAAGTGTTTTGGTGTGTGTTTTCCCAGCAAAGTGCCCCTCGTGCAATCCCTCGGCAAATGGACGTTGGCATCTCACTATGATTAAAACCCACAGCCTGTGCCTGTGCAGAGCGGCACGACCCCAGGCTGGGAGACCCTCCTGCCCGCCGGGTTCTGTCCCCGCTGCCCGACGCGTTCTGTCCCTGCTGCCTGATGGGTTCTGCCCCTCCTGCCCAACAGGTTCTGTCCCTGCTGCCTGATGGGTTCTGTCCCTCTTGGGTTCTGTCCCTCCTGCCCAATGGGTTCTGCCCCTGCTGCCCCATGTGTTCTGTCCCCACTGCCTGACAGCTTCTGTCCCTCCTGCGTGCCTTCTCCTGTTTTCAGCAGCTCTTCCAAAAACTACGAGCAGCAGTGATGTGTTTTACAGCCCCACAGAGTGTGAGGAGAAGTGACAAGATTTTCCTATAAATATGACTCTAATCACACAAATGTGCAAACCCCTTAGGAGGCATCCAGGTGAATTTCACACTCTCTGATAGATTTGTGTTGTTGTTTCATTTTCTTGTCTTCTCCCCTGCCCTGCTAATTTTTTACGTCGCTGCAAGTTCTGGGTGGCACCTTACCTTTTTTCCTGTAGCCAGCTTAGGCCACGTCCTCAGAAACACAAAAAGGATCTAAATTAAATACTTCACAGCAATGCAGCACTTTGCAGCCTTGAATTCACTACTAATCCTCACACCCTTTCTCTTGGCCAGCAGCGTAAAAACAGGCTGTCTCCTCTAAGAGAAGCAGAAAACAGCAAAAGAGCCAAGCTAACTTTGGTTGCCCAGTAGCACCATCGACTTTGGTGGGCTTACATTAGGGGTTAATTTGGCTTAGAGACATTCTGTTTTTAAAATATAAGCCTCCAATTTTCCTCTCATCCTATCTGTGCTTTTAATTTTTTTTTTTTTATTTTACCAATCCAGTAATGACACCCATACCCCTGGCAAAACATAAAACTGCCAAGCCTTTTGCTGTTGCTCTTTATCTAGCAACGTGAACACTACATATATTCCTCACCATACATTTCAAGCATTCTATATCATACGTACATACCTGGCACCACTGGTCCCTGAGATGCTGCTTGCTGGTAAGCTTGATGGGATATGAATTTTGTTAGCTTCCCTGAGGAAAATTCATGCTCTCACTTGTTTTAACTTCTTGTTTTGACCTTAAAAAGGAGTGGAGGATAAGGAGGTAAGGAGGATATTTAAGAAAAAAGAAAAAAGAGAGTCATTGTTGAGCAGGCTTTTTTTTACACAAGAAGCACTATTTTAAAATGTTAGAAATTTGAATATAGACACTCCAGTGGATTTTTTGCAAAATTAGTGGAAACCCCAAAATAAGACCGTAAGAGCAATTAAGGCACTTTGCTACCGGCTCCTTAGGTATTTGATAGGCTTGGCTCTTGCACAGCAGAAGTTGGATATTGTTGCAGGGGGGAGGTCTGTAGGTGGTAGATGTTTGATGAGATCTAACTTAAATAGGTGCCTTTTAGGGCGTGTTACAATAGCTCTACCTTTCAGCCCACCATAGAGCAGCCTGTGTGCAAACCAGTGGGATCTATTGTCTGTCACCTCCGATGCTATTTATATGGGTAATTTAATTTAACACCAGCAGGAGGCTTCCAAATAACTCTCCCCAGCATGGGAAGAAAAATAACCTCTAATGCATATTCGTACAGTATTTTTGACCTGCGGGACTGACCAGGTTTGGGAGGGGATGTGCGTTGTTCTGTTTGGAAGCGAACTGAAGCCAGTTACGCCTCTACTCTTGTTCTGGTTTATTTAAGGGATTTTGTAATTCTCCTTTCTCAGAGCTGGGTCTCCAGGGCTCCTCGTGTCCCTGCCAGTTCTTTCTCCCAGCCCTTGCATTTGCTGAATTATATTAAACTGAACAAATCACACCTGCCTTTATGACCAAGCCTCTGTGCTGGATTTTTTTTACCGTTACACAAACCCAGTTTCAACGACGGCCCTATAAACAGCGGTATTGACCCAGGAGCTGTGTGTGTGGGCTCTTAGGGGACAGGGACGTGGTAGCTGAGGGCTGGGAAACTCCGAACTGCGTCCCTAGCTTTGCTGTGCCAGCCTGTGTTTTGGGTGATGGTCTCTCTTGTTTTGGCTATCATGACATTAAACCTCAATGGAAAGGCAACTGCAACTGCCAGTTTCACTGAGGTTATAACCCACCCATCGCAATATGGTATATGTCTGCGTAGAGTGAGGATTTATAGGCTTGTGGAAAGATGCCACATGCTTACTAGCCGGTGAATAGAAATAAGAGAGTACTAATTAGGTCTGTGATGTTGGCAGATGGATCCATGTGTTAGGAAAAGAAAGCACTGGGCTATACAGAAATCCGGCCATCTTTCAAGTGTACTCGTCAATATATGTGAACTGGGAGGAAGAGTTATTCCACATTTGAAGAACACAACACAGATTTTGGCGCCAGGCTGCTATGAAAGATGCAACCTTCCGAACCGAGCCATTGCTGAATATATCATTTAACTTATCTCGCGGTGCAGCTGTCTTGTGTGATTCCAAATGTCACTAAGTTTGGGGAGATTTCTGAAAGGAAATGTGCTCAGTATTGCTTCAGCTGCCTTTATTAATTGAACCAGAGAGGGAACAAGTGAATACAAATGGTTTCATTTGGCACGCGGGATGTATTGATTCCGGTATTTTATCCTGCAAGTATTATTAGCTAGAGCGGAAGTTTTCCAAGCTGGGCAGCAGTTTTATTTAGTGCCTTCGTGTGTCTAGGGGAAGCTGACAGCCTTGCCTGTGGATCTGGTTGCCCAGGTGAATGCATAACGCCCTGACTTTTTGTGCCAACATTAGTCCTTGCCCTGTATTTTCTCGTAGCACTAATGCACTCCTTTATTTCGACTCCCCCAAAATGGGGCAAGAACAAGAGCTAATTGCCTGTTTCACCTCCACTGTCCAGGCTTGTGCGTATCAAAAAACAATATTTTGCCCATGCCCTGACTGCATCATATGAAAACACGCTCTGTTGCATCCTGCCAGATGCTGCTGGCCCTTTTGCTAATGCTCCGCAGTAGCCGAGCCCTGGCAGATCCTGGAGGCGTTCTCACCCCTCACTCAGAGTGCTGATCGCTGGAGAAACATGCTCAGCTTTTTTGGGAGCGGTGTTTAATTATTGCACTCAATTAGTCACTTCCCCCACCCCCACACTTTATTTATAATTTTTTTTTTCCACAAGTCACGAAAATGTTGCAGCCAAAAGCTTTAGAGATGACAGATTATTCACAGATAACCCCCTCTCCTGTTTCGTACTCCCGAGAACTTTGGGACCAGAAAGCAAAGTAATTTTTGGACTAATGCAACTGCTCATGCTGGGGCCGTATAGCGATAAATTACCTGGCCTCTTCCTTCTCCTTCCCTCCGGTGGCTCTGGCACCTGCGCGTTATGATTAATATAGGCATTGCAGGTAATATTAAGCACATTGGAAGGTTTCCATGAGCCAAAGGCTGTTCGGGCTGGAACGAAGGCCGTTAGGGAAAATGTGGGCATTGCAATTTCATAAAATGTATGAAGAGCTGGCTCCAAAGGGAGACACCCCTCCCTCCTTTGAGAAGAGACTCCAGAAAGGCAATGCTTTATTTTCCGACAGCCTTTTTCTGCCTGCTTAAGTTCTTGAGCTGTTACAGAAAATAGGAACATTTGGACCCTACCAGTGTAATACTAATAATAGCCTCACAGTTTACTTATCTTCACATGAACCCTTTAATATACCCAGTCATTTTCTAACAGATGGAAAGCAGGTATGGAGGAAACCTAAGCAGCTGGCCCAAGGTCGTACGGGAAGGCGGTGGCAGAGCCGGAGCTGAGTCCAAGTCTGCAGATCCTGAGCCAGATCCCCAGCGACCAGGCGACATCCTGGCCGAGCGAGCAATGGGAGATCACACACTGAGAGCTGAGCTGTGCCCTGGACTATCCTCAGCCTTATCTGCTGACAGAGAAGGTCTCAAATTGCTGCTTCGGACGGAGACTGATCTGCCCCGATGGATGCTGCAGCCTGACCCAGGGCTGAGATCTTGGCAGGAGCAAGAGGGGCTCAGCATCACTATGAGTGGTAGCCAGGATTTGGCCTTGTGCAGCAGTGTCTGTGCTACAGAGAGATGAAGGAGCTGGTCATCTTGCAGAATGCATGCATATATTTAAATATATTTATATATAACCTACCTCCCATGTGCAGCTGGAGAGGTTCAGCTCTGCCGTGCCCTCTGCTCCACCCAGTACTGAGCCCAGCCAGCTCACTTGCGAAGCTCCTGGTCGGTATTTGTTTGTACAACAGGTTCGTGTTATTTTGTATTTGGTGGCCTTTGCAGCGAGGTGCAACGAGGTGCTTGCATGAACACAACGGGGGCAAGAGAGAGCACGTCCTGCTTCGCCCTGCCAGCTTGCTGTCAGCCTGGAAACGCTTTGCAGAGTGGATGGTCTCTCCAGGGCTCCCCAGCACCTCCACTGAGAGCCCCAGACCCGAGGGATGACATTTTCAAATCTGCAAGGCTATTTTAAACAACTCCATCCTTTTTTTTTTTTTTTTTTAATAAACCAACACAACGCTTCAGTGAAACAGATGCTTGAGTTGTTCCTTAATCTAGAAGGTAACTGCTAATTAGTTTTGTATACAGTGTAAGCCTTCGCTCCACATGGCGTGTTTTGTGTCAGCAAGAGATCCCTATCAGGGACTTTATCTGTTTGCTGTCCTCCCCCTGGTATTCAAGAGAGAAACAGAGTTTCCATCACCAGCTCTGCATTTCCGCTCTTATCATTTCTCTCTCAAAAATCAAATCATGCATCCCGCGTGGCTGAAATGGGCTGTTTTGGAGGAGGGACCAGCCCCTCGCCCTGCTCCCCGTTCCACGGAGGCTGCGTGGCTGCTGGGGGAGCCCATGTCTGTGTCGTGGCTGCACCGAAGGGTTGTTTTCCTTCAGCGGGGCCCCTCTGTCGCATGGGGATCGCACATGGCTGGGAGGAATACAGTGCATGGCCCATTTGAAGTCTTCTTTATAAATATTCAATTCCCCTTGACGCAACGGGCAACACAGCAAAGCAGCCCCTCATGGTCTTGCATGCCAATAATTTGCAGATTAAAACTCCTCCAATGTGCATCTCCACAATGGGCCCTGCCTTATCTGGAATGGGCCTGTGGAACTATTGTGGTGATAATCTGGGGATTAAGAGACTTTAATAAAAAGCTTTGACATGACAGGTCATAGCCGCTCTGGAAAAAAAAAGAAAAAATATCAAATCTTTTACTCCCGCATGGCTTAATCCTGTGTGAGCCGGGATCCTCGCTCTCCAAGGGTGCCGGGGGGATTCGGCACCTTGCTCCGGGAGCTCGTGCTCCCCTAGGACAGGGCTAATTGCCTCACGAGTTTGCTGTTCTCGGCGTGCCCTAAGCAGCCACCCTGGGGGACTCCAGCGCCTTTTTGGGGCTTTTGCTAACACCCAGCACCCCAGGGCTGCCGCTGCCCTTGACCCTCGGCCGCAGGGAAGCCACACTGCGTCCGTCCTTCTGAGCTGGCTGCCACGCTGGCCACGGCACAGCCCAGCCCCGCTCCTCGCTCTGCTCCCAGTGCTTTTTGGGGAGGATTCCCAGTTCAGCCGCCCTCCCGGACCCCACACCGAGCGTACACCCGTGCACGTTAATTACATTTGGGTTTCTTAGGAAAATATGGCACTGCAGCAATCCTCATCCAGCACTTGTCTCTAAACAAATTGTTAATATTTTAAGTGTCTTTTATGAGCCTGAGTCTAATTAATTAAAGGCTTATGAAAAACAATTATGTTTTGATAGGGATCACCTTCTCTTGAGTCCCACGTCTGCACAGAAAAAAGAGAGGGGTTAGAAAGGCTCAGGGTGAAATTTAGAACTGCAGTGAGTAAGAGAATACACAAATCCCACATGGATTGGGGAAATTAGGACATTTGGTGCCAGATTGTCTGACTAATTAGATTTCTATCAAGTCCTGAGGGACTGGCTGATGCAGCATTTTAATTTAAAGCTGCAGCAGCGGCAGCAGCAATTTTTTCCTTTTTCTTATGCCCTTTATCAGATTGTCTGCGTTTTCAACGCACAAACATCTTCCTTTCTAACATTGCACCTCTGCAAGGATCAAACCTTCTCGTTCCATGTGTTGCAGCATGGGTCTGCTGTTCACTGTTGGGTTCCGTCTGAATGGGAAAACAACTCTCTGTGCCTGCAAGGGGATTTTCCCATAACGCGAGGCACAGCATTGCTTGACAGACACGTGGGATATACTCGTACGGGAAGAAGCTGAGGTTTCTCAGAGCAAGCCAGTATACCAGTTAGTCTGTATAATTGAGGGCATCTTCAAAATCTGGCTCAGGAAAGCAGACCGAAGGAAACAGTCCACCTCACTGGAGGGTCCTGCTGCTCTCCGAACCTGCCGTCGGAATAGCTTCCCGGCCATCGGGAGCGTAGCTTTGCATCTCGCATCAATTGCTGGCCGTTCCTTGGAGTTAGTTCATTTCCATCCCGAGCCTCCTGAAATTAAGATCAATGCTTAAATGGCTGCTCCCTGCAGGGAGAATAGAATGGCACCTCTTTCAATTATAGTAATTTAAAATATGGTGATGCAATTCTTCTGTGTCCAGATAAAGGCTGGGAAGCAGAGCAGCTTGGTGGCAGAGCCGTGGAACGGGTCCGCGTCTGAGGTCACAGAATCACAGAATCACAGAATGGTAGGGCTTGGAAGGGACCTCTGTGGGTCATCTAGTCCAACCCTCCCGTCGAAGCAGGGTCCCCGGCCCCGAACTGCGTTGACAGCTCAGGCACCGGAGTTAGAGCAGGCGTCTAACTTTAAACTCCCTGAAGCTACAGGGGCTGAACTCAGGCTTAATGAGTATGGAGCAACGCACAGATTGATTCGGAACTGCAAAATTGTCAGGTTCCTACTTAGTAGGCACCAAAATTTAGTGTTAATTGCTCCAAAATTAGTTAGCATTATTGAAATAGAGTAAGTGGAGTTTTTTAAAGCCGTTCCTTACATGACAGTATGAGATTGCAAATATTCCCCTGCTCTATTTAATGAAAAATTATTATGCTATCATTGCTATTTTATATGATGGATACATAATTAACAGGGTCTATAGAATAATTTATTCTCCCGTTTTGCTATACTTCTTCCAGATTATTTTATCAAAAAAAAAGATAATGGAATTATATCTTATGCTTCAATGAAACTGAAAACTATTATTCCTCTCGATAACCAAACCCAGCAAAGTCAACCATTCCAGTGAATATTAAACACAAAAAGCGAATTTCAGATGTATTATGAATCTGCTGCTAAGTCTTTAACTCATCGCTTTGTGAAGAGAAGTTCAGCAGCAGAGGCAGCTAAAATGAAATGATAGCCTTTAAAGACGTTGAATTTCCCAGCTTGCATTGATTGAAAGGAGGCCTATAACATTATCAAAATGGTTTCACTTAACCTCATTTTCCATTATTATTTTGTTACGCTTTTTGGGGAAGGTTATCCAATACGTATTTACTCCTGTCAGTGATCCCTAGATGCTAAAAATGATTTAACCCCACAGCGTTTCAGCCAGATGCCTGATGCAGAAGGCAACAGGAGTCTGGCCAGGACCAGCATCACTGTTTGTGGTCTGATAATTTCAATTTACAGTATATGTGTTAAAGAGGGAAAAGGCCAGCTATTACTGTAAAAGCATTAAGAGCCCGAGTGATGGATGAGATCCCGCTAAACTGGGTAGTGAAGGAATGGAACAAAAAGGACATTTCTAGCCCCCAGTTTCCAAGAGCTGGTCGGCTTTGAAAGGTGCCAGAAGCATCACAGTAAGAGCAGGTGAGTTTGAGGTCCTGGGAAAGCATAGCTCTTATTTAGGGTCCTAAGGGGGATCTCAGGTCTCTGGAAAAGGTAAAGATGTGAAGATCCCTAGTTCTCTCACCCGGATTTGTGGGCCTATAAAGTGGTCCTACAGTTTTGTGCTGGTACGTTTTCACCCTTGCAGTGTCGGAACAGAGAGAAAATGCAGAATGATCATTATAAAATGCACTTTCAGGAAGCTGCTTATGGAGAAAGATGTTTTTTTTCCCTCCCTTGCTCCCGTCCTGTTTCTCTCTCCACCCAACAGAGAAATGTAACAAATTTCAACGGTATTTGGGTTAACTAGAAATTCATTATCTTTCTTCTCCTTTTCCTTTCACTGAAAGAAAAACAAAGAATGGGACAAGACATTGTTTTGCAGTGACGATACCATTTCTTTTCCCTTTCTTTAGTTTTAAATCCCATTTTATTTTGAAATTAAATTGAGTCATATCCAGAGAATAATTTCTCTCATTGGAAGGCGGTCGTCAGAAATGCGGAGGAGGGATACGGAATTTGTGTCCACGGATTGTGGAAGCTAGCTGAGATGTCTGCCTTTTCAAGTGCTAAAGTTACAGAGAGGAAACCCTCCACTGGAGGCCTGAAATCAGAAAAGAAAAATGTATTGGTTTCAAAATTATCGAAATGAGATCGTTTTGACTGTTCCTAAAAACAACTCCTGCTTGTAACTCTGCATTATACCTGTGAAAAATTGCCTGTGGCTCCACCAGAACTGATGCAGTTTTTAAAATAAACTAGTTATCAGAAAATACATATATTTTGATTTGCCATGTGCATATTGTGAAACCAATGTCCTGAGTGACCATGAGAAATGTTCTTCTTCATCTCACTCTGTGAATAACAATACGGCGAAGTTGAGAATTTCTTCCCAACATAGTACAGCCAGAATTTTTGAAGAAAAAGCCAAAAAATCTTGCTTCAGCTATTTCTGAAACCAAATGATTTTGTTTCTATTCCAATCATTTCCAGGGTTCACCTCTCCTGATTTTGAGCTGGACGAGTGACGTGGGACGAGTACAGGAGGGAAGGACACCGGGCCTGCAGGCGCCGGGGCTGGGGAGTGCTTGGACAAATGCTGACGAGGTTCTGTCATGTCACGTGTGAAGATGCATGAGGATGCTTTTGACGACGCCACTCATGAAGACAGATTTTGAACTCTTTTTTTCAACCATTCTTTAAAGTTTAAAAGTGACTCTGATGCTCATGGAAGGCGTCTCACTGCCTTTCTTCAGATCACTGGGAAATTGGGAAAAGGCTGTTAAAAACCTTGGGGCCGGCTGCCTGTTTCTGGCTGAGCTGGAGGGAAGCAGCAGCGTGAGCGGGTGAGCGGGGCTCTGTCCTGGAGCTGTTTGTTGCAGAGGGTCAGGGTCCAGAGACTCCTCACGAATTTCAGGGACACTGCATCATTTCAGCGTCTCTCTCATGCTACCCATCCTCTTGCTGTAATGTCAGGTCACGGTGCGGTTTTCTCCCTAAGCACTCTCTAGTACTATCTGAGACATTTTCTTTAACATTATTTAAGTGTAAAAGATGTCCAAAGCATGATTTGGCAGAAAAGGAGTCAGTCAGCTCCGTGCCCTGCTCCTTTGCACCCGACAGCCTGTGGCCACTGCTGCCCGCAAGCCGGGGGCCGTGAGCTGGGAACCCCGCAACTGAGACAGCAGGAGAACGGAGAACGTTGTCTTCCCAACCCACTCCTGTCTTTTGTGCTTTACTGGCTCTTAACTCCAGCCTGGAGAGAGGTTATGTGTTATTTTTGATAGATCACACGTAGTCCAAGCAACGGTGACAAACAACTGCCCTGCAGTAAGTGGACGATCCAACAAATCTTGTGCGAAAGGCAGGGGACAACTTCTATTGCTATCGCAGCCATCGGGATCGAGCATTTCATGTTCTGTTGGCCTGAGCAACTAGCCAAAAGATGGGTGACTTCAGTGTTCTTTTGTGTCTTTGGTTCAGTCCACACAAAAGGTTTGAAAAAAAATCATGTTTTCCTGAAAGTGGCAGAACTCTGCCAAGAGAAACTGGTTCTGCCTCTGCAGCTTTGGGACCCTTTTAGGGAGTAATCAGCCCAAAGCATCCTTCTTGCTGCCCCGAGTACCGGGGTTTGCTCGGCCGGTGTCTGGCACATCCTCGCTACCTTTCCCCTCAACGCCTCCGGACTTTTCCGCCTAATTCCAACTCACAGAGCTCGTATTTTTGGAGCCCACCCTTCACTAACCCTCTGCTGAAAGCGATGGGATGAGTCCGTGCTCTGGATGAAGGCTGCAATCAGTTTGTATAACCTGAAGGAGCTTAAGTATCTTTTACCTGCCTTAAATGAAAGGCAACAGCTATGTCCACATCTTCACTGCTCCCTTGCTTGCTCTCTCCACCCACGGAGAGCACGTACATGAGTTATTTTAACATAGGAGCCTAAATCACCTAGAAGCCAGACCTTGTTTTCTGGTAATTATTTATGTCCTGCTCTAGAGTGAAGAAGAGATTGCAACGGTGGGATATTTTCAAAAAAAGTTTTAAAAAAGCTGAAAAATTATGTTTTTGTGCTTCAGACACAAAAAAAGGCAATGAACTACCGTGCTCCTCTGCCTGGTCGGATGCCGATGGAAACCCCGTCAGCAGCTGAAGACCAGGGGCCCTTGACCAGCTACCCCCAGTCAACGCGTCTCACTTGCCTGGGAAGTGAGGGGAAATCTATTTTGTTTGTAATAAAGCTGATTATCATAGATAAATGTATCTAATTAGTCTCATTTGCTGACACACAAGCCTTTAATTGCAAGTTGAATAATTAGACATATCTGCATATGCAAATGAATAGGGTTATACTATGTCACTCTTAACATGATTTCTCTGGAGACAAATAGCTCTCTATATTTCAGGAGAGAATATGACATATTAATTTACGTAGACAAATAACTTTATTTAGAATGAGTTGCTCTCATGTTTGCTTGTATATAGCAAGCAGAGAAGAAACAGAAGAGATTTTATGTGGAAGGAAACAGCTGGAAGATACTAATTTATGAGGGGGAAATCCTCGCAATCCGTAACGCGGCTCTGTGGTGAGTGATGGGAGCGGGGAGCCTTCCCCCAGCAGGACCCTCCTGACAGGGCTGGACCTCCCGGCAGAGCGGGGTTGGGAGCTGGGGCACGCGGCCGCAGCCTCGCTGGGACCGCCGCTCCTGTCCCCGTCGCTCCCACCCGTCCCACCACGCCGACCACCTTCCCGCTCGCTGGCATTGCCGCATCCTCCTCCCATCTTCTCCCCGCTGGCGGGCACACGGTGTGATGCTGGGACCGCCTGGCCTGCGTTTGCCAACCGGACGGCCGCTGCCGCACGAGCAATGGCCGGCAGTGTTGGGTGGGTGCATGCCCGGATGCGAGGGGAACCCCAACCAGGCCGCGGGACGGTGGGCTGCCTGCTGCAGGCACCCCGCTTTGGGCGAGGGGGCCGGGGCAGCCCCTTTCTGGGGCACGCCAGCCAGTTCCCATCGGGATCCCAACGCCCCAAGCCATTTCCATTGGGATCCCAATGCGCCGAGCTGTTTCCCATCCTGATTCCAATGCCCTGAGCCGGTTCCCATCAGGATCCCAACACCCCAAGCCATTTCTCTCAGGATCCCAATGCTCCAAGCCAGTTCCCATTGGGATCCCAATGCCCCAAGCCATTTCCATCAGGATCCCAATCCCCCGAGCTGGTTTCCATCAGGACCCCAGTGCCCTAAGCCATTTCCATCGGGATCCCAACACCCCGAACCAGTTCCCATTGGGATCCCAAAGCCCTGAGCCAGTTTCCATCAGGAACCCAGTGCCCTGAGACATTTCTATCAGGATCCCAGTGTGCCAAGCCAGTTTCCATCAGGACCCCAGCACCCCAAGCCATTTCCATCAGAATCCCAACACCCCGAGCCGGTTTCCATCAGATCCCAGCACCCTGAGCCAGTTTCCATCGGGATCCCAATGCCCCGCTTCGGAGCAGGACACTGCGGACATGGCAGGAGTGGGAACCCCAGGACGGTCGTTGCGAGGGGCTCGGTCAAAACGCGGGGGGGGGGGGGGGGGGGGGGTCCGCAGCAGCGAACACAGCGCTCGGGAGCGGGGACACGGCCCCACCTGCCGGGAACACCCCCGGCCCGGCCCGCTCCGGCGGGAATCGCTCCCGCGGGGTGAATCCCCCGCCCCTGCCCGAAGGAAGAGCTGAGAACCAGCAGCAGCCGAGCGGGCTCTGCCCGGTTGGGGCCTTGCTGCCCCGGCCCCCTCCGATCCCCGAAGGCTCCCCGCGACCCCCGGGGGATCCGGCAGCGGGACAGCCCCAGCGGGCTCGGACCCCCCCGCCGTTACCGCGGCAACCGCGGCCCGGGCCGGCGGCAGTGGAAAGGCGGCGCCGGCAGGGGGCAGCACCGGCACGGGCCTGTCCGCGCGGCGGGAGGGGCGGGGGGGAAAGGGGGGGTGCGGGAGGTGCGCGGGCGGGGTGCGGGCAGGGGGAGGGCTGAGGGAGGGCTGGGTGCGGGCTGGGGGAGGGCTAGGGGAAGGCTGGGTGCGGGCTGGGTGAGGGCTGGGTGCAGGCAGTGTGCGGGCTGTGCCAGAGCTGTGCGTGGGCAGGGTGCGGGCTGTGCGGGGGCTGGGTACGGGCAGGGGGATGGCTGGGTGCGGGCAGGGTGCAGGCTGTACACAGGTTGATTGCAGGCAGGGTGCAGGCTGTGCGCAGGCTGACTGCAGGCAGGGTGCAGGCAGGGCACAGGCAGGGCACGCAGGCTGGGTGCAGGCAGGGTGCAGGACACCCACCTCCCACACCAGAGCTGAGCTCTCCCCTCAGCAGCCACCATCCCTTCCTGCCTGCCCGGCGCAGGGAAACGCCATTCCAGGGCCTGGAGCGAGCCCCGGCTGTGCGGGTTGGTTTCCCGTTCGCACCCACGTCCCACTGGTGTCAGCCGGAGGCGGGTGGTGGGGTGCTCCACACCAGGAGCAGCCTGCCACGGTCATAGCAGTGGAAGGACCCTCGTCTGGGGCTGGCTGGCGACGGGCCACAGTCCCACGTGTTCTCCGTGCAGTGAGGCAGGGGTTATGGACAGCACTCCCGTTCGGACCTCACCACCTCGTGAGGAAACCTCAACCATCTTCAGGATTTCTAAAACCAGCCTGATTCACTGGCTTGGCAGGATCCAAAGACGCAACCTGCTTCTTGTAATTTCATAACTTCCTCTGCCATCCTCAGTTTGAACTTTTAATTCAAGCATCACAGCCTGAATTTAGGCTTAGGGGCGTCCGTCGTGACATGGCTGGGGAAGCTCGGAGTCCGTCCCTCTGCCCAGCAAAGGGAATGGCCACATCTGCTGTCAGCCCGACTCAAACAGCAAAGAACTGTGAGTTACCTGAAGGTGTTCATGGATGAACTGGATGTTGGTTAAATCACAGTTTACTAGTAAAATACAGCTATGAGCAAAGGAAAATTGTGGTAAACATCTACTCTCTTACTACAGGCTGGTACAACACCCTTAATGCTATACAGACAGCGTTTCTTTAATCCCACTCGTATAAGCTTTGTGGTAAGGGAAAGATGGGAAAAATGGCTGCTCAGGGACCCCCAGCTCCGTGGTAAGTTTTCTAAGCAAACTGCCAGAGGGTCTCACCAAGGTGCTGTGTTGTGCCACAAAGTTTTAGGATTCCCACGACCAAACACGTCCACAGGCCCTGACAGGCACTCGGGGCGTGCCGGCGCTGCGGGGGTTAACCGGCAGAGAGGGTGGAATCTGCATGAGGCTGATTTGGGGAAAAAAAAAATAACGAAATGCAGCTTAGCTGAAATCGCGGCTGAGTGGGATTTGGTGAACGGCGTCTCTGAAGGGAAACCTGCCCTAGATAGGAGCCGCGGAAGGGGCACCTCGCCGGAAGCCGGCAAGGCCTCCAATTCACACGCCGAAACATCCCTCCGTGAGACGTGGGTTGTTCATCGCTTCCAGCTTTTCCCTCACCCCCCCACCTGCAGGCAGGGTGCAGGAGGGAAACGGGCAGCTGTTGGGGCTGCCCATGGGTGCTGGTGCCCGGTCCTGGCCGCCGTAACGCAACAACCCGGGCTTGTGTGGAGCCGCTCACCCCAAAGCTATATCAAAGTTGCATTAATTTGCCTCGATGGCCAGCTCAAGATGAGCCTTTTCACACTGCATCAATATTATTATTAGTAATATTATTATTATTTTAAGTATTTCTACACAGCAGCATCTGGGAGCTGCATGCAGCCCTGGTTTGTTCTGTGCGATCAAATCCTCTCACCGCTGCAGCGAGTTTTTCATGGAAAAGAAGCTCCAAGTGACCGATCCCTTCCCTTGCTCCAGAGACTATTTCCTGCAGGGCTGGATGGGTGCTGGGAACCTCCCTGACTGGCGTTTCGTCCCCTGCTCCGTGGAGCAGAGGGGTCTCGGGATGCCCGAGCCCTGTCGCTGTGTCCCACAGAATCCCAGAATCCCAGCAGGGCAGGGGTTGGAAGGGACCTCTGTGGGTCACCCAGCCCAACCCCCTGCCCAAGCAGGGTCACCCAGAGCAGGCTGCACAGCACCGCGGCCAGGCGGGGCTGGAATATCTCCAGAGAAGGAGACTCCACAGCCTCCCTGGGCAGCCTGGGCCAGGGCTCCGTCACCCTCAGAGGGAAGAAGTTCTTCCTCGGGTTCAGCTGGAGCTTCCTCTGCTTCGGTTTGTGCCCATTGCCCCTTGTCCTGTCGCTGGGCACCACTGAACAGAGTCTGGCCCCATCCTCCTGACACCCACCCTGCAGACATTTATAAGCATTTCTAAGGTCCCCTCTCAGCCTTCTCCAGGCTGAACAAGCCCAGGCCCACCCCCCCCCAGCAGCAACACCCCGACAGCAAACTCCTCCGTGGATGCCGTCGTGCTGGTGCGTTCCTGGAGCCCTTCCTGGGACAGCTCGGGGCTGTGCTCATGCGTTTCTGACGACACCTTGAGCCCTCCCAGGCTTTCCTTCTGTGCGTGTGGCTGTGTCTGTACACGTGTCTCTGAGCACCCCTCCCCAAACACGGTGGTTTTTGGAAAGGAGGTGTCACAGTGGCGTGATGCTTTGCTAAAACCCGTCAAGCTGTCATTCCCGTGAGTGCCTGCTTAATCCCAGTGACTTGGTGAGGAGTGATCAGACCGCATCCTCGGCTTCGGAATAGCTGGGTTTTTTTTTCCCTAATTCATGGTTTTATTCTTCCTATCCGGGCGCAGCGTTTTAAGGCAGGTTGCAGCTCTTCGTCGCCCTTTTTATTCTCTCTAACAGTTTCGTTGCCTTGTGACAACACGGAGCTTTCACAGCACAAACAAGTCCGAGGAATAGATGCATTTCCTCAGCTATGAAACAAGGAAGGCAGAGGACTGAATAAAGTTTCTTTTCCCCGCCTGGTTCAGCAGTTCTGTCTTGCTGCACCACGGTGCCTAACTTCTGGCATCTCTCTTACCCAGACCCGCGACCTCCCCGACCGGGCGATGCGGTTGGGTTTCCTCTGCCACTGAAAACCTGACCTTTTTACGCAGGGCCAAACGCTGCTCTCAATTCCCAGGGTTAATCTGGAGTAAATCCTCGGGATTATCTGGATTTAACCCTGCGCTGGCTGAGCGGCTGCGTGCAGCCCTGACCGGTGCTGCTGCCCGGGCTCTGCTGGGCTCCGCAGCCTCGCCGGCAGCCACGGGCTGGGTACGGAGCTGCTCCCAGAAAAGACCAACAAAGCATCCCACGCTCCGCAGGCAGTGGCAGGTCAGCCGCCTCCTGGTGAAAAGCTGGAGGGGATCCACCCGAAATCCCGCAGAGGCTTCCCTGCTCCCCCCCCGCCCTCCCCAGGGTGGGGACGCAGGGTTTCGTTTCAGTGGTTTTTTCTCTTGGGAGCCTGGGTGAAACATTCAGGCCCTTTGTTTGCCAAAGCCAAGCTGAAAAGCCTGAAAAGGTGCCTACAGCCATGGTTTTTCTACCTGCTGGGTATTTTCTCATCCTGATGTGAACGAGGGGAGGTTCTGCCTCCATGGGACCCTGGTGAGAAGCTCATCCTGCCCGTGACTGTGCATCCTGGTGTTCAAAAAACGTGTAGATGTGGCACTTTGGGGCATGGTTTAGCAGGTGGTGATGGGTTGAGGGCTGGACTTCATGATTTTCTGTCTGAACATGAGGAAGAACTTCTTCCCTCTGAGGGTGACGGAGCCGTGGCCCAGGCTGCCCAGGGAGGTTATGGAGTCTCCTTCTCTGGAGATATTCCAGACCCGCCTGGACGTGGTGCTGTGCAGCCTGCTCTGGGTGACCCTGCTTGGGCAGGGGGTTGGACTGGGTGACCCACAGAGGTCCCTGCCAACCCCTGCCATGCTGGGATTCTGTGATCTTAGTGGTCTTTTCCAGTCCCAATGATTCTCTGATGCTGTGATACTCCCGCAGCCCTTTCCGTGTCCATCGTGACATGAGGATGCCGTGGCTGGGGCTGGGCGCTGGAGGACGGAGGGCAGAAGCTGGCTCTGGTCCTGCGAGCCGTGGGTGGACGTGATGGCTGGGGACATGGGCTCTCTCACCCTCCGCCCCGTGCACGCCCTGCCGTGCTGCTCCCCTCCCGCTCGCATCTCCGCCTGATGCTCCCGGGTCGGGCTGGCGATGGAGCGAGTCCCCTTCCGCTGTCCCTGCGTGTAAGCGAGGGAGAAGTGCCCACCTCTCGCTCCCTGACCCCTGCTCCATCTCCTCCGCCGCCGTCCCCGCCTCGCCGGCAGCCCTCTCCCCCCCGGCGCCGGCTGCCTGGCGAAGGAGGCCGCTGGAAACAGAGAGCAGCAACCCCCAAAGACGTGTCACTGCGCGAAGTGCTTTCAAACCTCGCAGGATGTCACTGTGTCACAATTTCAGTTCATTAGGCGGCGCGGGGAAGAAGCCGTGACATCAAAGCGCTCCTCTTCCCTATAGAAACGGGAGCAGCTCTTTTGATCTCGTCCCCCCGTGTCCCCCCCAGACTCGTATTTGCTTGTACAACCCAAACCTACCGGGGATGCGGCGCTCGATCCCGCCATATGTTCTGGGGCGGGTTCCGTTGCTTCTCTGGTTTTCCTGGGGAGGTGGTTTTATCGACGGGGGGAGGAGTAAGCAGAAATTTTTATTCGTTTCTTTATTTCCACGCTACCCTCTGCTCCTCAGGCGCAGCAGGGGAGGGTACCCAACCCGTTTGGTGTCAGCCGGTCGCTTTGAAGCTTGCCACAATCCAACGCTTTCGTTTTGGGGGAGCCCGGCCAGCTGTTTGTTTGCATCCCTGCTTTACGTTGATTCGAGGAGATAATCTCCCAGGCCCCGCGCGCTTAATCTGGGAGCTGCTAATGTTGCGTGAGATATCGAAATGGTCCCTGCTTCCCTGGATTGCTGGGGTATTTATAGCTTAATGCAGAGGTTGACACCACGACGCTGATTGTCGGCGCGGCAGAGGGTGCGTACGTGTGCCTGATGCCACCAACTGCGGTTGACTTTAGTGGGGATATTAGAACCTTAATTCAGCACCAAAAGGTGACCGTGTACTTTGTATTGTTGGAATATTCTGATATAATTTGGTTCCTAGCGGGTCGTTAGGTTGTCTAACGACAGGGTTCAGCTGCTGTCTGCACCCGAGCGAGAGCAATGGATGCTCCCCGAGATGCCAAACACAGGGCAGGAACTCGGGATGGGGAAAAAACTCGGCACCAGCGCGAAGCCCCAGCTTCTGCGTGCAAAAAGAGGGACCACGTCTGAAAGCCAGTTAGAGCAGGATCCGGCTCTCCCTGCGTTAGCAGCTGACAGAGTGGAGTGGAAATGAATTCAATTCAGAGACGTCTAATTTCATGAGAGACTCTAAGAATAATTCTACTGCAGATGCTTAAAATGATTTCAGCACGAAAAGCGGGAAAGGCAGAGAAGATGATAGAAAATGACTACAGAATTTATACCTTCCCCTCCTTCGTTTAAGCCCTGCACACGCTGCGCGTGTCCTGGCATGAAAGCTGCAGAAAACCACGGGGCAAACAAAACAATCTCTTCTGTGTTTTTATTGCCCTGAAACAAAGAGATGGCCATAGGAGGGACGTACAGCTGCCTGTCCTGGACCCACAGGGACTGGGCCAGGGGGAAAATCGGTGATTTTCTAAAGGAAGTTTTTTAACAACATTTGAAGTGCTGCTTACAGAGTGAAAAAAGACAAGATTTAAGTCGTGTGCGCTGGGTATCAGTCATTCACACCATCCTGGGGAGCTCGAGATGATACTTCAGTGCCCTAAGTGGTGTTTGGGAAGGCAGATCTCGAACGCCCTGACGCAGAGACTGGTTCTGAGAAGAACACATGACCGCTGTTCGCTCTAGTCTTTTTTTATTTTTACCGCATTTTTCCTTCCTGCTGTTTAGGGGGTTTAAACAGCCTTGATTTTCTGTGGCTGACAACACACCCCATATGCTATTTATCTTGTCAGAACTCTCTCCCTCTGCCCTCAGCTCCCATTTTGTTCTCATTAATAGTGATTATGAAAAATGGGGCTAAATACTTACTTTCATATGATTTATCCAAATGTTGAACTGCGTAATTGGAGAAGCTAGGACATTATCCCTTCAGATTCTGTCAAGACTCAATTTCTGCATTTGATTTAATTTTTAGACTCATGACCCCTAACAGTACATATATTTACTGCCTTTACGGTGGCTTGGCTGAACAATATATCTATCAGTCAGAAGCGGGAAGCTGCGTATTATTGAGAAGAATTTAAATAGTCAGGGTTTTTTCAGAAGATTTGTCCTTAGCATGCAGTTATTAACACGGGGCCCCTAGATACAGCAAAATTGAAAGTCAGCTGGAAGGAATGCCCTTATAATGAAGATATTTGATCACTGGCATCCGACTCCGACTTTCCTTTCGGTGACAGAAGTGACGCGTGAGCAAAGGCAGGGGAGCGCCTGGCACTGCAGAAACCTCACCTGCCCCTGTCAGTGCCTGAGCCAGCGGCTCCCTCCCCTTCCACTGCCCACTGGAAACTGCTCCCATGTCCAGTGGAGGGCTACGAGGATGATGGGGGGACTGGAGCATCTCTCTTACGAGGAAAGGCTGAGGGAGCTGGGCTTGTTCAGCCTGGAGAAGAGAAGGCTGAGAGGGGACCTTAGAAATGCCTCTAAATATCTGCAGGGTGGGTGTCAGGAGGACGGGGCCAGACTCTTTCCAGTGGTGCCCAGCGCCAGGACAAGGGGCAACGGGCACAAACTGAAGCAGAGGAAGCTCCAGCTGAACATGAGGAAGAACTTCTTCCCTCTCAGGGTGATGGAGCACTGGCCCAGGCTGCCCAGAGGGGCTGTGGAGTCTCCTTCTTTGGAGATATTCCAGACCCGCCTGGACGCGGTGCTGTGCAGCCTGTTCTGGGTGACCCTGCTTTGGCAGGGGGTTGGGCTGGGTGGCCCACAGAGGTCCCTTCCAATCCCTGCCATGCTGGGATTCTGTGATTCGGTGAGAGGCACCGCTGCACAGACACAGAAAATTTGGCCCACCCTTTTTGGGCTCCTGCCCAGCGATGCACACGCTGGTCCTTGCAGAAGCGGCGTTCGCGGGAGCGCGTCTCGCTGCCTTGCAGTGATTCGGTGCATCCCGCTCCCCCCTGCTCACCCGTCGCCTCGCTGCCTGCTGCTCGCAAACCGCTTTGCCGTGGCTTCGGCCCCGACGGCCGGCTGAACACAAGTGCTGGTCCGCAGCGAAGCACCTTGGTCGGCTGGGTTGTGAACACGCAACTCGAATCGGGACCCAGACTCCGCTCGGCTTCACAGCCCGGTTTGCCGGGGTGAGGGCGGCCAGCGCAGAGCCGCCAGCCAAGCGACAGCGCGTTGCGGAAACCCAAATCCACCGCCGCAACCCCGTCGCCAGCGAGGCCACCCCGCTTCCCAAACCAACACTGACACAGTGCTGAAATTGTTAAGAAAATACGTAATCAGGCTGCTAATATCTGCAAGCACCGTTTTGGAAAAAAGATAACGGAGCAGCCATGAGGGAGTGTAGTTGATGTGTAGAACAATTACGGTGGTCGGATGCTTAAAGAAGAGCCATAGTGGTCACAAATGCGTTGCTGCACAGAGGAGCAGTTCGCAGCACACCGGGTATTTTATTTGTGAGGCCAGAATGGGAAAGGGCAGGAGGAAGCTGAGGCATTTATCACCACATTTTCTCAGGCAGCCTTTTTCCTTGGCCTGACACCTGCTAACACACGCGTGTGCGCGCACACGTCCACGTGCACATGGATACAGCTTTAACTCAGTATTATTTGTTGTAGAAACTAATATAATTATTTAAAGCACATTCACTTACTGCCAGCTAGTCCATGCCAGTGGTCGTCTTTTAAATGCAAAGGCAGAAACAGCCAGGAGAGCTTTCTTTTAAGTAGACCTTTTAAACAAAAGCTTCCCCTTGCCAGTTGTGATAAGGATCTAACCGCTAATCTGTTATTTTGCAGCCAGCCCTGAGATTTGGGCACGGCTCTGCCCTCCTCGTGAGACGCTTGCGGGGAACAAAAAGAATATTGATTTATTTTTTTTTGTTAAGACTCGCAATACTGCAATGATTTTTTTCTCCCCCTGATTTTCTCTAGCGTTTGGTGGGTTTTGACCAGCTTTAATTGCGACAAAGCTCTCCCATTTTCTGTTGTTAGCACTAAATCCATAACCTGCTCTCTGCCGCACGGCGGTGGTTAGGACATCTCACTGTCTCTTTAATCCCAATTCCGCTGTTGTGCATCTTCCTCTGAGAGGAGCTGAAAATGCCTGGAGAACCCCAAAGCACAGAGAAAAACCAGCAAGAACAGAAAGAAACGGGCTGGGACATCCCGCTTAAACACCTGTGGAGCAGGAGCGAGTTTGCTGGGAGAGACTGGCTAAGAAGGGCGTCTGCTGGTTTGAGTCTAGGGCTGAGCGTAAGAGTGGAAGCATCTCAGATGGCTTCACTGGAGGGCCCTGAGTTTGTTCAGAAATGTTTCTGGCTCTGCAGTCATTCAGCCTGACTGGAAGAAAAAGAGAAATATTATTATCGATATTTTTTTATTAAACTTCACCATTTAGAAATTACAAATTTATATTTATGAAATATTTTTCTCTCTAGTGAACTCAACTCAGTTTTTTAGTGTGTACAAGATATTTCTGTTGTTTCTCTGCCTTTAATTTTAATAAGTTAAAAAAAAGTAAGAATACCAAGTACCGTATCAGCTTTAATAACCGCATTATCTCTCTGGGTTTGATTTTATGCCTTAGTCTGCACATTAGTAGAAATCAAACCCAGCAAAACTACTGCGTACCTCCATTAAAACTGGATCTACCGCACAGTTCCTGCTGGTGGTATTATAGACTGAGCGCCAACAATAACGGTACTTCAGGGTATTTAGCGCTTTGCGTTAGAACTTCGCTTTATGTTGCTTAAAATTTTGACTACTTTTAGCCCAAAGTTAAAGCGCAAACAGCAGGCTCACGTCTCAGAAGAAGAGCAATGAAAATCAGAAAGCTCTGTCCAGTAAACAACCCGTTTCGGAGCCTGGTGCACAGGTGCTTGCTGGGCGCTTTCCCCACACATTGGGAGTGGCAAAGGGCCACGCGCTATTTCCCATCGACTTCCATGGACTTTGCATTTATCCATTCCTCTGGAGCTCTCTGGTTCCTGTGGGAAAGGTCTGTAATGCTGGAAATCCCGAGGTTAACTAGCTAGAAATGGTATTTAGTTATGACAAGCATTGGCCGGTCTTGAGGCAGAGCAAGGATGGGTTTGTCATCCCAGACATCCAGGGCTTCGCCTGCGGAAAGGCGATCACTGAACACAAAGGGTCCATCCCCTCCTGGGTAGCACCACCAGCTCCTCCTCGACAGCATCAGGGATGGAGGAGACCTCAACCCCTCATCCCAGTGCCCTTCACTACGACGGCCAGCACGTTGCAATGGCTATTATTGGGTTTTAAAAATTATATCGCTTGTCTTTTTTATGGTCGGACAGTCAACTGTCAGCATCAATTACGAGAGTTAATATTGACATCCTCTTAAAAGAGGTTTAAATATTAAAGTGAAAAGGGACTTGCTCTGGGCTTCATCTCTTTGTGGCATTCGTCGATAAAACCTTAACTCGCCGAAGAGTTGTCACAGCGATTTTTTGTGTCTTGCGCTGACGTGATGCCTGAGCGGCAAACGTCGCCGGAATTTTTCAAATGAGCAAGCTACACTTATTAATTATGCTAATAATCACAACTCGAGATAGCTGCTCTGAGGAAGACAACGGCTGAAACTTGCTCCTCGCTAAAGGGGCAGTGCAGGAGCCGTCGCCTCTGGCGCAGGTAGAGACTCTATGCGGGGAAAAAAACCTTCCTCCACTTCTTCAGAAACAGCCATTCGCACTCACAAACCAGAAACCTCGGTATGCACATCCTTGGCTTAACCACCACGCTGTTTGTTGATTTTCCCTGCAATTATGCAGAGCTGCAGGTATTTGCACCAGTGCTCTGCTGCGCCGTGGCTCAAACCTCCATTCCTCCGGTGTTGACTCTGTAGAAAAATGCTTCCAATTTCCCCTCCGAGTACGAGGTCAATAGGCCATAGCTTCTGATTTTGAACCTATAGCCAGGCCTAATTTATGGATCATTCCTGGTTTCCTGTGTTTAACTGTTTCTGGGAGAGGGTTTCATCAGTGAGCGGGAGCGGAGCCGTTGTGCACGGCTGAGGTCCAGGCTTCGGGGGCGAGACGTGTGGGGACTGTGCTACAGCCTGGTGCAACGCTATGGCTTATTCAGACCCGCTTCTCTATAAATTATGCATAGTTCTTCTGAAAAATGTTTGTATTTCTTAATATGGATCTGGGTTACCTCACTAAAGCAAGGGAAATGTTGTTAAGAAAGCCAGTTCTCACGTATCAGAAATTAATTTTCATTTGCTAAGCACAGAACGCGTTTAGTTCTCAAATTTTGTTTATCAGACTAATATTGACAAAATACGGATTTGCTTTTCTCACTCTCTGACAACTCTGGCAATATTTGCCGTGGACAAAAGGTGAAGGTTTTACATTCCAGCATGCAAACATTAAAACCCAAAAACTCTCCTGATCTCCAGCGAGCCCGCAGCTTGCACCGCCGGGCATCCGGCGCAGCTCTCGCGCTGGGCTGTGCGGTGGTCGGCCGGCTCAGCCACGGGATCCACCGCCCGTGCGAGCGCCTGGGCAGCGCTTCGGATAGCGCCGATCCCCCGTGTCAGCAGATTCTGGCTCCGAGGCAGCCACAGCCCCATGTACGAATGGCTGCGGGCGCGATGGGGACGGCGCAGGCTGGCTGCGGGGCAGAAAGCGTCTGAAGCTGGACAGGGGCTGTGCCACGCCGCACGCATCGGTTCCTTCTTGACTTCGCTGCCTCGGCGGCTCTGGGGAGCGATCCCCTCGCGCTTTACATCACCAAAACCATCTGCTAGAGCTGTGCCTGGAACTGCCTGGTCCTCTAGAGGCGGCAGGGAGAAAAAAGGCAAAGTGAAATTCCTCCATGGGAAGAAGTGAAAAAAAAAGAAAATTTAAAATTTTTAACCCATTCAAGCCTGACTGGTTGTTTTGCAACCCCAAAGGCGGGTGAGACACGGGCTGGCTTGGACCCATCCTGCGGGAGCTCGGTGACGGCCCAGGTGCCCGGAGGTCAGCTGGGTGCCTGGAGGATGCATCGCGTGTTCCAGGGAACAAATAATGGGTGG
Organism: Opisthocomus hoazin; assembly: GCF_030867145.1. Lineage (NCBI taxonomy): Eukaryota > Metazoa > Chordata > Aves > Opisthocomiformes > Opisthocomidae > Opisthocomus > Opisthocomus hoazin. The sequence continues at coordinate 16,807,553 of NC_134431.1, forward strand.
CATCAAAAGCTGCTGCTGGGGTTCAGGCACCGTCAGCAGCAGCCCCAAGCCTGTCATCAGAACCGTCCGTTCTGCCAGCGCACCCGGGCACGTGGGATCTTGGGAAACCCGGCAAGAAGGCGGCGGTGGGAAGCCCGGATGGAGGGCTGAGCTTCTCCTCCCTCCCTGGGGCCCAGGCTGCGCGCCCCGGGCTGCCGGCGGGGCTGCAGACATGCAATGAATGCGTGAGTGCTCGTGTCCGATCACAGCAGCTCTGACCCCCCGCAGCACCTGGGCACCACGGGGCGGGTTGGAGATGAACCTGCAGCCTTTAATTCTGGATTTATGGCTGCTACTGATCCTAAGCTAACCTTTTGCCATTACAGTGTCTGAATGCAACTTTGGGGATTAATAAACGGGAAAAGTCGGGACCCTGACTGTCAGGAATATGGTAGATGTGCCCAGCACTAAAACTAACAGCCATAAAACCATGGAGGAATCCACTTCACCTAAAGCAAGCCCAGCTCCCGAGTGTAGAGGGTTAATAGCATCGAGCCAACGTGCTAAGAGACCGCAGCCGTCGCTACAGGCTCTGCCGCGCAGCGCCTGCGTCGCAGGATCCCAAGGAGTTAAACCGCAGCGAACCTCCTCATGCATTTTATGTCACAACTCCCCCTTTTTTTGCCTGTGTGTGTGACCAAGCCAAGTCCTTTTTTAGCTCTACCCTTTTGAAAACTGCTGGTTACAGATAAATTAAAATGCCAGAACTGAAATTGCCCACGTTAGCCCCTAAGGGAGCCCGCACTGTCATCTTTCATTAGATGCTGAGAGACCAAAAGCCCAAGGCAAAGTGAAAGCTGGTTCCTAAGAAAGGGCTCGGAGCCAGGAGCTGCATCTCTCTGCTGTAGTCTTGCATCTCTGTCCTTTTAAGTTTAAGCTGAGCAATGCTTTCCTGGACATGTCTGTTTTCATACCGCAAATTTCAGTCTTAAAATCAACAGCAAATATGAACGGGGTATTCCACAGAGTCCTAACTTGTCAAGACAAGCCAATGCATTTTCTGGGAGCAATCTGATGGTTTTGTCTGGTGTCAGCCCTCAGATCCTCCAGCGCAGATGATACGTTTGGATGGTTTAATAAAGAGCTGTTTAGAAATGTGACTGTGCCTCTTTTTTCAAAAAATAGTCATGTAATCTTTCAGCAACGAAGGTGGGATTTTCCTAATACAGCTTCCATCATTTTGCAGGAGCGATGGTGGCTTGGCGGGTTTTGTGAAGTGCGACACAGAGGGGAATTGCTCTAGTCTGAGGAAAAAAAAAAGAAAAAGTCTAAAATTATGCCTGTACAAGGAGCTTAATAAACCATAAAGGCCAGTGGCTTTCCAGCATCCTTTCAGTTTGGGTTTGAATTAGAGATGTGCTTTGACTTAGAAAAATGGGGCTCGTCCTCGGTGTGCGCGGGCAGGGCAGGCTGCTCGCCGGGCTGCTCGCAAGGAGCAGAAGCCCAAATCCGACTGATTCCGTACAGGCAACTTGCACTGCACTTGCCTGTTGTGCCCAAAGGCTAAAAACTTCCTCATGTCCCTAGGAGCGGTGAATGGGTGAGGAAGAGGAGGCTCTCGGATGTCATCTCTGTGTCACCTTATCCCTACAAAATCCTGCTGAGGAAGCCAAGCTGGAAAACCGTACTGGGCTGCCTGGTTGTTGTAGCCTTTGGAGGGATGGCCGCCATGAAATTCAACAGCAAGTGGCTGAATATGGGATTTTTTAAGGCATGCAAAAGTGCTGAAAGCCTGGAGAAGCCAGCCCGGCTGGTTTTGCTCATCTGTCGCTCTAGGCAGTGAAATAATTTACTCCATTTCCATCCACCTTCTTCTACTTATTTGTATTGAGTTATGATGGGGAAAGGAACTGTCTTGGATGCCTCTTGCTTCCCTGGAGCCAGCAAGGCCTTGGTTTTCAGACCATTCTATCTCTGCGCTCCTAAGCTCAGTGTGGTTTTTTTTTGTAGTTGCTCCTGAATTAACTTTTGTTCTGTGTGTACAACACAAAGCAAACAACTGCACAGCAAAGTCCAGAGTGCTTTTCTCTCTGCGGCAGGTAGGACCTCTTCACTGTACGACATCTACAGTTGATGGAGTGTATGAAACCATAGCACAAAGTAAAGAAAACTGGAAAATACACTGCTCCAAAAGTTATTGGGCAAGGCCGTCGGGAATTAATTTTCACTGCGCTACAGCTCCAGAGGAGGCAACAATAATGAGCTGCACTTAGCCAAAGTAAATACCGGTGACAACTCCATGTAGGCGCCCAGGGCTCGGGCTGCCGTGCCGTGGCAGTCGTCGTGTGCTGGACACCTTGAGATCACGAAGGAAGGGGAAGCATTTTGGCTTTAGTTCTGGGGAGTTTCTGCTATATCCAAGCAGTTCATTGGATGGCATTGGGGTAGGGCTTGTATGAGAGGTCTTAGCAAGGGCAAATATTCCTGCGATGCAAGAACTTGGCATTTTGACTACAGATTTCCTTTCACTGCATCCCAAAAACTTGCTTCAAACATGCAGCGAGAAAGGTCCTTCCATGGTCTTCAAGAACAGCATTGCCACTGCTCTGCCTTCCCAATTTCACTCCTTCTCACTTCTTAAATATATTTATGCTCACATACCACAGATGAAGTTTCACCTATCCCGCCTGTTGCCAGAGGCTACTCATTTGGGCTAAAGCAGAGGTTTAATCTCACGTGCGTGGTCTAAATAAAATCAGAAGAGTGAAAAGAAGAAAATCAGACTTGGGCTCTCACTTTCCTCTCACTTCTGACCCTATGGATAACTTTTGCAGACTGTGATTCCTCTGGAGGAATGGTGAAGGGTGTGCATGCACCCAGGAAGCCTTCGTGATGCCCAGCGAGGACCTGGCTGCGCCTCCTTGGCTGGCTCTTCCAGCCCTCCAGCATCCCCGCTGCATTGAAAGGACACGCCAAAAAAACAACCGAGCCTCCAACCCTTTCCAAATGGAGCCTGGGAACAGCTGTCGGGCAGCAACGGTGCCTGACAAGGTGCAAGTCGGGGTGGTTTCTCCCACTGGAGTGCAGGGATGGGTGCTCCAAAGAAGCTGCTTTGGCCACGGAGGAAAGGTTGCGGCAGCAGAAGCTGTTGGCTTGCAAGAAGGGAAAACTTGGTCGAAAATCTGAAACGCCATTTAGTTTCCTGACTTAGGAAAGATGATAATCACACTCCCTTTTCATGGGTATCACGCCGTTTAATTAGTAAATGATTAATTTGTTAATGATTTCCCTGGCATGGAAAGCGCTACTGAACAGCTTCTTTCCCCAGCCATGGCAGTCTGCAGCAGAAGGGAGGTACATCTGCACCTTCCCAGGGCCGCGTCTGGGTCCTCCCCATCCCTCCGCTGCTCTGCCCGCACCCGCTCGCTCGCTGGGTGCAGCTCTGCGAACCCGCTCCCGCAGCACCTCTGTGCTGAGGCGTGGAAGATTTCTGGGAAGCTGAGCCACAGCGTTGCCCTCTCCGGAGCGAAAAGAGAAACGTCTTTTCTTAGTGCTGGGTGAGAGCTGGGAGCTGTCGGCTCTGCCGACACCCACTGTTGCACCTTACTCAGAGCCACCTGCAGAAGATACACGTTTGCGTGGCAAACTTAAAGATAAAACATATTGTTCTGCTCTATAAACACTCAAATATCTCAAATTCTTTTTTGTTCACAATTTCAGCAAGTGAGAGATTATCAGTGAAAAGAGAAGGAAGCCGAGATGAGTTGCAGCCTTGCTTAAGAAAAGAGAAACAGACCCGTTTAAGCCAATTTCTCTAATCAAGAAGAAAGGCTGCTTGAAAAACAGATCAAAAGAAGCCTAATTTCCTTGCAAAGGGTGTTGATCAGAATGGCGTTTCCCATAAAAAAAGGTTCAAGAGGGACGGTGAGGAGGCTGGGGCCGGTTCCCCGGGGCGGTTTGCACTTTGGCAGCACACACTGCAGTGTTCCCAGCCCTGGGGTGGCCGTTTCTCTGCTTTCCTCCGGCTCCCAAGGGGTTGGTTTGCTGCAGAGACAGATGAAAAGCTCCAGAAAGGTTTCCCTTCTCCTGACCCTGCTCCAAAGCTTCTCTGGCCAAGATGCGTCTGCTCCCTGGCCTCTGGGAGCACCCCAGGTCTCAGTGCTGGCAGAGACACGGCTCACGCCTATCCTCTGCTGTGGGGCCTGCCCTTTTAATTCTTGTGAGCAGCTTATCTGCCTTTCCTTATCTCAATCCTTTCCTCCTTCGAGATGCCCTTCTTACCCTAACCTTCCTGCCATCCTTTTCACCAGGCCAGCTAAACCTCCCTGGGCAGGGGCTGCTCCTTTTATAGCTTTTTGCCTGAAGCCGCATGACTTCCAAGCAAGTGCTTTTTTTAGAGCTCTTGACTTTAAAAAGCTCCAGTTTTGGAGCTCAGTGGTGAAGTAGAACTCTGTCAGCAACATTGTGGCACCCGAAAAAAACCTGCTACAAGCGTGAGCAGAGCCGGATCCTTCAGATCTTGAGTGGCTTCATATTCCTTAGGAAAGCTGAACACACAAATGCATTGCCTGTTCTGTGCAAAGCCGTGTATTCAGCTCTTTGCAAGCTGGGGAGATTGGCTTAAAAATAATGAGGTTTAAAAATAGAGTAAAATACATTTTGGGCAACTTTCACCTGCTCCTTGGCTTTGGAGTGGTTTTCAGTTTGGCTCTGGGGACCACTTCAATCCCATTTCCAAGTTCTTCTCTGCACCCTGGAGGGCCAGACATCCACTTGAAGAAATCAAATCAAATCTGGAGATTGCCAGAAACCCCACAAAAAACCTGATGTTTTTTAAACCAAACAAAATCTTCGCTCCAAATGGAAGCCCAGTCCAGCCTGACAACAAAAATCGCAAGTTGGCAGCGCAGCCCTCCTAGCGAGGCATCCTTGCTGATTAGCGCTGCCACCTCATTAACATGCATACTGTAATCTCATTTGCTCCAGCATTGCTTTGATGTTAATTCCAGCATTTTGGTGCAGTGTGGTACTGCACTTTGTGTTTGCAGGCTAGCATCCCTCTCTTCTGCAGCCCAAGCCTTTCCTTTCTCATGAGTCTGCCTTTGCTGCGGCCACTAAAACACGGGCCACCGTCACCTTCCCAGCTTGCAGCCTGGCCCCGTGCTGGTTGTGCTCTGCTTTCCATATGATTTTCTCTCTCTGTAGCTTTTCACCTGTCCTTTAGTGCATTTTTTCAAACTCTGTGCCACCTTTTCCCCAAGTCCCGGGACTCCTAGGGAGGATGCTCAGCCAGGAACATTGTCTGGGTTGGGGACAAGGGAACGACACCTCCATCCATCCTACGCTGTGGGTTTGCTGTATGGCTCAGCAACAAACCCGCTGAGCCCTGCTCCTCCAACCTGTGCTGCCTCCGCTCCTCGTGACGGCAGGGACAGCTTCGGACCGGAGAGGACGGACAGACAGCGTCCTCGCACGGATGCCTGCTGAGCCCTGCTCTCTCCAAACCCACTCTCTGCTCCTGGGGTGTATTTTCACGGCTAGAGGACAAGGAATGGGGGATGTCCCATGGGAGCAGGAGCTCCGAACCGGCTGCCATCTGCCCGCCGGTCCAGGAGAAACATGCCTGCTGCCCACACAGCTGTGCCCGGGGGTCAGTGCCTGCAGCCCGGGGTGCTGGGTGCTGGGCACGGGGTCCACATGCTCAGGGACGGGCAGTCCCGTGTCTCCAGCAAGCGCCATGCTTGGCATGTGCACAACCAGGCACAGGTGTGGTCTATAGGTGCTTCTGGGGACCCCGTACCCCAAACGCCTTGCACCCCCGGGAAACACCGGCACCCTCCTCCTGGGTGGCCCCGAGCTGGAGCGCGGGAAATCGGCATGAGAAGCCACTGAGTGCACACAGAGTAGTAAATCCCGTTTGCTCCAAAGAGAAAATCAATGCAGCGGTGCAGCATGGGCAAGGGCATCAGGCAGATGTCCAGCGAGGCGGGGAAGCAGTCTGCTGCTTGTCATTACTGGGAGAGGGGTTATCAGGGGAGCCAGATGCGTGGCCGGGGTCGGCTGGGGCTGGGGACACCATAAAGAGGTTTTGTTGAAAGCAAGATGGGGACTTCACCTCCCTGCAAAATCAATCATTTACTCACTTCTCCAATGCGGCTTCCAGATATCCGGGGCGTTTACGATCCCGAGGGCTCAGAGCTACCTCAAAACATGGGCAGGCCAGAAAAGCTCGTCTGCTTTATTGTCTGGGAGATCAACGACTTTAATAATTAGCATCTTACTTACACATGATTTCTACACTCAATTTGAATCTTAATTAGAGATGGAGAGGGGGATTTGGAAACCATGATGTAGCACAACGCCGCGAGTGTCTCCTGCCCGCTCGGAGGAGCAGACCCTGCGGCAGGACCGGGGACAAACCCACTGTGGCACCCCGAGCCCACCCCACCGCCGCTCCCTGGGGAGCACTCGGTCCCCCTGGGGAGGACACCAGCGTTGGAGGGGCCACAGCCAAGTGACATCCTTCCTCCCCCCCACCACTGCCCCATATCACAGCTCCAGCCTGCGAGGACAGGGGCTGGCCAAAGGGTCATGCAGCTGGGGTGCCGGCCGGATGCCTGTCCCCAGCTCGCCAGTGCTATGTGCCACCAACACCTTCTGCTAAACCAGGACCACCTCTGCTCGCAGGACAGGCTGCCGGGGCACGGAGCAGTCCTGGACGTGGCTGAGGTGCCGGTCAGACCCGGGGTATCTGCCCAAAGTGCTCAGCAGCTGTAAAAATCTGCTGTGATTTAGGGACCAGGAAAGGGACGGAGGGGCTGTCAGCGCAGGCGGGCAGCTTTAAACCTCAGCCTACATGTCTTTACACAGGGACGTGCATTAGAAAAATGCGAAGCGTTTGAAGGCCACCATTTTAATTAAACTGATTTAACGTCGGAGCTTGCGAGGGGCGTGGGGCTGGCAAACACAAAGGAGCCGCAGAATCACTTTGGCTCCATTGTTGACGGGCTTTTGCTCTCTGTTTGTACAATAACCTATTGAACTTTTCCAGGCTGTAATTCAATACAGAATAGATCCTTGCAGGAGGCTTTTTTGGCAGGGAGCACTGAAGGCCTTGAATCAATTTCACTTTTCCAGCGTGGCTGTTTAATGTATTGATACCAGCTGGAAAAAAAAAAAAAAAAAAAGAAAAATAAAAAGGAATCAATGTTACTTTTATTTGTCCTGAACTGAAGCCTTTTGGGTCCGTTCTTTGTGACACTGATACCATGCAGCGGGTGGCTATTGTCCCACCTTCACCAGCAAAAGCAAAGACTGTTAATGCGAAACAAGGCAGGTTTTTTTTTTCTCGGTGATACTTCCCGGTTTTGCAAAGACTTCAGACCTTTTATAGGAAGAGAGAAGTGCAGCGGTCGCACCGCCGTGCGGCTTCGCTGGCTGTTCTCGTGACGCTGCGACAATATTGTGGAGAGCCTGGGAGCGGGATGCATGGCCGAGGCAGTGCCCGGGAGCAGGCATCGCCCCGTCGCTCGGGCAGGCGGCTGGAGCTGCGCACAGCGTCACGGCAGGCTGGGCTCCGCCAGGTCCTCTTTGAGGATCTGCTTTAAAAACAACCCAGGGAGCTGCTGCCGCGGTCTGGCAGGGCAGGTGGGTCCGGCCCCACGAGGGACCCGTGCCACATCGCCAGAGGGACACCCTCACCCTCCGCATGCCTTTTCAGCCTGAAGAAGAGAAGGCTGAGAGGGGACCTAATATATACTTACAAATATCTCAAGGGTGGGTGTCAGCAGGATGGGGCCAGACTCTTTCCAGTGGTGCCCAGTGACAGGACAAGGGGCAATGGGCACAAACTGAAGCAGAGGAAGTTCCAGCTGAACGTGAGGAAGAACTTCTTCCCTCTGAGGGTGACGGAGCCCTGGCCCAGGCTGCCCAGGGGGGTTGTGGAGTCTCCTTCTCTGGGGATATTCAGGACCAGCCTGGACAAGGTCCTCTACAGCCTGCTCTGGATAACCCTGCTTCGGCAGGAGGGTTGGACTGGATGACCCACAGAGGTCCCTTCCAACCCCTACCATTCTGTGATTCTGCATCCCGGGCAGCGGCACGGTGACATCCGTGCAGACTCGGAGCAAGCGCAAGAGGAGCGAAAGCATCATCACGGCTGCGGCCAGGCTTGGGGTGGGCTTGGTGGCATGGCACAGCCCACCCCTGCTCTTCCCCGGGGAAGGATGAGGGGTGGGAAGGAGCTGGGGGATGTCCACAGTCCGGGTAACACGGCAGGAGAGCACAGGCTCCGGAGCAGGGGATGCCCGGTGCACCAGAAGCACTCCCAAAAGACAAGGCTGTTAATTGTTACTTAAGCAATCAAGCTGTTTCCAGATTGCCGGGGGTGAAGTGGCAGCGGTGGAAGGTGTCTCGCTGCCAGAGTGAGGAGTGGCATGGTTGGGGCCCCTCTTCGCTGGGAAAATTTTGCTGGTGGTGTGAATGGAAGCTGTGGGCTGCCCCGGGGCCGCTGGTGTGACATGCAAACGTGAAGCACCGGGGAGAGGAACCAGAGAAACCAGCCAACGGTGAGGATGCAGAGAGGGAACAACATCCCCCTTGCATGGAGCCAAACTTCCAGACAAAACCCGGGAGGAGGACTGGGACAGGTCAGACCTACCCTGGGCTCCCAGGAGAGGAGCTGTTCCCTGCCTTGCCCCCACCGCAGCCCTCCCCGAGCCACGCTGGGTGCAGCGGGTCTGGCCTCCACCCCGTGGGGTGCACACGTGGTGCACCCACAGAATATGACACGCATGAGCGCGCACACGTAGAGACGGGGGGACTGCTTGGGGACAATTCCCGGTTTTCCTAGGAAAAGGAAAGGCTGCCTTTCACAAACCCTTAAGAGACATAAAAAACACAAGCCCTGCTGATTTACACTCTCTGAGTATTTTTCTGTTAGGATTTGCCCCAGATGAAGAGGAGACCGACACTGCGGCAGTGAGTTACTGGAACAGGGAGGCTCTTTGGAAAGGAGTTTCACTTGCTGAAGCTCTGCCCTGAAGACTGAGTCTTGGGTTTAAAAGGCAGCTGCTTGAGGGTGACACAGAGCTTTCTGCCCTGCCTTTTACCAGGGGAGAGAGGGTAAAACACATACCTAAAATATATATATATATGTATGAATCACAAGGTGTCTGTGCCTCCCTGATTAAAAATCCAAGCCGTCTGGTGTTACTGTAGCGAGTCCTGCAAAAGGAACTGGGAAACAAAGTCACTGCTTCTAATTAGGCACTGCAGTGTAAATCTAATCTTCATTTAGAGCAATTTCTGAAAGACAAAGAAAAATCCACCTGACGAGGTGTTGGTGAACCGTACGATGTACCTACAAATCAAAGCCCCGTGGCTGGAAACTTAGCTGGGAAGGGGAAATAAACGGCAGAGAAGCGGCCGATGAGGTGGCACGCACCTTGCAGGAGCCATCCCCCGGCAGGATGGGGCCCGTGGGGATTCAACGCCCGGGAACATCGCCCACCCGCGCAGCCCCCTCCCCGCCGCATGCTGCCACGCACACGCGATGCACGCCTGACCCTCAGCATCCCCTGCCTCCCCCTCCACTTATAAATCAGAGCAGAATTAATTCAGGCGCCGCGTTTTATTTGATAAACGTCAAAATATGTAAATACCGGGCTCTCTTCCTACAGTCGCTAAAACAAATGGAAAACACATTTATTAGCATAGAGATGAGTTTAATCAAATCAGCGGCGAGTACAAATTAGCCACAGGAAACGTAATGAGCTGGGAATTAATTAGCAGCATAATGGTAATAACTTTGCCTGCTGATTACCTTGCGGCCATGGCTCTCCCCCAGGGCTTTCCATGGGTTCTCCAACAGCTGATCTTTTCTGTTGCGGGAGCCCCTGAACTGGAACAGCATGGCCGACAGCTCCGGTGCAACAGACTGGAGGAGGGGAGGGAGACGGAACGAGGGAGGGGAAAAAAAAACCCCAAGCCATGTGAGAGATCCACTGCCTTTCCCTTCCCAAGCCACAAGCCTGTTCCTTCGTGTATTGCTCTCCCGGTTTGTCCCGCCAGGCTGCGGCGTCCCCTGTCCCTACGTGGCTCCGGTGCGGTGCGTGGGGATGCCGCCCTGGTGGGTGGTGGGTTGGGTGGGACATCTGGGCCACCTTCACCAAGTGAATATTGCCTCCCCGGCCAGGCAGAGAGCACCCACCCTGCACCCCGGGGTTCTTTCAGTGCTTTCAGCATCGTGCTGCAAGGGGGTGATGCTGCATCTGACTTGTCTGAAAATGAATACCCAGACGGTTTTGGATAGGGGCTGCAGTTGCCTGGGGAAGGGCAGGAGCGAGGTGACCCCCGGAGACTCAGCTGGCTTTTTTGAGGAGCTGATGTTGCATGAGAAAGGGACAATTGGTGCTCCAGGGGCTTTGTAAAGTGCTGGGCTTGTAAATTAACTGTTTGACACCAACAGTGATGGAGAGCAGTGGGGGGCAGGGGCTGGATGGAGGGAAGGGGCAGTTTCTCTTCTTGATTTATTTGTATTCCTTCTGCAGTGCCTCTCCTCCTAACACCTGAGCAGTCCAAAACAACTTGTGCAGAGCCTTCCAGTGCCGGAGCTAAAAGCACTTCATAAGCCTTAATGAATCAAGCTGTGCAACAGCCCTGCGAGGAATTCGTATTCCCAATGGTGTGGGAAGGTTAAGGGAAAAACACTCACGTTTGGGGGCCTCCATTTAGATGCTCCAGTCCATCCTCGTGCACCTTCACACAGCAGCCTCCCATTTCAGCGACTGAGTCCAAACTTGAGAAGTTAAAAAAAAATAAAGATGAGTTAAAAAAAAAAGCCAGGCCACACGTTGAGGTGCTTTAGCAGACATTTGTGGGAGAATTAACTGAGCATCTAAGTTTAAAAAGTAATTCAAAGTGATTTCTGGAAATCTTACAGATGCTGTAAAGTGGGAGTTGTTGGTACCTGCAGAGCCTTTTTTTTCCCCACTCTGCTTTGGATAGTTGGCTCCAGCCTGCGAAAACGCTCCATGAAGTGGAGGAAGGACAATAAGAGGAAGACCCAATGCTGACAAGGACACGGTGATTTTTTTTTCCTGGGGAAATGGTGTCCGTTTGGACTTGTGCATCTCCCAGTTCCCTGGGCTGTCAGTGGTACCCAGCGAATGGGGCTGGTGAACCCAGGCTGTGGTGCTAACCGTATCGCTCCAACCGCTCCACTCCGCGCCTCAACCGCGCCAGTCGCTCGGGCCATCTAGGTTTGGGCAGACATTTGATTGGAGCTGTCAAGAGCCGGCAGACTGAAACTGATGCAAACAAGGAAGAAGTCAGCACTTTAAACAATATAATGGTTTTGGATGGGAAGGGGCAGAGGTCCTTTCATTTACTGAGACAAAAGAGAGACAGGATTTTCGCATTTTACAGAGCATGTCTGTGCTAACAAGAAGGTATCTGTACTTTGGGGTTTACCTCCAGGAGGCTTCAGAGAAGCAAGAGTTTCTCTCAACTCTGAGATGAGTTTTGACCAAAATGAAGGCTCTGTCATGTCCTTAAGAAGAAACTTCACCTTCAGCTCTGATCTTCGAAGCAGAGACTCATTTCTCCTGCTTAGAGATCTTAGTAAAATCCATATCTGATCTTTGGATGCAAAAATAAGCAAGTAGACATGCAAATTCCTGCTTAGACACCCAAGATAAACTTTCCCAAAGTCCTCACCATTATCCTGACTTTGTTTTTCCAGGGATTTCTTAGGTACTCACCACTGCCTTTAATTCGAGGAGCATTGGGTCATTGATCTTACCAACATTTCCTTAACCAATCTGACCAAACCTGCCAAAATCTGTGACACTGATGGCAACGCCTTGCCTCAGCAAGCTGCTTGGTAGCAGAATTTGACATCTTGACAGTTGTCTCTGAGAAACCTCACAAGTACCTCTAAACCAAGAGTCAGAGGGGAAAAAATGAGCCCTGCTGTACTCCAGATCAGACCTGCTTTCACACAGGGAATGAAATGCTTGTTTAAAAGTCCCCAAACCTGGCAAGAATGGGAGGTTTTGGTGTTGTGTGAACTTTTGTGGGAGCGTTTGCTCCTTCCAGAGAAGCAGAGGCAGAACTAAGACAGAACAACTATTTAGAGCCTGCTCCGCAGAGGGACGTGGGAAGGGGATGTTTGCACAGATATTTTCGGCATTTTTGCAGAAGTCCTCCTTTCAGGCTGGCTGCCTTGTCAGTGGCTTGGCTGGGCTCAAGCCCTCCTGCTGCTCCTTGGGTTTGTACCTGAAGCTGAAAGGCATCCAAACCTGATGGGCACTGTGGGCTGTACAGTAGCTATCATCTACTCTCAACGGCCGTCACCAGGATGCTCCTCCATGGAGATCTCACCCTGCAGAGTCAGGGCAGCAAGGGCCTGACCTGCCATGAAAGATGTGTGGCATCAGTTAAAGATGCTTATTTTTTTGCTCCTTTTCATGCCTCTGAGTTTATTTTCTTTTTTTACAATGGAGCTTGTGCAAGTTGACACAATAGATGAAACCAGGAGCTGTAGTTGAAGAATCCTGTATCGTATTATCATGGATAAATAATCTCTCACCCAGAGGAAAAGGGGAGAACACAAGGTCACTCAGCATGCCTAGAGCTGAGCCTGAATAGGAGGTCTAAGTCGCCAGCTCGTGCTCCAGCCTCCCATGCAGCCTGTGCTTCCTTCTGAAGGCAGAGGTGTTTTATTCTTCAAAGTGCCACTTCCCTTTGCTACCTGCAGACAAATAGGTTGCTGGAACATGCATGCCACGAGCTGTTTCTTGATTCATGAGAGCCTGAACCAACACTGATCATAACAGAATCGACAGTGATCATAAAATATGAAAGGTTTTTAAGGAGGACTCTACATCATATTGAGGGCTGCAGCAGGCTTCCCGAGTCAGAGCCAGAGGGGCCAAACGCACCTCTTGTTTATTCACGAAAATGTGGAAGTGAAAGCATGGAGAGCAGGATTTGCCCCTGTATATCCAAGGATACCCAGTTCTGCAGAAGCTCGGAGGAAATCTACCACTTTGTGCATAAACAGAAGACAATTTTGTTTTCATGCAATTTTCTTGCCAATGCTTTTTCTTAAAAATCTGTACGGCTGTCATATAAAATATGCCTTCATTTGTTCTAATTTAGATTACGCATATTTGTCCTCAGTGAATGATTGATTAAGTGCTCTGATCTTGACTGCTATGTTAGCAGCAGGGTATCTGTGCAAGAGGATTGGAAATCTCATTGGATAAAGGGGAGAGATGAAACCTTAGCTGTTATAGATCTGGTTTTCTTTTTCACAGCCAAGGCAAATGCTGTCTTCTCTGCAATAACAAACACGCTTTGTAATGCGTTCCAGGACAGTGCTGAGCCTGACTTTGTTTCTGCATGGTGGGGCTTTAAGCTGTCATAATACCACGGCACCAAACTCTTAATGTCACAGATATCGCTGTAAAGTGGGTAGCTCTGAGTTCACTAGATCAGTTGTGATTTACGCTGATGTAACTGAAAACAAAATGTGTCTCGCTGACATCTGCGGAGCTGCTCGGATAAAACCAGCACATAAGCAAAACCAGGGAAAAAGAGATCTCTGTGCAAGTGAGCTCCTTCGAAGCATCAAGCATGGTTTGGCAGGACTGCCCGAAACGGAAAACCTCCTTCAGGGGTTAGTTACCCTGTCAATCTCACTTTACCATCGCTGAACCTGAGCTGTGTGAGAATATATTGTTACTCACACGAGCCAGGAGGTATTTTCTTGCTTATTTGTCTACTCTTACATCCGATACTTCTTGCGGGAAATTACGCCAAGCTGTGATTTGCCATCTTTTAATTTGTTTGTATTTATGAGCTAGAACTGACACAACTAAATGTACCTGAAAACACTAAATAAAAAAAAAACCCACGTATTTTTCTTTTCTGCAATACGTCTTAATTTCTACCATTGGTCTATTGCGTTGTCTTTGGAGCATGGTATTGCTAGGAAGGTGTGGTAACAAACCAGGCAATTTTCTAAAGAAAGAAAGGGTTTTTTCTTCTTTTCTCTTTCTGAAGCTTTTCTCTGACCTTCTTGGAGGTGTAGAGAAAGCTTTCAAGACCATCAGAATAAATGGGTTGTTTACTGTGATGCTTGCAGCCTTGGAAAGAAAAAAAAAGATAAAAGAATAAAGAAAAGAAAATCCCTATACCTGCTGTCTTCCAAAAGGAGACAGATGAGGTATGAGCTCAAGAGAAAATATCCCAAGATCTGGGCATGATCTTGTCACAGTAAAGCAGAGTAAAACAGAAAAAAGCTTAACAAAAATCTAATGACCCCGGGGGTGGCAGCGGGACTCAGCACCCTCCTTCCTCCCAGGGGGTTCAATACTTTGGAAAAAAAAAGGGGGAACAAGTTGCAAAAATACCAAAACTAGGGGGTATATCTTGGAAAAAAGTCCGTTCTGGCAGTGTTCCCCATGATTAGGATATCACGTTTGCGATCGTCTGCACTGATCTGTTCACAGGTAGCGGCGCAGGCAGACGCGATGCCCCGGGGGCAGGATCTCAGGTGACTTCTGATGAGATCTCCAGACTCGGTCTTCGAACCGCGAGCCCTTTCCCGAGGAAACTCATGTCCTGTAGCCACGTAGGGAAGTGCTAAGCTGTGTTAATGACGCTGTGTTATCATCAGGCTGCCTCGAATGGATGTCACTGCTGTGTATGTTCCTGCAGATCAGTTGGTAATTACACTTGGATCCAAAGTAATTACCTTGAGACTTGCACTCTGGTTTAGAAGACAGAAATAACCATGCACTCGCCGAGTCCCACACGTAGCACTTGTGATGTAATTTAATAGCCAGCTACTAACATGAAAGTAAAGAGGTTTTTCTCTTATATTTATGCCCCTTTAAATTAAACATTGGTGGTTTTTCCTGTGAAAGGAGCAGGGGCCGGCTTGCCACCGATCTTCTTTTCTCCCCACTCAAGAGCCCTCCTCTTTTCTTGACAAAATGAAATATTCTGAAGCAAAATAAATATTTATAAGCTCCTCCTGGTGTGTGATTGTTTTGACAAAACAACTCGAGCAGGTCTTGCATTGGCTTTACTCTCTGCCCTATTTAAATTTTAGGCAGGGAAAACCAGCCCTTGTAAAGGCAGGAGGAAGATGAGGAGCCTGGAGGAGTTTTGTGGTCTCCGGGTGGGAAGCGGGCAGACCAAGCATCCCTTCTTGAGGTTTTCCAGGTCACATCTGCCAGTGCGTTTCCTCTTTAACCGCCGAACATTAAACACCTGGACAGCTGTAGCACTGCATTAAGCACCTTTTTCTTGATGAAGAGCTCGAAGGTGAGGCAGAGGGACGCCCAGAGCCCACGTATAACAGGGTACCTTCGCTGTCTGCAGCTCTGCTTCCCAACCGTCCGTTAGCAAAGCTTTTCGTTCATGTAGAATTTATTCTTCTTATGCATTTCCAAACAAGCTAGTGCTCTTGCAAACAGTCTTCTTCCTTCTTATTTTGCTTAGGAAAAGAAAGAGTCTACAGTGATCTCTTTCTGTTGGCAATGTCTGGGTAATCATTGCTCATAATAATGCCATCCCAGATGTTGAAACATCTCCTGTATTAATTTTACCCAGAAGATAATTTCCCTTAGAAATCATGTGCAAATCCCCTGTTCTAATTTAAGAATTAATTCAGTGCACTAAATCTTAGCACTTCATCCTAGAAATGTTCTGCAGTGTCTGTTAACCCTTTGCAACAACAACAACAAGCCCAAATGGGAGATTCACAGTTTTAACTAAGCCTGTCTCTCGTACCAAGCTCTGTTTGAGCCCAGTGCACCATATTTTGAAAGGAGGGTCCCCTTTGACACCTAGAGCCTACCTGCTTGAATGATTTCCTTCTCCTCAGAGAATCACAAGCATAAATTGATCTGTTGTTACAAATATGGAGGACAAATACACCGGTGGTCCCAGAGACCCTCGTTGCAGTGGTGCCTGAGATTGTTATTCCACCCTTCCTTGGGGTTTTGGCAGATGCTAGGAATGAAAATATGATGATTCCACATTTTACAAGACTTGAAGGAAAAAGAGGAGCTGAATGGCTTGTCTGAACCTGTATAAGAAAGCTATGGGAGAGTTAGAAACACATCGCACTTCTTTTGAGTCCCAGATGCAGGTCAGCAGTACCTGACCATCTTTCCCTCCCTTGGTGCTCTCATGAGTACACAAGTACACACCAGTCTACTACTGGTGGGGTGTCCCATGTATTTGATGGGCTTTCTTCATCTAGTTTATACTGGAAACTACATCAAACTCCAGACTGGGCACTTTCCTGCCCTTCCAGGTTGTGACAATCTTAGCGCATCGCAGCCTTTGTACTGAAAGTCTTTGCCCATCAATGGAAACAATAAAGAAAAGAAAGAAGACAAATGGATGAATTTCTTCCCAGCCGTGTGAGATCAGAGTGCAGCCCAGCACGCCTTCTGCTGAGAAGCGTGCTTCGAAAGGCAGGAATCCTCTGTTTGTACCGGGGAACCTCGGCTTTGCCTTTGTTGACTTCTTTCTAGTGGTATTTGGAGTGTTTGAATTTCAGACATCACTTTTGAATTTGAATTTCAGATATCAATATATGTAAGTTAAAAAAAATCACCCAAAGAACTTGTCTCTGGGTTTTTGTACCTTGCAAACACACAAACCCCATATTAACAAGATCATGCCACCAGCTATGAAAGTGCATGTAAAACATCAGAAGATCACAGAATTCTTTCAGACAGAGTTTTTATATGTATCTCCAAATGTTTCCTGCTTCCTACCGTAACAACATGAATTTATTACGTCTCAGTGATAATATCTAGCTAGCTGCCTCTGCAGTGTAATGTCACATTTTGGATTTCATGGATTTTACTGCTGGCAATTCTCGTGTCTGCACCCTGTCCGGAGGAGCGTGCCTCGTGCGTTTTGCAGTGCAGAGGGCAGGCCAAGGACCTTCTCCAAAGAGGATTCACTCGGAATCAGCTTTGATAATTATTATAAGGTGATAATATGCGATTAGTGCCGGGACATGCCAGCTCTTCCACTACCACCTCATAAACTCTCCGAGGTTGTGCTGAGACTGCGCAGCAGCTCAGTCTCAGCAGAGAGGAGTGATGCAATCCAAAAAAGGAAACAAAGGCAAAAGACATTGTTGCTTGTAGTGGGGAAAATCCAGTTTTCCTTTCTCTGAGCCATCCATTATTAATAGCTAGTGGTGGCTATGAGCCTGGCTTCAGAAGTATCCTGGAGAACAAAATCTAGCTTTGGGTTTAAAACTCTGTGGAATTCACCTATAGGGAAATGCTCAGAGAGGCAAGGTAGTAAATCACTCCAGCTAGTGCATACATTTCTCCCAAGCTGGCACTCAGACCGAGTGCTATCCTGGCGTAAAATGGTACAGATCAAAGGAAACTTTTTTGATTTACACAGCCAAGACTGCACATAGCTCCTGAACTCAGGAAAAAATGTAAGAACATGATGGTCACCTGTCCCATCCCATCTGACTGGATTGAGGGTCCCATGCCCAGCGTCTCCACATGGCCCAAACAGATCACATCTGCTGTCCTGTGCAACACCGAGAGGAGCTGCTGGAATGAGAGAAACCATTTAAACCTTTTTCCTTTGTTCACAAAAGATATTCTGTTTGATGACCCCCTCACTGGACACTAGCACTAGTTAGTCTCGTCTGCTGCTCCTTAGGCTTCATGTTTGTTCTTTCTCTCTCATTTCAATAAAATAGGCTGGACATATATTACTGTTTCCTTCTGGTCCTTAAGTAAGGGAAATCGCTTTTATGCTACCCTGGAATTCAGCAGACAGAGAACTGCAGGATGGATCTGCTGGCCCAGCAACTCCAAGCTTATGCATTGGTTATTATTGCTCCTGATGAATTTGCTTGGGGGACCTGCTCCTTGAATGCAAAGCTCTTGGGTCAGGACAAAGAGAAAATGCATTACATGGAGCGTGACATACTGCGAGTCCCAGAAATGAGTGTGCGTGTTGAGATATGTCCATAGGCAGTGGGATAAAGTCGTCCCTTTGTCTCCAAGTTGCTGCTGGAATTTCCCTAAAAACCTGTGCTTGCAGCAGCAATGGCCATTTGCAGTGAAATACTGGAGCTGTTTTGATTTCTTACGTATGGAGATTTAACAAGCTAAAATCAGAGCTTTGTTCTAGTTTTGATTAGTGGGGTTTTTAGCTCCCATCTCCAGTGTTCTTGAACTCTGACCATTCCCTGCAGTCAGAGACCAGTCTCAGCAAGAAAAATGTTTTCCCGTGGGGAGCAGTTTAGTTTCCTTCCATTCCTTCAGCTCCCCATTTGGGGTCCCCCTTCACAAGACACCCACAACCAACCCAGCTCCACATGCAGCTCGGCCACCCTCCCCACCCGCGTCCTTGCAGCACAAGGAGCAGAGCCCAGTGCAACTCATCTCTGTGGTGACGGGGATATGCAAGTTTTCTCTGCTCTTTAATCTTTCTTCATTTATTATCTCCAGGCAGCACTCCTTAGCCTTTACATTAATGCGTCCATCCTATATCTGCATCACCGGACATTTTGTATTTGTCTGCCAAACCTTTGTCTCTTGCCCCACCCTAGCCATGATGTTAACGATGTTCCTATTTGCAGCCACAGAGGCGGCTGTCATTTAGGTTTTGTCAAGGAAATGACAAAAAGACCCAGTATCAAATCTGAAATATTTAGAAAGCCTTTCGCCAGAAAAACAGAACTTAAAAATATCGTCCTGATGGGAAAGCTAGCTGTAGTTTTCCAACAAACCTCTAGCCCAAATTTTCTGCAGCATCTCAGGATCTTGATCCTGAAAAGGAACAGTTTGTGGCATCTGAGACCCTGATCCCGCCACGAAACATGTGTTGACTGGTTCTGCCGGGGTTTTCTCCTCTCTTTGGAGAGGGAGAGACATAGTTTAGTGTTATGTAGTGAATTGTCACAAGAGAAGCAAAGATACAGCTATTCTCACCCAATCCCTGATCTTTCTAGAATACTTGATATATCATTTGTTTCGCTTTGCTTTTCTCCCGAGCTGCAGGATACTACATTCTCATTTAGGTTGTTTCATATTCAGATCCTAAAGCATCTTGTGAAGGAGAGGAACTGTGATTCCAGCCACGATTTGCAGCTCAGATCAACATGCTAAAGTCTTGGTCTCAGCAATAGCTTCCCAAATGTGTAAGACGTGGGAGGCTGATGCGTGGATGAGTTGATATAACCCAGATACGAGGTAGGAGGTCACCGGTAGTTTGGTGGCCTGGGTAGTTTGGTGGCCTGGGAGAGGTATTGGTATCTGCTGGAGATGGGAGCAGAAGTCCTATGCAGCCTGTTGGCAGCAGGGAGGAAGAAAATATCACGGCAGAAGATGATGCCTACTGTCAACCTAAAGCTGAACAGAGTTGAGTAATTGCATCTAAATTTGCCTGCACTCTAATGCACATCAAAAGTCAGCCAGCAGGCAAAGAGAGGAAGGAAAAGCCAAGGGAAGAAGATGGTGCAATGCTGACTTCTGGGATTCGGTGGCTCTGCGTGGAGAGTCAGACTGAGTCCGTGCGGGTCTTTGTCGCTGCCTTGCTGCAGCCCCAAGCGAGACCGATTGTCCCTTGGGGAGAACACACACTCATGGCAACTCTTGTTCCTGGGACCAGTCTCCTCGCACCGTCTTTCAGCTGAGGACAGTGAACATTTGCACAATGGAGCATGTTCTTTTCTCCCTTCATTTTCTATCCCCCGGGGCAAAAAAGTTGGGTTTAAAGATTTCTGTTGTTTGATAACTTCCCTTAACTATCAGCTAAATAATACATGACCACTGATCCGCCGTGCTGACTGATGACTCCCTCTGCTGACCCTGTTTTATTTTTATTGCTTGGCTCGGGCCAGTTCCTTCAAGTCCTGAATCATCAGAACAGAGACCTTGAGGTATTCCAGCCAAATCAATCCCTGGCCCATTGACATATTGCTTTACCTAACCAACCATACAACCTCGCTTTTCCCTGATAATTTCTCAATTAATTGCTTTTCAGCTCTCATTCGTTACAAGGTCACGCTGTGACTGGGCTTGTACATTCCCATCTCTGATAAACTCTCCTGGTCCCCTAATCAGCTGCGACTGGGATTTTAGTTCCATTAACTTATTCATCATCTAGACATTTTCATCTTGGGGAGCTTGACTTTTGATTGTATCAGTAGTATCTTCAATTATTTAAGAGGACTTAAAATTCCCTTCTTAACTAAAAGGAAAATGCATTTTGAGCACTGAAAATTGACCATATTGGACCGATGTCTTTTGAATGTTCATATGTGCAAGCCTGTGTTAAACAACTCATGCACGGTGAGAGCAGAAGAATTTGCTACTGATGAACATGTGTGTGCACGGGGCCGACTATATTAAGATGTCAGCTACAGGGGAATGACAATATGCTGATGACTAGTGGCTTACTAATGCTAAATCACGCCTGAGATTCTGTTCCGTGATGTCAAACATTGATTCAGTTTCCGTGGGAAGTTATGCAAATGCCAGAGCCCCTCGATGAGATCTGAAACTGAAATTGCTAGCAAAAAAGATCTTGCCCTCTCCTAGCAATAAATCTCTTCAGAAAATCTTGAAGCTGGCTGCTCCAGGAGGAGGGGTGTATTTTGAACCCCCCCTCCAGACAGAAGGTCTCGTAGGAATCTTCTTCATCTTTGGTACTAGCTGGGAGCCAAATCCTTCTCTTCTGCTGCAGCCTTCTGTCTGAGTCTGTGCTTCATCCTTGCAGCAGCTGGCCCAGTCCAAGGCAGCAGCCCACTAGTGCCACTTACTACAAAATTCATCGTTTAACAGAAGCAGCAGTCTGCATCTCACCACAGAATGCCCTGCATCCCAGCTCTTCTCACTGCCCCTCTTCCCACCATTTGCATCCAGGCAAAACTCCTGAGTCTGCAAGCTTCTCCCAGTAGGAAAACTGGTGGCAAACACTAACAAACCGGCGTCAGCTGGGAAATGGTACATTTCTGAACGGGGTGATGGGACCAAGGAGTGTGGAGGTCCCGTCTTGCTCTGTGTCCCAGGCTCCGTGGAAGCCAGCGCGATGTCAGCTGACTGAAAACCACCTTGCTAGGATAGCGTCAGGGGAGCCTTTTAGATTATCTGAGCACTTCAGGCTCTGAAGAATATCCATAGAGAGAGGTCAAACTCTATTGACAGACTCTCCAGGAAGAAAAGCTAGTTTAATATTGGCAAGACAAGACCTGCTGCATATTTAAAAGAAGCCTCTCCTTCCAGGGAATATGTGCTCAGGTCTCAGTTTCCTTTCTGCAAAACATAGGTGATAGCTTTTAACGCTCATGATTTCACTGCAGACCACAGAATTATGGATTTTTCTGGCAGAGCCCTATGCTGACACTTCTGAGTGTAAATTTTCAGCATTTGCTTATGAAGAAAAGCGCACATTGTCACTAAGAAGGGTTTAAAAAAAAATTAAAAGCACAGAAAATTGAAAAAAACCCTGCACCAATAGGCAGTGCGTTGGGATGAAGGAAAGTGCAACAGCAACAACAGTATGAACTCCGGAGTGCTGCTTTGTTTGCTTTTCCCCCCAGACTGTAACAACTCACCTACCCCACTGGAAAAACTCTGTCCTGCCGTGCCCTTTCCTCACGCGATGGCACGAAGGGCCTTTCCAAGGTCTTTGCTGCTCCCTGTAAATGATGTACCAGAAGGCACCAACACTTGGAGGATGTGAAGAAACGTACAGTTCTCTCTCCGCGTGTTGCTAGGATTCACAGCTATACCCCACCGCTTTCCGGGGCTTCGGCTCCTATTTTGGCTGTAGGAAAAAAGAAGGAAACCTGGTTGCTTCCAGGCTCTCGGCATCAGGCTTAAGCAGCTCCAATGCCAACCCTTACAATATTGCTACAGTCAGACATAAAATCTTAATGCATGATAGCGCCTTGAATCTTATGTTCTTCTGAAAAAGGTGAGTCCCCAGTAGTAAATGAAATATTCAACATTATTAAATATGAAACAGCTAAACCTGGATTCCATTAAAATGAATCTTTCATAGTTTTCCCGATTTCCACCCCCCCCTCCCTTTCCCTTTTTTTCCCAGGGAGCGCAGTGATCTCATGAGCTTTTATGTGTCCTTTTAAAGGCAGAAAAATCACAGGTAATTTAAGTCTATTCTATTCAGATTTATTTTAGCTGGAAAACAAATCAAGGCTACGAAACTCTCTCATGGTCGCTTCTATCTCACTGAACTATTCAGCAGTCTATATCAAAGGCTCACCTAAAGACACTGCTGTAATGCCTGCTGACATGTGCCACCTATTTAGAAATCTTGTCTACGGTTACACACTCTACTTTCATTTAGAATGGCTTTAATCTTCCACCATACGCTAAAAAAAAATCCCTCTTTTCATATTACATGGGATAGATTTAGAGCTGTTTTTGTTGCTCCTGCAGGTTTTCTGGGAGTTAAACTGTGACCAAAGTGAGTGCGGATGTGTGAGCTGGCAACTGGGCATCTAAAGGAGTATCAGCAAAGGAGAACTTCGAATTTTATAGAGCTGCCATTAGTACGGGATGGGCTGATCATGCAAACGCGACCGAGGTTATGACTGCATGGATAGCACAGGGCAGTCAACAGGGTAAGCCATTACTCAATATTGCTGCTATATTTTGTGACTGTAATATTTCTGCCTCAAAATTCATAAATATCTGGGGATCTGCGCAGGTTGGTTGACTCTCTGGTGCTAAAACAAATGTAAAGGTGTATAATTTTCAGTAGATGTATTTAGACCCTTGCAGTCAGAACTTAAGTCCTCTCTTTTATCCTTAACTGCTGTATTTGAACAGGACTGACAGAAAATTTTAAAAGAGGGTGGGAAAAAGAGCGTTTGGCCTTGCTAAGAGGGTCCCAGAGCCTGCTTCTGTGTGAGGGCATTCCCTCACTCCGGCCTGTGGGGACTGCTGAAGAAAGCTGGGTCTGGTGGGGGGTCACATCTCCAGCACACACCTGAATTCTTGACTCCCCCAGCATTATGTCCCCCAAACATGCAGGAATTAGTTTATCAACCTACAGACACATTTTCGGGTGGGAAGGAAAGAACTACTAAAAAAGGTGAGCTAGAACGTCAAAGAAGGTAGAAAGCCATTAATTGTTCATGAGTACTGTTCCATTTTGTGCAAAAAACCCTCTACCTTGCTTTCCATTTTGCTTTCGTTAGGTCATTTCCAAGGCTCAGCAGAGCAGGAGATGTAAATGGACCCTCCACCACAGGACCCTGTGCTTGTGACTCCGTCTGTTTGTTCGTACCCAGGTGGGTCTCGCTTCTCCCTCTCCAGGCACTGAGCAAAGCGGGGAAAAAAGAAGCCGGTTCGGCAGTAAAGTGGGAGAACCCATGCTCTTTCCTGTTGCAGATTTTTGAACCATTTCACAGATTTCAAAAAGCAAAAATTAAGAGAGAAAACTGTATGAGTTGATTTTATGTGTTTAAACACCAGTGTTTTCTTTTCGGCGTGCTCTGACTTCAGCTGAGATGCCAAGAGCATCCCACCAGCAATAGCCTTCTTGCAGCCCGACCAGAAGCATACGCTCTTGGTCTGGTTTTGTAAAGGCTTTTTATGCCTGCTTCTGGCCTGACACCCTTGGGATGGAGAGGAACGAGTCCCAGCTTTATTATTTACTTATTTTAATGAACCGCCACAGCCCAGCTCACGTTTTCACCACAAAGATTTCATAATGCCTCAGAGCAACAGAAAATATGTTGCAAAGCGCTATGAAGCTCAGACACGAACATGTCAAATAAGTGATCTACATGAGAGTAGATAGATGTGACATTTAGTAATCATCTTTCTTGGGCAAAATGGGGCGTTGTTGTCACTTTAAGTAAATCTCAGTCAAATTTCTGGCATTTTACCATAGGGGAAGCAGGAGGCATAACAGTAAATTTCTCTTTAAAAAATATAAAAGATCAACCTTGGGAAAAAAAATGGTTGCCAGAATTGAAGGTGTAATACCTCATCCTAGCTTGGCCACCCATTTACTTGCTGCTAATATCAATATGTCAGCCCAAGTGTTTACTGATGTTCACTTTACAAATGACTTTTCCTAGCTGTCAGAATATCTGTCACCAGCATCTCATCCCCCTCTTTGCCTCTCGCCCCCTTTAATAAAGATTAATATCTCTGAGGTTAAGTACAAAGATCAGATACTACGTAAATGACACCATAGGTCTGATATTTAAAGAAGATGAACATGTAATTGCTGAGATTATGTGAGCAAATTGGGTAATTCCTAGCCTAAATGAACACAGTTGGCTTTTGTGGGGTCAGTTAATGTAAGAGCACATTCAAACGAATTGTATACTGTGCAGCCATTTGGGCTTCTGAAGGATCACCCGTTGAAGAACTGTAGATGTTCAAAGAAAAACTGGTGAGTTTAGATTCTACAGCTTCTCTGAAGTACTAATATGTCTAAAAGACATGCAGAACTGGGATTCTGTAAAAATATGGCACATTGGTTTTCCATATTTGTAGCCCACCAGTGACTGCTATATTAAACGGTTTCAGTCTATGAGTCCAAACAAGATTTTTCAACCTGTCATTCCCACGGCTCGACGTGGTTTATGAAATGCTAAACATGTTCTGTCTCCTTTGTACATGTTCCTTGACAAACACCTGGAGTAATGATTCCAGAGTGAAAATTTAGCTGGCAATTTTATGGATGAAGCACAAAACAGTTCTTATGGCTCTGCAACACTCAGAGTAGTGAACACGCATTTTGCTTTTAAATTGCAAGACGCAGCTTGGGAGACACAGTGGAAGAGACCATGGACTCTTCACGTGAGCTGTGCTCCAAGTGGCTCAAGCAAGGCTTGCCTGATCAAAAACTACAAGATCAGACCGAAACAGCTGTCTGTAGAGGTCAAACTTCGACTCGTTTTTCTGACCACCACCTTTGCAGTGAAGAGTGGAAGATAGGAGGCTCGTAGTCCAGTTTAGACAGTTCTCTGAAGACCTCCCAGTCAGGTGATGCAGATCATGTCTAATAAAGGAGGCAAATCCCTCAAAAGGGACTTCAGCCCTACTTCCCTACCTATTAACCTGAAATTCTTTCCTTTTTGACACTCTAGCTGTGGATGTTAGAGCTTACTGATACCTACAGCAACAATTCTAGCTGGGCTTGTTTAGCCTGAATAAGAGAAGGTTGTGAGAGGACCTTATAAATGCTTACAAATATCTGGAGGGTGGGTGTCAGGAGGATGGGGCCAAACTCTTTCAGTGGTGCCCAGCGACAGGACAAGGGCAATGGGCACAAACTGAAGCACAGGAAGTTCCGTCTGAACATGAGGAAGAATTTCTTCCCTCTGAGGGTGACGGAGCCCTGGAACAGGCTGCCCAGAGGGGCTGTGGAGTCTCCTTCTCTGGAGATATTCAAGACCCACCTGGACAAGGTCCTGTGCGGCCTGCTGTAGGTGACCCTGCTTCGGCGGGAGGGTTGGACTAGACGACCCACAGAGGTCCCTTCCAACCCATAACATTCTGTGATTCTGTGATTCTGTGAATTCCGTGTGTCCTCAGAGTTATGGCAGTTTTGACATGGTTGAGCCACTCTGTGGTTTGTACTTCTGCCCCATTGGGAACTTGCACACAGAGGCTCTTCCACCCTCTTCCAAGCACATCTGCTGGGATTGCTCTGAACCTGGTGGAGACCACGCACAGGCTGCTGGAGATCTAGCTCCTGCCCGCTGCCTGGGAGGAACCAGAGCCACCCCTCTCCACGTGGCACAGTGTTCTGCTCTAGGTTGGCAGGTGTTCTGGACGTGCACATGTGTGTGTGTCTGGGTGTGTGGTGGTGGTCTGGCTCCTCTCCATCCTGCCTGTTTCTCACTGGCATTGAAGAAAAACTGAAGGACTCATTGGACCAGGAACAGAACATTAAAAAGGTCGTGGCTTTGATGAAGACAATTCTTTAGGACTGGAGCATTTGGTTCTCTTTTCTGCTTTATCCAGAGGCAGTTTGACACAAATTGCTCGATTTAGCCCTTCAACTGTCTGAGTCAAACCCTCCTCCCAATGTCAAAGGCGGCATTGCCGTCTGTGCCCATACCGCAGCCCCCTCTTGGAGCAGGTAGGCTTTGCTCTGTTGTGAGCAGGACTCAGGGATAACCACAGTTCCCTGCCTCCACGGGGATGGGGCTGCTCACACAAAGGGCACTGACGGTGTTCCTCAGCGTCGCCCAAAACCCTCCAAATGTGGGCACGCTGCAAAAAAATAGTAGGTACCAAAAAACCATTCCTGAAGAATTTCCTACATAATTTCTTTCCAGTGCACCAGTGTGCTCAGAAGATGACTCTGAAACTGCCTTTTGTTGTATTTTGTATGAAGTAGGATTTTATACCTGCAATAACCACCAGGCGATTTTATTTCTAGGAACTAGATTATTTTACAATAAAAGAAAAGGCTCTCCGATCAGTATTTTAGCAAACATATTGTGAAGAAAGCCCACATCTAAACATTCTAGGAATATTACAGTATGTCCTAAAATCAACTTAGTTTTGACTCTTACAGATTGATATTTACATTATTTTACTGTACGGCGTAGGTTATCTTATACACACAGTTGTTTCTTTCAACTACAACTAACTCGATCTTCGTGTAGCAGAATGCGAGACTAGCAAACAACAAAGAAATGTCACACTGCAGACTGCAGCAAGCAGAGGTCTCTCCAGCGAAGGCATTATTTTACAAAATGATGGATGTGCATATTTATTTGCTCTGTGACTTCCATGTCAGATTTGTCATATTTCCTCAAATTACTAGTTAAACCGAGGTTTTGTGTTTTGTTTTGTTTTTGTTTCTGCTGAAGCCTGCAGGCTCAACATACCTTATAAAAATCAAGCTGTAATTTATCTGCTCCATAGATCATGTGTAACAATAATCACTCTGGAGTCTGTGCTGGGTTCTGATGCCTGGCTTTGTTGGAAGAGATGTATGAAGTGAACAAAAAGCTTCTTGATTTTCATACTCTGTAATAAACCTGAAATATGGGGAGAAGTGAAACACGTATTTAAATTAAACCGTGGAATCATGACAAAGAAGGAGTACAGAGAAATACATGCACACCCAGACACATATTATGCAATGACACAATATTATTTCTCTTACCAGATGGACTTCTACAAGTTATGTACACTGTATGTCACATACATACAGCGACTGAACTAGCGAAATAATTTTTGTCCTGAACTTGGACTCATTAAAATGGTGCATATATTAACTTGTATTTTGCAAGGGCAAAAACCTTTGCCAACATAAAAACGTGTGGACCCCCAAAGGGGTTAATATTCACGGGCACTACCCGCAATGGCGAAGTGACAATTCACACTAAAGTCACTGCTCAGTGTTAGTGTTGGTTTCACATACATATGGGTAATTTTGGAAAGGCCACGAACAAACTTCAGAATATTTTGTAGATGTTTGCAAAAAAAAAAAAAAAGCTAAAATTATTAGATAAATAATCTGACTGTATAAATGCAAAATGGGTAGAAAAATGCACTGAAGCTTGTTGTAGCTTCAATTCCTCCCACTCCCACACCCACATACACTCCCGTGAGGGCAGGAAATAATATTAATAACTAGAAATATTTTTTATTGCCCTGGGTGGGCAGTTCCTCCCACAGCTGAATTGCCTTTTGCAAGGCACGTCTCTCCTGGCTTTGTTTATTGCAATACAAAAAGCACAGGTGATTCATCTTGCAGACATTAGAAAAGCACCTTCCCACCTGGAGATGCGACCCAGGCGCTGGACGTTGTGCGAAGGCCCTTGCCAGGGCCACGCGAGTCCTTCATCACCGCCCGGGTTGATCAGCATCGAAGTGCTGGCACCAGCGGGGCTGCGGGGAAACTCAGCACTGGGTAAAGATTTCTGGTCTGCCATAGGAATACAGAGCTGCAGTGAGGTCCGGGCACTGAGAACAACTTAGTCGGAGAGACGCAGCCCCGTTCTGGCTGTGGGAGGGGTAAGTCCTCTGCTCCACAGCCGCAGCGATGCCTGGGACTGTGCGGGTAAAACACAGCTTGGGAGGCACTTTCCGAAGAGCAAGATCCGTTTAGTCTGCAGCCGGAGTTAGAGGGCAAATCTGATTCTGCCTCTAGCTCCCCAAAGTCTCTCACGCCTTTTTATTTAAAAAAAAACCACCCTGAATTCAGTGGCATCTTCATTAAGAGATCCAGCAGAAGCCTGGAATAAGAGATTAGCACATACCAGAGTGACAGGGCTGCTAGGAAGGGGAAAAAATAGACAACATCAGTGCAATGTACCATTAAAAGTATGGAGTGACAGATGACAGTTGGTCTGTGATGGGGTGATTCAGCTAAATGGTAAACAGAAGGGCGAATGCTGATCTCGCTTATGCCAACATAAACCTCGGGTTGCAGAGGAGCTGCTTCGCGTCTCTAATACCGGAGTTGAGCCCATAAAAGCTGTGACTCAGCCAGATAATCTCTGACAACTGTTAGTGCCGCGGTAAATATGGCAACGTGGCAGGCTGGAAAAGAAACTAAAAAAAGTTTCGCTTCCATACTTCCAAAAAGAAATGTTTCAGAGCTTTTTTTTTTCCTCAAAACATCATTTAAAATCTTGATAGTACTAATGAAAGCGATTGAGAAACGTTGAGGTAAAACACATTTTTATTTTTCAGGTTGGATGAAATATTTTGATGAAGGCCAAATTAACGAGGTGGCTGAGCCAACAAGTTGAAAAGTCAGTGGTTCCCATAACTCTGTTCTCTCCGGACCAGATCTGACGGACACTTCGTGTAAGGATTAGTGGTGACGCGGTGGACAGATACGTCCGTATGAGATGGATGAGGAGAGGGTTTTGAAAGGAGATATTTGCTAAGAAAATCTTTAGCGTTCCATTTTGCTTCAAAGAAAGGATCCCAAAGAAAACATATGTTACCCTCTTTGTGTGGGCAGGAGTGCAAACACGAACGTGGGACCTAACAAACTGCAAATTAGAGATGAAATCTTACTGAAGCCAAAATGAAAACTCTCCCATCCTGCCTGCCGAGGCTTCCTTGCAGTAAAGCTTGCTGCTCTCTGATATTAGCACCGAGACGGCTGACATGCAAAGGGACGGACTCGGCTTGTCCTGCCTCCCCGACTGCCCCAGACCCCTTCTCCCTTCACCCATCGGCACCATCTGGCACCACGTTGCTTACATTTGGAAAATCACAGTTTAACAAATTATTGGGATGTGAGAGTGTGTCCTATTGCTTCGGTGGTTAAAAGAACAAATTCCCTTTTTTCTGTCTGTGGTTTAACTTTATGTGTTATTGATATTCTTACTTTAGTCCACATCGTGCGCGGTTCCACTGGCAAGCTACTGCGGTATCTGCAGAACTTAAAATAAGCCATTTCTCATGGAAAATGTTAAATTTTTCAGATTTTAGCTGGTCTGCAAGGCAGCTATGTGTGGAGCAGTGAAGAGCTGAAGTTTGCTTCTGATGTGCTTGCGAAAGCTGGGCTGCTCACCTGGAAAGCCACCCTCCTTGATGGGAATGGCCAAGAGCAGGGGCTGCGGCGGCAGAAGCTCGCAGCTCCCGAGCCCGGCTGGGAGGAGGGGAGCAAGGGCAGCGTGTGCTCGTACCCGCTCACATCCCTTCCCAAGGCTTTCGCATATTTAGGATCACTCAGAGCAGTTTTAAGATCCGGGGAGAGGTTTTTGCATTAAGCAGAATGAGTTTCCCATCTGAGCCCGACTCAAGGTGGCAGTGAAAATGGGTCTAGGAAATGAAGCCATGCAGAAGTGTTCACCTTCTAGGAAAACCACCAAAAAATATATGGATTGTGGAATTGCTCTTTGCTGAGATGGGAATTCAGATTTTATCCCTTTTATTACGTTTTATTTCTTGTGTCATTACGGCGTACACAAGCAGATTATTCCCCAGCTACAAAAACAGTTGCAGTGAGATGCTGCAGTTGAAAAGAACAAAACAGGCAACAGTTCAACATTCTCACTTAAGATAATTATGTTAATATTAATGGATATTAATTTCTGTTTATTTTACAAACACTGTATTATGAAACTAGCTTTCAAACTCACACCTCACCAAATGCTTTTCAACAATGATTTGTTTCATTAATTTTATCAGCTGCGTTCCTTATTTTTTTGTAGCACGTTCTTTGCTGGAAGACATTAATCCGTGATAGAGCATCCTAAAAGTCTTTGCAGAGGAACCGAGCTAATAAATGTCGGTGTATAGCCTACCCACCACTCTCATTTTTTTAATTTGCAATGTAATTGGGGCACATAACAAATTTCTGATTTTTAAAATTTTTATTTTAAAGAAATCTTGAAAAATTTCCTTGCATATTTTTTGTTTGTAACACACATGTGTGCCCTCAACATTCAAATGTCAGATTATGTGTGATACAGGTTAGGCAGTAAACCCTATGGTATTATTTTTAGAATACCTATAAAAATAGCAAACACAGGTTAAAGTAAATGTCTTCGCCAAACAGTCAGTGCAGAATTACTTTTTAGCTGAATTCAGTATCCACTATTTCTGAGCTTCTCACCAATAAATACAAAATGCCAATGGAAAGTGAACAGAAAAATATTCTGCAATGCTAGATTGACCTTGTATTCAAAATGCAGAAATGCTTGTGACGTGTTTAGTTGGTTAAAAAAATTCAAGTGCATTAGTGCTTACACCTGAATTAAAAAGAGAACACTGCACACATTGTTATCTAATAAGTATTCTTTAAAATCGTGGGTTTAGGAAATGTTGTGGCCTTCCCTCTCATGGTGAAAGCAGAGAGGGGGAGCTGACACTAAATTTTGTCTCTGATTTTGATCCAGATTCATTCTAGCTAATAGAACCGCTCATTTCTGGAGGATGTTCTGCTCCTAAGGACGGCAGTTTTACCCCAGTGCCCCTTTACCCATCGCAGGGGACATGGGTGGGCAACTGGCCCAAGACAGCAGCGACTGGTACCCTCCAGCGCAGCCAGCTCCGGCCGAGCTACGCCTGGCACGTACATTGTTCTTTAACACTTCACAGAATCACAGAATCACAGAATGGTCAGGGTTGGAAGGGACCTCTGTGGGCCACCCAGTCCAACCCTCCCGCCAAAGCAGGGTCACCTACAGCACGCCGCAGAGGACCTTGTCCAGGCGGGTCTTGAACATCTCCAGAAAAGGAGACTCCACCACCTCCCTGGGCAGCCTGTTCCAGTGCTAACACTTGTGTGCCGGGAGGATTTACGTGCCATAATCAGGTGGCTGCACGCGAGGTTACACCTCCCGGATGACAAACTCTTCTCCAGAAGGAGGGTGTGAAGCCAAGGCGGGGATGGAGGTTGCAGAACCCTCTTCCAGGTGAGGGCAGGTTCGGGGTGAGGGTTTTGCTGGCTGACATGATCTCCCCGAGCAGAACGCCAAGCTGCTTCTGCTCTGTGCTTCTCTCTCAGTTTGCTGTGAATGCTCCACTGGACGCTGAATTCCTCTGCTGAAAACTGGAGACGGAGCTAAAATTCAGGTCTTGCGACCGAACCTCCTTGGGCTGCGCTGGCTCTCGTGGCTGGCGAGTGCTGCCGGCTGTGAATCGGGGTGGGAATGTCGACAGTGAAACATCACAGCAAAAAATGGGTACAGATGCATTTTCTCCCCTCCTCCCAGCTTGCTGGGCCGAATTTCTTCCTCCCTCCAAACAGGACACAAAACCAAAGAAGTCGATAGAAAAAACTGTTGGCTGGACCCTGACTCACCCCTTGGCTTGCTTAAACCAGGCAACACTCATGAGTTAACCCGTGACAGACGTCAGTTTACCTGCATCTCTTTCCCCAGTGTAGACAGAGAACCCTGTTTCTCATATTTCTTTCCCTGGACCTTGGCCAGCAGAATAGAGGTCAAGTACGTCAAGCTGGGTCTAAACTACAGGAAAAAAATGAGCTGCATTTCAACCTTTTCCTCTAACAGAGCGACAATATAATTCATGTTTATATTCCTGCCTTTGCCACCATCCTGCTGTTTGACCTTGGGGAAGTCACTTTGTCTTTTTGGACCTTCATTTCTCCTCCAGCTCATTTCTTTTGCATTTAGACTAGTACAGGGCAACGACAGACTAACATTTACGGAGCGAAATGTGACTTTTGCTGTGTGTTTGCATTGCTACTACATAGTGCATCCTGGACCTGAGGTCTCAGGCAGAACTTCAGGAAGATAATATTACCACAAATATTCCGAGCTATGGGATGAATGTAAAGCAACATCCTGTCTCCAGTCATGCACACACGCTGTGTGTTTTGAGTATTCCTTGCGTGTTTAAGATGACTCAGAAGAATTTGTTCCCAACCACCCGAATTAGCAGGCAGCCTCTTTCATGCAAAGCAGCGCCGTGCCCGCCAATGCCGCCATGCAGCAGGGAAAGCAAAACGCTCGCTCTGCGCTGAGCTGCGATTGAGTTTGTTCAGATTAGACCGGGAGCTGAGCAAACTTGAAATGCCTTCATTTGAGTGAAGCTCCCATTTTTATGGAGATGTTTGGCTGTCTTCAGATCTAATTTCAGGATCCAAACACTCCAATTTCCCCATAAGAATGTGTTCAAACACTGCTTGACTGCTATTCTTCTCCCTTGCCTCAGAGCTGGGAAGTCATCACGTCTGATGAGGATTCATTATGAAGTTGACAATTTGCCCCTTCCCTTCAAAAAATCTCAGCAGAGCTTCATTCCCTTCAGCCCACACTGACTCTCATCCGAAACCTTCCCTGCTGCTTTTAAGAAGCCAAAAATATCTGAACTGCAGGATTAAACCCATCCTCACCCCCTCCAAACAAACAAACAAATAACAAAAGAGGGAAGAAATGATCTCTACGGTAGGGTGATGAATGTAAGGAGCTTATATGTTAATCATCAGCGGAAAAAAATCCCAACTGCTGACACCGCCCTGAAGTCAGAAGGAAGGAAATGGAGAGATCAAGGGAGAATATGGACACTGGGAAAAGAAAATGGGCAAAAGCAAGAAATACAATGTGCCGGTGCGAGAAGCATTCCTAGTCTGCTGTGTGAGAGCGCTGTCAGAGCCCTGTCTGGACTCATTAACCAGATTATTCAACTTTTGAACTCCCGGTAATGCTAGTAGTGAGTCCCCCGGGTACCAGCTCGCCGGCACGGACCTGGGTGGAGGCCCCCCTCCCACAGACCCCTCCATCAGGGTCGGGCTGCCCTGTAGAAGCACCTCAGAAGGCTGGGAGGGAGGAGGACAGACCAAACCGAGCAAGCCCCCCTTCCGTTTGAAGTCCGTGATCTCCTTCATATCCACCACTTATTCAGACATTCATTCCTCCCCATGACTATTTGCAAAATAAAGGCGACGTTTTTAAAAAAAACCACAATCATTATTTTATTTTTTGGGTATCCCTGGTCTGGAAGGAGTTAAAGTAATTATCTCCTCGGATGTCCACAGCAGCCCCACATCCCCGCTGTGCTCCATCAGAGCTGCTGGGGCAGTGTCAGCGATGACTTCACCTCCGTGCATTGCAGCACCGCACAGTGCCCAACTGCTGGAGTTTGCTAATTTGTGTGTTTGCACTCGAGGCCTGCTGATTCAATCATTTTAAAGATGCCCATTTCTTCCAAGCCAGGGATTTTATGACTCTAAGGATTAGAAGCTGTTATCCCAACAAACCCTGGAGCTCTATATATTCTGATTTTATGGTAAGCTTCACTAATAAACTGTTTAAAACATATGCTAATTGTGTTTATTGTATTCTTTAATTATCATATGTATCATTAAAGATGTACTATCCCGTTCGGAATCCTAATACCTAATGCTCTCCTTTTCTTTTTTTTTTTTTTGTAGCGTTGCACAGTACTGCATTACTTTTAAAAAAAAAAGAGAGGGAATAGAGATATATATATTTTAACAAGGAATGCTATTTTCAATTTTCATTGTTTATTTAAAAGTAGAGTCTTTGAATTTAATTTGAAATCTCTCTCCTGAAGAAAGGCAGGCAGGGAATGACATAACAAAACATGGCATTCTGTCTCTATGCATTTTATTCCTTAATTTATTTTTTAAATATGCCTCCCTATAGTCTATTATGCTTAGTTTTCTGTTTTCAGACTGCTCAGAATGATAATTTGCGCAGCCGAGATGGGTTACAAAAGATCAGAATAATCGTCCCCTCATTTTTGTTATAGCTCATTATTCTTATCACACGTAGACACACTCATACACACACTCCAGCACGTGCATAATAAATAAGTGTATTATGTATATGTACACACACCCATGTATACATATGTATATTCTCACTTATTCTTGTGCCAATTTTTTCCCAATTAATTAAGAATTGTTTTTCCAAAGCAAAGATACCAGTTGTCCTAGCTGTGTGAGTAATTTTCACTATTTTGAAGACTGATTTTGATCCTGAATGCGGTTTTACCCTGCCCTTTTAAAATGAGGGTTCCCCTGCATAATAAATATCCTCATATTTAGCACTCACAGTATATTCCCCTCTACCGACCTGCTCCCGACAGCCAAAACAACGTCTCCCAGCCCTGTTCGCTACGGATTGCAATGGCCTGCCCCGATTCCCCTGTTTGCTGCTTCCATTTGTTTCTTTTCTTTCTTTCTTTTTATTTTTTCCACCTGGGAAAACGCAGTGGCATTAACATCAGGGCGTTTCACTCGCTGCTTCAAAACAGAACAGCAACAAAAAAATCCAAGCGTTTTTCAGCTGCGCAAGCCAAGGAAAACGGATGTGGGGAGAAAGACGCATGTGCAGTGAGATTGGTCCTTGGTCATCGATATTGCAGATGAGAATAATAAATCGGTGCAGGCCAGCAGAACGTGGGCTCGCGCGCTGATTACAGGCTCCTGCTGCCTTTCCACTGGGTTGCGCACGTTCAGATGCTCCAGCCTAGGTCTTCAAAGTTCTTTATTCCCCCCACATTTCAGGGACATCCTGGGAAAAACATGAATATCCCGACTGAGAGTTAGTTATGTTTTGGTGCAAAAGAATGAAACCACTGGGCTGCTTCGCTGCTGGCGTAGCAGGGGATTTGCTCTCAGGAATTTATCCATCCGACCTCTTTTATTTTAGTTGGTGAAGAATGCTTCCTTTATAGGTACCAGAGGCTAATGTCACATCATGACTGAAACTGCTTCTGCAAATTGAGTAATATGTCATTTGCATTTGCTCATTCAAAATAACATGGAGAAGTGGCAATGCTGCTCTGTGTTGAAGTTAAAAATCCTATTTCCAGGCGAAAGAGAGTGTCTGCTCGGGTATCCAAGCCAAGATAAAACAATGGGATTTGGATTCTGATAGAGGTCTTTGATATACAGGTTAAATAAGTGCATCACCGGGTCAAATATGATTTAAAAACCCGTATAATTTGGGTTTCCAAATAATGGCAACCAACAGCCGACAGCATTGTCGTCACGTAATCCAGAAGTTAACGCCGGCTCAGATTCTCTTTATGGGGGTGCAGGGTGAATTTAGAATAAGCCTCCTGCATATGTGTTGTCGCTTTTCACTTTCTGGGATCACTGAGAACGTCCTTAATTGTTTATTTTGCCTTTTTGGAGATTTAGTCTGTGTGTGCTCGTTGGTTTGGCAGCCCAGCCGCAGGTGTACTCCAAGCTGCAGGGAGAAACAGTGGATTACACCATGTCAGAATAAAGCCATTGCGATTCCAGACATCTCAGCCATCTGCAGACCAGTTCTGGTCTGATTTTACCCCGGCTGCTGTGGGTTCAGCATTTCACCCTGGCACAGGGGGTGTCGGCGTGTCGGGGGGCTGCTGGGGAGGTGCCGGCACCAAGCCTGCCAGCTTGGGTCTGCCCCTGCCGCAGCCGCTGGAAATGATCGTTTTGCACAGCCCCAAAACAAATTAATGCGTCGCCCTCTCTCCCTATTATATGAATGGATTTTATGCTACTTTTTAAATTACGCTGTTTTCAAACACGAATATATTTGAATGTCAGACTCTAGTACCCAAATAGAAATGTCAAGACCTCTGTACATCTCTGGCATGTAGGAACTAATTTAATCATCTCAGCGAAGCGATTTCAGTTCAGACAATCACTTTGTTTGAGTGGAAGGGTTATGAAGAGGGTGCACAGTCGCAGGAGAGTGCTTACACACTATTTAGGGCCAGGCTTTTTTATCAAAAGAAAACCAAGATGGGCATTTGTTCATGAGTGGAAATTCCCAGCCCCCGCCCAGCTGGTGGAATCAGAGGTAATTGTATCTCAGGCTCAGAAAAATGACGTGTGTACCAAGGAATATTAATTTTCTTTTACAGGGGAAAAAATGGAGGGGGAAGTGGTGGGAAATAATTTTTTTTTATTATTCTATGATTGGAGAAAAAAGGACAATCTTGTGAAATATAGGAAGCCTGATCACTGTGGGTTGCTCGTCTCCCCGAGTGGGTGATCACGCCAGCTGCGCACACAGATAAAGCGAATGGGGGAGCAAAACCAGTTGCAGTTTCACATACGGACGGTGGGACTCCATCTTCTAAAATTCAGCTTAGATGGTTTCCTTTCTCCTTTTTACATAGTGAATTTCAAAAAAGGCACAGGCAGTGCAGGCAGTATTTTTCCCAAGGGATAACTCCTGAGCAGGACTAGCAGAAGAAGCTTGTTCTCTGTGTGGGCCAGCTACCCACAGCAGCCACGTTAGTCAACCATAACCCCGTGTCTTCAATCTGTCTTAGGAAGAAGGAAAGTTCCTCCTAAACTTCTGGGTGAGTTTGGATCAACTCCAGGCCACTGCTGTGCAAAAAATCTTCTTGGGGTCATCAGCAGGAGCACAAAGATTGTGTGGGGAAGACTGAGCAACATCCTACCTCCTTTCCGGGGTTTCTGGAGGAGCAGGGAGGCTTACGATGATTTAGCATCCTCCTAGAAAGATGAGAAAGAGCAAGGGAAAGGGGTGGCTCAGGGCCTGGAGGCTGGGCATAGGGAAGGGATCATGGCAGTGATGCCTGGGGACAGCAGATTTAAGAAAAGAAGGACGAACATCGATCCAGCCGCTCCGCGTGTGGGGAGAATGTTTGACAATGTCCTTTCCCCGAGCGTGCCATCACCTCCCAAACAGCAGCCTGGCACAGTTTGCCCAGGAGCCGATCCAGTTCCCAATGAAGTTGCTGGGAATAAGCATGGATTCAGTGCTGAACACATTCGCCTGCCTTGAATTTAAAACTTTTAGCCCTAATTCTGTCTTTGCAACTAGCAGGACTAAAAAAATAGAAGTAAAATAATTTTGCTACCGTTTCAAGCGCCCCCAAACAAAACAAACTAAAAGAATAATCAGAAGTGCAATCCATTTTGGAGAGCTTTAGTGAAAGAGGCTTAATTTGTTGGATTACTTGTTACAATTAGATGCAGTATAGATGATATCAAATTATATTAATAGCTTTAACATTTTGTAAGTGTTAGTATGAAAACTGCCCAGCCTTGATAATGAAAACATGCACAAGCGAGCTTTGTAAAACAATCAAAAATCAATCCGACATGTCAAGCTGAACATATCAATGAGACAGTTTGCAGTCAGAGGGTTTTCTTATGAAGTGCTGTCAACAGTCAGCGCTACACTTGTCTGATCCGTCCAGCTCCGTTAAGTGGAAAGATTTCTCTTTTTTTTTCTTTTTTTTAACCCAACAGAAGAGAAAGGAAAACCAGGAAAATGTAAGCCACGGTAATTCATCTCAAGTATCCTGAAGGACAATTAGTAACAAAGGCTAGCGGTGGTAAGCCTGCTCTTTGGTGTGGTTTGGAGATCCGGGGCTGTAATTATTGAGCCATCCTGCTGAATAGCACAATCAATGCTTGACGGCTGCGTGGCAGAGCGCCGGTGCGAGGGCTTGAGCTCTTCTGTAAATGAAACGTCAGGCTGGGGGGAGAAGGGGGCCATTGTGTTTACCCGCGCTTTGATTAGCTTTTAGCGAACAACGAATTCTCCATCGACGCAAGGCATTTTAATGGTGTTGTTGGGATCTTTCTTAATAGGGGGTTTGGATGATAGAAAGGGAGGGGGGGAGGCACTGGTGAGGAGGATGAATTTCCCCGACGCCGTGCAGGTGCCGGTGTATGAGCATCCATCCCGGCTCCCCGGCGGCGAGGCTCTTCCTGGCCGGAGCGCGGTCCTCGGCAAAGCCACTCTGGAAGCGACCGTCCGGGATGAGAGCCATGGGACCACAGCGCAGCCCCGCCAGGCTTCACAACTGGCTGGGCAGGTGACATGTTTTTGCACCCGACTACACATTTTTCTGCCCAGAAGTCCCCAAGCCTCCCGCCTCTTGCTCCCTTGAGCATGGCTCTTCCTGATTTGTAACGTCAGGTTTTGTCCCTCTCCCTTTTCTGTGATATTTTCACCCTTTTCCCCCATCTTTCTCAGAAATAAGCTTCTCCCCTGAAGCACCAAGTTCCAGCTTTTCAGCCTTCCCCTTAAACTCCTGCCCAACTTCTCAGAGACACATCTATTCTTGTCATCTCTTGCTTTCTTCTTTTATAGCAGAAATATTCATCAAGTTGCTCTTCAGGACCCTCTGTAGCCTCACTTCTCCCTTTATTTATCCCAGTGCAGGTCCTCATACTGCAAAATCATCCCTTCCTCTGTGCGCTAAAGAGCTCTGAAAGTTCGAGCTCGAGCCAAGGATTTTTTGGGAGAATTTCCTGAGTGCGTGTCCAGGGACTAGGGAACTTAGCAGAATTTTGTTGTTGTTCAAAGGTATTTGCTAATCCCATTTTCTCACCAATTGCAAATATTCCAGGCTCAGACACTGTTGCTAAGTGGGGAAGGGACAGGTGAGCCCAGTGTCCTTGTTCCCACCTGCACACCAGAAGAGCGAACCCGCATTGCCAAAGCACGTAGACTAAAATGTACTTTTTGCTTCTGTGCAGACCCTAACGCTCATCCCTCCAGAAAAGGAGGAATCTCCAGGTGAATAAATACCTGTACACGTTGCTTTGTGCTTGTTTTTGTTGCAGCGGTGTCAAACCACCCCAATGAATGAAGCAGCCCTGGCTATGCTAAGCCTGGAGAAGACGAGTGACAACAGGAATATCCAAATGTTTCGGGAACGCGTTTGCTTTCTTCACTCAGGCCTCATCCAAACAGACTTTTGCAGCCAACCTGTGCAGCGCTAATCCCCCCATAACGAGACTACGCACGTCCTACCCAGACCGCGCTGACGCTGTAGCAGGTACGTGAGATGCCTGCCTCCTGCCACTCGGCTCCGATGGAAAGTTCAGTCCCGTATTGCTCCCTCCAGCCCCCGCAACTGCTCAGCCATTAAGCAAAGCAACGCTGGACACCTGTAAGCTGCTCAGGGCAGGCCCCATACCTTCCCCATAAATCACCACAATGCACCTCCTCGATAGAAGGCAGACTCTGCAG
The DNA here is from genome assembly GCF_030867145.1 of Opisthocomus hoazin. Classification (NCBI taxonomy): domain Eukaryota; kingdom Metazoa; phylum Chordata; class Aves; order Opisthocomiformes; family Opisthocomidae; genus Opisthocomus; species Opisthocomus hoazin. Next base: position 16,846,971 of record NC_134431.1, read on the forward strand.
ATCTAATTGATTAGTAACTATCAGCTAATTACAGGGTAATCACACGATTATTTTTGATTTGCAAACTGAATAGTTGTCATGAGATTGAATAATTGTGCGGGGCAATTTTACACGCAGGCACATACTAATGCTGAGTAAAACTAGATAATCTTAAAGCTGCATGCAGTGGGTAGGATTATTTTATTCCTATCACTGTCTAAGTCCAGCGTGCACATCATTGCATCATGGGCTTACAGGAGAATGTTTGGATCCCATGCTCTAAAGTAAAACTGAAAGATAAGAAATTGCTCTACCAGCATTACTAGAATTAAACGCAAACCCTGAAATCTTTGCCAAGGCAGCATCTTTGCGGCTCTGCCAGCCCAAAGGTAAAACGTGGTGCTTCTGCCTGGTGGAGGCAGGAGGATGGTTTGGGCTGCTCCTCTCCCAGGAGCAGCGGAGGCACGGACACGCCACGGGAGCAAGCACTTGTTAACCCGGGAACTCGTTTGCCTGCAGCCCACGTAGCTGTCACAGCCACATGGCTGCACCTGCAATCAAGTGCAAGCGCTTCGTTCTCCTCCCAAAGCCCGGTCACAAAACGCAGATACGGTGGTTGGAATAATTTGTCCCTTCATAGCTTATTAAAGTTTTGGTGTTGGCAGGAGAGTCACTCAAATCGCAGCAATGCAACCCAAATATTTTCACAGATGGGTTGAACATTGTACCAGTAAGCAATTTGAAGGAATGATTTTCTCTGTTGGCAGTTTGATTTGGAAGGCACTCTGGCTTCTCAATATCTCTGTCCTGGAGAAGACGATTAAACATTTCAAGCCGTTTTCAATGTCACCGATTCAGATTAATCAAATATTGAAAGGATGGAGTTAAAGCTGGAAGTTATTATGTTCTCTTTGGGCTCTCAGTATTGTGGCATCGGACCCGTGGCAGAAATGCTCCCACAGAAGAGTCCTGTGTTTCCTAAATATAGCGGAAATACCAACGCTTCCCTTGGCAGGGATTTCTAAAGCTTCCTAAAGCTTCGTGCATCTCAGGATTCCTGCAAAAAAGCACCGGAACTACTGAAATAGGACTGACTAGTGAAAAAAACACACTTCAGTGTTTTAGAAAAAGTAATATAAAGAACTAACATACGTCTGAATTTAAAAAATGCTTGTATTAATTAGGAGACATATTTATATATGAGCCAAGGTCTAGCAGAATGTACGTGGGAATATTTTTATTTTTTATCCAGGAAAAATTAATACAAGAAACAAACGCCGTCAGCACATTCATGCATGTACAGGAGGATAGCTCAGATCCTCAGCTGATGAAGCCTCCATCATTAGCTGCAATGGAGATATAGGGATGTAAACCCCAGCTGAGGCTTCAGCTCACTCTGTGGAGGTACTGTGGATGCCACTAGGCACTAACTGGGAAGGAAGGAAACCAGAGCACGGAGACTTCATCTCTTTGTGTTTCTTCAGGAAATAATGAAGGGAAGGTAAGCAGAATATATCTGCAAGGCCACACTGCTGTCAGAGGGCTTGGGTAGAGGAAAAACTACTTGGGCTCCACTCTTGTGTTGTACTGTCCTTGGAAGCTGACATTGGCAACTCAGCCCAAGGCCCCAGGTGAACTGAAAAAATGTTTCTGTGCAGGAAAAAAATCTCTCAGAATGAGTTATGTTGGTTTGACATGGAGCCATACGTGCTCACAGCCGGATTTAAAGATAAAAACAAGGAAAAAGCCTGATTCTTTGAGAGTAGGAATATTTTTGCCCCCAGAAGGTAATCTACTGGTAATGTTGCATCTGAAATTAATTTTGAGTGAAACCGAAAGCTGATACATACTCAGTGATCTGAATTTGGAAGAACAGAGACACTTCTCAATCATTTTCAAAATGCCCCCTGCTACCCTCACACCATGTATTTCAGCGTGCACCAACTAAACTTTCTTTGTTTTCCCGGTGTAGATTTCTGTAACTGGAAAATAGATGTATCATGCAAACTCTTTTTTTAATATCTCTGGATTTGAAAATCTCAGTGATTAAACTAAGAATTGCATTAGAATTAGAAAGGAAAGGTTGAAAGCTGTAAGTGAGAAAAAAAAAAGGAAGAATCAGGGTCACCTGGTTACACTCAGACAGAAGCCACATTTCAAAAAACGTACCCTGTAATTTAGTCAAAATGGAAAGGACGGGAAAAAGGTCAATATTGTTTTAAATGAGACTAACAGCTTCCTTTATGTAATGGGTGAACTCCGGTGTGTTTCCGGATGATTGACAATTTAGCTGCTCGGGGAAAAAAAAAGGTTAAACTTATCAGCACACAAAAGTGCCAGCAATTTATTTCTGTCACTTTCCTACAAATTAACCTATTTTAAGGCATTCTGAACCTCATCAGCAAGCCCAGGTGTGGCTGGGAATGAGGGTCACCACCAGGTCCACGTGCCCGGGGTTGACGTGACAGCAGCCCTGGGAGGCGGCAGCCATGCAAAGGAGCTCTTGGGGTGGAAGAGAAGTCTGATGAGGAGAGTTTTTATATTTATAAAAAGCAAAATAAATACTCCATGCTTTCCCAAAAGAGCAAGGTTTGGTCAGCCCGAACGCTAATGTGGACCCACAGATCTGATGCTCTGCATTTATCTGCAAGTCAGGAAGGTTTGAGAGGTGGATGCTCCAGGGGTATGAGCTTGCATAGTGCTGCTACATCAAAAAATATTTAAAGACCTGGGTCCTGCACTGCACAACCCCCAGCTTTCAAACCCTGAGGTCTATGCAAAGAATATGGACAAGCAGAGAAAAGCATGTTGCTAGCCCTGTCCCCTCACACACCTTTGCTCATCTGGCTCAGACACCTTGTCACATATGTGCACGTAACTGGGTTTTTTAGGCTGTCGTCCCCAGAGACAGCACAGAGATAACACCCTCTCCTGCAGCCACAGCATCTGTCTGCTCTGCTGTCCGTCTGTGGTGTTGAACACGTGTTTATAGGTTTATGGACAAACATAAAGTTGGGGTCCCATCAGTGGTGACAGTCGCAAGCGGAGGGATGGCACACAGCTTCACAGAATCACAGAATCCCAGCACGGTAGGGGTTGGAAGGGTACTCTGTGGGTCATCTAGTCCAACCCCCCTGCCGAAGCAGGGTCACCCGGAGCAGGCTGCACGGCACCGCGTCCAGGCGGTTCTGGAATATTTCCAGAGAAGGAGAATCCACAACCTCTCTGGGCAGCCTGTGGCAGGGCTCTGTCACCCTCAGAGGGAAGAAGTCCTTCCACATGTTCAGCTGGAACTTCCTCTGCTTCAGTTTGTGCCTGTTCCCCCTTGTCTTGGAGTCTGGCCCCATCCTTCTGACACCCACCCTGGAGATATTTATAGGCATTTCTAAGGTCCCCTCTCAGCCTTCTCTTCTTCAGGCTGAACAAGCCCAGCTCCCCCAGCCTTTCCTCGTAGCTTCGATGTGAGCCAAGGCAAGGAGGTCTCCCGATCATCTTATGTTTTTACAGAGCAGCTATTGATCAGTCCCTATTGATGTTCCCATGAGATATTGGCTTGGCTTTAAGCTGCATCCTTCTGTGATGAGGTGTTTGGGTGGAACAAGTGGAACTGAGGTGGCGACAGAAGAGAGATGGTCAGCGGCAGGGGCTGGGAAAGACTCTGGCATCACAGCTGCATGGAAATGGGATGGCAAAGCTGGAGAGAGGGTACAGATGGAGCCGGAGGGGGCTGAGTGGGAGGGTGTGCTGAAACCCACCTCCAAAAGCCCCTGCAAGGCGCAGTTCCACACAGGGCAGACGGAAAAAGCCAGAGCAGAAAAGTAACTATTTTTTTCATCATCTTATATGAGACACATGGGCTTCTATGGGAGACACAGGCTTAAACAAGACCTTTAGCATTAACATTTTCAAACAACAGTTGGTCTTTCCCTTCCATGCTAATTACAGCCTTTCTGAAAGACCAGGGCAGGGCCTCCTGTCACCCTGTGTGTACCGGGGCTGTGCAAGGTCCTCTCGCACAGCACTCTGCAATTTCAACAGAAAATAGCATAATTAATTTAAACATAATAGCTACAATTTTACCAACACGAAAGGCTAGTGAATTGGGGGTCCCATACCATTTGTCGCCAGACGTTTCCACGGTCTAGATGCTGAGAAGCATGGTGGTACTGATCTTCATGGCGAGGTGCTCAGCTCTCTGAAAATTGGGTATGTATTACCCGGTGCTGCCTCTCAAAGGGAGCATGAACTGCTTTGATCTAAATCACTCTGTCTCACAGCTGATAGTGCTTTTAACTGAAGCTGTGGTTTTCCCTTTAAAATTCACCTCGTAGATACAGCGGAATCTTTCAATATCTGGATATTTTTTAGTGTCGATTTTAAATACAAGGATGCTTGACTGGCTGCTCTCTACCGTAACAAAGCGCTTAATGATTCTTGCAGATACATCCGCAGGTGACTCTGCCAGTGAGTTAATCAGCAAAAGATGCTTGACACTGTGATATTTTGATCTTTGGGATTTCAATTAACATTCACGGGCCCTTTTTTCCTTTTCTGACCATTTGAAACATCACTGTCAGTGGGTCTCCTTCATACCCAGATTACTCTACAACTAAATACTGCCCGACAGCAAAATACTGACCTCAAATTAGAAGCGAAGACCCCTGTTAAACTTACAGGAGTATGATTTGAATTCAGACCATTAAAATATTTCCACTACTTCTGCTTGATCCTTAATGCTTGTTTTCCTGAATACCTGAAATACCGGTTTCCACCTGCTATAGACACCATTGCCTCTGCCACCACCTCTTGTGCTACACCACTCACACTAGTGAGTACTCGCACAGATGATCCAGAAAACCAGACTGAAAATATGAACTATTTGCATGAAGTGGAGGGGAACCTTTAAAATCTTTTAGAGCTGATTAGTACAGCTTAATTGTCTTTTAATAGAAGTGGCAATAGTAGTAAGAATAAAATATGACGTAAGCAGCTGTAGATTTCCAGGGAAGTTTTCAGGGTCAGGTAAAGTGCTTGGTGTAGGTAGACAGAAAAGACCAGCTTAGGAAGAAAATTAGGAAGGCTGAATTTTCACTTGATCTCTTTTTCCCCTCTGGTTTGAGGCAGTCAAGTGCCAGCTCATGTTAGCAAAATATTAACTTCCAGAAGCCTTTAATAAAGGCCTTCAGTGATCCTAGAAATGCTAAGAAGACCAATTTTGCAGTCTAGGGTATTTGAATCAGTAGCTTTTCATATTGCTGTTGAAGCATAAATAGCCATTGTATCTGCTGAAATTATTTTGATCAACTTATGTATTCACCAAGTGGTGTCACTACCACCGTTCTCGCCATCGCAGTGCTGGAGGAGCGAAGATTCGACGATCTTGACAGGATAATTAAGTATGAAAGCAGACTGGATTTAGCAGGACCCCAGTGAGTCAACAATCCTGATTGTTTCATCATCTCTGCTTTGTGCTGTTCATATCTTATCAGATTAGATAACAATCTGGTATAGCTACGAGTTGAATTACCATGTTGAACTGCACAGTTAGACCACACGAAAAACATCAATACACATTTAAATAATCCCATTTTCAAACTCAGATAAGAAATGGCCAACCTCTACAAATCAAAGGCATATCCTCAGGCTAAAATGAAGAGTGGTCTGATTACCTATTCAGTTATATCAAAGTGCAATAATCAAATGCTATTGCCAATATAACGCAAAGGCTCTTCTAGCAGAACAGTAACACGACTGCCCTCGTGACAGCAAATTTCAGAGAGAAAATTCACGGGTGGCGAATTTCAAAGGTGAGGAAGGGATGTAGCCAGGTAGCTTCCACAGAATTGAATGCTTTCAGTGTCTCAGAGCGTCCTCCTCACCCACTTTCCTCCTTGCAGCACTCACAGGGCTGTTGTTCTCAGTCTCCGGTGCAGAAGGTCGAAGGGTCTCCAGGCAGCAGGTCCCCCAGTTTCTAACCTCTCCATTACCCTCCCTGGACACAGAGTCTCTGTTACCAGCCCACAGACACAGGACCTCTTGTTACTCCTGCTCTGTCTTCCCAAAATGACCTAAGCTCTCCCAGAAGTCCCATTTTACAGGCTTTTCCACTGGAGACTCCCCAGCCTCTCCCCACCCATTGATGCAGGTGGTCAGATGTGACCTCCTGGGAGGTGGCTAGGCCATGGTACCTGTAGGATCTTCTCCTCCCACATCTCTAGGGAAGAGGTTGTGGGCAACAGGCTTGAAGGATCTAGCCGACCTGACAGGGCACCCAGATGCTTTCACATCTCAGGCAGCCTGCGAGGACCCATGGAGACCCCCCTTTGGAGACCTCCCGCTCTTCCCTTTTCATCTCTTCTATCTATAACAATATGAGAACCGACCACAGTTTCTACTTCCACGAAGGTAAATTTCCCAAGTTGCCCTGTCTTTAAAAGGCCCTCACAAAAAGGGTCGCTCTCTTTCTTTTTCCCTTATCCTCTCTCTAAAAAAGTTAAAACACAAAGCTCCAACACTTTGATCTCATGATCTCACATTTCCTATTCTCAGTAATGCTGTGGCGCGTGTAATGTCTTCTCTTTAGCAGGGGACAGAGGACTTGAAGGGCCGTGCTGTTCCAACAGATTCACACAGCTGGGAAATGTATTAATGGAAACGAAATTATTTCTGATTTGTCCTGGGTTGAGAAGAGAATTAATCCCGGAGAATATGAGTTAGAGACAAATGTGTGGCCATCTTCATTGCAGTCACAGTTTCTACCACCCTGCTAGATCCAGATACCACCTGGAAGCCAGGCAAAATTCTGCATTAAGAACCCTGTTGTTGAGAATTAATATTGAACTAAATAAAAATTAAACAGGAATCAATTTGAAGTACTACCAGTCATTCACCTTCCTTCCTCCTCCTTTCCCCGCCCCTCGCACGTTATCCTCTGATCTCTTATGCAGCTATTTGCAAACTAACCATTAGTTGTCAGTCTCCAGCCATGCACTGCCGAGCTGGCAGCCGGAGGATCCCACAGCTGCTCCGGCAGCAATCCGGCTCCCGTACAGCCACCGATGTGCTCGCAGGAGCGTGGACAGCCCACATGAGGACACGCGTGACCCCCCAGAGCAGAGAGCCACTGTCATTAATGAAGGATACCTGGAAATAACAGAGTAATGATCCCAGAACTGAGCTCCTCTCTTCCCTTTCTGCTTCCAGCACAAAAGCAGCCAGCTGATGAGCAACACGGCCAAGCCGATGAGCCGATTTCCAGCTGTGGCACCGAAACCTGTCACGGCATTGCCAGGGTGGGGGGACAGCACACACCGAAGAAGCATAGTGTGAGGGGAGCCTTTTGCGCTTTAGGTTTCACCAGTGGAAAGTTGGGCGAGGAGAGGGGCATTAGTTATTTTTTGACCCATTTGGCCAATTATTTTCAAAGTTTGCTTTGCTGAAAATGCTTTTCAGTCACGACATTCTGAGAGGAAAGAGTGAAGGAGCGTATATTTCCCATAAATCTTTAGATTTCAGTAAAATAACCCTTTTCCTTTTATATATTTTTCTAAACTGGAGAACTCTCTGCTGGGTTTGTTCAGAAGCTCTTTGGCTGCAGATTAGATCCCGCAGCAAAGGATATCTACAAAGTTCCAGAGCAAATGGAAGCTGGCTTGGCAATGTGCATCATCCTCGTGCTGAAACGACCAGTCTGCAAGGTACAAGTCAGGATGGTAATAAATACGGGCTATGGATTTTCTGGGCACTCATCTTGAAAAAGAGCTCACTGTAGACTGATAGGAAAGGAAAGCGTCAGAGTGAAAATACCTTTGGTGTGCTGATGCTGGAAGCAGATATGTGAATAAACCATAACTTGATCTGTTAAACTGCTATCTCTTCATGGCTTATATACCCTTCAGGACATGGTTCATCTGACCAGGAATGGTCAGAGAATAATTTCCCTCAAGGGCCATGGCGTAAGCTTTGGGAATAATTGATTTTTTGAGTGGTGGCCAAATCGCAGGGGTGTGTGCATGAGTGCTTCACTTTGGGTTGAACGGAGCACATTGTTCAATCCAAAAAAACCATTTGATTCCTAAACCTTTCTTTAAAATAAAATTTAGCCAGAACTTAAAAGAAAACATGATTTTGAAAATTTGGAATTATGTAATTTAGGAAAATTCTTAAAAAAATCCTAATTCAATAGGATTCCAATTTCACCTTTGCCAGCTAAAATGATTTACGAATTCAAGCCATATTTAGTGAACACTTTCGATTAATGTTGAATCTGATCTTTAGTGACTAAACCATCCGTCCAGTGCATTTTCTGGGACCACCAGTTGTGACAGTCATTGGACAAAAAGCCAAATCCGAAAGACGCTTTTGGGCATGGTGGCATTTAGAACCTGCCGGCTTTCCGAGCTCAGAGGAGGAGAAATTCAGCTCCTGGCTCCACATAACTCAGAGGGCTTTCCCCGTGATGCTTCACCCTGCTATGCAGAGCAGATACTGGGAGCTGTGCTCGGCAGCGTGCGAAATCCCAGTGCTTCGTTCTGGTCTCCTTGATGGGTGCTGGCACCAGAAACCAACATTGTCCCTTACAACTTTCCTATTGCCCTTACGTGACACAGGTGCGATGCCAAGAGATCAGTCAACTCCTCAGTTGCTGCTCTTTCCCCCCAGGTGCCCTTGTTTGAAGTGGTGGCCCCGGGAGACGACACGGAAGAGAGCGTCCTCGGAGCCTCGCAGGCTGGCTTTTGGGATGCTCTTGAGGGTCTTTTGATTCTACGATTCTGAGCTGGAGAATTTGGCTGTGCGGCTCCTTCAGACCATCAGACCTCATGATATTCCCCAGGACTCCTGCATGCCAAGGTTAGAGAGACATTTCCAAACCAAGGGACAACATACCAAGGAGACAACTATGGATGGGAAACAAAGTGGGTTTTTTTTTCATTTAAAAATGTATTGATATATACATTGATGAGCTAAACTGACAAGCTGTGCTTCAGAAAATAGTAATTGCATCCTTAATAATATTAAACCTGACACCTGCCTTGGCCGATAACACGCAGTCCTGACACTACTTAGCTAACAATTACGACACATGAAAAGGATGAGGGGGAAAACAGTATTAAACTGAATCTGCATTTTAAAGAACATAAAAATAAAAAGAAAGACTGTTAATTGTCTAACACTTTGTTAATTCAATCAGGCATGCAATTTAAAAATAGCTTTGCTTTTTCACTGAAAGAGGAATTAATTATGATTTCTTCCTGAGTCCCATACAGGAGAAAAAATATTTAGGACAGCCATGGTGCTCTGTTTATTAACAAAAGCAGAAAACCCCAATGCTAATTGGTATCATAATCACAATTAGAAGAGATGTTGTCCTCCATTTGAAAAAGAACAGAGCGCGACATAGCTGAAGGATATTTTTGCAAAATGATAGACTCTTCAAAGGTGCAAGTGAAAAAGAGGGTCTTCTCTTTAATGATATAAAGCCCTGTTATCTTGTTTAAATGGCATAACTTTGCAAAAGACACCATAACATTTCAACCTTTTAAAATGTCAGTATTAAAAAATACGTATCACGAATAGCTTCTTAATACACTTCCTTTTTTTTCATTTTCCCTCATTGGGTTTTTTTTTCCCTTTTTTTTTTCCCTTTTGTTTTTCTTTTTTTTTTTTTCTGAAGGGCTTATGTAGAACTTGCAACTTCAAAGGAAAAAGGAAAGGAAACAGCAAAGATGCTTCAAGGTGATCTTGAGTCTCACAAAATGTAAATAGATTTAGAAGCAAATTTGGCTTTGCAGGGTTTCGTTCCCTCTGTGTGCATGTTTGTCTGTGCTTTAAATAAAAACCACAGCCATCCTTCCAGCTGGGTACATATTGTCTCTAGCTCTGAGGGCCTGCAATGGAGGTCCTCCCTCTGCCGAGATCTTTCCCAGGTTGACTACGCAGAGAGCCGGTGCCATGACACAGGGTGCAGTGCAGACCTACGTGAAGGTGCCAGGAGGTTGGGCTTATTTATTTATTTCTTGGAAGGGCACCTTAATCATCACCACATTGCTGCTTACCCCCCCTTTTTGTTTTATCTTTGCAGTCACACTTAGGTTTCTTCAGGGAAATAAATCTGTGGCTCAGTGTAACAAGGGAAAATTATTTTTTCTCAGTTTGCTGCCTGCACACGGTGAAACATCGTATGATCACCTGTTTCCAGCAACAACGGTGACAAAAAATGAAGGGCGAAAGAAAAGTGACAGTAAACATCCCTCACGCAAGTGTTAGGAGCTGGCTGGACGGGGGAGCCTCCCTGTTGTCACAACGGATAGCTGAGCGTGCAGGAGTTGTCAGGGATTACCCAGAAGCAGGCTGAGTCCGTGTCTGGCAGCAGGGTTTGCTATTCTTGATTTCAAGATTTGACCTTCCTCACCAGTGACCAAAAGCTCACGTGGATTCCTTGAAACAGCTTTTTGGGTGGAAACCCTGCTTCTATTCACCCAGGAGTTCTGCAGTTGATTTCCCAGTTCAAGAAAGATGAGGAGCTACTGGAGAGAGTCCAGCAGAGGGCTATGAGGATGAGGAGGGGACTGGAGCATCTCTCCTCCGAGGAAAGGCTGAGGGAGCTGGGCTTGCTTAGCCTGAAGAAGAGAAGGCTGAGAGGGGACCTTAGAAATGCTTACAAATATCTTCAGGGTGGGGGTCAGGAGGACAGGGCCAGGCTCTTTCCAGTGGTACCGAGCGACAGGACAAGGGGCAACGGGCACAAACCGAAGCAGAGGAAGCTCCAGCTGAACATGAGGAAGAACTTCTTCCCTCTGAGGGTGACGGAGCCCTGGCCCAGGCTGCCCAGAGGGGCTGTGGAGTCTCCTTCTCTGGAGATATTCCAGACCCGCCTGGTCGCGGTGCTGTGCAGCCTGCTCTGGGTGACCCTGCTTGGGCAGGGGGTTGGGCTGGGTGACCCACAGAGGGCCCTGTCAACCCTGACCATTCTGTGATTCTGTGAAGCTGTGATTCAACGGGGTCACAACTGTGCTTTGGCTGCAGACATCTTGCAGAATGGGATTACAAAGTCCAAAAGGGGTGGGGAGTCCCCCACCCTTTGATTTCTGAAGGTTGCTGTGTGGGACGGGGGGGAAAAGCAGGGAGGTCTGAGCTGCCGCTCTGGGTTCTGCCCTGGTCTGGCTGGATCAGCTCTGATGGCAATCCCGCACCGTACGTGGCTTTCGCTTACAGAAAGCAACAACGACAAATCTAAGAACCCCAAACCAGGAGTTTTGGTACAGTTACATCAACATGTGTATCTAAATATATGCATGTGCATAAGTGCATATACATATAGGCACGTGTATATACACAGTATATACATGCACACTCACACACACGTTGATGTACATGTATGTATAGAAAGCTACACGCTAATGTTAAACTGAGTATCTGAGAACACAGATGACTATAACTTAGCTTGAAATGTGGATTTTATCCAGTATACCCATGCACCTTTATCAAATAATCAATGGCATTGAATATACGCAATATAAGCATATGCATTTATCTATACATATAGAACATGTTATATCTATACATATAAATGGATTATTTACAAAGTGTTTCTCAAAAGATAGTGACAGTTCATCATATTGAAGGTGCAGTAGTTTGGTTAAAATGACACTGTTGAGCCCCTAGGGTCTTTTTTAATAAATATATTTTTGGCTTCTGCCTTCTGGAAATATGCACCAGGTTTTGAAACTCCTGAAAAATTGATTTGCTTTTTTATTGCTGCTTAGCCCACACTACAGGCTGGACATATTTTCTTCTTTTAATTGAATCTGCCCGTTACACTGCACAAGTGCCAGGACATCAATTTAATATTGAGACTTTTTTGTGAGCTTTCAAGCACACGAAAAAAACTTATTTTTTGTGCTTGGATGTTTCTATTTTGCTCCTCAGAGTTCTGATTTGTATATTAGCATTACAGAAGCTGTCCAAGTTGTGTGATATTCCTTGGGAGAAAAAGATATAACACACTAGAGGAATTTACTTTTTTTTTCTCTGCTGCTGCTTTCCTGCTGTAGCTTATCTTCTTAACAAAGACAGGACTACAGTGGGCTGCACAATCTGAGTAAAAGCACTTTAGCTGAGAGGCGCACCAATGGGTAAGAACCGAGAGAAGATAAACATCCCCACATCGAGAGGCCCCGCGCTGCAGGAAAGCGGTGCAGGAGGGAGGGAAGTGCAGAGGCTCTCGAGAGCAGCGAGGGAGTCTCTGGCACCAAAGCGGGGTTCTGCCCTGCACCGCTGCGATAATCGTCTCGGGGACAAGTGCTCACCTGGCAGACGTTAAAATCATCTTTGAAAATAATTATGCCAAAACAGCAACCCGAAAAACCCAGCGAGCCCGAAGTGCCTGGTCCTGGTTCGCAAAGCGGGCTGGCAGCAGTGGAGTCGCTCGCTTGCAACGAGCACGGACGGTTGCAAAGCAGCAGCTGATGCGATAACGTGGGCAAAGAGGGGTCGGGACGAACGTGGGAGCTCAGGAGCAAGACCTGCTTAGTGACACGCAGAAGCAGGTTTCAGCTGCGACCGAGGCAGTTCTTGCAGCCCTCATGCCTGCAGGTCCGTAGGGCGGAGTGTCCCGGTGACGGAGTGGTGGGGGACCAGACAGCTGGACATGTTCCAGGTCAGCTGTAAAAACTTCATCATGTTGAATGAATTAAAGCTCTGGATTAACTTCTTGGAGAAGGGAGAAATGAGCAGTATGAAGCAAATGGAGCTAAAGGTGCTGTCTGCAATAATTTCCCTGTATGTAATCAACATAGTTACTTCCTTGAAAATCCCACACACAACAGGCGTGCTGGAAGGGTGCAAAGTGGGATTTACGTTGCTCGTAGTTTGATGCAATCTAGAAAATCAGTAGGGCGAAGAAGATTGGTGTGCACAAAGAGAGTTAGACCAGCACAACCTTCTCTGGCGCTCGGAAAGGCTCTAGAGGCCTGCTCCTATTCCTAATTCTGGAATGCTCCTGAATCCAATCCTTTATTTTACTCGCTGCATTATTATTTCAGGGTTTCATCCATCATCTGTCAAACAGGAGCAGGACAAGCCCTCAGAGCAGCTGTGCTTCCCTGCAGTGCCCCTTTACAGCCTGCACAGCGCAGGGCTCCGAGATTGCCATCCGGGTTTAGGACAAATAACTCAATATTAAGAAACTTTATTTAAATTATTTTGTTCTGCTGCCATGAAAGCCCATGAAATAAGTATATTGTACTGGGGAAAAGGAGATATTCATTGATACAGCAGAGTCCGTGTGTAATTAAGGTACAGCAGACGCACACCGATGCAGTCAATCAGTATCAAGGAGTTTCCACTTGTGCATCACTTTGATGTAAACCCTTTTCCCCACTGGATCAGATAAAATCTCAGCTTCAGACGACTGTCTGCTTCCAAACCCAGAACAGAGCAGGGCCTCCACAATTGCAGAGAAATCAAAAAAAAACCCTACACATTAAATGAATTTGAGAAATAAAAAGAAATGCCAGAGTTATTCCAACAGGATTGCATCATGTGCCAGTGATGTTCCTGGGCAAGGAGGGGGCAGCCCCAGAGCAAGTACTATTCATTATTATTGATGAATATTCTCAGGAGAAACAGAGGATGTTGCTTAACGTCTTGATCTAATATGCCATCAGAGAAGAGGGAAAAAATAGAGTGAAAGAAGTCCTCAGACGCAAAAGCTAAGGAAACTTCTGAGCTGTGGCTGGTCCTTTAATTACCCGTGCTGTGAGGGAGGAACACACAAAGCAGAAGATGGCTTCACTGAAAGTCCTTTGAGCTGAAGTCCTTTTACTAAGGCACTCTACTTGTTAAAGCTGTAATAATGTCACCTGGAGGTTAGCTTTTTTATTAGGAATTAGAGTCACAGGAACACTTAACACACACTTGTGCATCTGATTTGCCGTGCAATTGGCATAGCTACCTGTGCCAGTTGGGGAGGTGCAGGTAGGAGCCCATATATTTGTGCAAGGAATTATTAGGTTTGTAGAGACAAACACAATAAAGACTGGAAAAAGAAAAGGTCAGAAGAAGATCTGGCTCCGGCATGGAATAGATATCATGCAGACAGAGCCAAGGATGATCAGGGAAGCTTTGGGGAAAGAAACACTTATGGCCAGCAGACCGACAGACACGGGTGTGCTGCTACTTTGCAAAGTAAGAGATCGTTTTCCTCCAAGTCATATGGATGCCCGGGAGAGCAAAGCCAGCTGATGCGGCACTTCAGTGGCTGGTCAGGCAGGTTCACAGGTGCCTAGTCGTACCTGCTTACCTGCTATCCACTCTCCAACATCATTCAAACAGTGCATCCAGTTGCGAGAGAAACCCCGAGTTACCCACAGCCCTTGAGACGCCTCTCTGCAACCGCTCTGTAGGACGTGTCCTCAACCGATCTCTGATGGCTGTGTGGACTTGTAAGCTCTGGGGACCAGGAATTCCCCTGTCACAGACTTCTACATCTCTTTGCCCTGAGTGGGGACCCAGAAAGTGCCGTGGGTCCTGCTGGGGAGCTCTGGGCTCTCGGGGGACCTTGCAGTGCGTGCCGGGGATGCTCTGCCACCTGTACGCAGGGCTCCCAAGCCCTGCATACCCGTAAAACCCCTCCCCAGCTGCCTGCAACGGCGGAGGACCACAGCAGCCAGCTGGCAGGCGAGGAGAACAGCAAGCAAAGCAGGCAGAGGAACCATTAGGAAAATATCTCTGGCACGGAGCCTGGCAAGCGCGTGGTGCCAGCGCATGGGGAAGCTGCAGGGAGGAGGGGTGGCAGGATGATGCCGGGACTGGCCCTGAGGTCCAGGTGACAGCAGGGTCCCCAGCTTCATCCTTGCTTTGGCTACAATCTCTACTCCTTCCCGTGGAGGCCGATGTCCAGGCTATGGAGGTGCAGCTCCCCGGGCTTTAGGGAGGTTGCTGCAGTGAAGAGCGGGCACGAGAAGAGACGCGAGCTCAAGGTTTCAGGGTGGGTGCAGGAATGGAGCTTGCAGGGTGCCGGCCAAGGCAAGGGGACAGGCAGGGAGCCATCTCCCTTCACTGAAAAATGTAGGGAGACATCGGATTAGCAACACCAGGTTCTAAATAATCTACAGGGTGACAGCACCCAAATGACCCAGGCTGGACGATCTCCTGCCTGCTGCTGTACAGATTCGCTCTGCTCGCACCGCCCCGTGCAACCCCTTGCTCCATCAGCAGCAGGGAAAAGTCAGCGCCTGGTTCTCTCCTCCCTCACAGCTCATCTCCCCCCACTGGTTTTGTTAAATGCAGCACATTTCCGAAGAAGCAGATTTTAATTTCAATAAACTCTGTAAGAAATAGATCAGCGCTAAGGAGGGGAGCAACCACAGGAAGTGAGTTTAACTGCTCGGCTGCAGAATATTAATAGGATAGAATGTTATTAGAATAATTTTTCACCATTTATTAGAATAATTTTTCATCATGAATAATAAATTAATAGAATAATTTAGTAACAATAGCCCTCTGTTTGAAAGGGTATTTTATTTAAAAGTCGCTTGAAAAGTGGCATTTGGCGAGGTGGGATGGGGAGCAGACCCAGGGTGGAGCAGGGCTGCACCACGCAGGGACTCTCTGCTTGCCTTCATCCCCCTCGATCTGGGCGACCTCCAGGAAACCCACCCAGGTGAGTCCATCGCTGCTGATGGCTCTGTGAGGGTCTTGCTTGGGGCAGCCGAGATGGCTGCACTGGAGGGTTTAACTCCAGGGACCCTGCAGCTCAGGCCTGCTCCCGCCCAGCTGCGCATCACCTTGCATCCTCTGCAGCTCCACATCCCTGTGGAAAGTCTGTCTTTCCTTCCAGCAGCCTGCGAAACTGGGAAATGGCCACATCAGCTCCTGGGTAGCTTAACGTGGCTTTAACCCATTGCTTCCCCATCTTGCAGTGCGACATTGATGCCCATCGCAGTAGTTTTGTGCAAGCCAAGAGGTCTCTCTCTCTCTCTCTCTCTCTCTCTCTCCCTGTTTTTTTTATTTGCATCTGTGTGGAAGATAATCATTCCTCAGAAGGCTATTCACACCACAAAAGCACAATGACATTATTCTCTCCCTCTCTCCCTTTCTACTGTTTTACTCTACAACTGACAATTAATGTTAGAAAGAACATGAAATGGAGGAGAAATTACAGCAATTTATCAACTGAAATTATAGGTGTAGACACATGTCAGCAGTGGAAACAGTTTCTATCAAAATTAAAGTATTTAGAGATTTTCCTCAAATTTCAAATTATGCAAATCCCATTTTTGTGATACGCTGGTACTGTAGCTTTAATTGCAGGATTACCAGCAAGCTGCAAACTGCACTTGTAACCAGCATTCAGCTCTTCGGAGAGCGGCTCCCTTCTCTAGCACATCTTATTAATTCAACAAAGTTCCCATCTCTTTAACAAATTAAAGATGTTTTGCAGAACAGGCAGTGGTTTTCTTGGTTTCAATCTGTCACGAAGGACCCTGCTGTTTGCAGAGGTTACTCGACAGCTGGATGAACAGACAGGTTTGAGTCCAAACATGAATTCAAATGCATGTTTATACATAAAACATATTTATACAACAACATCGCAGGAACAGCTTGTGCTGCTGAAGTTTCTACAAGTCCCTTTATGGTGAGGACACTGTAACTGAAGAAGGAGAAGAAATCTGGATTTCAGCTTCTTTCTCCAGATCTTTCTGGATCAGTTAGAGCTGCCCTGTGACCCCAGGAGATCACAGACGCTTCCACAAGGGAGGAGCTTACTTTTTCCCTAGAAATAACCTCTGTGGCTGGAAATCCTCATGCCAGCAAGTCTAACAGAGTACGCTCCTGAAAAGCAGTTTGGTCACTGCCAGCCTACTTAGAAGGCACAATATTCAGGATGTTATTTCTCTCACTTCCCCCATTTTATGTTCCTCGGTGCAAAAGGAGCCAAGGATGAAGCACAGGAGCAGGCAGTAGCTAGGAAAGGTATCTGAATAGTGGAGATTGCCAGGAGACTGCCAGGCTGAAGAGGGGAGATGTGATGTGCCGCACCGGAGCCCGAGACGTCCCTGCATCCCTGCGTCCGAGGTGCATCCCTGCTGCGCAGCCCGCTGGGATGCTGTGGTTCCACTCACACCTTCTGCAGAGCCAGGATGAAGGAGAGCAGACGGGAGGAGAGGAGAACATGTTTCATCTCCAGAGGAGAAGCAAAGAAAACTCTCTGGGTAGCTGTTTCTTAATGCCAGACACTGCAGGAAAAGGAAAGAAAACATCTTTTTCTCAGTGTGTCCCATGGAAGAAGAGTGGGGCTACACTCTGCTGCATCTGCCAAGCCATGGGATAGCGCCGGGGCGCTGACACCTGGGATACCTGTACATCACCCGGTTTAATCTGAGTCGTCCCTTCTCACATATCCAAGTGCAACGCTCTAGCATCAAGCTGTGTTTCTTCGGCAAGGATGCCGTTTAATGCAAGAACACGTCCAATGCTATTCAGTACATCAGGATGAAGGGTCACCATCCTGCAGGTACTGTGGCTGAAGATCCTTCCTCTGACTCAGCTGGAGAGTTATCAGGCCTGGCTGTAGAAGATCGCATGAAATTGGTAGAAATTGTGGCAGGACTGTGAGCTCCATGCACAGAGGAATCGAGTTTACGCTCAAAAGCAAACTACACCAAACGGGGATGGATTTTTCATGCCCTTGGCTTGTTCATCTGCTGACTGGACGGGTGACACGCAGCCACCCTGCAGAACATTGGAGATAAGCTAACATTTAATTCCCCTTTCTTGAGTGTTCTGCCAGTGATGAATTAAATTGACACCAAAGTGAAGTAAAAAGTGGCACAAGCGTCCGAGGTGCATCAAGTCATTTAATTCGAACCCTGTTCTGATGACAATCCCCTGGTGCTGCAGCAGCGTGTGGGTGCTGCACCCAGCTGTGGCTGTGGCATCGCACCCATCCAGTCCAGCAGTGCCCACGTCTGCCGTCAGCTCAGTTGTACACCTGCTGTTTTTGAAAACTGCTTCTTCTAATGTGCGCTGGCAGCCCAGAGGGCCAACCGTGTCCTGGGCTGCATCAAGAGAAGTGTGGCCAGCAGGTCGAGAGAGGTGATTCTGCCCCTCTACTCTGCTCTGGTGAGACCTCACCTGGACTACTGCATTCAGCTCTGGAGCCCTCAGCACAAGAAGGACATGGAACTGTTGGAGCAGGTCCAAAGGAGGGCTACAAAAATGATCCGAGGGCTGGAGCACCTCTCCTGTGAGGACAGGCTGAGAGAGTTGGGCTTGTTCAGCCTGGAGAAGAGAAGGCTTCAGGGAGACCTGATTGCAGCCTTTCAGTACTTAAAGGGAGCCTACAGGAAAGATGGGGACAATCTTTTTAGTAGAGACAACAGTGACAGGACCAGGGGTAATGGTTTTAAACTAAAACAGGGTAGGTTTAGGCTAGATATAAGGAAGAAATTCTTTACAATGAGCGTGGTAAAACACTGGAACGGGTTGCCCAGAGAGGTAGTGGAGGCCCCATCCCTGGAAACATTCAAGACCAGGTTGGACAGGGCTCTGAGCAACCTGATCTAGTTAGTGGTGTCCCTGCTCGCTGCAGGGGGGTTGGACTAGATGACGTCTAGGGGTCCCTTCCGACCCAAAACTTTCTATGATTCCATGATTCTATGATCATGAAATGCACGGTAGCTATTGCACGGTAACATCCAAGCTACGACCAGTGGGTCTCCCTAACCAATGGGTTTCTTATAATATTTTTTAATATGGCCAGCCCAAGACACAACCAGATGCCTGGGATCTATTTGCATATGCCAGGCAATGCAAGGCTGCTGACAGTCACTGTATCCAACTTCAATAACCATGATATGCTCCATCTGCTGACGCCCCAGCATAACAACAGTGGGGAGCTGTACTGCCAGAGGCACTACCCTTGAACAGCTGAATGGCTGAACAGCTGGTAAATCACCGAAGGACACTTTCCAGAGAAGAGCAGGGTTGTTGGCCCCACTTCTCGTCGCACACACATAGGGGAGTGGAGGAAGAGGAGCCGCGGAGGCAACGACGTGTTATCGGGGCAGCCTCAGCGAGAGCGTTGGTGTGCTCTGCACCCCCAGGAGCCATGAGCCAAAGAGCTGGTGAATTGGTTCAGGTGAAAGGAACGTTTTAACTGGAAAAATAAGTTATATGCAGGCCACCATGCAACAAGATGGGGTAGAATTTAACCTTCTAGGGATCCAGTAATGATGCTGCACGTGTAGCAATAATCCTCACTGATATTGTTCGTAAAAAGAGTGATGGTTTCTGAGCTGAGCACCTGGGAACAGGGAGAGAGGCCAGAGACAGCCTCGTCCCTCTGTGCAGAGGAGACGAACACCTCCCAGCTGGGCTCCCTCGACAGGCAGCTCCCAGCAGGCTGCAGGATCAGGATCAGTTCTCCTGTTGCTTGGTGTGGGAGCTTGAGGGAAGACTACAGATTGGTTTCACCTGCAATTGGGAAGGGAAAGCAAGAGGGAAAGGAAAAGCGAAAGGGAAGGGGAAATAATAAAAAGAAATAAGGAAAATAAGGAAAAGAGGGAAGGGAAGGGAAGGGAAGGGAAGGGAAGGGAAGGGAAGGGAAGGGAAGGGAAGGGAAGGGAAGGGAAGGGAAGGGAAGGGAAGGGAAGGGAAGGGAAGGGAAATCAGGGAAAAGAAAGAAAAGAACAATCATTGGGAGAAGAGGGAAAAGGAGAATTGATTCAAGCATTTTTTTTTCCAAAATAATTCAGTGATTCTCATTCAGCTGGTGCTTTTCTTAAAGACCAAAGAGCCTATATGATAAGCATATTTTACAAATTAGGTAGCGATTTATCCCGCTTTTGTTTTAATGATTGAAATGAATGATGTCGTGCCGCTTGCTGCTGCTGCTGCATTCAGCGCCTGCTGTTCTTGGGAGCTGAAGACACCAAGAAATTTGCATACTTAATGCCGGGAACTGGCACAGACTAAATAGCTTCTTTTCTTTCCTCTGTGTTTGTAGATTTACTGTAGTGCTGGGTTTAATCAAAGGATTTTTAAAGCTGTCCGTGTGCCGTTTCACAATGCTGAACTTGCATGTGACAAAGGCAGCTATTTATTACTTATCAGCTTTATGGCAAGTACCACAGGCTACTCTAATTAAAGGTATAGGGGCTGCATACCTCTGCAGAAAAAGGCACTGGCCGGTTAACATTTCTAATCCCTAATCAAGGCATGGCATGGATTCATTTTTTTTTGGTTTTGTTTCTGGTTAAATATTCAGCAATAGGGTTAAGGTTAGGGAGGGAGCTAAGCCAAGAAGGTCCTTTTGGATGGGATGTGAACTTCCAGGCGTAGGGGATGAGCTCTCCATGTGGATCCTGTAGGCTTCATTGCTTGAGGTGCTCTACACCTTCACCTTCACTGAAGCAGAATTGGCTGAGACATTGTCTTCTGCATGAAACGTCACCAAAACAGGTTGGATTGTTAAGGCAAAAATGTTCCATGGAGACAAATCCATATCAAACATCTCTCCTGTGGGCTTCCCTGTTTATTTCTCACGTGCACATGAGAGAGAGCAGAAAAGAGAGAGCTGTCATACTCCATCAGTTGATTTGGGGTGAGTGGATCATCAAGCAGAAGATATAGAGCGAAAAGCTCTTCCTGAGAAAGAGTTTCATCCTTGCATCTTTTATGACTAAGACCACCACCCCAGAGATCAGGTTATGGCCCGGAAGACTCTTCTATTTATTAAGATAATCCAGCAGTCCCAAATCTAAAGAAACCTTCTAATGATAGCTAGCTTTTGAGTGGAGAACTAATGTTTTGATACAATCCTTAGTCTTTAAAAACCAGTCCAAAATTCTTTTTTTTTTGGTTCTACCACAGACACAAATAAACGCTGAACTTTGGAGGATGCTCACAGAGTGGAAATATCCTATTGTGGACAGCTCTGAGTTCAAATCAGTGCCCACGAAGCCCTGCAAGCATAGCTACACTGGCTGTAGTGAAAGCAGGATTGCCCCTTATTTACTATCAGCAAATTTAGGGCTTCCTTCAAAGTCAGTAATAAATTTCCACTGGAAAATTATTATTATTTTGAACAGCAAGAAAACACATTTTCCTCTCTACGTGTTTTCCAACCTAAAGAGACACAACACAGTGCAGCGGAGCGCAAACAGAATTAATCCCTTGTCGAGGCTGGTCCTTAAAGAGGCAAACTTCTTAAAAATAAATAAATAAATTGCCCCCTCCCCCCAACATCTGCTGGGAGCACTCGGAGATAACTGGCAGCTTGAACAATAACTCCGAGGACTGGAGGCCTCGAACAATGGGAGTGGGACGAGAGCAGCCCTTGCTGTGGCATCGTTTCCAGGCCTTCTGCACATGCAATTGGTTAACGGGAATAAAGATCAAGTTGGACCAATAACACTATAATTTGGAAACAAATATATTGATTACAAGAGAGTCCCACTGGAATGAATGGGACTACTTGCAACGTGTGGTTATTATTCTGCGCGCACAGGGATTACAGAGTATGGTCTTCTGTGGTTCTGAATTGATCAGCATGATATTATCATCTTGCAAGTGCAATATTATCATACTGCAGTAATGTGTAGCCGTGTGCTGGGACCTGCACGGAGATGGAGAGATGCAGCGGTGCCCGGCTTGAGGGACCATTCACACAGCAGCTCCTCTTCACTCCTTTGCTATGGCTGCTAATTCCTACAGACCCTTCTAAAAACTTTCATCGCCAGACGCCGCAGGTCGTGTGCTTCTGAACTGCACTAATAAGAAGTTGATCTTTCTTTGAAAGTGTCTATTTAATAAAAGAAATAAAAACTGGCTATGAAATATTTAGGAGAAAGGGTAGCATTAAAATAACGGGATTTGCCAAAATGTCTGCACCTATTAATAATGTTTTTGAGCACAATAATGGGGTTAATTTTAAATGCCTATCTTATTTTTCACCATTGGTGGGTTTTAGTTAAGTTCAGCATTTCATTCAGCTCTGGAAGTGACATCAAGTCGTTCTGTTTTTATTCACTACTATTTATTTATTTAAATTTGAATTAAAAGATAAGATGCACATCTAAGACTTTAAATTCCCTAATTCACCTTAAAGCAGCCGAATCCCAACATCATCAAAACAATCATCTTGAAAGGAAGTCAACCAGCCAGATCCCTTTAAAAATACAAACAGAGGTCCTCAAATTTGCATTATTTCAGAACTAACAGTGACAAGTCCCAAGATCCTGGAGATCTCATGGTCTCTGTCTACACAACTGATGAAGATCCGCCACCTTTCCCTTCTGTTCTACCACTACTCTGTGTCTACTGTTACCAGCCCAGAATAATACTTATTTCCACTTCAGCTCCTTCTAATATCAGCATCACCACTGCCTTTACAGTGTTTCCCTTTATCAAAGCATCTTTTTGCCTTCCTGCATGTGGAGTATCACAGTTACTCCATTGTACCTGGCTTAATTCTTTTTTTTCTTCTTTTCATTTAAGGCTAAGCTGAGCCTTTCAAGCAGACCAGGGAGTTTCGGGCCCATCTTTAGCTACCTGCAGAGAGCAGGCCTTCCAAAGGTGGGTTTTCCACACTTTCTGAAAATTGTTTCTTTTTAATGAGTCCGACCTCAGGCTCCCGAGACGAAAGACACCCGAACTGCTAATCATTTCTTAAAACTTTGCCCCCATAGCAAAGTTAAATTGCAAAGTTGCATTTTCTTTTCTAAATAATTTTCTCTGCATTTTAATTCCTTTCAGTTTGACAGCCTTAAAGGAGACAGATCAGGCTGAACTGAAGGTTTTACCAACTCTAAACTAAGCTTGTTTTAAATGACTGCAATGTTCATTTCAAATTAGGAATTACAACGCCAAAAGACATTTTTTTCCCCCACCATGTAAGTAACAGCCTAGTATAGACCCTTTGGGGAAAACATATGCAACAGCACAATGCTGATCAAACTAATGAAAAAAAAATTAGCGGGACCACAAATTTGCAAAGAGGGTTTTGCATTCAGTCCACTACGCTCGAACCCACAGACAGAGACTCTAATGGCCTTCTTGGGTCTCATCAGCCTTGTGCAGCTGTTACTCCAGCTAGTGCTAGTGCTAGCCTAAAGGGAAAAGAGACACTTATTTTTGGTTTGTGGTGGCTGCTGCAGCTTCATCAGCCTGATTTATATGCTGATTTGCATATGTTCACCCACAAATGCTGTGAATTGCGCTTTTCCACGAAACCATACCATTGACGCTGGCTGCCAACGTAGCGATCAGCGGTGCTGTCCCACATGTTTGTCTCGCACATGTCTCGGATGGTAGGTGTTTTAGCAGGCCAGCCTTAAAGCTTCGGGTGCTCCCATTGACACAAGGTGATAATACTCCATCTGCAGTAAAAGATGGGTGACACCGTAGCTGGGATATTTTTTTTGCTAGCAGAATGAGCGCAGTAACATTTCACATCACTTGCCAGAGAGGATACTACTAGCACATCACTTGCAGGCCAGAACTGGTGATATCGATGTACCACAGTAGCTGGCTCTATACACTCCATTTACAATAACTATAATGCCAATTCATAAAAAACAAACAGCAAATATTCTGTGAGCACAAAATTGTGTTATTTATAGACCAGTTTCTTAACACCTGACATTTCTGCAAGAAACCTAGATATTATCTTCACTCTAGTCACCCTGCAAACCTCCGAATCTATCTGCAGTCCCATGATATCTTCAAGACAAAAGAGACAATTAAGCTCCCTCGATAACCACAAAAGTGCGAGCAATACTGGAATGGTCAGGAGGATGTTTCTTGTGCTCGATGCAGCACATGCCTTCTTGGTGAAGGTCATCAGACGGTTCCTAACTTCTTGACTCTGGGGGGGGAAGGCATTCAGACCCCAGCGGCAGTGTCCTTTCTGCCTGCAAAAAGCAGTGCTCGTTTTCCTCTAGGTGTGACAGTCAGGATATAAACTTAGTTCTATAATCGATTTTACTCCATTTTATTACTCTCGGCTCTTCCAGACTATTACAAACTCCCAGGGGACCTTTTAAGACATCTGCTGATGCTTCACTTAGAAATCAGATTTCCCCTTCCTGGATACTTCCCTGGGTCCCATCTCCCTCCTGAGCTGCGGGAGCAAACTCCTGCTGAGCGCAGCCTGGAAGCCATACAGCAAGGCCACCTCCACCTTCGCGATGTCTCCCCAAAAAAGTTGTAAGGGGGAAATTTTCCCAGTGTGATCTCAGGTTTTACTGGTCAAACTTTTTTTTTGTTACAGCTTAACAAGATGTTTTATCACCCCTTCTCCCCGTACAGCAATCGCAACAGGTAAACCCAGCATTTTGCTGCTATACCTGGTTCTGCAAAAGATTTTTTCGAGTCGTGTTGTGTCAGGTGGAGATAGCACCTCTGCACCCTCCCGACTGACAAGGGTGTGTCAGATGGCATCTGGGAGTGTGGTCATATTTGAGACATGGGAAAGTTCCCAGGAAAGGAGATATTTTCAACCAATATTTTTCCTGAATTGAAATTGAAAGCTGAAAAGATTTATTACAGTGGCGTATTCATGCTGCTATATTTAAGGCGATGTCAGTGTTCTCAGCATAATCCTTCTTATGCATCGAGGATTAATACTCAGCCATGATAAAGTACTAGGAGCTGAAACTTGTCCTCAAATGTTTCCTGCTGGAAGCATTAATTTTATTTTATTAAATTAAATATAAAACTATTTCAAGAGTTTTGTGGGTTTGGAGATAAGAACAAGGAGGAATTCTGCCCATAGATTTGTCCCTGCTGACTGCTAACAAAGTCAAGAGACCTGTGCGGAGAAGATGCTGCCAAGGTAGAAACATTTTCCTACTTTTCTTACTTTGAGCATGGAATATCAAACTACAGACTGAAAAGAAAGTACCTTTACCTATAAACTAGTGATTAAAAAGCAAATGAATGCAAATTCCTGTTTGCACTGTGTCCCTGCCTGTGGTGTTTCCCAGGACATTTGAGCACAGGAAAAGGGAGACAGAAAGAGCCGAACTTTAAAAGCCTCCGTTTCCTCCCTGGACTGCGTGTTTACTCTTGAATGTATTACAAAAAATTAATAGGTTGTTTACGTGAAAATGATTAATAAAATGTTAACAAAGCTACTTTACTTGTATGTTAGGAACAAATCTCGACAAGGGAATTTAAACGCCTTTTTCCAGTATATTGTTATCACCAAAAATATCTAGCTTCCTGAGTTCTCCCTGGTTGATGACCAGCATTTTTACTCTATAAGTTCAACTTTAAAATATGAAATTGAATCATAGTCCTGATCACCCTAAAGAGGTTTTGCGTGATTGTTTCCACCTTTCAGCCAGGGGTAGGATTCCGGGTCAGGTTCTGGCTGGCTGTGCTAGGGCAAGAGGGTACATGCAGGACAGGGAGGGCTCAACAAGCCTGTGGGAGAGGAAGAAAACCAGACTGACTGTGGGATGCCACCCCAGACAGCAAGGAATAGCCAGGCTTCCATTTCAGAGAGGACAAACACGGGTGTGGGTGATGTCAGGAAGGTCTCAGCGATACAGACCTTAAAGACCCGGGTCCTGGACTTGTTGGAGGCATGAAAGGAGTCAACAAAACCTGCACACCTCATCACAAGGCTCTTAAATACATATGTATATACACACATATATTAATGCAGGGTTATTTATCAGCTTTGCAGAGGAGCTACTAGACTCATTTCTCCATCTGCCTGTTCTTGATGGCTATTCACAGGTCCTGTGTAAGGATCTCAAGAAGCTGCTCCTGAAGAGAGTAGGAGACAGGCATGCTTTTCCAGTAAACATTTCTTCTTGCAGCTAATACCTCCATAGATTAATGAGTTCTGATAACAACTGTTCATGGCAGCCATGGGAAGTTGCCAAACACTTAACGACTGTCATAAAGTCCCTCCTCAGCCTCCAAGTGACACACAGAGCACATCCAGCCATGGCCTGGTACAGAAATGCAGAGGAAGAGAAGACAAAGTGTGGTGGGAAGAGCAGCAAATGTGTCTGATGTTTGCTACGTAGGCCACACTGAAACCCCAGGCTTTGGGGTCAGCTCAAAGGAGAGACTCATGGCTGGACTGGCCCTAGGTGCAAGGAGCAAGCCCACCTTAATGCAGCCCTTTGATCTGAGGTAAAGATGAACTGAATCTTTGAAGCTGAGATTGTGGAAGGAGGGAAGAATTTATAAACCTAGTGAATGAGCCTAGTGCGTATCATAGCATCGGAAAGGGCTAGAGTTGAGGGTGTCCCTTTGATTAGTTTTAATGTGAAACTGTCCCAAAAGCATGCTTCAGCTGGCAGCTTGGTCTGAGGACGAGGAGGAGGAGGAAGAGGAGGGAGGACCATGAAGATGGGTAGATGTTCCTGGAGCAACATAACACCAACAGGAGATTGTCCTTTCTGAGGTTATGAACCCAAAATCTGGAGTTCAAGGTGACCATGGAGCATAAAGATATGAAGTACGCAATCTTTGTGTAACACATAGCCTGGAAATGTCAGATTATAGTTACCTGAACAATCTTAATTTGCTTCCTTTGGGCACATACATGGTTATATGATATTAAAGCTAAAAGTTTGCATGCCATTTTTTCACAAAGCACCCATGTGTACAAAGAAAAGAGCTCCTTTAAAGGGCACCTATTCAATATTTTATTTCCAGTAAACTACTCAAACACTGTTCTGGAGGCAATGACTAATTTCCTCTGAGGCTCATCTATGGCATTCATCAGATTAGCATTAATTCAGGAGAAGGGTGACATTATTGCCACTTCACGGAGGAAAGTGCTGAGTCACAAACACAAAGTTCACCAAACTGCAGTAATTTGCAGTACCCAATTTTTGATGACGCAGAACTGGCTATTTCACGTCCCAGAGTGCTCTCTCTCTCTCTTACGCTGCCTGGAAGTGACTAGGGGAGATCAGCACCCCTCTAAGACCAGAGTGGTACCCCAATATGAGCAGCATGCATTTATTGATGACTCCAGAAATGTTAGCACATGGTGCAGGATCTCTGTGAGGAAGGTAGAAATGGGTCATCACCACCCAGGTCTTTAGAGACAACTGTCTTAAATCCAGGACTAGTTACTTTTACTGGGAATTTATGGTTTGGCCTGAAATTTCACGAGGGCGAATTCTGAAAAAATTCAAGTTATACAGATTAGAGATTTTTGAGGGGGCGAAGGGGAAGAAAACAAGCAGTTTTTCCCGTGTTAAAACATGAACAGCAATATTCCCTGTTAGATTTTTTACTGTTACGGGAGGATGTGGAAGGATTTTATGCT
Organism: Opisthocomus hoazin; assembly: GCF_030867145.1. Classification (NCBI taxonomy): domain Eukaryota; kingdom Metazoa; phylum Chordata; class Aves; order Opisthocomiformes; family Opisthocomidae; genus Opisthocomus; species Opisthocomus hoazin. Next base: position 16,874,257 of record NC_134431.1, read on the forward strand.
GAGAACATGCCTTTTGCCTTTTGAAGTTCCTGTGAAAAACTGTTCAAATTTGGCCATGCTAAATAAATTTGTGAAATTACTGTTTGCACATGCTCAGTAGAGACTTTTTGAAATTTTTAGCAGTTAAAATCTCGAACAAATCACCTGAGTAGCCTGGAGCTGTGCCACAACCACAAGCTGATCATAGTCCAGCCCGGGACATCAGTGTAAAATGCAGGATGAGGCAGGCTTTTTCAAGAAGAGGAAAGTTTCAGCCCTATGGATGAACATGCGAAGGGTACAAAACAGACATCATTACACTTTCAAAACCTACAGATGCTGTCAGCAGATACTGATCCAGAGTCTTTGCAACTGTCTTTGCAAGTCAAGCAAAATTAATCGGAAGTGGAGCTATCAGACTACCTGCAAGACCTTTTAAGAGATGCTGCTCTCTGAACTTGTCTCTTATTTGGAGGAGGCTTTTTGTGTGCTTTATTGAGGCAGTCATTGCTCCAATTTTCCACCTGCCTAGCAGGAACTGTCTCAGACATTGAAGGTGCTCGGAACCCAGCAGCACACAACCTTTCCTCCCTGCCCTTCAGCTGCCTTGCTAAATTATACGTGCGAGTTTGGAGCGAGGACTAGACATCCTTGGTCAGTGACAGAGCAAACAGGGCCTTTGCTTTGCATGCTACAGACCTAAATGTGCCGACACACGGTCAGATCAGCAAAGGGGAGTTTTACCTGGTTGTGGCCACAGGGAGATAAAAGCGGCAACACTGCTAAACAGAGTTAGCTGTTTATTTGTATGGCATCAGTTGTGCTGAATAGAAGTCAGTGTGTGCTCACAGATTTCCCACTTGTGTCAGAGAAAAGAGAGCTACTGTGGCTTTTCTCTCCAGCTCCAAGATATCACACTCACTTATTCTATAGTCAGGTGTTCTTAGCTTCTTTTTATGATTTCATTCCATAAAGACAAGTTTCTTGCCAGGAATCTGGAAAGAATTTGTCTTTAAACGCTTGTCCACTGTGACAGCAAAGACAGAGAGAAGACTGTACACCAATGCAGAAGGCAACGAAGCAACGTCTTTCTCCAAGACGTTTTAATTTGAGTGTGCTGGGTGTTGAGTCCATGTAGCTCCACCATGTTCTGCAATGTGAAGTGTGAAGTCTTCCACCCTCAGACCTTCGTGCCCTGACACTTGCACGAGGACTAAACCAAGAAGATCTGGAGGATACATTTTTCCCCTGGATCACTGGGGTGTGCCCACACGCTGCCCGACGTTTCACAGACTGCCCTTGCCGTGGGATGTACGCTGTAAGTCCCGCTTGGTCCTGTGTGTTTTACATCTCACAGTGAGCTGCAGCAGATCTACCCTACAACAATGTTTAAACAGCAGGGAGTTCTCTGAGCCTCACTGGGATCATCTTGGACATTCCCGTGCACATCTGGCCACGCGCTCTGGTGTCAGTGTGCACCGAGGCGTGGTTGGAAATGGGAGAGGTCATGTCCCAGTAAACCCTGCAGATGTCTGCTCCTTGCAGACGCAGATTTTGCCTGCTCTTTAGTCCTTGTGCAAGTGTCAGGGCACGAAGGTCTGAGGGTGGAAGACCCCACACTTCACATTGCAGAACATGGTGGAGCTACGTGGACTCAACGCCCAACACACACAAATTAAAACACATTAGATCTCCATGTGGGTGCTTTCATTCACGATGATTTAACTACCGTGAGCTGAAAGCCTCCAAACAAGGGTTTCACCTACTCTAGCTTTACACCTTTACCCCATCATCTTCTCGGTTATGCTTGACCCAACAAGCCCAAAGCCGACACCAAGCCTGCATGTCCTCTGCCTGCACTCAGCTGCACGCGTGGCTTTGCTGGACTCTTCTGCCTCGCCCCGTGGACCTGTAAGGCTCAGGCAGCACTGCAGCAGTCGCAATGCTTTCCTCAAAGAGCCCTTCCTGAACGTCTCGTGTGGGCTTTTTATAACCCGGTACTACATCAGCTATTCTCACTGAGCTGCCATGTGGGATAATGTGCACAGGCGAACATTGTTACACGCAAACACAAACACTGGAGACGCTGACAGATGGAGGAATCACACCGTTTTGCAGGAAGGAAGGGCAGGATGGGAGTAGGAATATCAGAATGAGTCTTGTCATTTACATATAACAAGCTACAGCTATATTTGGATACCCTGCTGCATTCACAACCTTCCCAATTGCCAGGCTTTCAAATACACACATTACCACCAGAAGTGCTCTTGCTTAAGTGCTCCCATCTCCAGGATTTCCTTTGAAGTATCTGACTGAAGTAATGTAAAGTGCATTTCAATTGGCAGTGAATGCAGGTTAAATGGTAACAGCACAACAGATCCAGTGTTTGTTCCCTGGGCTTTTTCTTTTACCAGTCTCTCTTTTCAAGAGAGTTGGTTTCTTACAGTAGCACTGCATTCAGGCACCTTCAGTCTATTAAGCCTCTTTCCTGACCCTCTATACAACTGCGTGAGGATGCTGTGAGCTGCATCAGTACTGCTTTAGTCCACAAAAAAGTGAGTAAATGCACTGCTGAGTTCCCAGGCTGAGCAGTAAGCAGTGGGTAAACTCACTTTAGAAATCTGTGCACTTGGGTTTATCCCTGGCTACACCACCAAGCTAGCTGGGGACTGAGCCAAGCGCTTCGGATCACTTTGGATTCGTGTGTCCCTCCCATGCATGTTGATGGAGCATCAACTATTTAACCTTAAATAGACCACTTTTCTAATCCATTGGATTGGCTGCAGAGCATATGTAATGCTAGCAAAATAGCCAAGTCTGCACTGAACAATGAAATATCCCCCCCTGCCCGCGCCAGACCCTCTCTCTGCCTTAGATCGCTGAGCCAGTGCTGCAGCATCGCTCTTTGAAAAGGAACCAAAAAATGCAGAGCAGGGGAAGACCTGAACCTAAGTCACTGGCATTATCCAAAAGGTGTCTTACCCTGTCTGGTCCTGAACAGGATCCACTTGAAAGAGGAATGACCCGCTGCAAAACCAGGGACTGAAGATTCCTGGTGGTTATTAACCAGGTTAATTTTGTGGTGGAGAAAGGACTGATCCGAGTTACGGACGTGCTAATACACTATCAAGGTATGTCAGGGGCAGACGACATGGATCAGCTGAAGAGTGACACAGAGCTTGCATCCTCCTTCCACTTCTGTACCACAAAATTGGGCTCAGTGACTCTAAAGGTAACAGGAGAAGGGATCACATCCTAAAATGCGGCACAGCCAGGCTAAAGCTTTCCCACCTTCAAACTCTACCTGTGTCTGTGTGTATGTCTATGAAAAAGAGAGAGATATGAGTATAACTGCTGCAGTTAATTTGCATATGCTTCATACATACAAGCTCGAGAGATTTTCTTTTTTTTCTTCTTAAAGAGACATTTTTTTCAGATTCATCTTTTTGGAGTGGAAAGGGGGAAAAAAGGGACAGCTTTGCTAGTGATTGGCTGAACTGAAACCTTACATCTGAGTATCTTCCAGATCTGGATGTTGGTAGCTTCCTGTAGCTTCCTCATGGCTTCTCTGAACCTCCACCCATGATAGATGTTTAACACGTAGTAATGCATATTACTCTGTAATGACTTTGGTGGAGCCATTACGAAGAGTTACACCAGTGACAGATTGATACTTAAGTCAGTATATGTTTGCATAATATCTGTCTACGTTCTCACATAGCCCCCCATTACCATAGTGTCGGCGCACATACAGCATAATGACAGCACGGAGAGCCATATGACTGGTGGGTTCAGCCCTATTCCCTGTCACATATTGCCATGGTACCCAGAACTGAATCACGGAGTGTGTTTGAATAGGCGGACATTAATTTATAGAGTAAATCATTACGAAACGGAGGAAATAAGTGACTATCATTGGCACTGATTTGATCTAATGGAGCCTCACACTAAATTGCTAATATTCTCCCTCCCCCACTTTTTTTCTTTTAAATGACAGAAACAAATAAAAACATAAGCCTTTGTTCAACCTGCCTTCAAAATACCGTTTCCGGGTACAGGGTCTGCTGATTATGTACAAATTCACCTTACCTCCTCCCTGCTGCTTCTCAGGCTGGGGAACAGCACCTCCTCCTTTTGGTTTCACGAGAGACTCGGTAACCTGAAAATTGAAGGAAGACACATTTATCGCTCTCTCCTAAGCTGTCCTTTCCCTTTCTTATCTGGAAGAAGGCAGCTTTTGGTGCAGTCGAGTGGAAGTCGGCTGTCCATTTCCTGATGGCAGCAAGAAGCAGACTCCCATCTGGTTGGTGCAGATGCCACTGTTCTGACTTTATCCAGGTGGTCACCCAGCAAACCCTGTTGTGCCTAATTATTTAAGAGGGTTGTGAAACACTAGGTGATTTTACATACCATATGTGCTAGAAAACATAAGCATGAAGATGCTGTGACTTAATGATGTGGCAACTTCAGCTCTGAATCTTCCGTGTTTTACGGCTTATATCTGACCTTTCGCTTTGCTGTAATGCACTTAGTAGCATTTAGCGTGAAAGAAGAGCAAACAGAATTGGAGATGGGAAGGTTATCAGCAGCGGTTACAGAGCCATCCTCCGTCCTCTGTCAAGATAAAGCACTTGACTCAATTTTAGAATATCCATCCTAGCAGTGAGAGGGCAGGAGGAGAGGGAGAGAGCGAGCCTGTCCTTTAAATAGGATTTCAGGATTTGGAGTTCAGAGACTTCCTTCATGGTGTTAGAGCAAATCACAGACCTTCTTCTTCAGAGCAAAATAACAACACGCCGGGTCTCCTGCTCTTGTTCTTGATTTATTTATTTTGAACGCACATAGTTTGTTGCTTTGACTTCTCAAACAATAGGAAGGTACAAGGAGGGAAGGATAATAAATTGCATTCCCTCCTTTTTGCCATCACAGGAAACCTTGAGGGACTGTTCAGCAAGCTAGAGCTCTTATCTGCCTTTGGGCGATCTCATTATCAAACCTTCATTTTGCTCCCCAGCAGGAGAGATGGCCTGCAATGTATGATAACCTCTACTTATGAAACTCACACTCCAGAAATCTCTGATAATAGGCCGGCTAAAATGGAAAACCAAAGAGCAGGCAGTAGGTTTTCTGTCGCCAATAAAGACTATACACACACATGCACAGGCAGGCTCCAGACACCCTTATGTTTATTTATATTTCTATGCATCAGCCCAATTCTGATGGCACCTCCCAGGACTTAAACCACAAATCTAATATGACTAACATTTTCCAGCATATTTGGAATAATATTTTCAAATAAGTCTGTCCAATATAGGAGCCTGTGTCCCATCTACAGAGAGGTCAGCGAAATCAGTGGGAATTATAACCTATCTAACCTGCTCAGGTGTTTTTATAAATCCCATTAAACACTTATTTAAAGACTGTTGAAAATATGAGATGTAGGAACATGAGTACCTGGGGGTACAGAGAAAAAGAGGAGAGGAGGAATAAAGAGAATCAAGTTCCTAAAACACTTTGGCATTTTGATTGCGTTTATTTTCAATTACTTTCCTGTTGCTAACTCCCTTGTGAGTAGACTTTCCCACAACGGTTTAACTCGTTGCCCGCACCACTGTCATTTGTGGTGCTACCCTCAACTCATCCTTCAGCCACCAAATCCTCCATTTCTGAACCCTTCATCTCTCTGTAGGCAGCTGAGGAATAAATGGGTTTGCAGCACCCCCAGTGCAACCTCTTCTGGGTACGGGATAGAGGTGAGAGATTGAGGGTCCTCCACCAAAAAAGCCCTATGAACCACTCAATCTTTTTTGCATTAAGATGCCTCCAGCTCAAGACCTACTTGTGAGCTGTGATTCCTCCCATTTCCTCCTCATGAAGAAAATATACTGTTGGCCTCTCTCAGCAGTGAATGCCCACCTTCCTCTGCATACCCAGATGCCATCAGCACTCCATCTCGCTGCTGTGTGGTCATGACTATCTGCCTACTTCAAAGCACTCTGTCTCACCCAAGGGCTGGTAAAGAGCACTGGAGAGCCAAGAGGTGGAGTGGAGGTGTGGGCAGGGGATTAGGGGTCTTCAGCTGCAAATCCCAGAATTCACGTCCATTCTGCCTGGCTTATGCTGTGTACCCTGCAAACCCCCGTGCCCTGCAAAGTGATCCAGCGTACAGCTGGCCATGAGGGTACAATTACAACACACACCCAAAAAAAGGGCTTCTCCAGTAACTTCCCACCCCAGTTTGAGAAGGTAAAGTGTTGGGTCTCATATCGAGGCTAAAGGGGTCCTTCTGAGCACAGAAAGTTCTCCAGAAGGATTCCCTTGAATGCGCAGTCCCGCTAAGCCGTGCATTCCCACTTGCAGGGCTGTGTTGCAACCATTTTCCAGCTCCAAGAGTCCCCACCAAAAGTAGCTGGTTTGCCACGGAGAGGCTATTCTGTTCTCCCCCCCTCTATGCAGGGGATGAGGCCATGTGAAACAGCTACTGCTCTGTATCCCTGGGCCACCCACATCCCCATCACACAGCCATGCCAGAACTTCTTTATCACAACCTAAAAAACTTGGCAATCCAGGCTATGAACTTAATTCTTATCTCTTTTTGCTGTACCACTGGGAGACGTTCTGGATCAGAATGAAAATGGTTTGAAGGTGAAACACCTGAAAGCATCAAAAATCCTTCCCCTCTTTTTTTGTTTCCGTTTTCCTATCAGCAAGAAGGGCTAGCAATGGTCAATTGGTCTCTCTCACTAGTGCAGGTGATACGAAAAAGTATTCGCAGTTGTAAAATCTCCCTAGGCATAATATGCTGCTGAAAGTATGATAACACTTTTAATTATATTTTAATGTATCATATGGATTATGTTTTTAATATCTGAAAAAATAATCAGCCTGAAAAATCCCAGCTAGTGAGGAAATAAACGCGGAGGACAAAAATATTAAGATATGAAAAGATTTCCCTTATTAAAGGCTAAATAGGTCTTGTTTTTAAATACCCATTAAACAGGAACACGTATTAGAAAATAATCATTAAGAAACCCAGGGAGGCACCTAGTTACCTGAGTGGACCTCATTGGGATAGGTTGTCCTTGCTCCCATTGGGCTGAGTGGAAGAGTATAAGTGATAGAGTCCCTGCCAGTCTCCTGCACTGGATCTCAGGCATCGGGAAATGCTCAACCCGGGCTGTTTCCCCAAATAAGTGGAGTTAGAGAGGGATGCAGAAGCTCTCCTGACAGCCGGGCTCCCACAGCAGGGAGAGGCTGACGTCCACACGATGGGAAGAGAAACCCACTCTGTTCCCCAACCCTTCCTTCACACAGGCTGTAGGGTTATGACTGAGCTCATCACCACCATACACACCAGAAAGCTGAACAGAAACCAGGTCACACATACTCTTACAGCACCAAAATGATTTTTTTTCTTGTTAGATTAGCTATTTTCAGTTCCTATGGCTGTTAATCTAGTACTTTTCAGAAACGCCATGACCTGGCTTAATAACACATAGGTTGAAGTATGGGTTTTCTTTAATGGAAAGCGGAATGACTCGCTCACTGCTAAAATGGCCAGGGCTGAAGTCGGATCTGTCTGGGCAAACCCTGCAAGAGTCCACAGGAAAACAGTAATATTATCAATAAAGTCAAGCCTACTTCAAATGAGCACACAGAGGCCTTTTCCTTAGAAAAGGGTGAGGATATAGGCAGAATTCAAAGCAATCCCCTTTTAGCAGAGGCATTTGAGCTCTTCTCAGGTGTTATTTTGCAAAAGACAAAAAAAATGAACCCTAAAAACAACCTCTCAAGGCAGCACATCTTCTCTGCTTCTGATGTCCTCCACTCTGTGTTTCGCTTGGAATCAGCTGGATTCCAGGGAGCTGGAAGGAGACACAGCTCACGCTCGTTCTCCTCTCCCATGCTAAGGGCAGGTAATTATCTCTGCATTCCTGGAGGAACGTTACAATAAATATGGCTGTCATTTTTCATTACTGCACAATGAACAAAGGGAACAAAGAGAACAAAAGAAAGTGTGGTTTTGCTAACCTGGGCTTGCATGTGCCTGTATATATGCAAGACATAAGTAGAAGGGGAGAGTTTATTGCTATTATTTACTGTGGATATACAAATCTTGGTGAATGTCTCAAAATTTACCATGTTTTTAAACTAATTAAAACTCATTCCCTGGGAAAATCCTTACCTCCTACTTGTTGTCCCACCATCAGCGTTGTTGGCTTAAAATGGAAATTATTTGAAAGGCATGAAATGCAATCATCTTTCCCTAACTTCTACCCTACAAAGCACAAATGGTCTCCTCATTTTTTTTCCCCATTTGACCTTCTCTCAGTAGTGGCCAGATTTCTGAATTCATCTTGATGACCATTGTCTTACCATGATTGAAAATATGGCAAAGGAATTTGTGTCAGTAAAAGTACCTAGTAAACGTGTGTGTGTTTCTTCCCTCTATAGTCATCTTTGACACTTCACTTTCAATGCAGACAGGATAAATTAAAGAACGGTCAATACCCCAAATCACTGAGAATATCTAATGTGAGACACAGCCAGCGCCGAGTCCGTCTCTACGCCTGTGTATTTTTTTGTGTGGTTCGTAGGTGTTTTTACTGACTAACTGAACAGACACTTTGATTTGCCATACTGTTATGAGAGAAAAACATTAGAAGGTTCGCGGTGTTCACACTGACTGCAAAATTATCTCCTGAGTTGCAGAAAGAACAGTTCGCACTCATCTGTCTGAAGTCTAGCAGCAAATGGAAAATTATGGTGTAAGCAAAGTAACTTCCCCTGGCAACTGTCTAGGTATGAAACATCAAACTCTGGAAAGGACTGAAAACCACATAGGTCACAACAGTTACTCATGTCCGAAGGATCCCAGAGCGGAGTCTTTCCTTTCCGTTTCTCCGGTTGTAGTTTTCTGAAACTTTACTGAGATCTAGTAGTGACAAATTCTTTTCTGTTATAGCCAAAAATCTATACTTGGTGCTCCACAGTTATCTACAGCTTTTGCACTTACCTTGCAAATCCCCTCCTTTTGCTTCTCAGCACTTGACAGGTGTGGTTGTGCTGTCACTTTGACTTCTCTGCCCCAAGGCTCTGATGGTCTCTGCTGCACCCATGCTGGTTTGCTACCAAGACCCAGCTTACAGAGACCCAGGCACCATCTGTTTGCTAATGTCTGCACTGGAGAAGCGCTTTGAGATCTCTCTGCCAACAGCAGCACTAAAACATCAGCCCTGCAAGGTCTTGCAGTCTCAGGCTCCCCAAACACCTCCAGCCTTTAACTGCCCTCCAGAAATCCACAGCCGTCAAGATGCTGGATCTTCCTTTCTTATTTCAGGTCCAATGTACCGAAAATGGTAATATCGTACATATATATCTATTTCTATATATCTGTATATCTCAGAGCTATAGTTGCTCCATATGGGCCCAGAGATGACTCTGGAGAAGCTCACCCACCCCAGAAGATGCCGGTTTCCAGCAGTGTGGACAATCTGCACCAGCTGGCACGGGGTGAGCTGGGCTTTCTCCCAGTACTGCGCAGAAAGACCGTGCAGACACACGAGCATCAAGGGGCTGAGGCTCAGCTGCAAGAAAGCTTCATCATGGGCATTCCTACGCTGTACGCAAAGGTGCAGACGCATCCAAGCTAGGTCCCCATCAGCTCTAGCTGTGGTAGCACAAAGCTCAGCGATCGAACTGGATTAGTTCCTGTATGGTTTCAAGGAGGGGGTGGCACAAAAGTTGTGTAAAGCAACTGCAAGCCTGTCTCTGTCAGAAGTGCAGGAAGCAAGTAACTGGAAATCCATGAAAAAAAATTTTCTGAAATGAAGAACATTGATGAAAAATGAGACATTTCTGATTTGTCATTCTCTCTCCCCTTCTCTGGTCTCAACCTGTTTGCCCTAACAGGCACCTTCTTGTCAGTAGCCACAATGACATCTACTGAGTGGGAGTGCAATGCATCAATATTACTTGTGAGAACAATCCAGTTAGGGAAGGTTGCTCTGCTGGTAATATTAGGCTCAAAACATTCAAATGCAAAGACAGAGGAGCTAACAATTCAATTTATGCTGTGAATGCTGAACAGCACATTAAGCAAATCAGTTCAGATGGCTCTGAGTCGTTCTTGTTTAAAGAAGATCAGAAACAAAATTCAAATCCTGCACCACAAGTAAATGCTAGAGCTGAAGCCCTAAAACATTTGCTATTGATATTTTTATTTTTCTGTATTTAACACAGCTGATCGGTCATTCACTGCTGCCCTGCGGTCCATAGCGAACTGCTGTTGTCCTTAACAGAAGAAATACCAAGTTTACCATGTGGTTACACCTCATGTAATGGACTGGATGGAAGACATTTTAGGGATGTTAGTGTTACTTTTTTCCCAAATATTCTGCTGTCGTAAGATCATCCACAATGTAATACACAAGAAAGCTTCCAGCAGGAGTTTGCCCTTTCCCCCACAGTTTAAGGCCCAGACTTCCAAAGGACTGTGGGTTTCCGAAGTTGCAAGTAGCCATTCCAAGGATTTCTGAAGAGCTTTAAGGAAGTTTGGTTCCTAACCAGGGCAGGCTATACTAATACCAACTGTCCCACCAGGACCTGGAGGTGTTCCCCCACCTCTGACATAGTCCCTTGAGTCCTTCAGCAGAGTAAAGAGTCTGTACGAACAAGATGGGTACGTAACAACACTCTTTCTGTGACGGACCTGGTTCCTGGACTCCGTCTTAAACCCAAGCCCGTACACTCCAGGGATCTCCAAATACTGCAGCAGGGTGTGTGTGTACATATATATATAAAAAATACTGTACATAACCAGGCAGGCTGGAGACATGGATGAGAACAAAAACTTACAGCAAGACTGAGATCAGATTATCATTTTGTAGCTGAAAACATAACTTTCCAAAAACTTGAGTAGATGGGAGGAAAGCGCTCAAAATGCAGATGCGGAGCCAGTGGGGCTGGCAGCAGCACAGCCCTGGAGCCAGCAGCACTGCAGTGTCCCCACAGAGCTGGGCACTCCCAAGTAGGGCTAATTAGCTCTCATTGAGGACCACGTTAGCACAGCAATGCAGACTGGGGACTCATGCTCGCTTTCCCACACCCTGGCTTGCTTGGAGCTACACTGTGCCACCTGCAAATGTTTGAAGATTCATTAACCTCCCTCTGCACTCCCCAACTAGAGAGACAATATATCAGGACAGGAAACCTGCAGCAGCAAGGAGACAGACAGGATGATAATTTCTCACCCATTCTCCTTGCCTCTGCTCTAACACACTCCAGATAATCACACCTGAAGTTAGATCAGACAGGGACAAAATTAACTGGAACTAGAACTCGGTCTTCACACGTTTCTTGCTTGTATCTACACAAGGCACCTCAACCCTGCCCCATCTGTCACCTTGTCCGTACGTCACCCGGACCAGCTAACAGCCCAACCCCACCACGCCATGCAAGTTTATTCTGCTGCTAAGCTAAAAGGATCTTGAGACATTCACAGTTGTGCCTGCGCTGTTCTCCATGGCTGGGCGTGCGAGCCTGCACACACAAGAGGGGACAAAGGCATTTGCACACCCGGTTATCCGAGACCTGCGTGCCTTCTCATGCAGGTGTGGAAATTCAAAGTGTGTTTCCCCCATCTCTCTCTCTTTTTCAAAGACTCACGGAGTCAGTGCCTACAATTTAACCGTCTCTGCAGCACTATTATGTGGTCGTTTATGTCGTAAAGGTATGGAAAATATTGTTGAGAAAATGAGACCGGTAATGAATTCTGTGTTTGTCGTTATTCTTTTCAAAAATGATCTTTCGAAAACTAGTTTTCTTTGGTCAAAACATAACCTCCTCAAGGTTTCTGGGAATTATACTGGTCTACTATGCTTTTCTGGACCTGAATTAATAGTGACTAGTTTGACACATATTACTTAGTTACCTGGGTAGGGTATTACTTTCTTATCTAACTACATTAATTGATTCTACATCACTTAATAGCTCAATAGCTTATCAGGTTACTTCACTCACTAGACAAGCTAAATGTCTGGAGGCAATTAGAGTGTCATTCTCCGTAATAACAAGTTTCTTTGAGAAGTTGCTGATGAGGTTCTTTATTATACAGATTATAAAACGTATCTTCATACTGTTATAAATATAGGTACAAATTGAAATTACTTACCAGGAGTCCCACTTCCCTAGCAACCAGGCAAATTTTAGGCTCATTTTAGGAATGGTTGTTTTCTCCCCTTCCTACCCCCTCCTTGAAGCTGTCTCCTTCCTTCCTCGTGATCTGTGTCCAATTTTCTGTCACTCAGAGGTGATCTACGACCACGGAGAATCTGTCACCACGTCCCTTGCAGTTTGCCGTTCTCAATGTTCAGTTCATTTCAAGGATGTTACCTCCGGGGCACCAGGGCTCAACATCAGGGTTTAATTACGGCTGCTGCTCTCCTTGGCTGCCACTTACATGATAAGTGCAAAACTGGAGAGGAGCTCTTCCCTTTCACATTTCCATACGCCAACAGCGCGCTGTATGGGAGCTTACACACAAATTCCCAGTCTTGCCCCAGCAGAAGATCTGAATAACCTGCGCTGTCTTCCACCCCATCCCTCCCACGGCAGCTTTCAGCTTGAGCTTGGTTAGCGGTTTCATTTCTAACCTGCGTATCTGAAAAGCCATTAAATGTGTTTAATCCTGTGTAGCACAGTGCCGTGGATGGGGAGTCCCCTCTGTGCTTCTTCACGCACAGTCTGGTGCCCAGCAGAAACCTGAACACATTTTGCTTACTACTGCATGCATTCAAACAGTAATAAATGCATCTTTCCATGGATTAAATTAATAGCATTTAAAATTAACTGGAAGATCATTAAAATCATTTCTTAAGCCGTCTACAGAGCTAAGTTGTATGTGGGAAAGATCCCAAACCCAAAACATGTGGTGCCCACTTTCGTGCAATCCCTAAACCTATCAGTGTTCTACAAAGCCTAAATCACTATTTTCTTATCCCAAACCAGTGTCCGGCAGCGAGGAAAGGAAACAGAGGAGCAAGTGGGGGTGTAAGATATGGGCTTTGGGCTCTGGTGATGTTAGCACAGTGCAAAAGGGCCAGAGGAGACTCTCAGCAATCATCCCCCAGGCTACCACTGGCTCTGCTCCCCTCGCCTGCCTCTCTCTGCCTCGCCAAAGCCAGCGCTTTAATGCTAAAAATCTCTTCGCGTTAGCAGCGCGGTTTGGATGCCTTTCTGTGAATGCGTTAAGAAGGCCCCTCTGATTGTTACCGAAGGGATAATTTGCCATGGTGCCCACAGTGGCAGAGGTGCAGGAACAGTGGTCCTGGGTCTTCTCCTGACTTACAGCTTTCCAGTTGCCTCTGGAGGAGTTTGAAGGGGTAAAAACAAACCCCTGCAAAAAGACCCCCCTTTGTGGCACTGCTATGCCCTACCCAGGGCTGTCGGACCTGGGGTAGCTTCAGTCACAAGCTGGATGGAAAATTTTGCTATTATGTAAAACAACCATTATTCTTGTATTCTCTTTGTTAAAGCAGAGTTTTTAGATAATTAAGATGCACAATTCCAATTTGCTGCAGGGGACAATGAACTGTTTCTGTTCTCACCCCCTGGCAAAGACATGAACAGAAAACCACCCATCCTTCAAGGTCCCCGAGCCATGCTTGAAGGCGACAGTCCAGCTGCAGGCTCGGGTCTCAGGAGAAGCTGCCCTGAAGCACACACAGGCTTTGCACTCTTGGAGGTGGCAAAGGGGTCCTTTGCCCTGTTGAACTCGAATTATAGACCTGGCTGGAGTGCAGCGGCTGCAGAGTCCTGCTGCCAGGCAATCCCCAGCCAATGTTTACAATTCTTTGCTTGGGTGCACTGAATAATAATTTAAATATATTCAAAACATTAGAATTTATTTTGATCAAAAGCATCAACAATGCTGCACTAGCCCCTCCAGCCCAGGCTTTAAAAACAGTCAGCCTGGGAACAGGGCAGAAGCATGATTTTAAACGGCAAAGGAAAATCCTTTGGTGTGTTTTTTCTTTCACGCTTTCTAAATGTTACTGCTATTTCTCAGCCATTGCCTGTGTCCAGACAGGGGGCTGAAGCTGCCATTAATTGCGCTCTTTCTTCTGTTTCCTTAGAAAGGTTTGGGGTCACTGCTGGAAAAGCTGCAGGAGCTATAGGAAGATGGAAAGACTGGTGGAATCAAGGCTGAGGCTGTCTAAGTGTTACTTGTGATCTTGGTTTAAAGGGGGAGAAACCCTGACTCCCTCCACACAGGGATAAGTCCTGATCTCATCTTGGTTCCTGATAAATGTCCAAGGGAGCGGTGGCTTTTCCACCCCACCTGGAGGCTTTGCACGTAAGGAAAACCAGGAGCCCTTGGCCCCTGGGACGGGGCAGAAGAGGAAGGCAATGCCAGGTCCCATCCTGAGTGCTCAGCTCCTCCACTGACATGAGCATCTCCATCGTGATGCACGCCACAAGTCCCAGGTCTCCCTTCAAAAAGCAGTTCCTCTAGGCTCGTAGTTTGGCTGAGGAAACTGAGAGTTTTCCTTTCAAGTCCTGGATTCTCACCTGCTTTTTACACAGACACCCTCCTGTCTCAGAGAATAAAGATGTCGCACAGACCATCTTTAAGAGGTGTTGTGCTGAGCTAGCAGCCCCTTTGCCTGGCAGCTCCCCATGCCTGGGAAGCAGCAGGGCTGTGAGCCTGCAGGAAGGTGCCTGCAAGACACAAAGGCAGCCTCAAAACTGCAGAACCGCTTTCCTCTGCAATCACAGCAATCCTACGTGAGCTTCGGCTGCGCAGCTCAGCCCAGTGCAGTTGCTCTCTGTGCCTCCTATCTTTGGCATTTAAGATGTTCAGTAATTTTCAGAGGACAAACAAACAAAACCCTTGTGGTTTGCCTTTAAATAGTATGCTAGACCCATGGCTAGTTGATATTCACCAGCAAGAGATGTCTGCTACCTCAGAACAATTAGTCTAAAATATTTATCAGAAATAAGTGTTGGGTTTTTTTGTCCAAGTTTTTGAAGTTATGAGGCCTCAGATGGGATTAATGGAAATTTTAATTAAGATATGGAAATAAGCTGCTTTCTCCCTGTCTCTTTGAGACTGCAGGGAGTTAACATTATCCTCAACAGCATGTCTCAACCTGCTGGGGGAACCATTTGCAAGATGACTTTGTTTTTAAGTTCACCTAAGACAGGATCTTTAGCTGGGAATTTGACGTGAACCCCAAGCCCAAGTCTGCAAATAGCTGCTCTGCCCCCAAGTATCATGACCGATCCCCTGCTCTCTTGTACCACGGGGGCAGGCAGAAGCCCCGACCCCTTTCCCACTTCAGGGAAAAGCTTTCCCGCAGGAAGGAAAGGGATTTAAATATTTTTATGTGTTTTCCAACACACATCCTGGCCACCTAGCTGATTAGCTCAACTCTATTTATAATGAGAAGATAATCAGAAATAAGAATTGACGGGGCAGCGGCCAAGGAGAGGAGCCCAGCGATGGCCACGGGGCTGCGGGCAGCCAGGTTATCAGCAGAGCATCCTCGGCGGAGCGGCAGCTCTGCTTCAGCACTTCTCCTGGCTCGCGCTGCGTTAGACGGGGCTCTGACGAGGCGGATGCTAAAGCAGAAATGGAGCGCTGACGATTTTAGGTCAGATCCACAGTGCAGAGCCCTGCTGAGTTCATTCAGCAACCACTGTGCAAACGCCCAACACCAGCAGAGCGAGCTCCCCTCTCTCGAAACACCGCTGTTACCCGAGGGAAAGCATTTATTTTATGGATGTGCACCCTCTTTATACCACAGCATTGCTAATGGTGTGAATGGAGATTTTTCTGAAAGCAAAGGGCTCTGATTCAAGCCTTGGAGTAGCTTTGACCTCTTGTTCTTGAGGACTTCATTGGAAACGAGGAACTCAAATAAGCTGACAAGCTGGATTTTTGCACAGAAGCAGAAACTGTGACTTACATGGAGAAGGTGTCTCAAAATATTGAGCAAAGGTTTCTGCAGGAGCTATCTGGAAGCTTTTCTGCTTCCTCTTCCTCCTTTCTCTCTTTGGTCTGTATAGATAAATCTCACTTTTCACTGTCTAAGGATGCTGGGAAATGAAGCACACAGGCACCTAGGTTTTTCAAAGAGAAGTGTTTTTGGATGCTTGACTTCAGAAAATGATGGCCTAGCTTCCAGATGCACTAAACTTCTGTATTTCTAGCTGAGCTCAACAGGAGAAGTTGTTTTAAGAGAAGGACGTTTTAATACTGTTTCCAGAGGTAGTGAAGATTATGCAATAAAAGTATTTCAAATTATTCATACTAATTTGCACCCTGTGGGTTCTCACTTCAATTCCTACTATACGAAAAAAGTTGTTTTATTTATGGGAAACAAGTCTCATTCCCAAACCTGTTAAACCAGTGGAAACACTTCCGAATGCGCTCTGCGTAACTTATTTCATGTGAGGCTCACAAAATAACTTACGAGCATTAATTAATCAAGTGCTGAGACCTAAACATGAGCTATCTAGGCATTGCTATACCAAACCCATCTTGCCGACAAGGGAGGACTCAAAGCCATGAAATTACTTGTCCAGGGTCACAGATAAGACCATAGCAATGCTAAAAATGAAATTCAGGAGTTCTTTTTCTATTTCTTCAAACCCAGAGGCTGTCCTCTAGCATTGGGAACAAAGGAAAAGGGGAAAAAAAGTCAAAAGAATAGTTGTATTAAGGATGCTCAGATGTTCTTGACATAGAGGGCATAGGTCAGATCTGAGATCCTATTTCAAAATGTAGAGAAAATTACCTTTCCAATGACATGTGGCGTGACCTTCAACTCCTAATAGTCTAGGAGCAGTCCATTTCTGAACGGTGGGATCATGCATTTTACATTCAGGATCTCTAAATCATCTCTTATCATTTACTTACTTCTGTCTAACAATGAACACTATTTTTCTCCTGTGTCTCTCTTTGTATGTGGGCTGCATCCTGGTACCCACTTTTCAAAAGCACATGAAAAATTTCAAAGCACAGACCTGACATTTAATACCAGACTTGGGTGCAGTGGCTGATTACTGCTGGCTTGTATGTTTTGCACAAAGCAGGCAGACGGACTGCAGCGGGCTGGAAGGCTTTAAGCAGAGCTGATTTCGAGGGGATCTCAACCAAATTAAACTTTTTTTCAAGTAAAGCCCAGCAGGGGATAACAAAAATTGGGGTTGGATTTACTAAAAATGAAGTTCTCCAGTGATTAAAAAATGGTTGGCTGCAAAATCCCAAACCGCATTTGATTGTGAAACAGCACCAAGGCAAGATAGTATGGCTTTAATAAACTGTGCTGCTAGTTACAAATATTTCATAGTATCTCCATTTGTACAATAAGGGTGGAACTGTTTAATGACAATTTATTAGTGCATATGTACAGATATGGTGTATTCTAATCTTCTTCTTTCCTTTTTTTTTTTTGCCGATTGGTTTTTCCAAATAGGAAAAAATGATAATCGTTATCTAAGCTCTTGACTTCCCTTGACTTAATTGCAATCTAAGCCCGCTTCTAATCTGTACAGATCATGATTGCACGATTTGGAGTTTAATTTGAACCCCTGGTGAATACATGCACAGAGGCTGGAGGGTTTGTGCGCACACACGTTTTTGTGCTTGGTGTTTTGAATATACCCTTTTTTTTTCCCAGAAAAGTATCAGAGAAAGGTCTTTCTACCTTTTCCCTATTAGCACACGCAGCATCTTCCTGCCTGCCAGTATTTCAGGTTTCTAAAGGATCAGGGTGTTTTTTCCACAACTTTGTATTTCACAATATAAATAAAATTACGAGCCTTTGAGGAAGAAAACCTTAATTTGCTGAGAGAGGGGAAGACCAGAGCAGTTTTTCTGTGCCTGGTCCACAGAGTGTGTCATGCCCCTGAGCTAGTGCAAAGATCCCTTTGTGCTTCATGTCTGTCTAAGAAATCTGGATGCCTAATTCTTATTGGAATACTAAATTGAGGATTTTCTTGCACATCTTCACCTCACACGTGCCTCAGGAGGATTCCTCCATCCATTTAGAGACACTGGGAAGAGGATCTCAATCTCTGCGTTTGTGTGGCTCAGCTGGGGAGAACAGGCAACCCAGATGAAGCACGATACAACGTACCTAAAATTTGAATCAACCCACTTTTGAAGCTCCAGAGAGATGAGTTACCTATTTATCTACCTTTTTGATTATTATTTTTAAAACATCTGCCCATCCTAGATCAGGCTGAAACCCTGAAGCACTGAAATATCTCCATGTTTGATGATTGTACCTAAATGAGAGCAGAAGGACTGTGTTCACCCCCTTGAGGAACTGCATCACCTGCACAGTCAAGGAATAAGCTCAGAACATCTTCTCTTGCCATGGAGGAAAACCCACTGTCTCCTCCCCTGCTTACTTGCTAACATAAAAGCAAAGCCACACAGACTGAAAAAAATATTTTCTATTTTTGTAGCTAAGATTTAGGCTGATTACTGCAGAAATAAGACTTCCACAGTTTTAATTAGCTACAGGGTGGGGGCCTAACTCATTACTCTGAAAATGTAACGCTGTTTCCTCTTCCATTCCCACAGTCAGGTTCTTCTCTTTACCAAGGGGCTTCTGGTGTATTAAAGGTGGGCTGTGAGCTAGCCAAGCCACATCCACCCTTGTTGGACCAGTTTGGACCTTGATGCGGGACTGTGGCTGAACTCCATCCTCCGTGCCGGTCTGGCAGAGGCATCCCGCAGAGCCGAGCCAGGTTTGGGGGTGAACTCTGGAACGGGCTTAGAGCCAGAGGCTGACCTGTGCTGCATTTACACCTCTGTTGTCCTCAGCTGGATCTTGCAAGCCTGCGGTACCTGCTGCAGCACTCCCGATACCTTGCCTGAGCTGAACTCTTCTTCCAGGACCGGATCCCCAAACCCTCCCGCGCAGTATTTTTATCTGCAGTGTCCTTCGTAATGAACTCAGAATTATCCCCACCTGAAATGATGCATTGTCCAAGCTTTCTCCAAGCATGCTCTTACATGCCTGGAAGTCCCGGCGCCTGATGATTAACAACGAGTCCAAATGGGGACTAAGAGACAAGCAATGAAAAATGTCCCCGCAAGGGAGGCTGAATGTGAAGAAACGAATCCCTTTAAGGTGCCCTGAGAGTTGCTTTTAGGACAATGATAGCTCCATTAGTTGTATCCAAGGTGCCACTTCTCCTTTCATGCTACAGCGAAGTTCTCGTTTGACCAGCAGCGATTTGCAGGGCTTGTGGAAACTTCTTTCTCGGTGCTGGCACATGAAAGAAAAAGGCTACACGGCGCTGCGGGCGAGATCCAGTGTTTTGTTGTCGTGTACGATCGCCTGTTGACTGTGAAAAAGCAAACAACACAGTCTGAGCTGTGCAAGCTTTTGGCTACCTGCATCCAAGCTTGTCTTGCTGTTTTTTTAAAAAGAGACCCTTTGGTAACTGTTGGGGGGGGATCTCGTTTTGCCTGACCCCAGAAAAATGTGTCAGACTCTCCCGATTAAGAAAAAGGGTGTCTGTCTTTTAACTCAATTAGCAAGCACTGCCAGCTCTGACAGTCCCTCGCTCAGTCCCCAGGCTGTCAGCTGCTGGTCCAATTTTAGTTTTGTGTACAGTCTAGATAGCAAATTTATTGATGAAATATGGTCGTATGTGTAAGAAAAACTTGGAGGATCCAACACAGCTTCTTGAACCTATCGTTATGAAGACTAATGTATAATTTGATGAACTGGCAAATGCATCTTTCTATCCCTGAAGGCTTGTGTCTGTGAAAAAAAATCTGAAAAAAAAGATACTGATACTTTGAACATTGGCTTAGTTTTTTTGTTTTTGTTTTTTAGTCCTGCTGCGGTCAGCAAAAAAACCCTGAAATTCTGGAAAAAAGAACATATAAATAATTGTAATTCTGACAGTGCTGAGGGGAGCCAGCCTCAGAGCAACACTCTGCTCCACAAGTGTTTTCCTCAGCATAAAAAGCCAAAAACTATTGAAGGAAGAGTTTTGCCCCAGACGTTATTTGGCACTAATGGCTGCAGTTCCTACCCTGCTGCAGACATAGATGGTGGTGTGTCAAGGGGCTGGAGGTGAGAGGTAAGAGCAGCAGGAGGGATGTGCAGGTTGGCAGCTGGGCAGAAAGGCGACACCATTCACAGAAATCTTTGACTGAGCTTTGCACTTCTTATTTAAATTGATACCAAATATACAGTACATTGTAGTCAGTTAGCTTCCAGTCTATGTGCCATGCTTCCTGGGGACAGAGGTCTCTGAAAGCTCAGAGTCAGCTCAGTAGAGATCATAGTGGTCAGATTTAGCAGAAGTTAGTCCCTAATAATCTGGATTTTGTAAGACCTCAGACCACGCAACCTTGAAGCCAATGGGATCCATGAGAGAACGTAATCTCAGACAATCAGGACTGAAATAATTGTAATGGGAAAGATCATACCCTCCTAGATCATCATATGGAGATCTTTGCATATGTGGGAACTGCCCTTGGCAAAAGGGAGTGGAAACCAAACAGGTCCAGGAAAGCGGGGTATAGCTCCACAGTACGCTGAGCAAGGGCTAGAGAAGAAAGAAATTCCTCCAGTTCTGTAATTGTTCCCTGAAGACAACGACTGAAGTTCTCCTGAAGGACTGTGAGCATTGGCTAGGGGTGGAGTTACATCAGAAACAGAGGAGATGATGCAAACTCCTCCACGTCAACATACCCCGCTTTCCTTCCCAGAGCCTCTGGAGAGGCAGCAGTGACGGAATCCAACAAATCTCAACCATTTACACATGGAGAGGGGAGCAGCTGGGACTGCTGGCTACAGAGCCAGGGAGCAGCGAAGACAGAAACCTCTCGGAAGTGTGATAAAAAATGTCCTCGATGTGTGGGAAGAGAGGGAGAGGTCAGACGGATAATGCTACTGGCTTCTGTTTCGTGGCTTGGGTGTCCTCATGTTCTAACGGACTGTGTTTGACATGAGCGCGCCCTCATTATTTTGATTTAACTAGAAGTCTTATAGTGTGTTTTTAATGCCTAGTGTCTTCTTTGGTAGAAGCAAAAGGTTATGAGTCCATAAGGGAGAAAAAAAATCAATAAATTACAATAAAAGTGAAAGAAAAACATTTCTTTGGCAACCAGCAAAGCAGCACCAGCAGGAGAAGCAGCCACAGTAAGGGGGGGAGAAAAGACATGGGAAAAAAATAAACAAGATGTCTCATTTAAAAAAAAAAAAAGATAATTTAAAGCAAGGTGGATGTTTTTGCAGTGAAAGAATTGTGAGCGAAAAGAGGACAGTTACATGTAATAATTTAATAATTTCCCTTGAAAATCTTTAGTCTCCTGGGGAAACAGCTTTGGATCCCCCTTGGAGGGGTCTGCGCTTTCCCCGGGTGCATGACACCATCCGTGGAGGGGTTCAGAAAACGTGTAGATACAGCACTTCAGGATGTGGTTTAGCAGTCATGGTGGTGGTGGGTTGACGATTGGACTTGATGATCTTAGAGGTCTTTTCCAACCATAGTGATTCTATGATTCAAAACAATAGCTGGGCTTTGCTGGGCACTAAGGACAAGTGAGAGGAGAAAAGAGAAAACTTCGCTAAATTAAAGCACAGGGCAGCAAGTTGCCTTCCCGTGTGGCTGCTTCCTCAAAAACCTCTACCAAGCAGCCTCCAAAGCCCAAATTTCTTTGTGGAGAGGAAAAAAGACATCTCAGCTGGCTCTTCTTGCTCCCGTTAGGACTGCGGAGGGAGGCCAAACATACTGGGTGGTACTGGTGGCTCTGACTGAAGAAGAATGGTGCCTGGGCATGGGGACCCTCCTGGCCTTCGTTTCGGTGCAAAGTCCCCTCTGCACACCCTGTGGCGAGAACATTTTGGGGCCAGGTCACGGCACAGCCCTGCCCGTGCAGTCCCTGCCCCTCAAACAGGGGCTGAATCTTATGCAGATGGTTTTTATGGGCACTGTCAAACCCTCTGCTCTGGGGTCCTGCGTTGGGGTAAAATGAAAAGATGAGGGTGAAAATCTGCTCCAGGTCAGAGAGACTGGTTGGAGCAGAGGACAAGACAGGATCTGACCCTCGGGCTGCAGTCACGTACTTGTGAGCTTGTTCTCTGCTGACGCCTCAGCCCTTTCCTACCGCCCAGCTTCACAACTGCCACAATTAACATGGAGAAAAGGCAAGTTTTGCAGTAATGCAAACATTTAGCGCTTGGGTATGGAGTCCCTGACTTTATTTCACAGCTGGCTCTTCAGGCTTTTGCTTTCTGACTTTTACAACTTTTATAACTTTTTAGAAACACGGAGAAGCCCGACGCTTCCCGCAACGTGGTGGTGCTCGCTGGCATGGTCGCATTAACCCTGTCCACCTTGTACGTTCATGCTCACGGTGTCTGCGCTTCAGATTTGAGCGAATCAGCAGTTCCTTGCTGAACAGTTCTTCGAGAAACTGGTACTTGGAAGTGAGGCTTTGGAAATCAACTCTGGGCTTGGAAAGTTGTAAGAAAACAATTGAATTACTGGCTGTCGGGTTATTTTCTTGTTTAAGAGTCCTTTAAGAGCAAGTCTGATCTATTCCCTTACAAGCTTCTTCCTCCCTGTCTGTACTGAGAATTCACGTGACGCAGAACACCGGGCACACTGGATGATCTTCTCACTTGCCCGAGAGTCACTTCGGGTGTGTCTGATATTTTTAAGTTTAAAAAGTAGTCAAAAGGTTTTTAGAAGAAATGAGATGAAAACAGGTTGGTTTATAAGCAAGAAATGATATTCCTGGCAAAAAGCTCCTGACAGTAGCTACCATCAAAAGGAATGTGTTAAAGAAAAAAACCACTGTTAATAGGAGTTTGAAAGTAACAACACATTTAAACAGGTACATTTTCCTCTACGAGGAAAGGCTGAGGGAGCTGGGCTTGTTTAGCCTGGAGGAGAGAAGGTTGAGAGGGGACCTTAGAAATGCCTATAAATATCTTCAGGGTGGGGGTCAGGAGGACGGGGCCAGACTCTTTCCAGTGGTGCCCAGCAACAGGACAAGGGGCAATGGGCACAAACTGAAGCAGAGGAAGCTCCAGCTGAACCCGAGGAAGAACTTCTTCACTCTGAGGGTGACGGAGCCCTGGCACAGGCTGCCCAGAGGGGCTGTGGAGTCTCCTTCTCTGGAAATATTCAAGACCCGCCTGGACGCGGTGCTGTGCAGCCTGCTCTGGGTGACCCTGCTTGGGCAGAGGGTTGGACTGGGTGACCCACAAAGGTCCCTTACAACCCCTGCCATGCTGGAATTCGGTGACTCTGTATTGTCCAAACAAGGATTTAAAGGCAGATTTCAACCCGGGAAGCTGTGAAACAGCTAAAGGGAGACGCATGGCTGCATAAAACCTTATGCTTGTGCAGTGAAACCTTGCAAGGCTGTTTGCTCCCATGAGAGATTCCCCATCTTCGACAGGTACAGCCACCCGTCCCGCTGTCCTCCAGCCCTCCTCCTCCTGCAGCGTCCAGGGAAGAGGAGAGAGTCTAACTGCCAGGTAATAACTGTGTATCACACAGGGAATTTGCCACTGTCATTATTCCACTGCAATCATTCAACAGCAACCACCCCAAAACTGTGACTTTTCAAGGAAAATTGGCGTTTTTTTCAGCCTGTTTGCTCTGCCAGAGAGCTGCAGCCTGGGAAGAGTCCTAGGATGCGGTTAGGCCTTAAGGACCTGATTTCCAGTACTCCTGCCCATAGGCCCCATTCAGAAAGAAACTGAAATATGTGCCTAACTTCTTTTTTTACTGTAGTTGTAAGCACAGGAATCAGAATTAGGCAGAGGCATCCCTGGCAGCGCTGTGTTACCCATCACCTTAGGCTTCAGTGTTAACAGGGAAGCACAGATGCTAAGAGGCACCGCTGTGTCAAAGGTGAAAAATGCTCTTGATCTTCCTTGTCATGCTACTGAGAGAATTCCAAAGAAACATGCCCATGTCTATATTTAACTCTTTTTCCTTTTTAAAAATAAATAAAAAATAAATTATTCAGCTCATACAGGCAATGAATATAGGCCACAGAATCCAACACACAGCAGCAAAAGTACTCCATTATTAAGTCTGTAATTGCCAAGAATTAATTTGCTAATTGCATGCAACTAATCTGCGTCCTTTTTGTTTTATATCAATTAACAGAGTAATTAAAAAAAGCAATCTTCTTGATAGTTCCTCACTGGCAGACTTAGCCCAGCAGAGCTAATGAAAGAGGGCCACCCTTTAACTAACCTCATTAGTATCTCTTCTTTTGTTAAACGTCCTGCAAAAAATAGTTAATTTTGCTGCATGAAAGTCCTTGATGTTAGACTGCTAATGAGGGGGCCACACAGCTCGGATTTGGTGTTTGTTTGGAGAGTGGCTCTGCTTGCTGCAAAGCGAACGCTTGCTCCCTGTCTTGCTGCCCTTTCAGGGACAGAGAGCCAGGGAGACAGCCAGGGCCATGTACCTGTTAGAAGTTCGTAGATACGAGCAGTTACCAACACTTTAAAGTTCCCTGCAGGTCAAAGACAAAGTTTGTTTCATGCAAAAAAGACGCAAAAAAGAGGAGACTTGCCTATGAAGAAGAGAGCTCCTGTGATACCGCTATTTCTAGGTTATGGTCTGAAGAGATACTGCCCTGACAGCAGAACTGGGGAAAAAAAAAGAGTTTTCAGCGGTTGCAGGGATACTGCACTAGGGGTTGTATACATGGCATAAGTGATCCGCGCAGGGAGCAGCCAAATGTGGCTCTGGATGGCTGCACTGGCTCCTCTGAACGGGTAGGAGTGTGCGGGGAGGAGCTGGGAGATGCACAGAGACCTGCTGGGATGTTCAATAGCTTGAAATTCCCACCTCTGAAACCCTCTGAGGATCTCTGCTTGTTGGCAGCTCCTAGCTTTGAAAATGCCTGTGCACAAGGGGAGCACAAGCACCACAGATGCATTTCTGACACATTTCTGGCTTACAGTTATCTACCACATTTGTAGGGCAGTGGTGTCCACGGCCGGACAATTGGTCAGGGCAATTGGTCAGGACAGGTGCCCAAAGTCCAAGGCATTTTAAAGGTGCTGGGAAGGGGAAGACTGGTTATACAGAGGGGAATCACCAACGAGGAGGACAGGAGGACGGGTGTGTGGCTGACCCTGTGTCACTGCGACTCAGGAAGGAAAATCTCAGCTCTGATTACAGAATAAAATACACTTCAAAGTCCTCTCACCTGTTTGAACATCATATAAACCTTTGCATGAGGCATCTGTAAGTTCAGCTGGGCACCCAGCTGCGCTCACGTAGTCTTCCTCAGAGTCTGTGTGCTCATTCAGCAGAAATAAAGGCCCACAGATACTCTTTTTTTTGCTGGTGGAAGAGATATTCTGTAATATTCTCTTGACCAAAGGAGAGGTTGTGGGGAGAACAGCAGCATCGCTAGCGTAGCAGACGCATTAGTTCCCAGGGCTGTGGGCTCTTTCATTTTGTTTATTTTGCTTTTGGGGTCTGCTGAGTTAGGAGAGCCCCGTGCCAGCAGATGGGACACGGACATCCCATTCCTGCGTGACAGTGAGCATGGAGCTGGGCCAACATGGTGACCTTTGGGTCTGGTTTAGCACCATGCCAGTCACCCGTCTCCCCATCAGGCTCATCTGAAGGAGTTTGCAGCTTTTTCTGATAGCTCCTGGAGCTGGAAACCCTCCTTGCTGTAATGAGACCTTCCACCAGGAGGCAAGTCAGGCTTCACAGCGGCACAGCAAAAAGCGTAAACGGCTCTGGCCAAGAGCGGTCTTTCGCCATGGAGGGGTCCCAAATGATGCTCAGGTGCCAAAGACACCAGGAATTTACCTATGAACACATCAGATGACACTTCTAAATTTTTCCCTTGTTTGGATTTCTAGATTTGCTCAGTAGATTTACAGAAAAAATATCAGGGTAGCAGGTAGCAGCATCAGCAGCATTTTTCCGCTCCAGGGGCTGGGCTTTGTCAGAGGAGACCGAAATGGGTCCACTCTGAAATGACAAGCTGAAACCCAAGTGAGCTGGGATCCCAAATCCTGGCGAGAGACAGAAAGAGTTGTGTTTCTCTTTAGGAGCTTTTTGGAAACCAACACTCCCTTCAGACAGCTTCTCCCCTTTGGGTGGATGGTCCCCATCACATTTAAGGGAGACCTGCCAGCGAGATGCTGGACCTGAACCTGGAGCTCCATAGATGCAAACCAGAGCTCATTTCACCGTTCTTCTGCCTATTACCTGTGCCTTCAAGATGTGCTCTGACAGGTAGCTGAAATCTTTTTGTCATTCCACAGTGAAAGAAGGGGTAAAACAAAAAATAATCCACAACTGCTATTGCTGCGGGTGCCTTTGAAGCAAGGGCTTCTTTGCACCGGTGAGAGCCGAGAGCTGGGCCACGGGTGCTCCTGCACTGTGCACTGTGCCCTCGGACACTTTCCTATGCTAATGTATTTGTTTGACTTTATTTTGACCCAAACTCTCACCCAGATAATAATTACAGCTAAGGATTGATCTGACTCACTCCCTGTGTCTCTGACATAGTGGTGATCACTCTTTACTCTTTAAAACCATCAAGATTTTCTTTTCTTCCTATCGTGCAGGGATGTCTCAGGACCTGGGGGACAGCGGTGCCTGTAGCTGTCTGCCTTGGCTTCTCCGCGCAGGGAACAAATGGGAAGCGAAGCAGGGGAGGGAAGCGAGGTGTTACCACCAAGGGGGAAAAAAAAAGGGGGGAGAGAAAAGAAGAAAGAAGCCAGATTTATGCTTCAGCCATTTCCCTCCGTAATCAGCTTATGTTGTGGAGTTAAATGAACCGATGGGGAACTCACGCAGGCGGATGGGGCTTCTCAGCTGCGGGCTTGTAAATCACCCGCCGGTGTGAGCAGCGCGTGCAAGGGCGGGCGTGCAAGGGCGGGCGGGCGGGCGTGCACGCTCGCGTGCGGCGGAACGAGGGGCTGCCGGGGGCCCCTCCGCCAGGCCGGGCATGAAGGAGCAGCTGAGACGAATTGCAATACCTCCCACTCCTCTGCCCGTTTGTTTCTTATGAATGCGTAATGAATGCTAATGAATTCCTCACTCGGGGCATATGGTTAAGACATATAGAGCCTAACCTTGCTACAAAGAAGAAAGACCTTGATGCTACAAGATGGGGGAGGGCCGGGAGAAACACAGCGATTCATGAGCTGAGCTTGGGTCAGTGGGACTCATCCTGCTCCAGCCCAGGGTCTCGTTTAAATGCAAGGGCTATAGGACCTGGAGGTGGAAAGAGGAATTTTTTGCTTTCCTACTAAAGGAAAGGCAAACATATGTCCAGGGATGTGCTTTAGAGGCTGAGAGCTGCCAGCAGGTTAAAGAAAAAGGATTTCTCCTTTCTCTGGACAAATGGGGTGTATCTGAAGGAAAATGTTTCACAGCAGTGAAGAAGGGAAATGGATACACAATGATTCAAAAGTAGTGTTGGAACGGACCAAAACCACCCTCCATTTATGATTCTTTATTTCCGTTCAGCCCTTGACCTTCTCAGCCGAAAGCAGTGACTGGAGATCTCGCGTAGCACCTGAAGTGAGGGGTGGGTTTGTGTGGTGAACTGCTCTCCTCCAGAAACCCAGCAAAACCCCAGCTCCACGGACAGATGCTGCTCCCAGATCTGGCACTTGGCCTGCCCTGAGAATGGGGTAATATCTGAGGGCTGATGAGGAGAGCAGGGCAGAGCAGGAGTGGTGTGAGAGGCTGCAACAGCACCATTAATACCAGCTTTGGAAATGGAGAGAAGGATGAGAGAGTTTTGAACACCAAGGGATTAACAGGAGATGCGGCAGTGGGGCCCGAAAGGCCAGTGTGACAGCAGTAGAGACTCAGGATTGAAAGGCAGATGCCTCAGACATGAGGATGAGGATGGAGGAGACCAACATAGCCACACCAAAGCAATGCAACCAGCGTGATTTGGCCCCAAGGACCTTCCTTTCCTCAACCTCCTTCCTTTCTGCACCCCATACCCCCCCTCTCCCCCCCTCCATGCTCCTTCAGTTGCATTCAGCCTACTGAACATGGAGGTTTAGGGCTATTTCAGACTCTAGAGTAACCAAGCCATCCTCGAGAGACTGGCAGATATGACAGAGGAGCCGTGAGTAAATTCCACCCATCAGTACTGCAGATGGTGACATCTCAGGGCACCTCCAACAGGAAAAGACACCTACATTCAGGCATCTGAACCCCACCCAGTGTGTCACAGGCTGGTCGAGTGGCATTACAGAAAGTCACTATAGACCTGATGGTGTCAGCACAGCTTGGGACCCTGCAACAGAGTTCGTGGTTCTGATTTGGGCTGGTGGGTAAACAAGAGATTAGTGAGCAGATTTCTATTTTCCTGCCTAGAGTTCTCAGGTGCTAGAGCTTCATGGGTTAGTGCTGCAAACCCTGGACTGTGTCCCAGCCCTTCACAACCCAAAATATTTGGAAACGACTGAGAGATTTCTTTTTTAATCAGAAGATCTAAAAACTTGATTCTCTAGACAACTTTCGATCTAGTCACAAAGTGCTGCCAGTACCCCAAAGAAGCAAAGACGTACAGACCAAGATTTTAACGAGCTAGCTTAAATACCTGTAAAAACACAGATCTCTTTACCAGGTTATATACCAAACTACTCCTGGCTGAGTCTGGGGTCTGCTTACAGCTCTTGCTGCTCTACTCTCAGTCCCAAGCCAGGCAGCACTACCTGGCTCCAGTATTCCTCCATGGGTTGCTGCCAGGTCTGTGAGATATCAACAAACACGCACTCTGATGGCCTGTCCCCAAAGGGTTAGAAAACATCAAGAAAATACTCAAGGACTTTCAAAGTATTCCAAAAATATCTGAAGAAACTTTCAACCACATGAAAAATTCTTTCAATATCAAAAACTGTCGTAGAACCCTTTCGCAAACCTGCAGCAGGCAGATTTCTGTGCAAGACCACCTCTCTTGCACAGCTGGGGCCTGAGCTGACACAGGAGCTGCATGTTCCAACATGGCATTAGGACTTTGACCATGGTGGGGGAAGGTTTATCTTTCTCTTTGCTATTTTCCAGCTAATCCTATCCAAGTCCTCTCCCCTAAACTGTAGCAGAAGCAATTATATGGACACTTCTGTAGCACTTCTATCCTTCACTGTCCGTCTCACGACTTAGAACAGGAGCTGAGATTGGTCAAAACAATGTAGAAAAGCAGCATTTGCCATAGCTTGCGACTGCTAATTTATCAACACACTTCTGAGAACAAAGCAGCCCAGGTACCTCACTGAGCAAGCGGTGAAAAACAGCAGAGAGCGAGCTGGAAAAATTTCAAAGTCCTTCTAAAAATTAAAATCTGAAAGCCAGCCAAGTCCCAGCAGCTGACTGGAGGTGCGAGGCATTTAGTCTCCGGGGTGGGCAAAAGCAGCCGACTGCCGTATGCAGTGTGCATCAACACCTCTTGACACTTATGAATATGGGGCTGGTGCTGATGCCCACTTGGATGAAAGAACAGAGTGATTTTGCCAGCGTTGAGTGGTTGGAAGGGAGGGATGATCTGCAGCAAGATGTTGGGTTTTCTTTAACCCTCTCTCACACAAAGAGCAGCCCATGCACCCGTTCATGTGGGGGCTCTGAGCCGTGGAGATTCAAAGACCGCAGACATTTGGGTGCAGGTTCACTGCAGGATGGATCTGGGCTAAGCCCATGGGAGGGGATCTGTACAGTTGTGTGTGTGGCCGAACCACATGTGGGCTCTGGTATTCAGCGCTGGGGTGAGGTCTGATGAATTTCTTACAGCACTGACTTGATTTGTGGAAATGCTTGAGCTGGGAGCTGGGATTGTTGAGAACTCTGGACACTCAGGCCCTTTGCATCCCCCACAGTACTTTGCACACAATTCAGCAGCGACCCCAGACTCCTGAAAAGCAGAGAATCACGCTTCCATTAAGTTTCCAAGCCTTGATGACTTCTTTCTGCCAGCCCGGAGAAAATGCTGTGATCACCTAAAATAGCTCTTTGCAATAAAAGACTGTGGTAGGAACAAGAAGGTTTCAGTGAAAGCTGCTGATAAATGAAGGCTCAGCTTGGAGCAGGTTTTAAATCCCTACACTATAAATAAAAATTCATGTAGGTGAGGACAGCCGGGGTGAGGGTTTGGGTCGTGGCAGCCTCATCAACAGACAAAGAACCTCTTTAGTTTCAAGTGCCAACCTCCTTCACTTCTGTACTTCTCAGTTGCGGTTTTTGGCTTTTGCCAAATCCTAAACAAAGCAACCAAATGATCCCAAAGTGCGCTGCTCTCTTTCCTGCCCCTCCTTCTGCTCCCCTTGCAAGAGGCTTCCCCAGCAGAGCCCCAGGGGCCGGAGCAGCAGCATCCCACTACAAAGCCTTCCCCGCTCCCCCAGAGCCGAGCAGGGAGCTCACCCAGGAATACTCCTCACGCTACCACATTTGCATGACAGACGGCTCCTTTGCATTATCCACCTCTTCCCGCAGAAGCCCCATCCATCCCTCGGGCATCCCATTCTGCCCCATCCATTCCTCGGGCATCCCATGGGGATATCTGCTGTCTCCGGCTGCTTTCCACCCCCTCGCTGCCCACCCTTGCCCTCACTCCTACGTGCTTCCAGCAAAGCATCATCAGTCTGATACATCGGCCCCGCATTAACTTCTACTCATGCTAGCTACTTCCATAACTGGTTTAAAATTTCAGGCCTCTGAGATGCAAAGAGTGAGACAGTCCTTCGGCACCTGCGATGACCACCCTGTGTGGACACGTTCCAGCTCGGCTCCAGGCCTCCAGCTCAGCCCGGGCTTTGGTGGTCAGGAGGAAGAAAGGAGCATCTCTCCAGGAGAGACGCAGTCCTTACCCCAGCTGCAACACGCACCCTGCCTGATACGCCGTAATGACATGAAAATGAATAGAATAAACTGACTGAGTGGCATTGTTATTAACCTTTGTTACCTCAATAAATCACACCAAAGAGCAGCAATTACTCCAGTTTCTGACAAATACTGGTTACGCAGAGGATTCCCCGCTTGCTCTCTGTCCTGTGCCCCCTCCCTCACTCTCTTTCACGACTGGAACCAGGAAGGTGCAGCACATATCACAGTGTCGAAAGAAGTAAGAATAATTTAATACCAGCTCATAAAGGCACGTAACAGATAGCATGGGGCTTCCATGGCATTCATCTGCTTCACTCTTAAACCATATACTACACTCTTAAACAAGGCAGCAGGCTCTTCAGGGGCTCTGCATCCAGGATGGATCCTGGACCTTGTCCCTGGACCCAAACACAGCAGCACTCATTCATCAATGCCTGTACAGATATGGATATCTGCATTTCTTTTGCATCAGGGTTTGGATCTCAGAAATTGCTCAATGAAAAGGTTGGAGGGTAAAATTTAGTTTCCTCTGAACTCTGGTCCAAGGTATGAATCAAGCTTTTGGCCCCAAATCAAGGCCAGCAATCGGTCTTTCTGTGTAGCACTAACTTGGCTTGGGTTTTTGTCACGCGCTCGTGTCAGCACCAACACGAGTTTAGGAGTTTGATGCCGCTCCCAAGCCAGATAATTTCTGAGGTCATTGCCATGCTTTCAGATCGATAAGTTTGGAATTTAGTCAGCACAAACAGCTACGCAGCAGAGTGCTATCCTTGCATATTTAAAGCTATCTGAGAAGAGGACCTTTCAACAAAGGTATTCAAAGAGACTTAAAAATCAATCCTCCTTTGAAGAAGCTGGCAAAGCATTGTAGCAACAATTGTTAAAATGCCTGGATTAACAATAAATCAGAGTTGACAATCACTTTTTGTGTTTTTTATTTTGTGGATTTTTTTTCACAGAGGACCTGGTTGTGGACACACGAATTGAAAACAAGTTTCTTTAAAGAAAGATTCAGAATTATAATTCAAAAAACTTTGAAGGACTTCTTGTAAACCTGGCAGAACCCTTGTATTTTATTTGTTTTCATGATTTCTTCTTAAGAAATCCACAGAGGTCACTTTGGAGATTTTAAAAATTCCCTGGGAACTTCCAAAGTCACATATGAGGGAAAATAGTGGGATTATAATAATCAAATATCATGTCCCGTCTTTAAATAGTTTGAAATAAGAATTGAACAATGCTGATATAATTTCAGCAGTGTAACAGTGCATGGTTTTCACGCAGGGAACTACAACTGGTAGGATCAACGGGAAATATTCAGCCCTTTCTGAAGCAACTGCTTGTCTCGGTCGCTTTGCTATTGCTAGATCTGCAATGAGACCCAACCTTTGTTTTAGGTCAGCTCGAATCTAATTTAGGGAGGAATTTTTGTTGTATGGATGTCTTTGTGACTTATGTGCTCGGAGTTGATTTTACTCCCCCAATCTTATTAAGGAGTTATTATAGAGTGAAGGCTGCTGCAGAGTCCATGAGGGTACGGGAGAGGTGCCCTTTATTGCTAGTGAGGGGTACGTGTGCGAGATAGGAAGAGTGGAAGGGAAGTAAACTGGACATAAATCATACAGAATGCCAGCCAGCAGAGCCTAAAACCCACGGAAAAGCAAGATTATTTTCTTTCTCTTTTCCAAAGAGCAGAGGATCTGACCCAAACTCTGATGGTGAGTGGCAACTTCACCAGGCATGAAGCGTGCAAGAAACGGTGCAGGACCTCTTCCCGACTCACGTCGGTGACCTAGTTTTGCACTTTCATTATCCTAAAATAATCCTTCCTCTCCTGCTTCCCCTGCTGTTCCTGAAGAAAGGAGGTGGGATTGTGTCGCTTCCATCAGCGTGAGAGGAGCGGGGCTCGCTGGGGGACGAGGTGGCTGGAGCCCGTGTTTCCCTCCCTTTCTTTTCCGCTGGAGCATGTGGTGGTTTGCAATGGGAGGACGGGGAGGCTGCAGGAGCAAAGTTGCAAAAAAAAACCTCACCCAGCCCCACATCACAATGACTTTGCTCAGATGATAAACATAATAATAAAACCCCTCCTAGTAGCCAATATGATGCTAATGCTTCTTAGCTCTGTCAAAAGTGAAAACAGCTCCTTGCTGTCAATTACTGGAGGGACAGCTGGAGTCTCTCCTCTCACTGTCAGGATGCAGACATATTGCATGTCATTGAGAAGGTAACAAATTCACCAGGACAGCATCACCATCTGTCACCAACAGAGACACCGCCGAAACAAAGGGTCAGGCTCCGGCGCAGAGCTCGGGCCTGATCTTACCCCGTCTTGCCCGTCCTTCGCTGCACAGCAGAGGGGCGCAGGTGGAGGTGCCCCCCAAAGCCCCACGTCTGTCCCAGGGATACACAGGAGAGTTCTGGTTTATAAGCCAAAGGGACAAGCTTTGAGTTTTGATATTATTGTTTTCACCAGCAAACATCGTGTTGAAGCCTCCAGACCCTGCTGATGGGTATAAGCCACGGCGTTCAGCACCGTTTGGCTTAGCATTGTCCCTCACTCAGTTTTCATCTCCAAGCCCAAGGTTTTCCAGTTTGCCCTCCTTACATGTGGGGCATCTTCCTACACACACGAGTAGATGCGTTTGGGCTACCCGCAGGAGTAAAACAACACCCACGGAGGGGTGGGGGATCAGGCTGTAAGTCGACCTGTTTGGGGCCAGATGGTTGATTCCCCACATTATTGAAGTCTGACTGCCCTGGATCCGCTCTCGTGAGGAGATGCTCGCCCTCCTCGGGAAGGCGCTTACACTGGTCCAAACCCTACATGTGATCCAAAACCTGGTAAAAAGACAAATAATCCTGTGATATGGTTTGAGGCAATTCTCACTATTTAACCAGCTATCCAAAAACTTCAAAAAATACTCTTCAAAAAAACCCTTCAATTAATAATGTCATTTTTTAAAAACATGTTTTTGAAGATGCTGTTCAGGAGAATAGTGTAAATAATGTAAATTATTTAAGTGATTTTTCTTCTCTAGCATATATTGTTGTGCTATTTAAAAATAACCCACATAACCATTCTCTCACTCAAGATGAGGCTTATTTCCAACTGACGATGTGCTAATTATTTTGCAAGCAAAATTTATTTTTGACAGAAAAATCTTTGTACTTAAAATCACGTAGAGTGTAGAGACTTCAGATGAGTCTGAAAGAAAGATGTTTCTGCAAAACCAGCCCAATGTGACAATGCAACATGTTCATGTAGCTCCTGTGTTCAATTTTCAGTATTAATTTGGGATACCCTGCGGCTGCTGGCAAACGCAGCACTGTGGGGTCCAGCTGACATCTGGGGATACCCTTTGGGTTTCCAGAGTCGGATGGCAGCTTTCCTGTTGGCTACCAACTGCAAGATCCAGGACTTATAGTCTTAAATATCTCTGGTGTTATTGAGAAGCTAGCTTAGGAGCGAAGGAAACTGAGTTACCTGGAATTAAATAGACTTTTATTTTTAAATTCAGACTTTGGCAGTCATCTGGATGCTACTTTGCTCTGGTCCTGCAGGACTTCTCTGGAAATCCTGCCTCCCCCTCCTCTATTGTACCGTAATAATCCAAAATAAGCACAACTGAAATTTGATCTTAATTCCAAAATGCAGCAACAAACAGACTCGCTACTGCTCTTTCCCAACTTGCATGACTTCTGCTGAGATTTATAACCAGCACACAGTCATTCAGAGAGAAAAACGTTACTGCGGAGAGAAGGAGATGTTTCTACCAAGGAGAAATAGCCCATCCTGTAGACACAGCCCTACATGCCAAAATTCATTTCATGCTTTAGGTTACAACAAATAACTACCAACTACCCTGAATCATATGAAACAACTTTTAAAAGAGTTAGAACTGCTGCTTTTCCCCCTTCCCAGCACTGTTTCCTTTCTTAAATCCAGGAAAAACATCTCCAACGCGGAGAGGCAGAGCGCAGAGCTGTGGGACTGTGTCCCCTTTCCTCCCCTCCACCCCTTCCTTCTCCCCCTCACGTTTGCAGGCTGCCTTGGGATTTCTTGCTTGACTCCCCTCCAAGGTTATGTCAAGATTGCTGTGATGTGGAAGTCATGGGATGCTGCCAGCAAGAGGCTGGAAATGAGATTCACTTGTGGCTGGTGGTCCTCCCTCCAACCCTCCCTCCTCTCTCCCTTGTCCTCTCCTGCAGAAACCAGGTGATGCTCAGGGGAGCTGCAAAACTTCCTCACTCAGTGCCGTACAAACCACTGGAGTGGAAGGAGGAGGTTTGTAAACTGGTTTGGGAGAAAAGTTCATGTTTGGGAAAGGAAGGTTGCGGTTGTCATTCTTGTTAGAAAGGAGGAGATTAAACCATCCCGTGTCTGCTGTGAGCTGGGAACAGGCGGTTTGGGCTGCCATTATTGCCTTCATCTAGACCCACACTAGTCTCTTCTCTCCAGGAGTACGGAGGTGACCCACTCTTTGCACAATTCCCACAAAACCCGCTTCCCTGAACTCCCACTGTTTTTGGAGGTGGCTCTTTGACAGGCTTTTAGATGGACTCTACTCTGAAACCTTCTTTTGCTGGGAAAAGCAGACAGCCCAAAAATTGTGTTGTCATTCCTCTAACAAAGCCTTTCAGAGAGGTGTTCTCCAGCACACCGAGGGAGAGCTGCGATCTGGATCTCCATGGGGGAGCTGAGGCCATTGGGGAGGCTATGACAGAGCAGGGATTTGAGCCCTGAGGTCTCTTGAGCTATTTCTCTGCCCCTCAGGACATCCTTCATCCTCACCCCCATGTGGGACAACATCCTCCACTCAGCAAATACCCCCCTAGAGAAACAAACCTGGGCAGTTTGCTGGAACTCGGAACCTGACCTCTAAATTTGAACATGATCCTACCTAATAACAACCTCAAAATACTCATTTAGGAAATCGTATTGACGAGTTGCTCCTTGAGGGGGGTCCTGATCTGGTCTGAAGATGTTGTCTCAGCACAGAAATCACCTTGTTTAAACAGCAAGTTGCAGGTTTAACGGCACTGAACGGGTGAAGCCCGGGCCACACACTTGGGATGCGGACAAGGTTTTAATTCTCTTGTTTGCAAAGGTTTCTGCAAATGGGAGCAAATCCTTCCCTGGCTGCCCGGTTTAGTTTGCCCTGTGATAGGCTTAGAGCAGTGTGAGGGTATTTTATCTTGATGGCTACAGAAGAAAAAGGCCAAATGATCAAATGCTCCACGAACCCTTCTCTAACTCGGCCCACGCTGGGCGGCTGACTTCACAGCCGGAGCTTGCTGGCTTTCACAAAGCCCCATGTAGCTATTTTGGAACTAGAGCTGATCTTTATGCATTAACGTGGACCCAGATTTTAGAAGCAAACTCAGATCTCTTTCGAGCTGCTGTGCAGAACATTTTGCTCTCTCGATCGCCCTGCCTGCAGAGCCCTGCAGCTACCACCAGCAAAAGAGAAACGAGAAACCTGATGCCACTCCTTTATTAAACAAGAGTGGAAAACTTCAAGAGAGAAAAACTTAGCTTGAAAGCAATATCTGCACTTCGATGTTTGGAAAGTTACTACAATATAGAGGCTTGTTGAAATACAGCTTGTGTTGCTGCCCTGAGCTTGCGTTTTGGCGGTGCCCCCACATTGCACGCTATAGCAAGGCTCTGCAAGTGGCACCGTACCTAAAAATTCCTTCTTCCTCCAGTGAAATGCAGCTCTCTCAGGGGTGGAGAGAAAAGTTGATGAAAATGCAGCCATTTCATTAGTTTGGAGAGGAGATGGAAAAAAATTGGAGAGCCGCAAGGGAAGCCATGTGGGAAGGATCTGATCTGAGGTGTTGCTCTAAGGGAAGATTTTTTATTTGTACACAAATGGCTTTTCAGCATGGATTTTTGGCATTGGTCACATTTTCCTTACTGAAACTACTGTGACATTTCCACTTTAACTTTTCATTTCAGCTCATGATTTTATTCAGTCCTTAAAAAATCAGCAAATATTCCAATATATCTCCTGACAGTCATGCACGTCTTTGAATTAATACATGAAAAAAATACCTAAAACCAGTAAGAATTTTGGAAATTCTGGGTTATCCCAGTAAGCAATAGGCAAGTAGCAACGTCACAGTTGTATCTCTGAGGGCCCACAGGCAGGGAAGACATTAGCTGAGGGGGGTGAGGAAGGACTGCACGCTGCAGCACGGCCAAGCCAAGGCACGTGGGCTTGTCCAGGGCTGGTTCAGAGACCTTTTATAAACCTTTTCACCACAGTTTCTATGAAATGGAGCAACAACAATTGTGCTGAAGATGTGTGTGGCTGTAAGCGGTGTTAGAAAACAGGGTTACCTGGTAAACAACAAATGTCTCCTCTGGTCTTGAGTTATCAAAGATCTCTCATGACTAAATACGAAGAGGCACACACTTTCTGTAGGTTACAGGTTCCGGGACTCTGGGGCATGGCCCACATTTAATCAGGGTTTCCTGCATCTGTTTTACCAGTGGTTACTGATAAAAATGTATTTGCTAGGAATGCAGTTCAGTCCTCCTACGTGACCATAATGTGTGAGGTGAGCAGGCACGGGCAATGGTCCCAGAAGTATTTTCCTATACCTTGAATATCCATGAAGACAAAAAGCGATGCACACTATTATGTGCACAATTAATGCAACTAATTTTTTTTTTAGGCAATGAACAAATTCTTTTTCTAACACATTAGACGTACTAGAGATGTGCAGTTCTAGGATTCTGGGGCTTTTATATTTTTCCAAATGATTTTCCATGTCAAGTCCAAGGGACTTTGCTCTACTGACATCCAGAAGACAGCGATTCATGCTCAAGACTTGGGGCAAGATTTATCAAAGGCAAAATGAGTAGATTTTTTTGACATTTCTCCATGGTGCACTGTATGACCACTTTCACCTCTTAACGAACAATACTAACAGTCACAGCAAAGCAGCCACGCTAGAACTGCAAAACCCTCCCTGTTTGCTCCAGTTTAGATGGTTCACAATGAGATGTCAGGAAGAAGCAGCACACATTTCCTCACATCTGCCATGGAAAAGACCAAGTACACAGCTAATGATTTTTTCTTTTAAGATAATATCTTTCCATAAAGGTAGATAGATAACCGAAATTTGTTGCAATGTTTTCGTATTTTTGTTTTAATGAAACTCATTTTCACAGGCAACTTTGCATGCGAAATGCAAGTGCATCTTATCACGCAGTCTGTGCTTATGCAGCCACCACAATCAGGAGCCTTCAGGGGCTGCACAACCACGCCATCTGATTTGTGCTTTTTTTTATTCTCATGGGCAAATTTCTGCCAGTTGCAAACTTTCCATTTCAGTTGTTTACACACAGAAGCTAGTATGTGATTTTGCAGACCTTTAGAAAAAAAAATAGCCATTTTTTTCTCATACCCTCACACTGAGATGATATTTTTTTAAGTCTCATAGATCTAAATGCAGTTTACAATAAAACTCGTAGAGAATTAAATACCAGATGTACTCAGACAAGTTCAAAAAATCCTTATTACAATTTAAAAAGTGTTACTTGCAGCTGAAGTCCTTTCCTCTCCAACAGACAGGGACGAACCACAGGTAAACACTCAGAGATTAATTTTTACTGCAATTTAAAAAATATCTGGGATCCTGAAGGTCCATATGGGCACATGGTGATTTTTGAAAGCTCTTGAACCTCTTCTTTAGCAACAGGTAAATGCCACAAGTTTTGAATGTTGCACTAGACATCTATATGAATTTTCAGGCAGAAAAGAGTCTTTACAGACATTGGCTAATATTTGTAGGGATGAATATAGAAGGACATAGACAAATGCTGTTCTGAAGATGGTCGCTTTTGAAAGTGTTATCTGGAATTCTCAACAATTTTAACATTTCATTTGCTTTGGTCAAGTCTAAAACACAAAACGGGGTCTGGACCTTACTCAGGCTTTCCTACCAAGTAGCTCCAGCAAATTAGGAATTTAAGCTGAGTCTGAAACAGCACTTTGTCTGCATTTACAGAAGTATTGCCCCAGGATAAGAGATGTAATTCCCTGAAATGAAGAAAATTAAATCATTACCCTCTTCACCCAAGCCTTTTTGCTGTTGGAAAGTTAGTTTTGCATTTAATGAATATGGGCTCATGTCTTTCTAATGAGTATGAGATAGCTGATGTAATTGAAAACTTAAGCAGGGAAAAATCATTACAAGTTTATTTTAATTAATTTATTTTGTGTATTTGTGTTATGAGTGATAGCTACCAGTAGAGCAATGGGGATGGAAAACCACAATTTACTCAACAGGCAATTCAAAAACATGTGTTAGCATGGGAGATTCCCCATATTTTAC
Organism: Opisthocomus hoazin; assembly: GCF_030867145.1. Lineage (NCBI taxonomy): Eukaryota > Metazoa > Chordata > Aves > Opisthocomiformes > Opisthocomidae > Opisthocomus > Opisthocomus hoazin. The sequence continues at coordinate 16,913,470 of NC_134431.1, forward strand.
CTGCCTGAAGGAAAGCAGCTGGAGGAGAGTTTTCTGCTGTACTTCCCTACGCCTCTGGGAGATCCCAGGCATTTACTTATTCCTGCCTTCCTCCTACTTCTTGCCGCTATGAACTTGTTCTCACATTTTCCGTTCTCCCTTTTTCCGACAGGAACAACTCCTCTGTCCCTTGTTCTCCAGGACCGTCAAACAACCTGACATTTGGGAAAGGCATCCGCAAATGGAGGGATGGGCAGGGGATAACAACTCCCTCTGTGGTCACGTAAATGCCTACTCTCCCACACCAGGCTATATTTCAGGCTGGGTTTTTACCTACCTTATGGCCAGGATCTAAGCAAGAATCCCCAAAAAATCCAGGGGAGTGCGGCTGCTCAAGGACCATATTTCTAGGATTGCAGTGATGGCTATAATCTGGACAAAGAGAGGACTCTGGCATCTTCTGCTCACTGTTCAAACCTTCAGCCGATGTCTTTGGAGCTCCAAAGACTAATGGGACTGATTGTCACTGTGTTCCCATGTATGAAATTGAGGATGGAAACATGCATTTTTAATAATGAAAGGACATCAAGGGGAAGGGCAAAGGAGGTACTGGGGAGAGAGAAAGTGGTTCATAAGGTCAATGTGATTCATAACAGATCCATAAATCTCTACCATAAGCTGGCAATGCTTTTCTGCATCTTTTTTTGATATCGTTCCCCAGGTTTTGATAACCCCCATAAGTCCCCTACACACTTACCTCTGGAGGCCAGCCTTCATCCACAGGCCCATATGTCATTCCCAAAGATTTTCCTTTCCAAGCTTTTAATTTTCCTTTGATCTTTCACTAATAGTTACATATTTCGTGTGTCCTTGCTCTCTCATGAATAGCTTCTCATGGCCACCACCATCCACAGCAAAATGCCTGCCATTAACCCCACTTTAAACCCAAATATCATTCTCCTGATAGTTCTTTCCATACTCCCCGTACAAAAAAGTTTCTCCTCATTCTCATTGCAGAGACCGTCCTTGAGATACTCTCTCTAAATTCAGGAACAAAATCAAAACAGAGAGAAGGTAAAACGATTCTGAGAAGCCCTCGCTGTGGGCAGTTTTCCCGGAGAGCCCCATTCACCTGTTCACGGTCGCTGGCTATTGCCAGGCTGTGTTTGGGTGGTTAACATCAGGCTCTGCGCACCACCTCATCTGTGTGGAAGAAGGTTTCCAAAGTAGCTGAGAGCACAAGTTAAGAGTGTAAAAAGATGTTTCTTTGCACACTGCTGAACTGATTGAAGATTTTACCAGCCTCCAGCTTTTCTTTCCTTCTTGCCAACAGCCGGGAGGGTGTAAGCGCTCCCTAATCGGTGCCACGTGGCCATCCATCTCCTACCTGCAGTCACTGGCCGCTTAAACTAACCCAGCTGATTTTGCCCAAAGTGGATTAGGGAGAGCACATAGCATCACTCCTACCCACAGGGCTGGTAATAGACAGCTGGGGAAAGTTAATGTCTTCAAGTAGCATCACTTGATCTGGGAGAGGATAAATGTCTGAAACAGTAGCCAAGGGTTATGTCCTGATCCCAGTGCATAATTTATCCACAAATTGGCTTTCTGGGAAGAGGCAGGAGTAGAAAAACACCACTGTTTCCTGGCAGATTGAGCTGAGATACGAGACCGTTGCAACTCCACTCTGGAGCTAGATCTGGACAGGGATTTTGCTGCTCTTTGTTTCCACGAAGCTAAATTTAAAATCAAATGTCAGTCCCTAGTAGCTGTTCAGATTAGAACAGGCGCATCTGGAAACGACGCGTTGCCCTGAAAGCCACCCAAGCTGGCTCTGAAGTTGAAGACGAGGGTGGAATGTTCTTATCCTGGAGCCAAGGCTGTCGCTGCGTGAGCACAAAAGGCAGTTGGTGGGACATCAGCTTGTGGGAGTTTCCTTAGCTGCCATAAGGAAAAGTTAAATGTCACAGTCTCCACTGGATCAAATCTATGAGAACAGAGATGATTTATTTGAGCTCAGATCTGGGTTTAGCTGCTGATCCGAATGTGAGGCTGGAATACGGGGCATGCAAGAAAGGCAAGTTTGTCATTTCCAAGGTAAAACTAAAGAAGTCAAGGTAGCAAGTTTTAAATGAGGTTGGGAGGTCACAGTCTCCCTGATCTATCATTTAATTTGTCTTCACCAATATTTTAACGTGCGTAGCTTGCTCATATTAGCCAAATTTAACTAAGAAATTGTGTATATCTGAGAAGAAAAGAGGCACAAGATCTATGATGCAGCGATTCTGGTCTCAGTGACCCTCATTTCAACTTTCTGGTGGCATCAGTGTGATCTGGGCAATACATGGTTACAGGGGTGTGAGGTGCCATGCCAAGGTGGCACACTGACCCACATCTTCCCATGCCTCCACCCAACACGCAGCATCACCTAAACATGGCACCTCACACTCCTTGCTCTGCTGACCAGAAGCAAATCAAAAGAAGAGCCTGGTTGAAATATTATTAGCAATTTAGCAAGATGTTAACGCCACTGCCAGCTCTGAGACCTTTGACAATATTTTTGCTCAGCCTAAACCCACCCTTTCAAAAGTCAGCACCACTTTAAAGAGGCAGAGGGAGGAAAATGGTGCTCATTAATCATTCTGCCACGACAACACTACGGGGTGATTTCTGCTCTACACCTTTTCTCACAATAGTATGCAATTTAATTGCTTTTAAAAAAGCTTTAATGATATAGACCAAAAGCTGATCTTAGCAACATCTTTTCTACTTCAGTGGAATTAAGGACACAGCTGGTAGTTGACAGAAATGAGCGACTGAGCCACTTCAGAAAAGGCAAGTGTATCTCAGACCTCAGTGAGGCTAAATACACTTTCTGCAAAGGTCCAGTAAAATACCTTCTATCTCTTCTGAACCCAAAATGCCTTTTAACATTCTGTCTGGCCAATGTATATCATTTCAGGGTGTTTTGCCCCAGGACCTTCTTGTCTATAAGAACCTCCCTCTGAGGGGCAGGTTTAGAGATGAAAAGAGGATGGAGAAACAGATGCATGGTTAGCACACTGAAAAGACAAAACAAATGAGGACACTGATGGAGTGCCAGAGAGTCTTTATAGAAATTAAGTCATAAACCGCCAGGTGTTCAAATAAATGTGGTGTGTATCTGCAGATCCAGCTTTTCAGCAGTACTCAGCAGGCTGGGTGCTGGTTACACAGTGGGCACTTCCCTAGGATTGCGCTAGATGCCAGGCACTCCTCTGAAAAAATCAGATTGTTATGAATGCCTCAGATCTGGAGCTGGAGTTTTCTTCAGGTCTGGCCTAGATGACGAGTGCTTGAAACTTCAATCCTGTGCGGATATTGCAGAGAGTTAAGAAGACAAGGCATTGATCACGCAGGGTATGCAGACTTCTTTTATGAGAAAACATGTCCAAAAGCCCATGAATGACTTGTGTATTTGTACCACCAACTATCAAGGAATTGTGACTCAGGTCACTTCTGCTGTCGCCACTTGCCATGTGTGTGCACGTACAAAGTAATGAGTGGGCTTTCCCTGCAAAAGGGAGAAGCCTGAGACACCTGCGGTTCTGGAGATGTCTGATGAACACATTGCACATAGATTACTAAATGCATCTATGCTTTTCTATCACTGGATTTTGTGGCCAAATTCTCCGGTCTCAGCATGCCTTTTTCTCTCTGTGTGGGATTTATCATTTATTTGACAGCTTTTCATCTTCCACGGTGGCAGAGGTGGACAGGCTTGCTTTAGCATGCCTTCTCAGGGAGGGCTTTACTGAAATGTCACAAGGATTTCTACCTTTCCTGGATCTGAAAGAATAATACCTTTCCCATATCATTCCCAGGAGAAGGAGAATTTCTGAGCTCTGGGGTAGGAACCAGGCTGAAGCGATGGCATCACGGGAGCGAGGAAGGTGTCCAGTGCTGCAAGTGGAAGCCAACCCCTTGAGAGCGGTGCTCAGAACTCAGGCTGGAGGCACAAAAAGGATGAAAAATGTCCCTTGTTGGGGAGGACAGGAGAGAGGCAAGGAATGTAATTTGTGAATAGAAAGAGAGGCCTCATTGCATGCAGCTTTGCCTCTGGAAAAGCATCTGAGATGATCTTCTCCCAGCCAGAAATGTGCACTGTGACTCTATCCAACCCACACAACATGCTCAGAGTCACAAGGTTTGCATCTGTTATCGTCCACAGTCTTAAGGCCAATTTAGCAGAGATTACCTTTCTAAGATGAAAGACCTTGCTTTCTCTAAGAGCTATGCATGAAAACATTATTTGATACACTAATATGCATAGCAAACTTACTGGAAAATACTTACCTCAATGGCAAGCGTTACTCTGCTCATGTATCCGAGTGCTACGTTACTTTAGACAGCACCTTAAAAATTCCTCTGGGATCACTTTCCTTAAAGGGATGAGTTTCAGTGTTGATGGGGCTGCCTAGGAGGATAGTTTCAACGCAATCTATAGATATGAGTAACTCATCAGGTTTAAAAAAAAAAAAAAAGCTTTGGGAGTTGCAGGTTGTGGACAGGTTTCTCTTTTGAACCAGGATTGCCAGTGAGAGGGTTGACACCTCTCTCTGCTGCTGTTTTCCAACCCTTGCAGTCTATGACGGAGAAGAACACAAGCACTGTCTAGTTTGTCCCATGTAAAAGCTCCAGACTTGGTGAAACCAGGGAATTTCACTATTGCTCAAGGGTTTGTGTGGGAGTAAAGAGCTCTGAGGGCCAAAGACACAGCCATGCTCCAAAAGAACAAGAAGCAAAAGCTGCTTTTTAGGTGAGCTGATATTTTTAGCTAGAGAGAGAAAACAAAGAAGTGAGGTAAGGTCATAGAGCAGGTCGATAGCAGGAACAGAATAGAGAACAGATCTTTCTCCTTCCCAGCTGGTGCCTTACTCACAACAAGGTCTCGCCAGCTGGAGAAAAGTCTATCCTAGAAAATTTGGCCACATACATGCTAACTTTATTCCTATGGCTTTTATTTCATAAAAGGTATTCAAGGCTTACTCTTGTGTCACAGTATTAGTTTAATGTACATTTATTTTGTATACATTATCTTTTCTTTCAAACACTTCAATATGTCTGAAAATAAGAGATAAAAAGAGATAATACATTAGACACAGTAACTCCCAAAGAGGCAGCCACAGTGTGAAGAACATTGAATTCCCATATGATACTATTATATTGCCTTCTTTGCTGTGCAGTGTTACAATAAGTAAGGGGATTATCTGCTTGTCTCCCAATATATAGACAAGGAACAGAAAAAAAGTAATAAAAAAAAAAAACTACTTTTGTTTCAGTACTTCTAGTCTATTTGCCCACAGGAAGACAAAATCCTGCCTATTAAAAATACTCTCCCCCTGCAGCATCACCTTTACTGAAGAGCGCATCTCAGTCTAACCAAAGGTACAAGGAGAAGGTAGAGCAAGCTAGGGGATGACCCAGACATTCCTCATCATATCTTACACAAGTGTCTCCTTTGTAGGACACCAAGCCTTTAAGTGGACATTGCCCTTTGGAGCTGGTACATCTTCCAGGGCTTGTTCCTGTCCTGGGAGTTTGAGCCCTCACTTATTGCTTCAAGGAATGTCAGAGGAGAGCATCCCAGAAACTGGAGAGGTGGTTTAGGTCCTGTAGTAGGAATACAGTTAAATTCCAATGAAGGTATGTGTCTGTGACTATGAGAAATGTAAAATATTTCTGAGTTTTTCAGATGTTCCCTTGGACTCCGGCTATTGAGAGAAAAGCAAGGGGCAAGGCTGTGCCAGCTCACTTGCTTCAGGAAAGGACCTGCAAAGCCACAAGCAGGGCCTCCATGCTTCTGAAAGCCCACTCATCCAGCTGCAAGGAGGTGGAGCACAGCTGGAGAGGACGGGTCAGCACTGGAGCCGTCCAAATGCTTCAGCATCTGGGTAGCTGGGGCTGCCCGAACTCCGTACAAAAGGTCACCTTGTGCTGAAGGCAAGCTGTCGTGGCCGGATGGTGCAAGGTAAGGAGCAGAGATCCCTTCCCCAGAGGTGCCCAGCTCCTTCCAGGATCAGGTCCTTTCACTTGACATGCCATTCAGCCTGGTGTCTGACCTAGTAATTAAGACATCCTTCCCTGTCTATTAAGTGTGGAAACCCTCTCCCTCTTTACCCCAAACATTAATTTAGAAAGTGAAATGCCAGAGTCACTGCCTCTCTCATGTAATTTTTTCCCCTTCAAATTCCCTTGCTTCCTTTATTTAGTGCCAGCAGAAAACAATATGGTTTCTTTCATTGTCTTCTATTAAGACTTCCAAGCGAGGGGGGAGATTATTACTGCTCCAGCATGTGACGACATAATAGGCTCCTGTCCCAGAAAACAAAAGTCTTTGCAAGACGATAGAGACAAGTCCTACTTATGATGTCACCAAAAGACAGTAGTAGAAATAAAGAAAGGAAGGGGGGGGGAAGATAAGAATAAACATCTGTATATTGGGAATAACAATAACATTTGTTCTGCCTTTTATTTCTGAAAGCTGCCTTAAATTGTGCCTTGTACAGAACAGAAAAGACTTTTTGTATGTGTGTGTGTGTGTGCACAGATGGATTTATAATAATAAAAAAATCCATTGAAATGCAAAGTTTAGGATTTCCCCCCTCCCCCTCAAAAATAAAGAGATCAAATAATTCTTGACAAAGAAAACTGCTATGGTTCTATTTTTTCCTGATCTTCTCAAGTTCTGCCCCATTTTTTAACCACAGAGAGCAAAATGTAGGATTCTTTTCAAGAGAGAAATATGTATATTTTTGCAAATATGCTTTAGGTAGTATAATTAATACGGCAAGTGAACAGCAGGAATTAGAAATATAGGAACTGATTTGCTGCCAGTGCCAGTACAACTTGGATGATGGGAGACTCACTCCTCACTCATGGGCTTTTTCCAGGAGGGTGAGGGTGGGAAGACTCTGGGTTCAGATCAAGCCATGGACACGGTCTGGGGATCCCTGTCCTAGTGCCGGGTGGCTGCACCCGAACCATGCAGAGAAATGCAGTGCAGCAGCACGAGCCTGAGCCCCAGCAGCAGCACGGTTGTGTTCACAGCTCGAGATGCTCGAGCTACGACGCTGCTCGGACGTGACGGCAACGCTCCCGAATCCAGAGGCAGCTCAGACACAGCCATGCCGGGGGCACTGCACCATGCTGCGTTTTATCCTTGGTCATAGCAATGAATCACTCTACCAATGGCTTCCATGGGGACATTCTGGGTTTACTGCAGCATATCTGTGAGCAGTGTTTGTCCCTCTGTTTAGAAAAAAAGGGGGAAAATACGTTGATAGTTTTAACGTTAGTTTGAGTTACATATCCATTAGCATATGGCTTGTTGGTGAGGTCATGAAGTACTCTTGGACAAAGAGAGAAACCATGGCACTGCAAGTCTCTAGCAGCGTTGACAGAAGTTGTTCACTGGGTTTGCAGAGATCCTAAAGCAGGAGGATAAATCGGAGTATGACAAATCACAATCCTGTTCGAGGTGCAACAAAATTGCTTCCCAGAACTGCTGTTGGGACTGCTAATCGTTGTTTCTCACGGATTGCCTAAAACCTCAACATAATCAGCCTCATTGCATCAACTGCTCTAATGACTACTTCTTGCTCCTGAAGGCAGCATTATAACAAAGGTGAGCATTATTTGATAAATAGAACCAAACTATGCACTTACATCTGATTTACCTTCCCATAGCATGGTTATTCCTAAGACTTGCATAGTGTTATTAGATCTATATGCATTTGTATTAATAATAACAATTGTACTTGCAATTAATTTTAAAGCCCACCATCAATCTTTCTTAGAATTCAATCTGATGCACAGCCAGACGGAAGGGACGTGTGCGCTGAATTTCAGTTTAACCCCTTCCTCTTTTGTTTGCCAACAATGGATTTACGGTGAATAATAAACCGCCGTGGCTACTTCATTTCCAGGCCAGACCTGATGAGTTAAATTTGCCTTTGCGGCAAGATTGGACATCATCAAAACCTAAAATATCAATAAGTAAACAGAGGAGAACAATGCTCTCCTCCCTCACGTGACTGATGTTACTAGTGGAATTAGGAATTAACTACAAGATTAAAGCCACCATTTTAATTCATCAGACAAAGCTGGTTATCTGTACAGCCATCGTAAGCAGGTGGCCAGCTTGCTAGCTACCATGGACACAACGGCCAGTGTAATGCAAAGTGGACCGGGAGGTAATAATTCAGCCGATAACCCCTGACACACTTATTCAGTTGCTAATTCGCTCTGCGTGCAGGAGCTGTAACCAGCGTTTAAAGATGTGCTATGATATTTAAAGCCTAATTTATTCTCTTTATTAAAAATGATATCAAACAATATTTCACTCTCCCTTTTGGTGAAGATTAACTGTTTATGATCCTTGTGTATTACGTGGGGCCATAACCATTATTCACGTCAACTGTTTGGCTGGGGAGTCTGAGGCCCTTTAGATTAATTGTTTGGCGGTTATTTGTTAGAGCAGAGGAAGCATCATGGAAGGAAATGGCCTCAGTTCTGAATCAACTTTATGCCAAGGATTAAAAACATTTATTTGAACTTGACTATTTACAATGATCTTTGTATTTTGATGATTTTTATCAGGGGTAGAGATGTATTTTCAAATCTGAGTACAGAAGACTTATTCTTAGATTTATTTAGCATCCACTTTTCCATAACTGGATTCTTTCTAAAACCATATATTAGACCACTAACCTACACTTCCCAGGTGTCCAAATGTTCAGCAACTTGCAAGACACATCACTGGTGCAAGTGGGGTACAAATATCATGGTCAAATTGCACCATTCGAAACTCCCCACCAGGACCTGGATGAGCCATTGGGCATCAGTGTCTCCAGTTTCCCTCAGAGACAGATTTATGTTTTCTCCTCTGCACTGTCTGGCACATTTCCTTGTGCATCTTTTTACTTGCACAGAAAACAAACCTCACTTCTTGGCTATTTTAGCCTACAAAGACCAGTGCTGATCCTCTCCGTACTCCACAGGTCCTCTCAGCCTGCCCAATTGAAAGGGATCATAAAAGTCATCTAAACATGGGTGGACTACCATTGTAATGGCTATAGGATTTCTAGGGAAATAAGGCTATTGCTTTTAGTTGCTTGTAGTTCATGAAACATCATCATTAAAGCAGGTCCCTCCTGTTAAGGAGGTGAAGTTTGAAATAAAAAAATGGAATTAATGTAGCAATAGGAATGAACAGACCTTCTAAAATGCAATTAAGAGAAGTGAAGGGAAGCTACAAAGCAAGGTACCACTACCTGCAAGGGTAAAACAGAACACAACCTCCCCCAAACTTTCTGTGAAATGAAGATCAGCCATTCACAGAATCACAAAATCACAGAATGGTAGGGGTTGGAAGGGACCTCTGTGGGTCATCTAGTCCAACCCCCCTGCTGAAGCAGGCTCACCTACAGCAGGCTGCAGAGGACCTTGTCCAGGCGGGTCTTGAATATCTCCAGAGAAGGAGACTCCACAGCCCCCCTGGGCAGCCTGTGCCAGGGCTCCGTCACCCTCAGAGGGAGGAAGTTCTTCCTCATCTTCAGCTGGAACTTCCTCTGCTTCAGTTTGTGCCTCTTGTCCCTTGTCCTGTCGCTGGGCACCACTGGAAAGAGTTTGGCCCCATCCTCCTGACACCCACCCTTGAGATATTTGTAAGAATATATTAGGTCCCCTCACAGCCTTCTCTTCTTCAGGCTAAGCAAGCCCAGCTCCCTCAGCCTCTCCTCGTAGGAGAGATGCTCCAGTCCCCTCACCATCCTCTTAGCCCTCCTCTGGACTCTCTCCAGCAGCTCCTCGTCTTTCTTGAAGTGGGGAGCCCAGAACTGGACACAGTACTCCAGATGGGGCCTCCCCAGGGCAGAGCAGAGGGGAAAGAGAACCTCCCTCAACCTGCTGGCCACAGTCCTCCTAATGCATCCCAGAAATTCATGGAACAATCCTGCAATGTGGAGTTATGAGTGGGAGGAGCCGTTCAGCCTCCAGTTTAGACACAATCACAGAATCCGTAAGTGCCTGGGACTCTTTTTGGCTTGATGTTGGTCTACAGGATTTCAGAGATTGCTTCTAGCCGCATTTGTGATTTAAAGGCACTATGATAGTTAAACTGCGTCTCACATCCATGTCTCCTTTTCATTCATTTGTATCTCCAGATTTTCTAAATTTTTACCCACAGAGAGTGCTTTGATTTTTTGTCTGCCACAAAAACCCACTGGCTCCGGAGGGATTCTGCTGGCTTGTCATAAAAGGCACAGATGTTAAGAGCTTCCCATGAGCGGCAGAGCTGGCTCCATGGGAGCATGCAGCTCTAGCCCGCGCTGCTGCAGATCTGGAACAACGCCGCTGACTTCAGCACTCTACACCGATGCTGTGGGGAGCAGAATTTGGGCCACTGACTGGAAACAGTAGGACAGTATGAGGGTTTTTTGCTGTAAAGCTAAGCTGGAAGTGAATGGCTCTTACACCTCCATACTTCCCTGGGGTTGCACGGATTTATAGCAGCTGAGTGGCTGTGGAGCAGCTCTGGCTTCCCCTGGCCTAAAGGGGATCCTAATTCAGAGTTAGGGGGAGCAGGCAAGGAACGAGCTACTAAACAAAAGCCCTCTTGATCTTGCATCAGTCTCATTATGCCACAGAGCTTCATTTTCTCCTCATTCAGAGCAGTAAGAGTCAAAAATATTTCAGTAAAGAGCCTGTAGCTACATAACACAAAACCCGTGTTAGCGATGGCTAAATTGGATATATAACGTACCCTTTGAGTCCCATTATTTAGGCCCCCTTTCTCATTTGTCATTTCAGTTGCATGCATGTAGCTACCTGGGCTCACAAAGTCCCTTGCACACCTATTCTAGGTGCACCTTTGCACAGGCAAGTCTCCCAGAAGAACAGCCCCCTCCCTCCAGGCGCTGCAGAAGTGCCTACACAAACGCGGTTGCAAGCAGGTATTTGATGCTGGCAGCACCAGGAGATTCAGTCTGAGATCAGGAGAATAAAAAAGGCCCCTCCTGCTCTGCACCATTAAGGGAGGGAGGGATTGAGCTGGAGCTCCTGGGACAAATGGGCTGTGGTCAAAATGCTGGGCATGGGGATTTGGTCCTAGCTCTTTCCTGGACTCTGTGCTGCCACTGCCCATCTGTGAAACGGGGACAACTGCACTTTTCTGAGAGTCCGACCGCTAATCTTGGAAAATGGCTGAGATAAATAGATTAAAACTGTGCTGGGGGAGAGCCACAGAGAAGAGGGTCATGCAACAGCCCATTCAGACTGTCCCTATTATTAATATGTAAAGCTGTCATACTTCATAAGATCACATCCAGTGTAATGAAGAGGATTTAGTTCACTAATATAGCAGCAGTCACACTAGATAAGATTGCTTATAGGGATAAGAGTGTACATTTGTCGCTCCATTTTAATTAAAAAAAACCTTAATAAAAGGTTGTAATGATAAACTGATAAGCAATTGCGTTCTCCCCTTCTCCCAGTAGGTTACCACACAAAACTCATATTGCAATTAGAAACCTCCCAGAAGACACCATAGGACATATATCAATGTTGGCTCAGCAGCAGAGAGCTGCTGGTCACCCCACTTTGTATGTCCAATTGCTGCTAACTAGATTTTTTTCCCCCCACCTTGGTTCATAAATTATTTCACCAGATAGGGAACAACCCGGAGTGAATTTATTTAACACATCAAGGTGTTACGACTAAGCAGGAAGAAAATCCTCTCTCCAAAGAAAACTAATTGAAAATGTAAGTAATTCCAGCAGGACAGCCCTGCTGCACGCTCTCCCTCGAAAAGTAGAGGCTCGCTCAGCGGTAGCACTGCTAAACATTCCCCCTTGTTAGCTGAGGTGTTAAAGCATATCTCTTCCCCTTTTCGGAAGATGAATTACAAAATGGTGTGATCCAGAGCTCCAGCCTGGTTGGATGAGAGGTGCGTGTCGATTTGTACAACTGAGCATACACGTTCCTGTAGCAGCATGAAGAGGCATGCTGCTATTGAAATTTCAGATCATTTTGCAGCTGCAAACTGTAATAGCAGTAATAATAAACCAGAAGCTGTGCTATCCATTAAAAAGAACCCCAGACACTCTAACGTGTTTGTTTTGCCTCTGATTTTAAGCATTCAACACCAGCTGAACTTCTTGTTCACGACTCATTGAAAATGTCCTGCATCTTTTCATCCACACAGGCTGCTGTGTGTACCCAGAGACAAGCGCACGAGGCGGGAGGAGTGACAAATCCCGAGCTGTCCCCTCAGTTAGGTGACTGCCTTCTCGGGAGGCGAGGTGGTCCTCTCCACCTTGCTGAGCCCCGGCTGCACAGAGGGCAGGATGATGGTGGTGGTTCCTCAGACGCCTCTGCAAGGCAGATGCCTTTGCACTGATGAAAATCTGGAAACTTTGGAGACGAGATGTCTTGGGTACAACCAGGCACAGAAGCTTGCTGACGGCGTGCACGTGGCCTGCTGAAATGCAGCTGTGCAGCAGTGCTCGGATGCAGCGCCTGTCTGAGCCGCAGCACACGGACGGTCTCCGAGCCCAGTTGCAGGAGGCTCTGAGCTCCTGCACGGGCAGAGAAGTCAACACTCAGAAGTCCCGAACCTCTATCTGCTGCCTCAGATGCAGAGATTATTTGTTTCAAGCCACCAGTGCTGGTGTCTTCGATGCAACCTGAAATTTTTGCCTAAAAGAGTCTCCCCGTGCTGCGGGTGCTGTGCAAAGCAAAGCCCAAGAAACCTCTGCTGCTCCTCCCCAGCACAGAAGTGGCATGGTTCGACAGCTTTGATGGAAGGATTCCTCTACCTTTCAAGGTCTTGCAAGCGTTTAACTTCATTACTCAGGCTGTGGAGGAAGAGCGAGATCTGCAGCGAGTCTGTGTGCTTTGCAAAGGTCCACCAGAAAGGAAAGATTTTGCTCTAGGATACTCAAGGAACCTTACGCTAGAAGCAGGTCTTGGAAACCGTCTCTCCCGAGTGCCCGTTGAATGATGAAACTCCATTAACAAGAGCAGCAAAAGAGAGTTATGCTGCCACTATTGCAATGTCAAAATCCGTTTGCACATCTCAGCAGCGACAAGCTGGGAAGCAGCCCTGGGCGGGCGGCAGCCGCATCTCCATCGTGCCGCACCGCAACGGGCCGGCGTGCGGTTCCAGCACTCGCCCCGTTCTCGGCGCTGCCTTTTGCAATGCCTATGGGCAACCAAAAACTGGTGCTGGGTTTTGTGAACCTGAGAATAGCCCTGTATCCCTATAAGAGGATAGAAACATTTATTTATCAGTAATATTTTCTTGCTTAGCTTTTTTTTTTTTTTTGAAGTGTGCCAAATTAACACAATAATGGCAATGTTGATTTTTTTTATCTCTACTTTTCAGTGAATATGAATGCTCAACTCTGGCAGGGCTTAACTTTGTGTATGAAGAGGGAAAAAAAAATCCTGGTAAATATGTTGTTACTGATTTAAAAATCTATTTGTTCAGTAATTTCTGCTGGAGCCATCATTATCTTGCCAAAGCAGCTGTTGGAATATTAACTAGACACAGCAGTAACAAGTGGAATATAATTAGCACTCCTTGTTCCAGTGAATTTTCAGTTTTAACTAGGAACAATTTGCAATGAATCTCTGTGCTGTTGTAATTAACTTAACTAATGCACCACACATACCGACGACTGTACTGAGTACTGTAGGAAATCACCGAGGGTGCTGCGGGTGGGGCAAAGCTATTGCCTAATTCTGGCCAGCTATTACATACCAAGGGTATCCCTCCTCGCTTTGCAGTGCGCTGCCTGCAATTAAAGACTGGCAGTGTATAGTAGTGAAACCATAAAAATAAAATTACAGAGGAATAGTAATGCCTTACATATGGGGTTTTTTCGGGTGTATTTTTGTAGCATGCACTTTTAATATACACAATTTTATCCAGGCATTGAGACTAAAATGGTGAGGGCATAAACCCATGCATAAAAGCGAGCTTTCGCAAGCAAAGCTGCTCCAGAAGCCCCATCCTGCGCAGCCACATGTACCATCAACTTTCACTGCCCCAAGCAGCTCTTTGCACCCATCAGCATAAGCCAGAGCAGCCAGGGAGGCTGCTGTTAATTAAAGTGCATCCCTAGCACTGCTCTGGTACCCACCAACAGGCCAGTCACGGCACGCTCTGGGCTTAACTCCCCATCTTTTCCAACGCGTTTCTTCCAGCCTCTTTTCTCTCTCAGTTGTTTTCATTCTGGAGATAGGCATGAAACCATGGTTCTGTTGTGTTTCTTTAATGGGCAAATTCTTCACGGGGCTTTTTCAGCCCCAAGGCCTCACTGGACTAAACCTTTGCCAGCATCTGCTGGAGTTTATGCCCCATGCACTGTATCCAAGCACCTTCTCCAGACCAGGTAAGCCAGAGACTACGTCTCCATCATCTTCAAAGCACATGAGCTTGTCACACCCTCCTTCTCAAAGCAAAACTCTCAGGGAAATAGCAGCAAACACAGACAAAAGCTGTTTCTGAGCTGCCCTTGCCTCGTTACCTTTGGAAGCTTCATGGTTGTTTAAGGTTGTACCAGGTACTGAAACATTTTTAAATAGTTGAGGGTCTTTGGGGAGAGAGATAGAGGTGAGGGCTTGCTATTTCCTCTCCTACACTTGTCTACCAGAAGGTATGATCTTGCTTCTCCCTGCATAACTTCATCCACGGTGGAGACTTCAGCACAAGGTGTCTCCACTGAGCGGACCTACGCTATGTACAAGCAGAACAGAGCCAATGTTAACTCCCCCTGAAAACACTTCTATTTGCCCTCACCGTGGTCAAGTCTGCAATCAACTATAATGTGATCGGGTGACCATCCTCCCACGTGTATGTATAAGGACTCCAAAAGTACAGTTAGGGTCAATTTGTTGCTGCAAACGATCAAGATTGTCTTGCAAAATAGCATCATGCAACACTCTTCAGACTTCAGCTCCTGGAAAGGTGCTGTGGGAGAATCTCAGCTTGCCAGCTTTACTAAAGGAGAATAAGTTGCTCCTTAGACCTTACAAACTATTCCAGAAACAGCCCCTAAAGCTCAAACCAAACAAAAGAAACTCAAAACATCCAGAATTTTTCAGGTTGGAGTCTAAAACTTTTTTTTTTGAGCCAGTGGCTTGAGTTGCAGCTTCTCTCGGGATTTTGAATACAGGGGTGTAGGCAATGCTACCATCATAATTTCCAAGTGCAAACCCCTGAGAACCTGGGCTTTGCAGGCAAGCTGAGGTCGCCTGCCTACCAAAGCATCTCCCCAAGGAAGGCAGAGTCACAGCTTCCCGGAGGCATGTGCTGGCCAAAGCCATGGACACCTTACGGTGAACGCGCGAGGGCAGCCAAGACGATGAGACTGTAGGCACTGCTGGGGTTAGACCAATGCTATGTAATCAACCTAAATAACCATCACCCCATGTGCCTTAGACCAGTTTCTCTCTCTTTGCCCCACATTGTGCTGTACTGGGCACAAATGGCTGGGCATGGTGTGGTGGCAGGACTGAGTGTTCCTCCATGGGCACCCATGAGGTAGAGCTCCATCTGAAATACCCAGCAGGCTCATAAGCGCTGTCTCTGCTTCCTCGTCCTGGTACTCAGTGAAAAACATTGAAAAGATATATTTTGAACTGTTTTATGGGTAAAACCCTTAAAACTGCTGTTATCTTCGACCGCATCAGTGGGAGAATCAGCACTTCAACACTGACAGCTCTGGCACCGGTGACCAAGGCTAAATCAGCTCCATATTCACTTCCGTGGGAGATGGCACGTAAATTAAAAGTGTTAAAATGTCTCCTTCATGGCCTTTTCCAAAGGAAATAACCTTTTCCAAAAATCCATTTTGAATGAAAAAATTTCACAATATTTCAGCTTCTAAATTTTACAACCCAAATTCTCATTTTCCTCTGAACCCCCTTTTGCCTGAAGAGACTGTGGTGAAAAACAAAGCTGAACTATTTTTGCATAATTTTTTAAAAAGTTTTTTTTCCCAAAATTTAATGTACAAATAACTCATTTTCAGTTAATTCTAGCCCACTTGATAACTTATTATTATTGTTATCATTATTGTTACTATGATTTGAATGGCACATTTGTCCTACTTCTCAATGCATTATCAGCAAACGGGAGCTTTGTTCCTTTTAGTCTCCATAACCGATCTCCTAAGAAGACTCCTCAAATCATATTAAAGAGGCTGACTACAGGCTAAGAACCAGTGCAGGCGGGGGACACTTCTGAATCAGGACAACGAACAGATGAGATTTGAAGAGTCTCATTGATCTAGCAATTTTTCTTTAAATACTTAGTGTGCTAAGAGGAAATTCATTTATAAACCTTGACAGCATAAAGATAAAACAGAAAACAGAAAAATAAAAGAAACAAAATAGGAAATACGCTATTTTTACAGACTATTGGAGCGCTACAAATAGTAAGCCAAGCAACTACTTAGTCACCAATATGGAGAATAAAGACTGAAAAGAAGCGAGAAATGTGGTGTAGACTGTGAAGAGCTGCTTTCGTTTCTATAAATATCGTCTCTTGCCTGTGTTTCTGCCACAGAAGGGAGTTGGGAAATGGTCCTTCTTTTGGACACCTTCACCACAGACAGGACGTGATGACGTGGTCTGCCCAAGCCTCCCACATGGCATGAAGGACGAGCCAGGGAAGCAGCAGCTCCACCAGCATTGCCACAGCCTCTTTAGATGAGGTGTGAGCTTCCAAAACCCAGAGGAAAACCCCGCAACCAAAAACTAGGCGGAGTGAAAAGCCCTGCGCTGACGCAGGAGACAGCATCACAAAAGAAGGCTAAGGGGAAATTTATGAAGCCATGCTGTTGCAAAACGCAATTCTTGACATCTAACGCCCGCAACGCGAGTGAGGTGGGCTCCTCTCATGCTTTTGAAAAAGCATCACTTCATGATTTCTTGTCTTTTCCCATTAAGATCCCACACGCGTGGCTATTCATCCCCTCAGCACACAGGAGCCATATTGTTTGCCAAAGTGATAGATGAAAAATTCATTCTGTTTTGAGGATGTTTAAACATTCAAAGCAGGAGTGTAACTGGCTGCTGGGTAGCCAGCTTAGCAGTTGCTCTCCAGCTCAGAGTCTCTAAGGCTCAGGCTGCAAATTCCAGACCCTACTCATGGTCAAATAAAATCATCAGAAATTTGACTCAGATTATTGAGGTTTTTACTTTGTTTTTAAAAAGGATTTCTCAGTTCATAGATCCATCCACACTGCAGTATTTTACAATTTATTCTCCTGAGCTTGACCAGGGATGTTGTGTATAAAGTAATGAAAATCTTGGAGTCCAAGGGGAAACATCTCTCTGTGTTTGTGTGTGTGTGTACATATACATATATTATTTTGAAAAATGAATTGACAGACACCCCTATGAGATCATGTTTGCAGGCTGAATTTCCTACCCTATCTTTTTCTACAAGGCTAAATCAAGATGTTTTTGCTACGGAGGCAAAAGATTTGAATATCTAACCCTTCCCCACCCAGTACGTGCTTGCACACACACAAAGCCAAGGCAGGAAATCACTTTGCTTTCTCAGCAGATACATATTCCACCCCTGCAAAAATGGTGTAATCTGTTTTCCCTGTAACTGGAATTCGTGATGTCAGAGATGCTGATGGCGGTGTCAAGAAATCAGCTGAGCCTCTGATAATGGCATTTGCACATTTGACTTTTTTATTCTTCAGGCTTTATTATTTAAAATCCACAGTTAAATCTGCCCCCAGCATCTCGCACGCGGACTGTACAACACCCACATATCCTGACAGAGAAACAGCAAACGCTCTTCTCTATTGTCAGCCATTGCTGTCTGAGGCCAAAAGAAAGAGGTCACCCATAATAATAAGGTCAACCATCACCATGGTATCTGAGCACCATTTGATTTAAAGAATGCTGTAAGAGTCTATGGAAAATGTAGAGGCAGCAAAGGAAAAGCACTCAGAGTAACTTCAGAAATAATTGCAATGCAATTAAGACATGCCACCAAAATGAATATTTCAGATCAGAGTTCATCCGCGGAGCGGTTGTTAGTATTATAAAAGTTAGAGACATTTGGGCTTGATTAGGCTTTCGCATGCAGCTCAGCAGCCAAACACACAAAAATCAATGGATTTGTATCAGTAAAAATGCTCTCTGAGAGGGAAAGCTGGCTTAGAAGGATGTAACCATACCCATCAGCTGCTCTGAAGCCTCTGACACTAATGGGTGGCCAGCACTGCTCAGGATCAAGCTCTGAAGCTGAAATCTTGCTGGACCAAGGGAAGGGAAGGAGAGGAGGGAAGATGGAGCTGCTACGCTCTTGTAACAGGCTTTTCACAACTGTCTCTGCATCTGCAACAGGCAACACCTTCAGCTTCGTTCCTTCAAATTTCACCATTGAAATGCATGTGGGAAACGGCACTGGGAAAGGTCGGTGTGATTCCTTGTGTTACTGGCGTCTCATTGAAAAGCCAACAGAGCAAGCGCAGAAGGGATGCGATCCCGTGGTGCACCCGCCGGAGGAGCCGGTACCGGGGAAAAAGGCAAGGATCTTTCTAGCAGGCATTTCACAGGTTAAGCTGCCTAAACCCATCGGGAAGCAATCAGTGCTTGCCCTGAAATATGATGGTATTTCTGCTAAAAAAGAAAGGAAAAAGGGAAGGTCCTCAATCCATCCCCCGACAGCCACTGCCTGTCTAAAGTCCCTTTCAACCCTGAGCATCTTCTCCCCATCCAGTATGGAGAAGGGACGAGCTCTGCTTTCAGCAAACAGCAGCCCCAGTGAAGCCAGCTGGGCTTAAGGACAGATTTAAAATGAAAATTAAGCATGTTTTGCTCAGACTCTCAGCGATTAAATGTTCGGGTGAAGGGGATCAGTCCTGGCAGCGCTGGCAGCCCAGTGGGTCCGATCTCCAAAAGCACTGAAGGATTACAAGCACAAGTTCACAACCACCAAAATCTCTTTGGAGAAGCACAGGGGGAGCAGCTTTCAGAGGCTGCTTTTCCCAGAACCGCACTGCACCTCGCAGCAGAAAGACTGTTGTGAGCAAAGACGTGGCTGTTTATCTGCTAGAGGCAAGGATTTATTTTCTCCAGGGCAAGTGCACCTCTAGGGAAGACTATTTTGGTCATTAATGCAGGTTTAGCAAGCACCATTCTACATTGAGCTTTGCTGGTATGAAGCTGTAAATATGTTTAAAATTCTCATGACTGAAAATCCGGGACAACGCTCGCCTGGGCAGGCGATGGTCCAAGCTGAAGGCAACTACAAGCATGGTGCAGCTTTGTTCCCTTTTTATGATCCCCACTGTACAGTAGCCTTTGAAGTTTATTATGAAATATTATGATTTAAGTGAGTATGGTAGTTCATGAAAAATGACCCTTGTAAATGCTACCCGGGAAACTAGATTCAGTAAATTAGCACATTCCTTACCACGATCCTCCTAGCTGTATATTGTGTGTTAACTTAAATGTGCTTAAATGGACAGCTCAGGAGCCTATACATAAAATCTTTAAATGATTATCCTATTAAGGACTATTATTGGAGTGGTTTAGTCTTGTGCTGTATCATTTATGCAAATGAGAGAAAAACTGAAGTTACCGTTACTTTTAGACAAAGTGCAAATAAGCTTTTCATTGCATATTAATGAATTGCTAATGCCACGGCTCTTCCGCACCCATCTTTATGCAGATTATAGTAATGCTGTTTGCACAGTTGTATAATTTGAACTTTTTCATTTTGAAGTGCCAAACTAGGATTTTAAAACAAAACCAAACCTGCTACCCTGTAAGTTAAAACAAACCAAATACTCTTCCTACAGAAATGTAGAAGTGAAGGTGCAGAATTGATGAATGCATTCAGCTGACCACATTTTGTGTTAAATATATCAAAATCATTTTTTATGAGTTCAGTGTAAAACTTAGCAGATCCAAACTGCAGTTCAAGAATGCATTTAAGAACAGACTGAAACCCATCCGTATTTGAGATGATTCTTAGTGTTCAACACGTATAAATCCCACTGATGGCAGTGACATGTTGACATATGCTTCAGTGCCTCTCTGAAGGAAATGTTGTCTTGACTCAGGACTTTAGAGAACACGTCTCATCTTCGGACCAGTCCTGAAACTCTTCACTCATATACAAACAGCCCCTGTGATATGAGACCCCTTATGTCTGTGCAAATTCCTCAGGTAGCAGAGTGAAAACTGCAAACAAAAGTTTAAATACTCATTGGCTCTAATGGGAAGAATGTCAGGTCCACAGAGAGAATTGGAGATGATAAATGTGATGAATGACGACTGCAACTTGTTAAGTTATAACTCTACTGCAAGAAAGGAACTGCTTCCAGCTGTAAGAAAGGTTG
Organism: Opisthocomus hoazin; assembly: GCF_030867145.1. Classification (NCBI taxonomy): domain Eukaryota; kingdom Metazoa; phylum Chordata; class Aves; order Opisthocomiformes; family Opisthocomidae; genus Opisthocomus; species Opisthocomus hoazin. The sequence goes on from NC_134431.1 coordinate 16,933,869, forward strand.
GAAGAAATACATATACACGATTCAAGAGAAGCAATAATGCACTTTTATGTAGCTTCAGCAAATTTGATTCCAGAAGAGAATCAACAAAAGTGCTTAATGGATCTTAGTTTTTTTTAGATGTGCTTGTTCTATTTACTGCTACCTGGTATAATAGCTATATAGTCACTAATAAAAGTTATCCTTATGAATCCATCTATTTCATATTTACAATACCACATTTGAATAAACATTAGAAAAACAGAGCCATGCAGAAAGCAAGGACCTCTTTTGTAGACACTTTTTAGTGCAAAAGGGAGGGAGGGAGGACTGGCCGGAACACACCTCTCTTCCCACCTGCTGGTCCCCTGCGACAGAGCTGGATTTGCAGAGGGAAGGTTCCTCTCCGAGAGTCGCTGCTGAATCCAGGTTTGTGACAGCAGCAACACAGTCACCGCCACCGGGCTGGGGTTTGGGTTCGATTTCTGACTCTGCCGCTAACCTGACTTGTAGGTTGGTGGCTCTTCCTTCCTCTGTTGAAGGAGATAGCAATATTTGACAGTAATCCTTTCTGAAATTCTCTGGTTTCTATAGAGGGGAAGCACTGCATTCAGACAAGAGTACCATATATGCTTTGGGCCCTTTTTTCAGTTACAAGGAAGAAAAAGTCTGAATTTTCAAGAGCTCCCATCTTCCAGGGACTCACACAGAAACAAGAAATCCTTTCTTTTGCAACCCCCAGACAATACAGCTTATTGGGTTCAAAAGGATAGAGTCTGGTTACAAAACAATCTGAGGACCTTAACAACAAAAGGATGTGGCTTTCTGTTGCCACCATTCATGTTTACCCCATCCTGAGTCTGACAACATGCCAGCAGCCAGCACAAATCAGCCAGGCGAGGGAGGCGAGATGTCTGCTGTTCCACCACCAGCTTCACCTCACATCCTCAGACATCCGTATTTACCCTAGATCATCACAACCGCTTCACAGCCATTACCAGCTATTCAGTAAATAACACGTATGCTGTCTAAATGCATAACGTACAAATGCTCAAATACATAATTAATGTGGGTTTACCCTTGAGAGCTGTTGTTGGTCTCCTGGGTAAGTAATAGGTCTTTTATTGTTTAGACTTAAAGATCTTTTGAGCCTCTCTTAAAGACGTGCTTTGAGCAGCTAAGAGAAGAAAAAAAGACTGCACACAAGAAATCTATAGGTGACTCCCTTGGCAAGAAACCAAAACCACTATCCTGTTCTGCTTTGCCCTGGCAGGTCTTCACTGGAGAAGACTGAATAACAACAGTGTCTGCTTCTCCTCTTGCAGAGGACAAGAATTTGAGTTAAGGATGAAAATGCGCGTCTGACCTTACCTTGAGGAGGAGGCCATCCCGCTGCTGCCCTCCCACGAGCTTACAAACAGCCCCACAAGCAGGGAGAGGAGTCTTGGGGTCCAGAGATCAGTGAGCGTGAAAGGAAGATGTACTTGAAGTAGCAGCTTAAAGGTAAAAGGTAAAAGGGCATTCAAGTTTCTTTGCTATTTCTTGGGAGCGTCCAAGCCTCTCACCATCGTGATCTGGAAGGATTACAGCATAAAAATCCTCTGTGGCACCTGGACAAACCATTTCTCAACAGCTCTGTGAAGCCAATGTGACCTTCTCCAGCTGGGCTGGGCAATCATATTTGACAGGAGAACACGAAGTGAATCCAAGCAGCAGTATGCTCACGAACAGTTCCTTAACACCATCCTAAAAACCCCACACAGGTGCTACTGATGTTCCATAACAACCATTGCTGACATCCTATTGGTTTGCACACATTCAACATTTTAATATCTTATATGCATAAAAAGTTAACATTCCTTCCTTTGGCTAGCGTAAGAGGCAGGGTAGAGCCCGAGCTGGGGCAGAGGCAGTATCCCACCAAGGCTGGGCACGTAAAGGTGAAATCTCCTTTACATGGTTCTGGCATTTATTGATGCTAAAGAAACTCTAGGACCCTCTTTCAGCCCAAAGGAGTAGATTATCTCTAAGCCTGCGTTCACGCACCTTCACCAGCTCTGTGCAGGGACAAGCGTGTGTGCACATACGCTGACCCCGGGGTTTCAGCGTGGCCCGGCGGGCTTGGGCGCGCAGCTCATCTTTGTTTCAACCTCCGCTGGAGGCTGCGACCGTAATTCGGGAACGGTGTTTGCAAACACGGGCGTGCGGGGTAGATTCCAGCTGTCACCATAGGCTAGCAAAATAATTACTGTTAGTATCAGTGAATTTATGAGAGACCATCAGTGGGGAATATACCCCAATGCATTTCATCTAGAGACGTCATGCGAACGGCGATGCTGTGTGCTAACACCAGTGGAACTCAGGCCTCTCCTACTCTGCAATGATTTTGCAGAGGTCAATAACTGTTTTCGAATAGAGATAGCATTTGCTTTTGCATTTCCTTTTAGAAATGATCAAATTAAATTGGCACCGTTACTTCACTTGGGCTCCCCTCCTTTTATGTTCCAAACACAACATTATTGTAGACTTACTTTATGGGTAGAGTAACTAAGAACAATGAAAGCATCATAATGAAAAAGATGTGCAGCATTTTACACTGCATAATAAATGTGTGTCCATATCAATGTAAAACATACAAATGGCAATAATTTAACACTGAATATTTTTCTGCCTTTAATTAAAATAAACTAATAAAGATTTCAGAGATGCATTTACTTTAATAGAATGCAGAGTTATAATTGGTGACCTATTTTAAGCAATTTAATTTCCCATGACCTGTTTTCCAAATTAACATAGTAATAGAAGAATGTTTATTGTGTTTGGGAATATAAGTTTCTCCTTCAAAGATGTCATATGCCTTTGTGATTTGATTTAAAGGTGTATTCTTTTATTAAAATGTTCATATAAAGAGCTTGTAAATTATGTAAATGTTTCCTTTTATGGCATTTAATGAGCCTAGAATTTTAAATCAAAGCACAATCAAAGAAAATAAACAAGGACATCTTGAAGATGCAGAAGATCACTTTAAAAAAAGCATATCAGCTAGGTCATACTGAATCCATTTGAATCCCCTTTTTCTCAAAGCATTCACGAGAATACTTTCCCCAAGTATTTTATTACGTTTGTGTGTTTGTATATATACAGAAACACACCCATACACAGAATTATGTATTTCACACACACAAGCTCAATCCGCAGCTGTTTAGAGATGGCTCTTTTTGGAATCTCATTAAACTCTTGTGGCATTGTGTGCCAAGGGCTGATTAGGTGTTATTAAAAAAAAAAAAAAAAGAAAAAGATATTCCCTTGTGTGATATTGAGGCACCTGAATTATTCACAAGTTGCGCGGGGGGCCCATTTCCCGGGCCTGGCGCTGCCGCACCGGCGCTCTGCATGCAGCTGAGAGCAAGTTCCGTCTGATATTACAGCAGAGCCCAAATCCAACAGTTAGGGCTGAGTTTAGATATTAAATCCTCACCTTTAAAGAATGATTTACAGATGACTTGTGGATGGTAGCCGCATGGATTCGGTGAAAAAAATTCCCCCCCAATTTTTGTTTTTGTTGTTTATTGATTTTAGTGAGCATTTTAATTTTCTCCTGATCCTTATTTGGTTTGTGGACAGACTGCCTGATGAAACGGTAGACTGAAACCCTTCAGACTGCCACGACAGAGGACAGGAGAGATTACGCAGGCTGAAGGTGCTGCAGGGGCCCAGGAATGCCTCTGTGTCCCTCCTGCGTAGGGCAGCTGAGACCTCCGTCCAGGCAATGAGCCCAGTGTGAGCATCATGCAAAGATGTGTCCTGCACGTGTTACTCTGGAGGTAATCCTGCTTTTCATTATGGGATTATGGAGCAATGATTTACAAGGCTTTGGAAGACCTCCAGTTTGTTTGGGGCGGGGGACGAGAGCACAAGATTAAGGCCCAAGTATTTTATAAAACAGGATAAAACATTTATTGTCTTCTCAAATGCAGCACAGGTGGAAGTGCGTTCCTGAGTCATAGGGAATAGTGGAACAGTTTCAAGGGATTACACCGGGTTAGCGAAATATGTCAGCTATGTATATATAAAGGCAGTTCTACTGTTTTTTATTTTCATTATTTCATCATATTGAAAAGTTGTAGAAAAAGAAAAAAAAGCTGTAGGAAAAATGAGCCACTCCCTATAATCATAGAATCATAGAATCATAAAATGGTTTGGGTTGGAAGAGACCTTAAAGATCATCTGGTTCCAACCCCCCTGCCATGAGCATAGTTACATAGGTTTGCTCATTATAAAATTATGTGAATGCATCTATAGAAGTTGTGTACATTTTGCTACTTACACACATTCCCATAACTGTGCACACCCTATGCCACAGGTCTGTGTGTGTGTGCAAAGTGTATGAGAACTCCAGCAGCCACAGTCACGGTTCAGATAAAGTCTCCTCCACTCTCCACAGCACTCCGTCCTGTAAAAAAGGTGAGACGGAGGAAAAAATCCTCCCCAGAACAGACTCTTTAATGTACCACAGATGTATGTGGCCTGCCTGAAAATCCCTCCTGCGCTGCGCTCTCTAGACCATCTCCGAATGACTTGGGAAATGTTCGGGACAGCGAAGGCGCGTGTTTAACAAGAGGAAACTCTCGTCATGGCGCTCGTGCCTCCGTAAATATGCAGAGGAGCCGAGTGAGTTTAACAGGGGGTCAAATGCTTGACTAGATCTCTCGGTGACGGTGACGAGCAGGACATCAACACCTAGACAGATGACAGCCGCCTCCTCCAGCTCGTCTCAGTTTCGTTAGGGCTCCGACAGCCGCGTGGCATTATTTTAGCAGTGCATCCCCACAGCAGAGGAGATGCTCTCTAACAGCTTGTTATAGCCCCATCTGTTAAGAATTTACAGCTAATGTATCTTATAACATGGGTTTTTATAGGTAAGACAGAAGCATTTGGCCTGGGTAGGAGCTCTCTGAGCAGCTCTGTTCACGAGCTCGCTGCCTAACACACGCGGTTTAGTATTTTGGGGAATTGGTATTAAAAATATCAATGATTCATCCACCATTGATAAACATGCTGAGATGTTCAATAAAGATGCTTCTGCAGCAATAACTATAGCTATGTATATATAGACAGATGAATGTCTCCTACATCTGTTTCAAGCATGATTCCTCCAGAGCAGTCCAAGCTAGAAGGTATTTTATGCTCAAATCCAAGTTTTGTAGTATGACAATTTAAAACACGAGATATAAGTGCAGGGTCTGGGAGTCGGTGGAGTTGGGGTGCCCAGCTGGACCCCTCCACCACCCACTGCTGTCCCGGTTCCTGGAAGTATCAGGAAGAAAAAGACAAATGCCCCCCCGATAAAATTTACAGCCTGTTTCTGTTATATTATTTGCTCTTCATCGCCTTGTTAAAGCACCAAATGGCTGAAAGCTCTGCCAGGAAGACTCAGAGGGAATGAATGAAATGGCTTTTGGTGCACAAAGCAAGAACAAATCAGTCTTTTCCTCTGCAGACTAAGGCTAACCAAGTTCTGATTTACACCTGCCCATTGAGCTGAAGTCCTCCATCCACCTGGATCCCTAAAGCACCAGCTGTCTCGGGGCTAAATGCAGCCTTTAACCTCGGACCGTGCAAACAGCTCACCCAACGAGCATGCTAGGGACAGAGCTGTGATGATTTGCCCCGTGTCCCTCACCGGCGAGGTGCAGTGTGTCCTCCCCGCTCCAGCCACCCCAGCAACTCTTCTCAGAGAGCAGGAGAAACAGGGGGAAAGAAGGCACAAAAATAGACAATAAAGAGACCACTTCAGAAGCCTATCCATTGGGGATCTTTTAAAAGCATTGATTTCTGGGCTTCAAGAGAGGAAAAGGAAGAGAATAATGTTTCAAGAGTAAAATAACAGCCCCCAAACCACAGACTTCAAGCTGCCCAAATTTTCTATTGCCTTCAGGAGCGGCAGTCCGGGGTCGCTGTGGTTTAACGCCTGTACTGCTGGATCCGATCCCAAAGTGTGCTTCATAAGGACACCGCTCGGATACAAAACCACTGCCTTTTCACCATCACATTTTTGTGGGTCAAAAGGGCTGATGCTGCGCTCACGTTGCCTCCAGCCCCAGGGCAATTCGGCTGGCTCCAGTGAAGCAGCCCCTGATAGAATCAGCCCTGCATGGAAGTAAAAACCAGGCTGCCTGTTTCCTTTTTATTTTATTTTTAAAGGGTCTGAACCGAAAGTGGGAGGAGGGGAGTATCTGAAGATCTCTGTGTGTCTCCTTTATTCAAGGGGTAACAGGGAAAAGCATTTTGCTGCTCCGAGGGTGCACAGTCAGTGATCTTAACGACGTATTATAGAAGGCTGCCGAGTAAATGACAGACAGCCGGGACCTACAAGGCGAACTGAGCACATCAAAGTACCCCGGTGACGACACGAACCACGCAAACGCAGCTTGAGCATGCTTGCTGTCGCTCCAGTATCTTGAAAGGTATCTTCGTGCCAGCCTGTCTCTGTTTAATCTGTGCAACGAGTTCCTCTCACCCCCCCCGCCAACTCTTCCGCTGAAAGGCTTAAGCTTTTCTGGTGTGTTGTCTTCCCTTTAGGTACCAGCTCCTCCGATACCCCAACGCCACCTTCAACCTCTCAGATTGCCCGTTTCTCCCTCAGCTTAGTCCTGTTCTCACTCCTCTGCTCCTCCTTCAGTCCAACAGGAAAAATACTGCTGAAATAAATCATATCGGGTCCTACATAGGGCAAAAAAACAAAAGCACTTCTGTGGTTACCAGCCTGGACTATCCACATGGCTCTGCCTTGACCTTACGTGCCTTTGGTTAAAGGGATGTTCCATTATTAATCCATCTTAGAGCTGGATTAACTTTTAAAGATACAAAAATGCCCACAAGCCAAGTAAGGTGATATATTTTTGGCTGGTTGGAACTGGCAGGCTGCCTGGCAGGGTTAGCAAGCATCTAGAGCTTAGGAGAGGTGCTTTTAGATATAAATCCCAAAGAAAAATAAAAAACAAACAACCACCAAACAATCCTAAAATGCATTACATAAGCAAGTACTGGCCAGCAGGTCACACAGGACAGCTAACGTCCTCCAGACATATTTGTACTCTATGAGAAATTCCCACTACAGACCCAATCTGCCCAGCCTGGAAAGCAGAATCACGTAACCTGGCGACTTTGATTTTCAAAGGAGAGGGGTGAGGGAAAGATGGGGGGGGGGGGGTAGAAGGTAAATCAAAAGATGAAAACAAAACCATGCTGAATAGAGAAACATTGAAGGGTTGATCCAAAGCTTACTAAAATTGATGTCAATGGGAGGTTTTTGTTTTCCTCCTTTCAACAGGCCTTGGACCGTGTCCCTAGAGAAGAGTTTCCAAATGTGGCTGCTCTAATAAAGCATCTAGAATCTGTATTCAGAGGCTGAAAAATCTCTGTGATTGCAGCCCCTCAGGAAGGGACTCTGCCTCGTTTGCTGTTTTACCGAACCCAGCATGGGGTGGGCACTCCTGGAAACGAGACCTGACTGTCGGGAACGTACCTGGGAAGAGAGCAGAACGACGGCTGTGAGTAGTGAAATGCAGATTTTCACATGCAGCTGCACAGAGTGCTGAAATACCAGCCTAAAGGCACCCCCTCACCTTTGAAATAAGGTGTTCAGATTTGTAAACACATTTAGAATATTGACTGATACATCAACAGAAAGGTAGATTTCAACATCTACTTTAAAAGAGAACTCTTGAACACTTTTAATGTATGCCTCTCACGAAACTCTGTGCACATCTCTACCCACAGATCCCTGCTGGTTGCCAAACACTTCTTCATTTTGCTTGCTTTCGTCGCTGCCTGAAGAAGGGATTTATGAGCAGGATATCTGCTTTTGACGAGCTGAGCAGAAAGGGAGAGGGAAGACATTACAACACATCTCTTCAGACGCCAAATAAAACAGAAACTGTTGAGCTGCTACTGTTTTGATCATTGCAATGAAGTTCCTAGTCCAGCATTAAAAGGAGGCGATTCTCACTAGTTTACCACTATTACCATATATCAAATATGTATAAGCAAAAACAGTCAGGTAATGAGAAAAATTACTTTTGAATAAATATCACAGAAAAAGAAGTAGTGAAGGTCTGCTGTGAATTATTCAAGCAGCTCCAAATACAAATTACCACAAAAAGCAAGACAAGATCTTGCCTTTCTGGCCGTTCCGTGTGTCCTGCAACAGCCCAAACAGCGCCTGGCTCTGGGGCAGCTGCGCAGGGGGGACTGCGCTGCCTCGAGGAAATCCTGGGGGACGCAACGGTACACGGGGCAGAATACGCTCTCCTTTGCCTTACAGACAGAGGATATATGTTTTAAAGGCATTTTGTACAGCCGGGATCTTTCAGCACGTAATGCCTCCGTCGAACGCCCGCTGCTGCACCCAGAGGGTTTCACAGAACAAACCGCAGCCTCGGGGCAGCCCGGGTTCCGGCCGTGCGAAGTCAGGGCTGTGGAGCTGCAAGGGCAGCTGAGCTCTGATAGAATAGAGGTTCCTTAATAAAACTGCAATTTTTGTTACAGTTCTGACAGTTATTTAGATGCACTTGGAAAAAAAATACTTGCTGGTAGCTAAACCAGTGTGAATCTACCCCAAAGAATCTGCACCACACCAGAATCTGGCATGAAGGTGGTGGTGCCTGGGCTTGCCCACATTTTCTAGGACATCACTCACAAAGGACGGTGGTAATCTGCACTTTTACTTGTCTGAAACCACAGAGAACAGAGCTCCTCTCTTCTGACTTTGGCTGCTGTGTAACTCCACTGACGCCTGATCACATTAAACGGATCGAACACAGGAACGAAGCCTCGTGCGACCTGCCCGAGCCCGGCTGAGCCCGCGGCCGCTCCCCAGCACGACACCTCTCCACGTCCAGATCCATTCTGCATCTTTCCTCCGGCTCCCCTTCCTTCCTCACCCTTCCCCTCAGCCTCTTCTTTGCATTAAAAATTTGGGTCACCTTTTTTACACCGGCACAGCTTTGCCCAGTGCGGAGTGCCTTTGCCCAGTTCCCCAGGGTAGGAATAAAGTGAGGATTGGAGGATGGATGCTATAATGAGAAAGACAGCTATCCTTGCACAAGAATTAAGTTCTGTCCTTTTAAGGGTGAGAGGGGGAGAGGATATATAGACAAGTATTTATATTATTTCTTTTCATATTATTCCTAATACAAACATGCAATCTGCAGAAATGCATTGTTTTCCTTACACGCATGGAAGAAGTCAAAAGTATTTTCTCTATGAGTCTTTTTTCTTTTTTTTTTACTGTCTCTCTCCTTAAAAAAAAAAGTTCTGCTGCGTTGAAAGCAATGTACATTTGCATGTGCCCACCGCTTGAGCGTGTCTCTCTGCCTTGCCCGAGGAGCATGTGCCTAGCTCGAGTCCCCACGGTGAGTGGCAGAATCTGCCATACGGAGGTCACCTTGTCCAGGTCCATAAATAGCTCTTTTTCCTAAGCAGGGAAGGGAAGGAGCTACGAAGAGTAATGAAAGAGGAGGCTAGCTCGCATCCGTGGCACTGATTGGTGCCAGGGTTACAACACGCCGAGACTTGTCATGCCAGCAGCAGCGATACCGTCAATCTGCAGGCACAGAAGTCACCTAGTTCCACCGTGAAAACGTGTGCCAGCCAGGTTTTCATTTCAGTGTTCACACAGGGGTTTGGATGCCTTTCAGGAGTAGAGAACAGATACTTCAGGAGCGGTGTCCTTGGGGAGACGACAGCAGCCCCCGGGCAAAGGGCTTTTGCTGCTTAAGGACGCGCACTGGGGTCTGCCAGTTTGGTTCCACGCCGTGGGTCGGGGCAGGGAGGGATTTTGATGAGGTGAAGAAGCATCACTGAGGCAGCCCAGCCCAAGCCCCCCACTGCTGCTGAACGCTGTGTAACGGCACAGGCACGACACGGCTCAGGCACAACAATGTAGTTGCCATCAGTCCGTCCCCCAGGTTGCGGCAAGGACCTCTCCTCCATGCATCAGCAACCGGAGACGGAAAGATCAAGATCTGCACCTTGTGCAATGAACCTGCATTGCTTTATTCAGCTTTCAAGATACCAGCAACTGTAAAAATGCTCCAACAGAACCACCTGATAGCAAACAAGGTGCTCAGATAGCAGCTAAGTAATTGATACCTTCACTTAAAAATAGACTGAAATATGTCACCTAGTGTGTCATGTCAGACTGCCTTTCACAGACCAGACAGCATACTGCCGTGTTTCCATTGCAACGACCTGTGGCACAACGCAAAATTAATGAAAGTATTGCAAAAATATTGGGTCCAGGTAAAGCACAGGAAATTTAAAAGAGGAGGGAATGGGAGGAGGAGAGAAAACTGTTTTCTTTCATTCTAATTCAAAGCTATTTCGGAGTGCAAACACTTCCCACAGTGCCTAAAGTCTGAATTGGCACCAGTGCTCTTTTTACCCCGAAATGTTTAGCAGGTAAGTCTTATCAGCATATAAGGTTAAGGAGAAGGCGTAAGTTCTTGATACCCTCACCCTGCAACTTTTTAGAGGGTTACACCCGGCAGCAGCGAGGTGGTAACGCAGCCATTAACATCCCCCTGCGCGGCTGATGCCAGCCCTCTCCTCTCCGTCCTGCTAAAAACGATCCCTTCCCATTTGTCAGCAGAGGAAGGGAAGACCACTTATCCCTCCATGACATCTTTTTTGCATCCCACAGGCTGCAAATCCCTGGTTTGATCTTGTTCAGTGTGGAACATCTGACATGCCTGTGATGGGGAGGCTTTAACCGCTCTTATTCCTTCTTATGCTACCCATGACTATAGGATTGGATAAAAGGGATGAACAGATGGATGGATCACGTATGTACACTGTAAAGCCTTTATCCTTTGCTAGGTGTTGGTTTAAGCGATGCACAGTATTTTTAAATACTCTCTTCTCATTTTCCTTTCCCCTTCACAAGTTTTCCTCTATGTACGTCCCTTCGGCAGTCTCTTTCCCCCCTCTCCGATACAAACACTTTGAGCTCGAGTCTTGATATACAAAAAAAACACCCACCATGAAGCAGCCCTAAGCCAGTGTTTCCTTTGTCCTTGCTCTTTAAAAGCTGTAGTTGCTGCTCAGATGAGGTAACGGGCCTCATAACAGAAGAAGTATGTTTTTCAGAACTTAATGTCCTCTGCCACAGATGTCGTCTCTGCCAGAGGCTTATTAACACCTCAGAAGAGCAAAGCCCTGCCCACAAAGGGAAGGGAATCTAAAGAAGATACACAAACAAAGGAGGTGAATGTTAAAAGCAGCTAATGAGGGGGAAAAAAAAAACCTCCACCTTCCCATCGCGGCACTTCAGAACAAGTAGCATTGCCAAGCACTAAGAACCTGGGGATTAAAGAGACAATTTAGGACGACTTGATGTGGGGAATGGAAATCTCCTGGAAGACATTAAAAGAACACAGAAGCTCAGCACACATATTTGGGGAAAAGAAGAAAAACCTAGAAAGAAATATATATGTATGCATATGGACAACTTTGCAAGGACTAACAGAAAAGCTATTTGGAAATAATCAGGTGCATTTATTTCCTATAAGGAAAATTTAAATTTAAAAGGATATTGAAACAGGGGGACATGCACAAAGTGGTTTCATTATCAAAAAAGATGTACGTTCAAAGGGACTTGCTGGAAAAGCAAACCTGTTTGTTTACAAACCTTTTTATTTAAAACCAGTCCTCTTAGAAACACCAAGAAGTACTCAGATAAAATACCCACTTCACTGACTTGTCCTTCTTGCTTTGGAATGGCTCTGTGTTGTTTTTGAAATTATTTTTTTTACCCCCTAGTGCTGCACTTGGTCCTCTTCAGCAGCAGGGTTTGGTTTCCAGCATCCCAAGGCTGCTCCCGGCATACGCAGGCATCTCTGCCAGGGTCGACCTTACAGACAAGCCGGCTCGGGGACCACATAGGTGTGCGTGGGCATCCCACGGGGCTCCCCACCCACCACCTCGAGCACTGGGACGTGGTTTCTCTTTCCTTTCTCTCCAGGGCAGCCAAAAAACGATGCAGGTGCTCCTTTACGCCTTTGGAGAGAGATTTGGGGAAGCCAAGACAAATCGTAAAGACCAGGATTTTCTTTCTAGAGTGAGATCCTTGCTCAGACACGTGTCCTCAGCAGGAACGTGGCAGAGGTCTGGGACCAGACTGTAGAGTAAGATTTCTGGTATGAAAAATGGATGGGCAAATTAATTACAGGGCCACAAAGATCACCAGAAATAAACAACAAGTCAGGATGTTCAAAAGGGCGCTGAGACTGAGATCACCCACAGCAAGGACAAGAAAATCAGCCCCTGAGATTGTTGCTATTTAAAGAAATGTTTCATATGGAAATGAACAGCCCATAGAGGGATGGAGCTTGGTGCACAACACGCATAATGCTAGAACTGCCTGGCATTTATCCACAGCACACAGAGGCTGCGGGGATCACAAAATACATCACAGGAGGTTAAGAAAAGTCCAGGGACTAAAAGGATTCAAAGAGCAGTTAAACCAGGTTAGACTCTCCCCCCAGTGCTGCAAGAACTGGGTGACAGTTAAAGTCTTTCCAGTTAGTTATGTTCCATTCACTGGTTGAAGGGGAGGCAAAATTTGAGCATGGGCTAAAAAAATAAAAGGTCACTTCCTTTCCTTTGCATGAAAAAAGCCAATTCATAAACTGAAACTGTCCTGAACTTCTTCAGACTGAGCTGTGGCTGCAATGGACATTCAACAACCCACCCCTTGAGAAGAGCTGCACCATCGAGGTGTCCTGGTGAAACATCAGGGCTAAAAACCCCATGCTGATATGAACCCTTGGAGAAGCCAGAGCTGTTATCCCCATGGTAGCTTAGTTGTTCATCAGCCACAAGCAGAATAACAATTTTTGGTGCTTTGAGGCCCACCGGTACAGCCATGTGAGCAAGTCATGTCCATGGAGAGGAGATGCATGGAGCCCTGGCTTCACCCCTGGGTCAAGCGTCACGTCTCAGGCACTGGATGAACAGTGAGGAAGACTATCATTTTTCAAACCATCCACCCCTCTGACATGATCCAGCCCCAGTTCTGTCAGCCATCCTAGCCTGTGCACGACTGAGCCAGATCAAAAGATAAGATCAGGATCATTCAAAGGGCAGGAGGATGCAGTTTGCTTCAGATGGTGCTGGCTTGGATTGCAGTCAAAGAACTGAATCTTCTGCAGAGATTAACAAGCTCCACAGGTGCAGGGGAAGAACAGGCTCTTCGAACACAGGAGGAAAAAGCCACACAGTATGGAAAAGTGCCCGCTGCACGATGCGCTAGTGAAACTGTTAAACAACTGCCAGTGGGTTTTCTGGAAGGAGGTCAGGAGAAGCAGAGGTGTGGAAAGAGAGAAAGCAGCAGCTGCCGGTGTCCCACAGGAAGGCAACGCCAGCCAGCGCGAGGAGATACAATCTGATCCTTTGTGCATTTTGCAAGTTGCCTTGCTGGAATCAAAGACCGTAGAAAACCAGTTTGCGAAATAATGCCGGTGACAGAGCAGCACCACCCCGTGTCAGGGCTGTTTCACAGAGTGGGGCTAATTCACCTTTTGTCTGCCTAATAGTACTGCAGAAACGGAATCTTTCCCATCAGAGAGGCTGAGTTATTTCATGCTACAAACCCTTCACAGGCAGCCTGACGACAGAACGGGCTCTGCAAAGAATTACCGAGTCACACTGGGGCTCATATGGCACTTCCCAAAGCCTTTCTACCCCATGGAGAATGAAGACTGTGAAGGGGAAATACCAGCTTCTCTGGGAAGGGGCATAAATAGCTTCAAGTGGATATGGCAGCAAAAGCAATGCGATAATAAGAAGGAAGAGCTGCTGAGATTATCAGTTTCTGGCGTTATATTCCCAAAACACTCCTGAAGCCTCACAGCTTCCATATGGCTCATCAGACACATACAATAACATGATCGCTCAGAACATTCAGTCCTATAGAAAGGAAACAAGAAACACAGACACGTCCTTGTGCTCCTGCACACGCGCAATAAAAGGAGGCGTTGGGACCTGAAACAAAAGGGACAGGAGCAAATTCTGCGTTCGAGTCAGCCTCCTCCAGGCTCCCCGTTCACAAGCTCCCTGTGAACATCGAACCCTCAGAGAGAGGGTTCACGTGTTGCTTCCACGCAGGGCGCGGAATCCAGTGAGCCACCAGACCCTCCGGTGAGGCACGTCTACAGAGATGACCCGTTTGTGGGTGCAATGGAGATGCTGTGCAAACTCAGACCCCCGGGGGCATTTTGCAGGTCCATATTGCTCATCAGTAGGCACCAGCCAACACTTCCACAGAGCCGCAGCTCCACGCCAGCCTGCTGGAAGTCCTGCCTAGACGCCAACCGGAGAGCAATTCTGCTAGAGAGAGCAAAGCTCTGCTGAAATGACTGCAGCGGCTCTGTGCAAAGGTGGCTGTCGTCCTGTCCACCTTGGTGACTTCTGAATGCGGCCTCGTCAAAGTCCTCATCCCTCTGTGCTATCAATAGAGCAAGGGTTTTAAGAGAGTAGAAAGCTTTCTCAGCTCTGCAAGGAAAATGTGTTTTTTCTCTGGAGTTTTCCTAGAAGTCCTCGTGTGACAACAGTTGCCCATCCCAGAGCTGCTGGAGTCACCATCTCCACTGACTGCAGCATTTTATTTTCAGCCTGAGGAAGGATCAGGCCTGCAGTGAGCTCCATAAAAACTTCTCAGTCATGGCTTGTAACCATGAAAACTCCTTCCCCAGCCTACCGAGGCTTAAATAGACGCAGTTTCAGTTTCTGTGATTCTTTTCCAAGACTGATAAGCCAGCATCCGTACTACTTGTTTCTCAGTCATCTGGTCTTCAGTTCTGAGAAACTATTTCAGTTCTACAAACCTGGCCTGCCATCTTTTTCCTGCTATGAGGCTTTAGAAAGAGAAATGGATGAATCACCCCTTTTTTTTAATTACTTTTCCAAGTGGGGGCCTCTTTCACACAGTTACTTACTTCTAGCATCCATTGCACCATTCCTTCTTCAGCACCTGCGGTTTCTCTGATGCTTTCTCTTTCCTCAACGAGGGGCTTGTTTATTTTTATTTATTTTTTATAAGCAAAGCCTGATTCTTGGTTTTCTTGTTAAAATCCCTCAACCAAGCTCCTTGAGGAGTAAAGTACTCATACAGAAAGTTAATGAGAAATTCTCCCTCTACCCCTGAGGACTGAAGAGGGGATAATTTAGGTAAGATTCGGAACCAGCTCTGACCCTTTTAAGACTCTCTGGCATTGCTGTGGGAGGAGGAGGATCCAGCTGTCCTATATTTTCCTCGCGGATGCTACCACTGCTAATAGTGCATGGCTTTTCTTCCACGGCTCTCTTGACAGGTCTAAGCGGAGCTGGGTGGAGCAGAAGCTGCAGGGCTGCACACACAGCCCTGTGCCAGCACTGGGCAGTTCTGGGACCGCCTGCGTGGTTACAGGCTCCTGGTAGCAAGTGCTGGTTTCCATCACCTCCCTCCACTGGACACCCAGCAAGCTGATGAGTAGTTACAGCACCTTCCACTGGATGCGATCATCTTGTAATATCCTAATTAGCTGGATCAGGTCTCCTCCTCATCGCGAGCAGTGACTGAATGTCTCCTAGCTGTGCCCAGGACGGGCTCTCCCCCCGCTTTCCTCTGCCGCACTTCACCCTGGGAAGCGTTTTGTGATACTCTGGATCCCTTGTAAACCGTATTCTTCGATTTGGGCAGTCTTTCAACTCCGTGAAAGTTACACGTTGTTTTCATTTCTTCTCAAGTACCTCAGGTCAAAGAAAGACCTGTGTCAGTGGCTTTAAAAGCCTAATAAAGTCTTTCATCCATAGACCTGCTTGCTGGCGCAAAGTCAGGGAAAACAAACTAAGTCATCGAGTGTTGTTCAAACTGTCAGATCCTTTTCAGCATGCTCTTCCTGCCAGCCTGTTCGTGTGCGTTTGGGGGCTGGGATGGGGAGGAAGGGAAGGGGGAAGAAAAAAATCCTGATGGCAGAAAGCCCATGGAACCACTGGCACCTTTCCAAAGCAGCCTCCCCCCGGCCCCCAGCCCGCCTTCGTGGGCACAGGCGTCTGCCAATCTGTTCTGCACACACACACACGCACGCACTGCACAACACAAGCAACAAAATGACTTTCCAACAACTTTGCTCACAAGTGCCACTCTACTCCAAGTTTGGCACCTTGCGCTTTCTCCTCACCCCCGCCTCTCCAGGCTTTGCCTCCCAACAAGCTGGACAGGTTCCAGTGCTTAAAAGCCCATTTAACCACTCCCTTTTGTTTAGAAATGCTAAGCCTTGATCTGATTTTATCAACCCTGCCAAGAGGAGGAGGATGCTGAGGCTTTCTGAGGATCCTGCAATGAGCTGAAAAGCTCCAGGAGCCCCTCAAGCTTCAAGAAGGGCTTTGCCCACTTTGCAGCAGCCCTTGTGCTATTGAGACGCCCCAGAAGGAGAGCATGTACCATTCACGGGACCACACAGGATGGCTTCACTCTTGCTTTTGTGCATGTTTCTCCCTTTAAAAACTTCATTATTGACATGTTTAGGAGCTGAAAGTCAGTGCCATGCTTGGCTGGCACTGTCTTTTGATGGTTAAATAGCTCTTTACACTCTCTGCCTTGTTCAGTATTGCCATGCCCAGAAAAAGCAGAGTGGCAGGGGAGGGAGGCAAGGAGGCAAAACTAGGACCTCTGCTCTGGTTGACAATTATAATCTTCCTGGATATTGTTAGGAGACACCTTTCTGCACTTGATAAACCCAGTGTGATTACATAAAACACATGCTTTTAAAATATATTTCTTTCTTCCATAAAGCAGGTGAAGCCAACTGCATTTAGAGCTAATTTCAATTCCTTTGTACAGTGCAGCATTTGGATGCCCTCTTAAGGATGCGAGGTTTGAAAGTTCGCCTTATGAACATGCTTTTGTCATAACCCCAGACAAGCTCTTGATGTTAGATAGAAAGGACTAGGCAGATTACAAGTCAGACAAAGCTATAGAGCTCTGGAGTAACAGGAGACTTTTCCCAAAAATACCTCTCCCTTTCTCCCATGATTTTTTCTTCTAGGCAGACTGGAGAGGAAGAACACACGCGTTCAGCCAGTTACTGTGTGGGGAAAGATGTAACCAAGCATTGATCACCAGAATCACCAGCCGTGGGAAAAGACGTTCTGGTCCTATTCTTCACATCCATCGCCCCACCAGTTCTGTGCTGCTGTCAGTCTTGGTGTTGGCATGAACAGGGGGAAGAATTTAAACATCCATACAGCTGCTAGAAGTATGAATGAATAAGAATAGTTTCTCATCTATGGCAATTTACACCAATCAAGGCTCTTACCTTTGTGTATCCGGCAATCTGGAGGAAAGAGTCTGCCTCCTGCCAGGCAGTTACTGACACATTTTTAACTCTCCTGCACCGGCTCTGCCCTCCTCTGCTTTTCATTTCCCACCAAAGAGAAAACACAAAGGAAGTAACGATGAGCCGGCAGCTGTGGTCAACAGAAGCAGTAGCATGATCGAGAGAGTTTCTATCTAAAAGTTCACACAGAAACTGAGACCTGCTGGCATTAAGAATAGCATAACCTGCACCAAGGTCACAGAAAAACAAATTACACACAGCCACCATCCAAGCAACTTTCTTTGGTCCAAACCAGTCAGATATTTTTGATATCCTGCAGCTTCAAGGAGGATAACAGGCAGTTGAGTGCTAGTGCTGAAGATCACGTTAGCCCTACCAGATTATTCAGGTCATGCTAAACAGCAAATTCAGTGGATTAAAAGAGTCCTCATTCCTGCTGTGCAGTTTTAACAGTCTGCAAGTTACACAGAGGCTCTGAGGATGCTATGTACGTTGCATGTCTTGTGTAGCACTTTATAGTCAGACAAGCTCAGCAAGGGGCATCTGCCTTCCGAAAAATTGCCATTGACCCGTTCCTGTTTAGGAACATTGAGAAACCAATGGACTCACCCAGCAGCTATGTGAAAATCTCTTTGCCAAGCCATGCAGAACTCACTTTTGTGTCTGCAGTGTATCGGCATTGTATTACCATGACAAAACCAAATTACCACCATTGAGGATAGCCTTTGCTAATACAACAGTCCTTCTATAGTAATATACTCGTATGCACAAATGATAGCACAAAGGAGTGGATGTGTTACTGCTATAGGGTCTCTGTGGCGGCGGCACACAGTTTTTCAGCTTCTTTCTTGTCTTGCCCCAGTCATTCTCCATGCAAGTGTTAGTGTAAAGTTCAGCGGTGCAAAGCACGCCTAACACCAGTGCGATCCCATCGCCTCACGTCAGTGCACTGCTACAGAGCAAAGGCAGGATGGCCCCAGCTGTCACTGCAAAACCCTTGGGGGGGTTCTGCTGCGTCAGGCAGTATCCTTGCTCTCTTTGTGGGACAGCGAAATCATAGGTGTTGCTGTACGATGACCAAAACCAATGAGGTACCAACACGCTCAGCAATGAAACCATGAACAATAATTGAGCTTGTGTTTCAGATGTGTGTTAAAAAAGGCTTTTGTAATCATTACAAATGAAGGTGGTGTATTGCCTGGGAAAGGAGGTCCTGGGACAGGTAGAAAGAGAAGCACCCAGCTTTCTGACCCAGCTCCTGCCACACACTCACCAACCCCAAGTGCCGAGACCAGCCCAGCACAAAATAGAGCCAAAGCTCCCCAGAAATGTGTTGGTGGTCATCGCTCCATGGCTCATTTGAAAAAACAGATCCTTCAACGGGTAAGTGAGCAAATGGCAAATAAATGAACCAGTGGTGTTTCTGCTTGCTTTTTCAAAATACCTACTGCTGAGATAGACAGACAACCGAGGTGAGGTCTCTGATGTCTCATACAGGCATAAAGTATGTAGTTCCCTTCAGGGGGAGCAGTGATGGGGTCTCTCCTCTCCCTCACTGCCCATGCTGGAAAACTTGCATGAATTAAATATCATTGAGACTTCTACCTCTGTCAAAACTGGTAGAAATTGGCTGACAGGCTTGAAAAATATTATGGAAACTGATAGACAGAGACACCTACACGCTGCTTGGGATGGCACAGAACTGCTTTGGTGAGAAAAACTAGGCTAAAAATGAAAATGGCCAGTCCCCGAGCAGGTCAAGACATGGATATGAGCTTGGTGGTAACGAGCTGACAGATTCCTTGTGGAGGCAGACAGCTCTCCCAAGATGCAGTGAGCAACATAAGAGAGAAGGATTTGGTTTAGAGTAAAACACTCAGCCATGCACAAGAGTTTAGGAGGACATTTCTTCCTAAGACTAACCTCAGTCAGCAGTTTCAGAGAGTAGCTTTGACCTCGCAGTCAGAACGTTACGGACTCAGCTCCCACACCTGCACCCAAAGGTCCAAACTAGAACCTGAAGCAGTTACTTTTCCACTGATAGTTCTTATCTTACTGATGGGTAAAGTCAGGATACAACAAAACTTTTAAAAGACACCCTACTAAGAAAGTCATCAACAAAAATTACTTTTCATGGATATAATGACAGTGCACCATGCCACTAACAATTTGACAAAGGTATTTTCAAACATTTTGAAGAGATTCCTGGATATTTTTTCAGATAAGAAAAATCACCAGGAGCTCCCACAACAGGCTTCTCAAGGGCAGGAGATGGCAAAGCTGAACATTCATCACCAGCAGAGCAGGGAGCAGATGGAAAAACCACGGTAAGAGGTTGCACCGACTTTGCTGTTTCTTTAAGTCACTGATGGATTCACACATGATGCATCTAGACACAACACAGCACTTGCATCTTCCTGCATCAGTGATTCTGCAGACATAGATCTTCCCACCCTCCTCTTCCCCTTCCAAGGCCCAGACATCTTTTTTGTCCGCCACCGGATACAATCACTTTCTGCATACAAGCCCAGCAAAACAAAACATCCCATTTTCAGTTCACAGAGCTGCCACGGCAGAAATAAATATTATTTTGTTTGTTGGGGTTTTCTTTCTGGTTGCTGCCGTTTTGTTTTCCAAAATCATTGTTGTGCAGAACAATTTAACAAAATGTATTCTTCCCGATTCAAGACTCTGCAGCTAGCTGCAGAGTAGCTGGGTTCTCATTGAAAAAGCCAAGCCTTCCAAGCCAAAACCCAAACTTCTCTGAAATCTCAGCTTCTAGAGAACTTTGTAAATCAGTAAATCTAAGACAAGCGCTGTGCCTCCTTCAAACATCAGCAGGAAGCCACCAAACACAAGATCTCCCCAGCACTGCCATGGTTTGCAAGCAGGGGAGAACACCTTTGGTTTTGCCTCTCGTGCACAAAGCGCGTCGTGGCTGCGGGAAGGCAGCTGGGCACAGGCTGACCCACTCCTTGTTCCCAGCCTGAGCTCTGTTTGCAACCACCATCAGCATCGCTCGGGAGGCACAGCAGCAACCACCCATCTGGCTGATGGCCCCAGCAGCTTGGGATAAAGCCTCCAGCAGCGCAATGGCCTCGCACCGACCGCCCTGTGTTTTCAGAAGCAGGCTGCTTGACGTTGCTGAATGAAGTCAGGGGATGAGCACCCCTTGGAAGAGAAACCTGCTCAAGCTCCGGCTTTATGCTCCTGATGCAGACTCACTGAGCTCAAGCACCTGTAAAGGAGCCTGAGCTCCGTCTGCAGGGGACAGCTTCAGGAAATAGCATCTGTTTTCTCCTTCTCCCTCCCTTCTCACTCCAATTGCCTGGTCTGGTTGCATTTCTCCTCTCCCTGGTGCCTCCCTCCTCATCCTTTCCATCTCTCTTCCCACCCTGTCAGCCAATGACAAAAATAGACATGAGGAAAGGCACAATTACATAAAAGAAGGGATTTTTCCATCTTTAATGACAGAGGGGGATTGCTTTGCAAGCCGCCTCACTGCAAAAGCATCGCAGGTTGGGTGGGTAAGACTTGGAGGGAGGATGTGCGCTGCACCGCGCCGAGCCTGCCCCTCACCTCCAGCTCCCTGCCTGCTCTGCCTTCGCCTCTGCCGAAGGCACCGGGCGTGAAATGCCACCAGTGACCACGCTTCGCACTTTTCTAAGCAGCTTTTGTGCGGAAGGAGTAGTCGTATCGAATCTGCACCCTGCGTGGTGTGCTCACCTTTTAGGGGTGTAGCTAGGGAGGAATATTGCCCCGGTTTGGCATCACTAATAAAAAAAGACGTTTCTGTGCGGGCACTGGCTCTGTGGCTCGGCAGGTACAATGCTGTTGTATGCCAGGGTTAGAATCCATTTAAAGAAACTTCAGTTACTGACAACTTAAGGATGAAGGAAAAAATTAATCGATGTTTACCTTGGATTTTGGCTGGTCAGGCTTGGGGTTTCTTTTTTCCTGACAGGGCCTGCTTCACTGGGCTGCTTCTAGCTACAGGAAAAAAAAAAAGAAAAATATTGTGTCAACAAATCAAAAGAAGAAATTATAACAGTATACCATTTTTAAAAAGCTCTATTTGTTTTGTCTTTCATTTTTTATTTTTGTGTGGTGTTACAGCTGATCAGATTAAACACAAAAAAACTCATCAATGTTATATCCTCATTTTTGTGGGACAACATTAGTGCTCCGAGCTCTAGTCACTTGCAGTGGGGTTCCTCTCCTTTCAGCCCCTTCCCTCTTCACCATTTGACACATTTGAAACTAAGGCTGGTCGCAGCACTGCTCTGGGACATCTCACCGTATTCACCTGGGTAGTTCATCACCAAACTCAGTATATTTTTCTGCTCCCCAAACAACACAGGGTTAACAAAAGATGAGTTTGCAGGTACCATCAGCACAACTTCCAGGACGACGGCTCACACAAACCAGGGCAGTGTCCTCCACTTCCACCAGCACAGTGGCGAACTCCTTGATCATTTCCGAATGCCGAATGATGGAGCAGAGGTGGGTCCTCTGAGCAGCACGTGCTGCTTGCCCCCATGAGCAGGTGCTCATCACTTCGCATTTCTCCTCTCTGTGCTGATTTCCAAGAGGAACGGTCCTGTCCTTTGCCTCCACGCATCCGATAGTCATTTGTACCGGCACAAACTATGTTCAAATCAAAGGAAAGCACCGAGAGGAGGCACCAAGCCCAGGGCACCTCTAGCCTAAGGGACAGCGTCGCGATGCGCAGCGTTTCATTGTACATTCCCCACATCAAACTAATTGATCGTGTCTTTTCAATGGACCACCTACGGCTCTCGAAGTTTATCCAGATGGGAGCGGAGAGACTCCATTCAGAGATTTGAATCAACAAAATATGATGACAAAATCAAATTATTCCATTATGTTTTGGGTTTTTTTTAAATGAACACTACCCAGTAGGGCGACATATTTTATTTTCTCTGGAGTACTCTGGTCCGGACTTCTCAAATACATTTGAGAGATTTTCCGAAACAATTTACTTTTAGAAAGATGGATTTATCAAGATAAAAAAATTTCCCCTGGAAATTCACTGTAAATATTTTTTTAACCTACTTTTCTTCCTCGCTCCCTCCCCAGGAGCTCTTTGTCTCACATCAGTGCTCCGCCACTCTCGGATCCTGTGAGTCCTTCTGCCTCGATGCTTCTTGGGATAAAATGATCTCTACCAGCGACTCTGACAGAGCTGATTTAAAGTGGCCTTTCTTGATTCATGCATTTCACAATTCCCCTCTCTCGTCTCTTGCAGCTATTACTGGTGGATTTCATTTTATTATAAAAAAAATAAATGAAAACAAAACCACCAACTTAAAAAAACCTACAAGGTATCCTAAAACCCTCTCCCCGCTCCATCTCCATCTCTCCCTGCCAGAAGTGACCCCAGTGGTCCCTGCTGAGGATGGCAGCGGGGCTGCCCGAGCCAGATGGGAGCGGCTGAAGACCTCGGAGATCAAGCCACCAGCCTTCAACTGTGACATTTGCTCGTGGGTGGCAGATCTCTTCTTTTCACACTTAAAAATGTTGAGAACCACAGTAGTTCTGTTTAGTGGGGAAGGGGAGGCTGATGAACCTTATCTTGTCATGTGCAGATGTTGAGAAACATTTTCCCACCCACGCTGGTCAGAACCGGTCTTTGGACCATCAGCCAACGCACAACGTGCCACCCCGAGCCCTAAGCGCTCCGCACGCCGCACAGACCTCTGACGGGGTTTTGGTGCCGTTTAGTACATGGTAATTCAGGGAAAAGAAAGTTTGCTCCTTCCCGTGCTGCCCTACAACTGCTCTGGAAACCAGCCCTGAATATCTCTCTTGTTAGCATTATTGCAAAACATTTTCCTGACGGGGTAAAAAATCAGACCCCTTTCCCGTGCCACACTGAACCTGCGGGACCTTTCCCGTCACAGCTGGCAGGAACGAGGACAGCACTCCCCTTCTTCTTTTCTGAATTAAGGAGGATCCTTCTCCATGTGCTTTTATTAAACCCTGTGCCTTCTCCGTGAGCTCAAAATGACACTTTTGAATAATTTAAGATAACGATAATAGAAACATTAAAAAAACTCTCATAGAGACCAAACCCAGTTCCTCTCGCAGCTTCTGAATTAGTTTTTCGCTTGTAGCCACTTCTGCTCTATCTTCAGAGCTATAAAAAATAAAAGCACGATAGAAGGAAATATTAGGAAATTACTAATGCTTTTTTGAAAGCACCTATTGCTTAATCTTCTGCAGTACTATTTCTGGATTCCTGTGCAGCTTTCATCTTCACCCTGAGTGTTTTACAAGACACCCCGCGCACTCTCAGCCTGAAGAGGACGGGTTGTTTTTGCGCATTTTCCCCTGCAGCTGCTTTGTTCCGTTGAAGATGATGCCTCACTGGGTCAGGATTTTTTTTTTTTTTTTTTTTTTTGGTTTAAGCGATGAGCTTTATTTACAAGACAACATTAACTATTTGGATTTCCCAGCTCCAAAATTCCTTGCAGGCATTCTGAATATATTAGGTTTTTCTCTTTTAAATTCTATTTTTAAAGCTAGAAACGCCAGGTCTGACACAGGTGGGGACTTTGCTGCTTTTTCACTCTGTGCTTTCAGGTAGGCAGAAACGCAAGCTACTCCTAAAACACTGGGATCAGGACATCATCTTTTCCCCAGCAACATCTGGAATATTAACAGACTGGAGCGGGATTGGAGTTGCGTTGGCTGAACCAATCTCCGGCAGGAGCCTCCCCCCGCTCGCAAGCAGGGAAAAGCGGCTGCGAACGTGAGGAGCGGCAGACGCACTCGCCGCTGCGTGACTCCAGCTTCGTGCCTGCACTTCTGCATTGATTTATGGGGCAGCTCATTTCCAGACCCACCTCCTTCAGGAGGAGGAACTTCAGCTCGACGTGAATAATAGGGTCCTATATCTCTTAAAGCAGTCGTTGCTTCTTTCCGGGGTGGGGAGGGGGGGAATTATGGTGAAGAGAAATATATCTCCTCCCTTTGGATGGGTCTGGAAATGAACTGCAGAGCCAGAGAGCTGGTGCATTCTGCAAAAAAAAATAAAAAAATAAAAAAAAATGTAAAGCCCAGAACCCAAAACACAGCTCGAGACGACGAGGAGGAGATCCCGTAACCCACTCCCGTTGTTCAAGTCGCACAATAGCAGACACGCACGCCTTCCGCCCATTCAATCTCTCCCTTACATCTATATATCTATACACACATGCCCCACAAAGGCATATTTTCTACGTTAAGCCTATGGATTACTGGCTCAGGCCTTTACAAAAAAAAAAAAAAACAAAAAAAAAACTGTTGCCAAGGCAACGAGCCAGGGGTTGCTATGGCATCTTGGAGCCGAGCAGCTGGGCCAATCCCCGCTCCCTGCGAGCTGGGAAGGCGCAAAGCCTCTAAATTTAATGTCAGTGCGGAGAGGAAGGGAAGCTGTTGAGGCATGCATGATGCTGAGCGTGCGCTTGCTAAATGCGGACAACATGGCCCCCATGATTAGGACCAGCACACTAATGAATATTCATTGGGCTGATTAAAGCAAAGTCAATTAACTACTTGACTGCTTGATTTTTTGCTGGATTTTAGTCGTCTCTTTTAACCATTTTGCCACTGGGGATGCTCTTGTTCTCCCCTTCATCTCCCTCTTTCCTCCTCTATATTTCCCTACACTGGCAATTAGGGTTTAGATTTTTTTTTTCTTGTCTTTATGCTTTTTGGTGACAATAACCCATCCTACTCAGATTTTACAGCTTACATCATTTTGTCAGTAAATCATGTTCTTCTAGGGTCACTGTCTTCTGCTACAGTTGTAGGTAAGCCAGAAGGTCACAGATTTCCATCAAATTTTTAAATCTCACATGTGCTTTAATTCCAAATCCACGGCTAAGCAATAATGCTGATTTTCTACTTCACAGTGGGATTCTCCCCCATCACCACAGCCCTTTGTTTTATAACACAGAGAGTTGCTGTGAGCCAGGTCAAGGGCTGCAGAGTATTTTTTATTCTGATTTGTTAGATCAGGATTCCTTCAGACAGACAACTGAGACCGAATGTTCTAAGAAACCTAAAGGGATCCTAAAATAAAACAACAATTCATTAAAAATGGTTTTCAATTTAGAGGGACGTCTTTCTCCCAGTGCAGTAGTGATGTAATAAGACTGCAAAGAGGACTGCATATTTTATAAAGATCATTTTTCAGAATGTGCCTGCAAACTAAAACATGTGATTAAATTAAAAATAAATGAAAAATTGTTGGCCAAAAAAAAAATCTACATTTGTGAATTCAGCCCTTACAACCTAACTGGAGAAAATACATTCATTTTCATCATGTTCTTCAGCTTGTTTTGAAAACTCTCTCTCAGGTTCTTGTATTATGTATACAGAACTGTGTCAGAGAAAGATGCATTTACATGATAGTTACGACTCTCCTGGAGGGGAGTTATTAATAGTTGTAAGTAATATACCTGATGGGTAAAGAGGAAAACCGAACATAATCCAGCGTTTGGGCTCATGTCTTTGTCAGCAAGTGAAGGAAAAAGGTGCAGAAAAAGGCAGAGTCTACAGCAGGGTAGGGACACGCTGACTTCCAATATTGTGCGTACAATTCAGCTACTTGCAAGCAAAAAGGGGGGCAAAAAGTAGCAAAAGAGGAATTAAATGAGACAGAGCACAACGGAGAGGGAAAGTCTGCATTATTTTTAACTGTACTCTAAAAAATAGTTAATTTCCATTACACAGACTCCATGTACATACAGGTTTCTGTGTTATTTTGCCAGATAATTCACGTATTTATGTGTCTTTATACATATATAGTCATAAAAACAGAAAGCTGCTTTTCCAGCACGTCACTAAAATGTGGAAAACAGGGAATTACAATGCTTTCCGATACAAGTTGTGTTCTGGGAGCACTCCAAGTAATTTCTCTGCAAACTCACTGCGTGTACATCATCCCCCTATGAATGCCGTTACCCCAACTTTCAATCTTTTCTTTTGCAACGAAACTAAAATTTAGCGCCTGTTTGGACTCTGCGAGTTGTTTGGGTTTCGCCCCGTGCCAGCTAATGCTGCGGACAGGATGCAATCGCCGGCACGATTCGGTGTGCGCGCTCCCGGACTGCCGAGCTGCCGCCCTGCTCTGCAGGGCTTTACGTTTCTGCCATCAAAATCAGGAATCTGCATAGCAACACTGAGCTCCGCAGGGTAACACCTTGCACCGACCCGCATCGGAAGAAAAACCACAACAAATTATTACCTATTCCTGAATTAAGAAAACAGCAAAAGAAAAGGAAGGGGAAAGCGTTAAGCTGCCACATTTAATACAGAAAACATATATTGGCGGCTCTTTTTCAAAATAATACATTTTCATCCATGTGCATGAAATCTCTTCACAGGGGGCAATATGCAAGCGTAGACATACATACACAAAGAGAAGTAGAATAATTCTGTTCTTACAAAAAATTTCGAGAATTGGATTCAAATTCTAACTGGGTCACAAACGAAATGCAGTCGGCAACCTACAGTACAGGGGAAAAAAAAAGAAAAAAAAAAGACAAAAACCCACCCCGGTGCCATGCAACTCAGCAGTCTGCAACTCCTGGTCGGGAGAGGTCACGGCATGAGCCAGGCAGGGTGTCGCAGGTCGGGATTAAGATGCATTAACAAATTCGTACAGAAGAAGCTTGCCCAGCACCTGCCCACAATTTGCCAGTTCTCTTCGTCTCCCTTCCATGTGAATCAAATTCTCTTTTTCTACTTGGAGAAGGATTTTTTTTCTTAAAAAAATATTGTTATTCTGCCTAAAATTTGCATCCCTGAGCTGTGAAAAAGCGTTTTAGCTCAAAACCTACACAAGAGTAAGAACTACATAATTATTATGTTTATGTGGTGAATGATACTGAGATAAAAAATGCTCAAAGACATGTGCACATGCACACACACACAAGCACATAAATGACAGTACACAGCATCTATCCTGGCTCTAAGATCTATGGCAAATTCTATACAGGATTGAAAAAAAAGCACCACCACAAAAATACAAACCCGGAATCTACATCTGCACAAAGGAAAATATTCTGACCGCAAACCTGTCGCAGGAGCAGTAAATTCAGGGTTAAGTCTCTGCATTTCTGTCTGATACTCTCAGCCTTTCATCATGTCTCTATGAATTTTTATTCCTGCACTCTGGGGTAAATTAAGGCTGATGGTGTCAATATGGAGTTTCGAGCCCTATTTTGACATTTCTTACGTTTCGCCTGTTTAATTCAGACCCTTTAAGTTTGATTTTTCAACAATTTAGGAGGAGGGCTTGGGGTTTTCTAATCCGCTTTTGAAATGCCATCTTTTCCAGGAGGCTATTTCCCACCAAACTCCCCCCCAAAGTCATCCTGCGCATGTTGTGTCAAGGCAGTGGCCATTTTCCCAGGCAGAAGAAATTCCCCGTCGTTCCCTTCTAGCGAGCCGATGGCTGATTAACCCCCTCCGAATCGCCCAGAGCGGAAGCACCCCAAAGCTGCAGAGATCCTCAACTTTAGCATCTATCTGCTCTTGGAAAACAAACCCCCAAAACCCTTCAGGAAAAGCCTGACGCTTTGGAGATTAAAAACGTGATGTGGCTGGGATTAAAGCGAAACACGTTTGCAGACCTCGCAATGCTAACCAACCAGAAGAGTTATCTAATACGCGATACATGCGATTGCTTGAATAATATTACAGTAGACGCCGCGTCCCTTCCTGCCTGCATGCATGCCCCTCCATGCACGCACACACATGGTATTTCTAATAGGATCTCTTCTCCCCTCTCTCTCTCTCCCCCGCTTTCACAATCTGTCGCTCTCCAATCTGCCCACTCTGCTCTATTTTCCCATCCAATATTCCCCCTCTAACACCTTCCCCTCCTCTTCAGCCCCCATCCTTGCTCCCTCCATCTTCCCCCTCCTCCAGGCTCTGCTATCGGCCACCTTAGCCCCGGTGCTGAGTTTTTGGTCCGTGGACATTCAAAGCGGTTAGCAGACCGGCTACAAAAAAGGATAAGAAAAAGCAATGTTCCCCCCTACTACTAGCACTTAAATAATAAGGTAACTAACTAGCTCCTCTAATAGTTTGGTGCCTAAAAATCAATTTTTCACAGCGATGGACTACATTGTTAATACCCGGTTTTACTTGGTGCTATTTTATCAGAAACTTTACAAACAAGTTTACTGTCGCTATCTCTGCTTTATGGAGAAGAAAGAGCAGAGGGAGGAGAAAGGCTCGGTCAGAGCTCCCCAGCAGGCTGGTAGCATAGCCTGAAATAAATTAGGTCTCCTGGGTTCCAGTCCAGTGCTGTAGCCATTAGTCTCTGACTACGAAACAAATGCAGAGAGGCCAGAAAATGCGTAAATTGAAGGAACACTTCACCATTCCTTGTAGCCTGTAGAATAATTGCTAGATGCAGATGTAGCTAGAGATGCCTGAGGCTTTGGTGATCCCAGGGATATATTTGCAAGATCTGGCTTTTCCTCCAGACCATCCTGCTGCTCTTCTGTGTTGTAGGAACTCTGGCTGCAATTTGGCCCCTACTTGGGAAGTACAGGACACAACCACATCTAAGCAGAGCAACTCATTTAAGGAGTTCAGAGGAAGCATTCAAGCTTTATCTAGGCCTGGCAGGATTATGAAAATAACTATTTAATTTCCCAGAAGAGAACAAGCTTGCAGCCAGCTTAAGTGTGCCTACACATGGACACATACGTGCACACACAGGAACACGTTAAAATCTCCACCACGGTACTCAAGCAGGGGGAGAAATGGGTTTTATGCAATGCATAAGACAGTAACAGCTCTCACAAAGAGGGGAGAAAGACACGTAAACTTACACTCTTTTAACTTACAGGTCTCCCTTGTGGGTGGCCCTTGCTTGCTGCCGTGCTGCACAGCTCACGGGGATGAGGACAGCACCGACCCCGCAGAGCGGTGGGCATGGCAGCAGCATCGAGTCCCTGCATGGAACAGGGAGATGCACAGCAAGGGCTGATCTAGGATCTAGCGGCATAAGGATCTCTGAAGACTATGATGTTCTGCTCCCCTTCCCAAAAGGTAAAAGAACCTACATCTAGGAAAATGAACTCTGCCATGTACAGAGAGCATTAAAACCAGTAAGAAACTGATGCCATTCCCACAGACCAAACACTGCATTTAAGAGTAGTTTTAAACAGGGAAAATACTCCAAAGCTCCTTAAAAGTCCAGAAAGCTGAGAGTTAAGTCCTTGTCCCCATTCTAAATCCACATCTGCTCCACATTATATTTAGAGAGAGTAAAACACAGGGTAGCTGGTATCATGGACTGCTGCAACGCAACGGCTGCATTACACGGCAAGAGTCGGGGAGGGACTCACAGCTGACAGAGACAGACCTGTATACCACAGAACGAGGAGCTGCTCTGAAAGAGATGTTCTCCAGAAAGCTCCAGATGTGGAGCACGGTTGTGATGATGTTTACTGGAGGAACCTCAGCAATTAAAGCCTTTCCCCCACTTGCAACTTTACTTCAGCACCTGCAGATCAGGCTCCCCTGTACAAGAGAGACGTCGACATGTTGGTGAGAGTTCAGTGAAGAATCACGAGGATGATGAAGGGACCAGAGCATCTCACATGTGAGGAAAGGCTGAGAGAGGTGGGACTGTTCATCCTGGAGAACAGGAGGCTCAGGAGGGTATAAATGCCTGAAGAGACAGTGCAAACAGCACAGAGCCAGGCTCTTCCCAGTGGTGCCCAGAGCCAGGAGAAGAGGCACTGGGCACAAACTGAAACACGGTACGGTCTGTCTGAACAACAGGAAATGTTTTTTAACTGTGAGGGTGACAAAGCACTGGTACAGGTTGCCCAGGCATGTTGTGGAGTCACCATCTTCGGAGACACTAAAAAAATGTCTGGACATGGTCCTAGACAACTGGTTCTAGGTGGCCCTGCTTGACCAGGGCTGGAGGTCATCTGGTCCAGCTGAGGTGCCTTCCAACCTCAGCCATTCTGTGATTCTATGAAATATGGGGTTTTTTTAAAAAAAATTAATCTTATTTATGAAATTTCAAATAAACATTTTTGATGCACACTTTTGCTGTATGGCTTTTTTAAACCATTTCTTTATTACAAAGGCAAAAAACAGCTTTCTCAATCTTCAAAATTTCTACTAAGACAGCTACTCAGATATCCTCTCAATAGCAGTGCGGATGACTGTGAGGAACCTGAACAATCAGATCACCCGGGGACATTCCCTGTTCAAAACTTTGAGGATCAAGTCTACAGCAAAGATTTCTGTGCACGTGCAGGCTTCCTTACCAACAGGATGGCCTTCTTGCCTTGGGCAAGTAGAGCTTTATAGAAGGAATCTAAGAAGAAATCATCCATGATAAAGGCATGAAATGTCACAGCATTTTTTAAAAGGGCTCCAAAGCTGAACCCAAGGACTACAGACTTGTAAATATGACTTGCATAGCTAGCAAAAAAATATTTGCAATTCTATGTGCACACACAAATTTCGAAGATCTGTGGTAGATTTGAGAGGTGTGACTAATTCATGCAATACAAAGGTGACACCGTTGTGACACAACACTTGCATCTCTAAAAAGCTTCTGGCCACTCCCTCTCTAAAAGCTCTTAAAGAAACTGAACTATCATGACATAAGAGGGAACATCCCCTTCTAGATTCTTAACTGGTTGCAACATGGGAAGTCAAAGACAGGGAGAAAAAGCTTTCAGGTTGGTGAAGTTGCCAGTAGATTTTCCCAAGCATCTTGGGGCTCTTCTTGCTCAAGTGACCCGGAAAAGGTCACAAACAGCAGCACAACAAAATCTGCGGCTGATGAAAAGCTATTTGAGAACCATCCTCTCTAAAAACGTAGTTGTTACTGTTTTCTAAAAGATCTCCCTATACCTGATGACAGAAAAATTAAACAGTGTCAATAAGCAGAGATACAGAAAAAAAAGAATAGCTGTATTTGTCAGGAGGCCACCCCACTGTTGGACAGAGTCTGCTGGACCAGGCAAACACTCACTGTACCTCTTTGGTAACCTGCATACTTTGCATATCCCATTTGGTTGTTTCAGAACTTTTGCACCCCTGCAAGAGCACAAAGATCATGTCACATGTGACAACCAACGTCTTCACTTCTAACTTCGAATCAACAGTCAGTGTCCCACTAGATTTTACTGGTATCGTCTCTCTACAGGATTCTCAGTAATGAATATTGTAGTCATCTGGATTTCTGATTGCGTGGTGGATGGCACTTCTCCAACGCAAGGTGAATGGAATGTTCATCCAAGAGCAGAACTGAGTTCAGCTTTGACTCCAGATGTCTGCTGGACAGCCATTAAACATGTTGCTGACAAGTTGGAGGCTAACAAAAATGCAAGTATGGAAGGATTTTCTTGGTTGTCCCTCATATGTTGTGCCCTTTCGCATCTCTGTTCTTGTGATTGATGAAACTACTCTCCAAAATGATGATGTACTGTACAGCTGAGTCAGTTTTATCTTACAAATCTGTACAACTTCTGCATGCACATGGTCAGGTGCTAAGAGCAGTCTGCCCAGAGATGGTGAGAAGAATACTTTCCTCAGACCTATCTGAAAAATCCGCACTCCAGGACATCCTGAGTAGGGGTTTCCAAACCCCTTGAAACAGGCAAAACCAAAAAATTTTCCTGCATGAGAGAAGTGACACTTGGAAAACATATACTGGGGAAGGACAGAAAGAGGAGCTCTTTGAAACCAACTTGAAACCAATTCCTACTCTCTTGGGCTTGGTTCTGAGTGACACAATTTCCTGTGCTAATACAAACATGTTTGAAAATCAGGCTAGGGAGAGTCAAAAGCAGCGCCTCCGGCTTTAA
Organism: Opisthocomus hoazin; assembly: GCF_030867145.1. Lineage (NCBI taxonomy): Eukaryota > Metazoa > Chordata > Aves > Opisthocomiformes > Opisthocomidae > Opisthocomus > Opisthocomus hoazin. Next base: position 16,966,093 of record NC_134431.1, read on the forward strand.
GTAAGGACACAGTCTTCTTTGTAGTTCCTGTTGTGCGTGTGGATGTCTTAAAAAACAGAAGACTTCATGTCCCGCTACCCTGTCCCGACGGTGGGTGCAAGAGGCTGTGCGTTGTCTCACTCAATACTGCAGCCAACAAGACACCAAGACCCATCCAAATCCTCCACGTCTCCGTGCATAGGTTGCCCAGGTGGCCACCCCAGCTCCAAGGAAGCCCCAAGATGCACCACAAATCAAGTGTTTCAACTTGCGCAGACTTCTCAGAATCAGCGTAGTCCATCCCTATGCCCCTCCACCCGTGCCAAGCGTCCGTCCTTTGATTTCACCCACCAAATGCTTTGTGCTGCTTGGCGCTTGCAGAACACGAAGCCACCCCTGTGCTGAGCCAACCCCTTTCAACAAGTGCAACTGGGAGGCAGAAGCAGCACGCCAGTGCACTGGTGCAAACTCGCCACGGCCCCAGCAGAGCCGCGAGCACGCACGTCACCTCTCCAGGAACTTGTTTGTATTCTTGGGAGAATGTTGAAAAATATCTCTGACCCCCAAACATTTACCTTTTGATCGGAGGTTTCCAATGTTGCTGTAGTGTATTAAAGCTGAGATGCTCATAAAAAAACCCTTTGTGTCAACATAGTAAATGACTCTAATTAGGCTGGTGGTGCAATGAAAATGCTTAATTCATTCTGATGAGGCAGAAGGAAGAGCTAAAATGTTTATAGACAATGGGTGAACAGGGAGATATAATGCTGAGTGCCAGCTTTAAATGCAAATTACCGCAGAAATCTTTCCCTCTCCACCATCCCATTCCTCCCCCTTCCTCTCTCTCTCTGTCGCCACCACCACACTGTAATCTCCTAGTGTAGTAATTAGAAGTGAAAGGAGCCACATAGAGGGGCCTCTAAAGGCAACACTAAAGAGAATTACAGAAAAAAAATACCTGCCTTTAATAGAAGACAGCACCATTTCCCAAAGTGCATCCCCATTGCAGCACTTAGCATGGTGGTGGGGTCAGAGAGGTGATAATCTGGAGGGGTATTACTGAAATGGTATGTAAATTTGTTGCGTTCCTCTCCCTCCCCATCTGAACCTGGCTTCCTCTGTAGTGTCTGTTCACAGGCCTGGGGCCACTTCGCCGTTCGAAAGAAGGCCAGGCCAGCACCAGCAAGCAAATGTTTTGGGGAAGGCAACTCTCGTGGTGTCCCTTCCCCTCACCAGAAGTACAGAGCTGCAAGTGGACGAGAATTGGAAGCTTGAAAAAAACTCATCCTGGAACTTACCAAGAGAGAATGAACATGGAAGCCTTACAAGGTCATTCTCAGAAATGTTTCTCATCCCACCTGCAGCATCTCAGCTTCTTTTAGAAGAGAAATTATACATTTGGTGAGCAAGAAGAGGTGAGAGAATGGAAGAAGACAAAAAAGGAGGGAGAGAAGGTAGCCAGTGTTTGGTTTGCATATAGGGTAAGATACATTTTTCTTCACTTGTTCGCATTTGAAACTGCTGGAATAGCATTTCTTCACTTAAACTCCCAAGGGAAAAGCTCCTGCTGCCAACTTGACAGTGCCTCAACGTTTTAGGATCTCCAGCATCAGCATGGACACAGCAGTGCACAGATGTGCCTTGGAGTTTCACATCTGGAAGTCTGAGCTAAAATTGGGTTTTGTTTCACCTTCTGTGAATCCGGTGCTCTCAGTCCTGCTGCAGCATCAAAACAAACCCCCTTTTCCTTCCCGCGCACGAGCACGCAAATCACCCCCGTGCAGCGGAAGGTCAGAACAGGAGACCAGAAAATCTGTCAGTCCCAGACTACAAGCCCAATGAACTCCTAGTAGAAAAATGCTGAAATTAGCTTCTGGATTGAAATCCTTCAAACAACTGTATTTTCTTTCCTCCTTGCAGCAGCAGTTGAGTCTCAAGCTTGAGAAGAACAGGCAGCTGAGCGTGCCCCAATGCCCACAAGTGGGATAAGGCAGCCCTGGACCGGGAGCTGACCGGGGCAGGGGAAAGCAGCAGATATTAAGGAGCATTTCAGTAGGCTCTATGAATTTTTATCATCTTTCCACTCTAACACGGTTGTGTTGTCGGTGGACAAGGTCATGCTCACTCTGGGCACATCGTTTAACACCTTGCTCATCTTTTTAGGCAAGCCTGGTGATGTGCCCTGCCCTTTTCTGCAGGTGGCCTGAGCACAGCAGCCACTCCGGGCTGGTTTTTACTTGATGGATTTAGCACCCTTTCGGAAAGCTGCAGGAGGCTGAGGTGTGCTGCTGGAGGTCAGCGGTTAGACCCCACTGCCAGATCACTTTATGTTACCAACTCCAAATCCAGCCGGATTTCCCGACTTAAAATATTTTCATTTGGGAAAAACACAAAGACGTTGCTTTTCCCCTCCCTAAAGCCAGTACGCAGCAGGTCCAGCTGCATCCCAGAGCCTGACCTGGGCAGAGTCACATTCCTGCAGGACAGTTATCACAGAGGCGATGGCACATTTGTGTGTTGCATAAACACAGCGGAGCAACCCCTCTGCACGTCCTCATCTACGTGAACAGCACCACAGAAACCCGAGATGAAGCTGGACTTGGGAAAAAGCACAGCTTGCTTGTGCCTGTGATTCATTCCCAAGGCTCAGCTCATTCACAAAAGATCTCCGTGTGACCCACAGAGCCATCTCAAAGCTCCCGTGTGTGGGTGACACTGGGCTCTCTCCGAGGATGCCCTGGGCACGGCGCGGCGTGCCAACAGCTCCCGCTCCCCCGGCCGCGAGCCGGAGCATCCCACCGGTTCTTTCTCTCTCCCCCTCTCTGTGTTTGCTCAGTGAGACAGAAGCAATACCAGTTTGCAGCACAATAAACCATGTAAAGGAAGCATCAATTAACTAGAATACATGGATATAGTATTTAATTAACTGATAGGCTCACAGTTACCGTATGATGTCATGGAAACCTCAAATCTCCCGGGTGCCGCCTCACAGATGCCAAGGGGGAATTCGAGCCATCAGAAATCCCATGTAAAGTTTGAATCCTGACATTTTTAATTAAAAAAAAAAAAGATTCTGACTCTCTTAAGTATCTTTTCGTTGACATAAATGTGTGCTGTCTTTGGTGCTGCAGGAGCCCTGGGTGTGATGACTCTTGCAGAATGGAGGCCAGCGGCATTACTCACCCATTCAAGGCCACTGTCATTAACCACGGCTTTGTGTTAAGGAAGTAGAAGAATGAGCCCACAAGGCTCTAAGGAAATAAAGAGGACAAAATCCTGCTGGATGGGTTTTCAAGGATATAGCAAGATAATACACTGCATTTACATCGCCTTTGATACAAGGATCTCAAAGCACTTTGCAAAATAAAAATGCAAACATTTAAGGCCAATTTCCTGACTCCTAATTCAGCATAAAAGCATCATTTAAGTCTATAACTTCTTGTTCAGCACCTTTTAAAGAGGCAGCTTGTTCCGGTTCAAACACTGAATAATGTAACCCCATCTATTTAAAAAACGAGTGTTACTTGTGTTGCTTTACAGGACCTACAGCTTAGGAAGCTGAAGCAAGAGGAGGTTGGGGCCATTGCCCCAAAAGCCGACGGCTGTCGAGTGCCGTTTCAAGGAGCAGAGCTGAGACACCCCAGCACGAGCCTGTAGCAACTGGTCAGAGCCAGGAGTGGAGGAAGAGAGACCAGCACCTTCTCCGTACCGACAGCGATGCCCAGGCACTGTTAAACCCCCCGGGGTGCACCCAGAGCCGCCCGGCATCACACCAGGTTTGTCGGGACCTCTCGCCTCCCAGCAGCATGAACTCTGCCTCCTCGAAGAACTGCTAAATAATGCAAAGGTCTCGCTTCCCAAGTACCAGGCTGCTGCAGTTGGTATTGAAGTGGAATCTTTGCAGCCCATAAAAAAATACCAACAATCAACCTCATACACCACTCCGCTAGAAACAATTTTACTTCTCCGGCTGCAAACATTAATACTTGCATTCCATTTACTGCAAGATATTTGTTGCCTAATACTAATTTGTCCCAACAGCTTAAATTACAGGAAAAGTCTTGTATTAAAAACCATTAGGCTGAGACGTATTGTATGCCTTCCTTTAGTGCTTTGACAGTAGAACATTAGACTTAAATACACCAAGACAGGTAAACACAGTATTATTTTCTTTGAATGAAGGTGTGCATTCGTTGTAAGTATCCATTGTCTCTGTTTATGTGCGAATTAGTTTATGGATTGTTCTTGACAGAGCTACAGCGCCCTCCCTTAAGGGCACTGCTGATATATTACCTTTGAAAGAGAATCACAATTTATTCATTCAAACACAGAGCTAAAGATAGATGTGCACTGGAATATTTTGAAATATTGCCTTATATATAAAATGAAATAGAGGGAAGCTAAATTACACAGCTATAATTACTTAGAGTTCAGGTGGCATCGTAAATAATCTATTCACAACTCACTCAGTGTTTATTATGTCACCAGAGCAATATAATTAACATGGTATAGATGGCAACCACGCAAGGCAGATGCCTAATATACCCAGATCAAACACACTATGACACAAGTATAAAAACACACAAACACATACTATGTCATTCAGGAAAATTCATATGAAAGTGGGAAAAAAAAAAAGGAAAAAAGCAGCAGTTTGACAATTTGAGGCCCTGGCCCTGCTAACACCCCACCAGCACCTCTTTGGAATAGTCATCGTTAAATTTATGGGCATGCTTCAGCATTTACATTACAAGGGCATAGGTGGTTTTGCATTGACTGAGTTCACGCTACCTATGAAACTCTTTCTGTGCTGCTCTGAAATTGGCTTCCTGGCTGTTTGAAATGGAATTGTTACAAGGAATAAGAAGTTGCCAAACAAAACCTGGAATCTGCAAGTCACCTTCACCAAGTCCTGCACCACAAATGCATGAGTTGAGATGCCCAAATTGAATTGCTTGGAAATTATAAACTAGATGTTAGGCAAAAACATGAAAAATAGTAAGAAAATCAGAATATATTACAAAGAGAAAAAACCCAAACATCAAAAGAGTCAATGCAATGGTTAAATTTGTAAGAAAATATTTCCTATTTTACCTAGAAATCACAAAGTCTGTCCATTGGAGTCTTGTTTCTAAAAATTTCTACTCACACAGTAAAACATATATACACATGTACACACCAGAGGAAAGTTTTAGAAACAACTGAAGGTGCCTTTCATAAGCTCAAAGAAGGAACGGAATAGGCAGGTGGCAAACTTTCAATTACAGAAAGGTTAGAGGAATAGGTTTTCAAGAGCGTTGGTTTGGGGTACGACAGTCTGAGGGACTGGAAAATAACCAGCTTTTCTCCAAGCCCAAGGTGTCCTTAAGTTTCAGCTGCTTGAATCACAAGAATATTTTTAGGGTCTTTGAAAAACAATTGGATTGGTGTTACTCCATTTCTGACTCACTCCTTTCCTTCACATAATATTTTTCTGGTTGCCATTTCCCTATTTTTTTTTCTGATTTTGTTTCTGTAGCAGGGAAAGCAAAGCAGAAAAACAGAGTGGAGGGCCAAACTCCCACCATTCCCCACAAACTGGAGGTGAGAAAGTGCATCAAAAAATCAGATTTTTCTCTTTACACCTGCTTTTCACTGCTGCAGTTGCTGTCTGCAGTTTATTACACGCCTCTCCACCGAAGGGTAGCAATACAATATCCCAGCAGAGGAGTTCTCTGTGTTTCCTCTTTTACTGCTTTCTTGATCATATCTGTCTACTTTAAAAGCAAGAGGACTTTTCCCCCAGCCTCAAGCTCTCCACTGCTATTAAAATCCCCTCTCCAAGCACAATCCTACCCTCCGAACAGAAACAGGAGCAAGCCCCGGAGGAAGAGTCCTTCGAAGGGCTCCAGCCCAGCCTCCTGCAGCACCAGCTCCAGCCTAGGATTTGAATACACAATTTATACCAAGGACTGGGAGATGCCCAAATAAGTCGGGTAAAAAGTCATCATTCCAGCCGGCTTCAGTGAAATCACGTTTTCCATTTTTCCTGCAGTCGAATTGCAGGTACAACCGATGTCCTTACAGAGTTTTGGCCCGGCGCTGAGCTTGTTCTTGGCCTGCCTCGTCGCCTCGCAGCAGAGGTGCGAGCGGGCTGGCTCTCTGCCGCTGCCGGGGAGAAGATTCAGGAGGTTAGACACCGAGCAGAGGCAAGCGCTGTGTCTTTTATTAAACAGCATCTGCCCTTCTTCTGGATATATTGCTTTATGCCAAGTGGTGTGGATGATTTTTTTTTTTTTTAAAGTAAAGAATATTTAACGTCATCTAAAAAGAAAAATGGTCCCTTAAATTATTTGTGGCATGTCCTCTGTGCTGCGGAGGAACAAAGCTCACTCTCCCAATGTGCCGCATCAGAGTTCGGGAGCAGCGGTGACAGTCAGGAAAGAATTTATGGTCTCTGGGGAGAGATCTACTAGGGTCCTGCAGAACAAGATAAAATACATGAGGGCTGGGGGGGAGGTTTTGTTCTACTCTGTGGGGGTAGCAAAGATGAAATATATAAATCCATTTCCCAGGGACCAAGACCCCACCAAAACAACTTCCCCTCCTGGAAGGCAGACTTGGGTTTTCAGAGGAAAGTTAATAATCTGGTTTTGTTTCCATGATGCTCTCTTCTATTCTCAAGAAATTGTGCAGCATGAACAGGACTTCTCCAAAGGTTAAAAACAAACTCTGGAAAAAGCAAAAGAAAGCAGTCCACTGGGTTCTCTTCCCCTCGGGCCCTTATGATCTTTTTTTTGATCATGAGGTCTTCAGAGCACACTTCATAATTCACATGATTCATGAACACTTGCAAAGGGCACTCCATCCAGGTTTCACCAGGGAAGCTGATCAGCCTCATGTTTTTAAATGCCTTTCACTGGCTGCTCCCTTGGGCCAGGCTGAGGTCAGGACTTGGCTGGTGGTCACAGCTGGAGCGTGATGGAGAGGGTTTGGGTTATTTCTCCAGAACCTGCTCTCAAGGACCAAACCCCTCACAAGCTGTCACTCCCAAGCCCATTCCCAAAACAGTAGCTGTTAGGTTCCCAGTGCTGGGGCAGAACAGCATCACACTCACTGAACAGTTGCACCATCATTTTAGGTCTTCTATCCTCAATGAGACAACCTCTTCCAAACTTGCTCAGTTTCTTCCTCCAGACAGAGAAGCGTCACTGGATAAAACCCTGCACACTCAGATACCCACCCCAGCACACCCCGCTGAAGACAAAGCGCAGAGCCGTTTGGGACCTGTACTCTGCCCCGTGCCAGGCTGGACAGATGGGTGCCCGCTCTCCTCCAGCAGCTCTGCAGCCACCTTAGCGTGGTGCTGGGCTGGAGCCAAAGATCCCTGCCGAGAGCCATGGCAAAGGCCGATCAGCCGAGCACATCAGCTTCCACATCGAGCTGTACAAACGCAGCCGAGGGTCCAGAACCAGCTCCATCCAGACAGCTCAGACCACTTGCAAAAAAAACCAAAGCATGGACCTGCTCAGGCAAGCACCTGCTTGTGCACTGGTCACCATCACTTCAGCATCTTTAAAGAGAAAAGCAATGCGTGATTGCAGCCACATCGTTTTAAAGGCAAGAGTCATCCTGATATAAAATCCCCCAAAAGGAACAGTGGCTTTTCTGTAGGCTCCGTGGTGCTTTGGATCTGGCTTGGAACTCCTGTGTCACCACAATCTTTAGTGTCATCCTTGCATTTGTGAAGCCTTTTCTCCCTTGTCAGCCAGAACTGCCCAGAACAACTCTAGCTGGTAAATTATTTAAATTGTTGTTCCTGCCTCAAAACCTGCTATGGTTTATGCACCAACTTCAACCCAAGCACATGAAGCATTGCCTTCAGCAGTCAGCAAGATTCAAAAGTAACCACGCCAGAGGGACAATCTCTGGCTAATGTGAAGCACCAAAGGTTCATTTATTCCAGTAGTTCCATGGTAATTAATATTAGCTAATAATCATCTTCTTTTTAAACACATCCCATGAGCAAATAAATGCCTTCAATGTTAGGTTCTTCATCTGGAATCACAATGACAGGACAAGGGGCAATGGGCACAAACTGAAGCAGAGGAAGTTCCGTCCGAACATGAGGAAGAACTTCTTCCCTCTGAGGGTGACGGAGCCCTGGCATAGGCTGCCCAGGGAGATTGTGGAGTCTCCTTCTCTGGAGATATTCCAGCCCAGCCTGGACGCGGTGCTGTGCAGCCTGCTCTGGGTGACCCTGCTTGGGCAGGGGGATTGGACTGGATGATCTACAGAGGTCCCTTCCAACCCCGACCATTCTGTGAATCTGTGATTCTGTAATACAGAACAATACTTAGCTTTAATACAAAACAGGGTGTTGATCCCCAGCACCAGCACTGCTCACACCTACCCCCACCAAGGCACCTTGCTTCTTGAGGCTACTGCAGATTGTATTCGGCACCACCTTGGGAGAGGGGCAAAAAACCCAGTCAACGCCATGCACAGGCTGGAGGAAAAAATATTTGTGTCTCCACGTGAAAAGGTTAAAAGCTACAGGCAGGCTTGCTGATGGCCCAAAGCAAGTAGCTACAGAGCATCTCTGGTCTTAGCCTGCTTCAACTCCCACAGCACTTTTATTTTCCAAGCCCCCAGACAAAATCCCTCATCGAGGGACTGATTTCTCTGAAAATTAGCACATCAGCAAACTGCACATCCCACTTTCTGGTAAGAAGATTTCAAAGGCGGCTGCAGTCCCCCCCTTTCTGCTGCAGGGAAGTGGAACTAATTACACGGCAGTTTTGAAGCACCACTGGGCCAGTTTTGCCCCCTGGGCTCCCACCGAGGCAGTCACAACACATCGGACAGTCGCTCCGCTCCCAGAGCAGCGAGGCACTCCGGACGGAGCAACAACTGCGGTAATAGATTTGATCTTATTATATTCATTTAGGAAGATGTTTATGGCAGGCTGACATGAATTTCAATGCAAGCCTCACTCTCTTCCCGTAGCATCTGCAGCTCCCAGGACCTGCAAGTAGAGGCGAACATACTGTTCTTTAAAAATTGAAGATGTAGGTCAAAATGAAAATATTGTTATTAGAGCTCTGCGTTATCTGAGCTCTTTACAGTTTCACAGAGGTGTTCTGGTGTCTCAGCTGTCTTCAAAAGCAGGGCTAACAACAAAGCCTGGTATTTGTGCACGGCTCATGAAGCCTCTTACAATGCTACCTAGATAGAACAATCTCCATTTCACAAAGGACCCAGATCCTCAAATCTATGCAAGTATTTAAGCATTCACTTCTGAAGACCAGCGAGCTCTAGTACACAAATAGCTACAAGGCTATGGAGACTGAAATAGCGAGGAGTCAAACCAGAATCCTTCCCCATCACACAGCAAACCAAAAGCCTCATCCCCAAAGACTGCCGGGGTTTCCTGGGCCCCCGTTCTCCCATACCACCCTTAGCTGTAGCCAGTTCCCATCACGGCAGCAGTTCAGATCAAGGCTAATTGTATTTGAATCTACAGGGCACCAATTTTCCAGCGAAGGGGTTTTAATCTAACATGCAGATCTCTTGTCTACATTCACATCACCCCAGAGACCCATAACATAGGTCATTTGTGCATACACAATCTCAGTAATAGGATGCACAATTTTAAAATGGCTAAATCTGTAGAGAAGAAAAAAATGTTATTACAGGAGGAAAAAGAAAAGATTAGCTCACAGGCTGAGATCATGTTTGCCAAGTTTCCACCCAGAGAATTATTCCAGTACCGAATTCTATGCTACCAAAATAACGGGTTTATGCAGCAGGCATTGTGCCAGCTTTTTGGCTATAATTATAGTGTTTTCCTCTCTCAAGTTCTTTATTGATATCTGGAATTTTTTTAAAAAAGGAGGAGGTGGAGAAGTGATTTTCTATGTTCAACAAACTACAGCAACACTTGATGCCGTTAAAAACCGGGAAGTTTTAACAACCTGCCAGCCTCCAACTTCACAGGAAATGTCGGTGCCACTATCCGACTTTGGAGAAACCCCAGGGATCCATTACTGCGGTTTGAAGATGTCCCTGCACTTCCCTTTTAAGTGAACACTGGAGCTGCTTGCTTCATTCAGTTGCTGCTGTGCCGCACAATATTCCTTTGAGGAGATGCTTTGCAGTGACAAAATAACTGCTGACAATGTGAATACTGACTTCATTTTAATTTTGTTTTACATTTTCTTCGGTATGTTTTGATCCTAGAAATCTTTCGCGTGCAATTTTTTTATGATAATAAAGCAACTATTTATACAGTACCACAGAGTCATTCCATTGCTTCTCCCCCCACCCCTTCCCATTTTTCCCCCCATACAAAGGAAGCAGGTTGTGAAGGCACGACACATCCTCAGCGCCCTTTCAATGAAGAAAAGAAGCGGAAGGGAAGAGAAGCACTCTAGCAAGAATGTAAAGATCAGCAGTGACACAAAATAGGGCAACACTTTTTTTTTTTGCAAGCTATAAAAACAAACATTGCAGAATGGGATGTCAACATGACTGCTGGAGAATCAAGCCCTTGCAACAGTCATCTCCTGTCAAAGAGGCGAGTTTCCCATCCCATCTCCATCCCAAAAGGGGCAGCTGACAGCAGCGAGTCCCAGTTCAGGAAGCTCTCTTCTTCAGGGATGCATTTGACAGAAGTCTTAATAAATTCCCTGAGTCCAGGACATTATTATTACTTCTAAAAACCACGGCATTTTCATCATCTTTTATAATTCTGAGAAACTTCTCCACCACCACTGAAATTAAAATTCCATCAGCCCTGAAAGCAGGAACAATTAGCCCAGCCGAGATGATTCCCGATAGTCTTCCGCGTATAAAAGCCAATATCCAATATACTTCAACATTGTGAAGATCTCTGTAAATGAAGTGACATCTCTTGCTGGACAAAGCCTAGAAATGTTATCCTTCGGTGATAGGAATCCTAAGGGGACAACTATTCTCCCTCGTTCGAAAGCTTACTTAATTGTTCCAGTTGCTGGAAATTTTAAACAATTTCCCCAGTCACTATGCCAAGTTGTGTTAAGCTCTTTGTCTGGCTGATATGCCAACCAAAGGCACAGGGAGATAAGCAGAGCTGTGGGAATTACACAGACCGACTTGCACAGCGAGACTTCCCTCGCCCAAGCTCCTTCCTTCAGCTTTGCACTACTTTTACTACTTATTATTATCGTCACATAGCTGAAGCCAGCAGCTCTTTCACCTCCAGCGCCTCGGCGAGACTTACTCTGGAAGGACTCTAAAAAGAGGACCCTGCATTTAACACCTTTTTTGTTCATCTCCCTTCTACATTTGCTTTATTTTCCAGTAAAACAATACATACTTCTCCTATTTGTTTCAGTATTCCAGCTTCAAAGTGGGCATGCCACAGGACATAGATTTATCTTCTGCATCGCACTTGTTTTTCCAGGTCAGATTTTCAGTGGTGATAATGGTGGGAAGAACCCGATTTTCCAAGAAAAAGCCAAGCCATAACTGAAACCAATCCTCTGGACTTTTGACCAGCTGGAAATAGTTTGTGCTCACTCTCCTATGGTACCCAAACAGCGCAACAGGTTCTCAGCAAGACCCTGGCCAGATAAACCAAGGGCCCCACGGCGCTAACATTAAGGAAATACATTATGCTATGGCATTTATTCCTAGAAATTGTACCTTCTTGCAAAGTATGCCTTTAGTGAGAAAAAACCCCCCTCCTTGCCCATCTCGACTATCTTTGCTGCCATCTGCCTAGACAAAAAGTTTGTAAAACCCTTTTCTAAGGTTATCTCCTCCCCAGGATCAAACCACGACGCAAAGGCCAGAGCATTCAGTAAAGGGTTGTATTTCTATAGCTCCCAAGTGCAAAGGTTGATCTATATTGGATTTCAGAAAGGCTAAATCTTCTCCAAGAAGCAGTCATAAGAATCATTACATTTAGTCATCTGTTGGGGGGTTTGCACCTTTAAATGGACCTTTCCCATCAGATCAATGAGCAGGCCATTAGCAATATAGTGCAGGTTCCTTGGAAGGGATTGATCTCGGATATGGAACAGGGATGCACGACTTGCCAGCCCTTCCTGGAGCGGGAAGAAGTCAGTCTGTTCTCTCAAACCTCTCTCTCCACTTCCATGCACAGTTCTTTGTCCGTATGGTCACACCACTCGTTTTACACCCATATGATAGGGAAGCTGGTCCTTGACACGTGGTCTCCTCGCTCCAGTTTTGGCTACATGAAGTTGCCAATGAGTTTAACTCTGAGGACAAAACAAACCAACAAGGCAGCCTTTCTCTCCTCGTGTGACGTCCTGATGGATTACCTTTGCACACCATGTGGCTTTAGTTTCATCCCAAACATTCATGTGAACATTTGTATTTGTTTCAACATCACTGAAATAGAAGCATCCAGTTTCCTGGTACTTTTAAAGCATCACTTCTTTGGGTGAAGCCAGTTTAACTCTGCATGAAGACAAACTTCAGGGCAGAACTTACAAATGGCCTCAACTTGTGCCACTTCAGCACTAACAATATTCCTAAAGCTTTGAAGAGCTAACATCATTTCAATACTATGTTCTGTTTTGCAATATTCTGTTCTTCTATGTTCTAGCCGTACACTGACAAGAATGTTTTCCTTCTCCATACCCCTTTTTCTGCATTGTAACAATACCAGGGCACAGAAGCATGCAAATAGGAGGTGTCTTCTCTCTAAAGTCTCTTTTTCTTTCCTCCTCCAAGAAGAAAGCCAACAGGAGCCGGGAATGACCAGAAGAAATTGCTCTGCACTCTGCTAGTTCAGGCTTGTTACTAAGTGAAAAAAATAAGAATTTATGTCAAGGCTGGTACCAGTCCACAAGCTTTTCTCCTGCAGCAAAATGACTTTGTAGAACTTCCTGATTTCCTACCACTTTAAAATGTTTTCAAGACTGAAAATCTTTTAAAAAGTGTTTGGGGGCAACAACAGAAACATTTCAGTTAAAAATAATACTTGTAGCTTGCAAAACCCCATAACACTTTTTGCAACAGCTTTTTTAAAAAGTTTTTTCTTTTGCAGAAAATATGAAGAATGTGTACATGTACCCATACCACTGAAGAAAAGTAATTTTCATTTTAAAAATGTCTAAAACACTCTCCTCAGGAATCAGTTTTTTTTTTTAAAAAAAAAAAAAAAAGGAGGGGGGGGTGTCCTTTTTTTTCAGGGTGACATCAGTAGTGACTAAGCAGGCCTGGCGGCACCTGCACTGGCAGCTCCCAGGTACACACCACGCAGGGCACGTGTCTGCTTCCACTGCAGATGCAGTGGACAGGACCACAGTGTCCTTCGCTCTACCCATTTCAGCAGAGCTACAGTGATTTATAGCTGCAAACTTGGCCTGTAGTCCCTACTCGCAGACACTTAAAGGTCTGATTTGTCCCCTCCTTAGTAAGTGGCCTCCCACAGCGAGGAGCCCCACTGGTTTCACTGGGGCCATCCAGCCCCGAAGCATCCGCAGCATTAGCCTCCGCCGCGCTCCCTGCAAGGCTCTTCCTGCGAATCTGTAACGCTCATCTCCCGACCTGAAACCGATTTCATGGTAGGATGGAGGCAACCGGCAGTCTCTGACGTTGGCCTCCAACACGGTGTCACAAGCTTTGCCACTTCAGCAAGATGGGCGCTTGCCAGCCGGAGCAGGCGGCTCAGGATGCAGCCTGTATTCTTCCTTGAAAAAAAAAATGTATTAGTTTTAAATGCAAGTCGCAGCTTCTAAATGCCAAGAAATTCCTCTTGCCACATGAATGTTTCCAGAACGCTGTGCTGAATTAAATGGATTCAGCTTGCTTTCAGATCCACATATACAAAGCGACAGCTTGATAGATAAATATGTTTAGGGGTGCAGACAGCTCTGGTCAGTGGACAATTAAGGATGGGAAGACAACCGTGCCCGGGTAGCTCCAGATCCAGAGCACAAATTATTCCTGCTAGAGAATTCTATTAGTAATATTTGCATCTTGCTAATAGAAATCCAATCACTCAGAATGACTCTGAGCACATTATCCATTTTTAGCAAAATTCGCCTTCTTCTGCAAACAGATTTTTGCTTCATCGTCACTTTACTTTTGTTCCTGCAGTCCTCTGGGATGCAGCATCCTTCAAGGACATGTCAGAGGAGCACGCTATCCCGTCAGCCCCTCGCTTTGAGGCCTAGCAGCTGAATCACCCCCAGCCCTATTTTCTTTTGCAGTGTTAGATTAGCGAGAGGGCTTATGACCTGCCATCTGTCACTGCAGTCTGCTGACTGTGAGTCTCTGCTCTCTCCGCAACATTGCTGAGGAGGTGGAAGGCTTTGGGGGGGAGGAGGGCGGGGGAAAGAGCCTTTTCATCCTGCTGCTCCTTGCTCCAAAGCCATCCCTTAAAGCCATAGTGTGCAAGCCCAACGGAGGATGCACCAGGGAGGAGAGACACCCACCAGGGACTTTTTGGTTTAACACCGCGACGTTTGGCGTCCAGGGGCTTTCGCGGCGCGACGACAAATCTAGTGGTACCTCGGAGGCAGCCTGCTCCGAACCTGCGGCTCCCGCATGCTGTTTGATCACACCTGCTGAAGCTTTCCCAGCCTTGCCAGGGAGAGCCAGGCAATGTGACCATGCATCTGGCTTCCTGGCAAGGAGAGGGCTGCCTCTGGCCCCGCGCCAGCGCAGTCCATCTCCTCCCGAAAATAGTGTGCCATTTAAAAAAAAAAAGAAAAAACGAGCTGCACACACCCCCACTCGCGCAGACCCAGGGGACAGCTTTGTCACCCACCGTGGATGGGTGACCCACGGATGGTGCCACGGGACCGGGAACCAGCCCGCAGGGTTTGGGGACGAAGCAATGCATCGACCGCTGAGTTTTCCTGCTTGATTTAAAGTAATCTGGTTGCAAAGCTCCTGCCCTGAAGAAAGGGAATAACTTTTCATTTCAGCAAGCAGTCATAAGACAACAACTCTGCTTGAAAGCTGAGGGAAGGAGTGTTCCCACCTCCTGTTGGTTTGCTGGAGAAAAAAAATAATATCTCTGCATAACTTCTCCAGTATTTTCCACTGAGTCTCAGTATAATTGTACCAGAACCTACCGGCTCCATCCCCACTAGAGCAGATGGGACTTTGTCAGATCAACTTACTTCTGTCTTAAAAATAAGATGATGTACAACAATGTGAGCAGACACCAAATCAGCCCAGTTGTGGCATCAGACTTCTCCCCAGGGCAGATCCTTCAACCTCCTGTTCCCAAGAAGGTTTCTACTGAAACCCCTGGCCAGTTTCAATGCCTGCAATGGAGCTCCCAGTTCCTCTGCTGGGATGTGCTCCCAGGTCATTTCCCCCAGCCTCTAGAGAGTGACCACTGCTGCTGTAAAACCACAACACGTAAGGAAGAACCAGCAGCCTGAGCATTAAAGACCTGATCTGGGACCTTGCGTGGCATCAGCCAGGGTGAACCTGCCCACGCATCAAGCCCTGGTGCTTGGGGAGGAGCAGTCCTCCCTCCAAATAACCTCCTGCCTTCAGACACCCTTAAGGTCTGTCAGCGTTGGGCTGCTCACATCCTCCTACGACGTAAAAGAAGTCTCCAGAGATGTTTCTCTGGCTGAGACAGAAGAAAGGACTCAGGAACCAAGGGAAAGGAGCAAGTTAAATTATTTCTCCAACCTGACGTCCCCCTGGGACTGTTTCAGCACAAGCTGATTCCACTTTGGAGATCCAAGTAGTCTCAGCCCGAGCCCTAGTAATGGGTATAACAGAAATTAAGGGGGGGGGGGGGGGAAGCTGCCATCTTGCCAAAGCGTTTCTTCATACAGGGACCCTTCCATATCCACAGGTAAGTATGAAAATAAGTCTTGCACACCATGGTCAGATGCCACGTCCTCCCGTCCCTTTCCAAGCAGTGATCCACCCAGCAGATGGTATTGTTGACAAGGAGCCTGTGGAACTGGCACTGCCAGTCCCGCGTTCCCGGCGGTGGTCCATGACCTCACCACAGAGCTGTGTTCTGGATGTTGCTAGGCACATGTGGGTACTCTGATGTTAGCAAGCAGATACTTCCAGAAATAAGATTATATCACTTCCTAATTGGTATCAGCAGTAAGTCCCACCAAGCTAGGGCTACCTTGCCCCCATCACCCTCAGCCACGTCCCTTTCAGCACATTTGGTCTGGATGGAGGATGAAGATTTTGGCTATGTGGGCACCCAGAAATCCCAGACGAGTGGTCCCTGTGCACACACAGATTATCTCAACCCATTTAGGTTTGCTGCAACTGGTCAAGCTATTTTTGCAGCATATGTGCAGCAGGCCTAACACAGCTTGAAAAATCACTGTACATGTGTTACAGGGTTTATATGCACATATTTCTGCACAAGAAACCTCAATCAGGAGCATGACACCTTTTATCACAAGACAGCAGGACCCAAACATCCAGCACGGCTCTGAAGCCACGCGTACAATTTGTGTGCAGACACAGCAACAGTGTGCACAGGCATAAAATTAACTGAGCTGCCATATCCACTCCAGCAGCTCCGCATTCAGGGATGCTGCAAAAACACAATAGCAACAGAGGACAAAGGACAAGGGTGCGGGTTGTAGAATTTGCCGTGAAAGCAGGAGCTGTTCAACTTCAGTTTTTCCAAGACAGTCTGGCCTCTTGCAACCCAAGGAGCACGCAAAAGGTGCCGTGTGGAGCCGCTGCTCAACAACGCTGCTGCGAGCAGCGCAGACCAGGCCTGTGCGCACACTGTAGGACTCACCAAGGTCCTCAGACTTGCCATTTCTGGAGCCAGGCAGACTATTTCAGAAAACTCTTGGATTTATAGTCACACCCAGATACGTGATCAGGCAAAGCTGCAGGCAGAAGACGCAGGTTTGCAGCGAGAGCCCAAGCTTCTTTGCCTGCCAAACACAAGGATGATGCCAACCCTTCCACAGAGAAAGGAGTTGGAGAGACTTGCTGGGGTGTGAGTCTAGAGGAGCAAGGACTGTTCAGCCACTCTTCCTCTCCTCAAGGGCCACTTACAACCCATGTAGCTGTACTGGCTCCTCTTTGCACCAAAACCATAGGGTTTTTGGTTGTTTTGCGGCGTGAACCTATGCACATCCAGCTCGTATGCGTTACACATGCAGAGAAGCTAAAAAGTCATTTGGAAAGAAGGAAGCGTATATCTTCCTCTAGCTTGAGGGCTCTAGTAATTTATGCACCGAGAATTTATACAGGTCATGTACCTATTTACTTTGCTGTGCTCTAAAAAAATGCACAGTTACCTTAGCAACTTTAACATTGCAAGAGAGTACAGAGCTTTCTTAAAGAGACATTGTCAAGAGCGGTCAGCCTGACCAGCCGTTCCCCTGCTTTCCTGTGTGCTAGATCTGCTTTCACATGCGTTTTCCCCCTCAGACCAAATATATGTTTTGTTATCTTAACAATGCACAGCCCATCTCAGAACTCATTGACATCCTCTAAAAGTAAACAAAAATAAGCCTACCATGCGCAAGAATGAGAAAATGTCATCAAAAAATCGAAGGAATTTACTCATTTCATCATCCTGACATGTTCTGAAAGCTTAAAATAATTTTTCAATTTGTGGAAATTGCCTAGACTCTATAAAAGCATAAAGCATGTTAGTTACACCTTGGGGGCTTTCAGATTTTAAAAAAACATTGCAGGGAAATCTAATAAGCTGACGAGGCAATAAGCACACAACCTCTCCAATTTGTTTTAGTTTATTCTCTTCTCTCTCCAGGATTTTTCAGTAGATCTGTAGATGTGTTCATGGAGTGTTTTTCCCAAAGCCACATTAAAAGAGAGTCTCTGGAATAGGCTCCCCAGTACCCAAAATGCAGAAGTAACTATGCAGAAGAGGAACACCTTCTCTGCCCATCACGAGAGGTCTGATCTAATCCCCAGCCGAGCCAGTGAGGTCCTACAGAGTCTGTTACCAACCTTTTGCCAGCCCTTTGAAACGTGAGAAGTCTCACAAACTAAGGAAAAGCATTTGATTATTTCCGCAAGCTCCCAGTCCCAGAGAAGGACGGTGGGGCGTAGCGCTGGGACGTGGAGGAGAGCACGGCCACCCGCCCAGGGAAATGGGCAGCCCCCGCCTTTTTGAGCTGAGTGCCCAAAACAAGCCCTGGCTGATCCCAAGCATGTCCTACACCGGCACAGTTTTCAGTTGGGCTTTGGAAACACCACCTTGCCACCCCGGACAGCTGAAGGTGCATGTCCTTAGCTACCAAAAATCCTCCCTCGTCTGCTGCGAGCCATTAAAGAAGGATTAAAGCAATACCAGGATACATCACAAACAAGGGAGGGACTGTGCTACAGAAAATGATGATTTCATTACAAAATTCTTAAGGCCACAATCAGAAATGGCCCAGAAAC
This sequence comes from Opisthocomus hoazin, assembly GCF_030867145.1. Classification (NCBI taxonomy): domain Eukaryota; kingdom Metazoa; phylum Chordata; class Aves; order Opisthocomiformes; family Opisthocomidae; genus Opisthocomus; species Opisthocomus hoazin. Next base: position 16,984,447 of record NC_134431.1, read on the forward strand.
ATTATTCTGTGACACTGCTGGAATTTTGGCTCTTCTCTTCCTTCCTATCCACACCCGCAAGTCATTGCAAACCACAAAGCACGCAATGAAATATCTCTTTTCTCCATGCCTACATAACCACCATCCGGCCTTCAGTAAAAAAAAAAAAAATAATGAGTTCTCTCCCAAACAATTCTGATTTTCCAAACCTTAGAGCGCACACAACAGATTTAAACAACAGCTTTTTTTTTTTTTTAACTGCTATAAACGTGATTTATTTCCTGCAGCACCCTGTGAATACAGGAGTTGCCTCTTTCCTGCACACGAAGGTTGTGCGTCTTGAACTGGGGCAGGGAGAGTGGGGAGGAAAGCTATAAACCCCCTGTTTTCTGGACAGCCACTTTACCCCTACACTGTCAAAAAAAAAGAGTCAAATTGTCGCTCTTTTCAATCACAAGGACAAAAAAAAGACTTAGAGAAGCAAGATGTTGATTCTCCCTGGTGAACTGTACATGTCTCCAATAAAACTCTGCAGCAGTGGGCCCATACAGTTATATTTTAGATGGGCTGTGTCGGAGACTTAGGAGAAAAATCTATCACACGACCATTTTTTTCCGTGTTTCTGACTGTCCCTTTTCCTGATAAGCACAGCACAACTTCAGGGTTTCATTTCAGGAAAAGATGTGGGAGTGGATCTCGGCAATCACCTCCGTAAGCAGCACGAGTGGAATCCCTCCAAAGCAATAGGGCTGGGCTGGGAATTCGTTACTTTTTCCTCTTGCCCTTACAGTTAAACACAACCAAACCTCAGTGATTCTCTTTTAATATTGCACCCAACTGCCCCATCCACGTCCTATTGCCGAGACTGCTCAGAACAACCTCGGCAATAGCATTCAAGGGTCTTGTAACGTGCTTTGCATCTGCGGACAGGGAGCAACGGCGGCAGCAGAGCAAGAAGCGAAGACCCTATTAACACCCCTCCTTCACACCCCCATGGAAACCAACAGAGAGGCTGCACAGAAGATAATGCAACTTCAAGCCGTATCGGCTGTTGCAAGGAAACCTCTCCTCTACATCCAACTTCCAGACGCGTCGGCAGATCTGCACCGAGGAGCGAGGTCCCCGGGTTTCGGAGCCTCCTACACAAACAGCATGGCTACCATCTAACGCAGCATCCCGCCTGCCTTTCCTACCGCGGCACGAGCCTCGTACCCTCCCTTCTCCCGCGGCCCCAGAGCAGAAGGAGTCTGGGAGAAGAGAGGAGGATGGGGAGCGGATGGTTTGCGCAGAGCCGCTCTGCTCCCCATCCTCCACCCCGCGTCCTTCCCTGCAAGCTTTTCTCCATAGAAGGAAGCAATCTGCCTCCTGTGCCCAGGTACCGCAGGCAGCATGCCACTTTGCCAACGCACTGTCAGATCTGTGCCGCGTCAGAACGAGCCCTACCACATTAATTCAACTTGGTGGATTAAAAAAAAAAAAAAAATAAGGGAGGGAAGGCAGGACAAGGCATAGCAGATGGCTGAGGACAGATACTGCATCCCATTCTTTCTTGCTCTGCAAGAAAACAGCTTCACTCTCTGCTGTTTATCATGCTGCTCCTAGCTTTTTTCTTTTTGTCTAAAAAAATGCAGAAATTGGTGTCCACATATGCAAGGTTTCCATGCTTTTGTTGCCTCGACTTAAATTTTGTGGATTTCCGTCCCTGTTGCAGTTCTTCAGGCCACATGGCACGACGAGGGTGCGATTGCTATGAGCTAATCACACCCTTGGGGTGTTATTAAGCACAAGGCTATGCCTCATGCCTCTCGCTCTCCAGGGATGTGATTATATCATGATAACCAAACTCCCCAGAGACACCTTATTGCAATTATGACATTTCTTTCAGGTTTATGTATGAATACATTATTCAAGGAAATTACTTTGATCACCAGAAACTTCCACTTAGTGTTCAAATACTTAAACTGGATGGTTTACAGAGATGAAGTTCTTTCCTTACAGTGTTTGACAGGGAGAGAAACAGGGCTTTTAATCTGAGCAGAGCAGTACCAGGGCCTAATCACCAACACACAGATACACTCTCTCATATTTAGGATGGCAGTTTTTTCAAATAACCAAACTAATCCAAATATTCAATCCATATTTTGGATACTGCAATGCCTGGAGAACCAGTCCAACAATTTCTCTAAAGAACAGTTAAAGAGAATAAGAATTAAAGACGGAACTATTATCTTCTGGCTTCATAAGCAGAAAGATCTGGTGGTTCAAGGATCAGTGAGAAGAAGCAATAACTCCTCTTACTGACCTTCTCAGCTTGGCTAAGCCACTGAATCAGAGTGCTCCCATCTGTGTAAGGCACCCAGCACCGCACCAAGAGTTTCCAGTGACCTCCCACAGCTGCTTGCAATGACTGGCCCAAACGCTCCAGCAAAACTCGTTAGTTAACCGTGTCCACCTGCCTCCCGGGGTTACGGACATCTCTGCAGCAGCAGGAGCTGCCCGTACAGCTGCTTTTCCACTTCCATTGTGGTGCAAGGAAAATCAGATCTGCAATATCGAAGGGTTAAATAGTTGAAGGGCCAGAACTGACTCTACAGATTAGTGGTGGGGCAAAATCAAGGTCACGCAGAAGACAGGTCACAGGGAAGGCCAGCACAGTGCCGCAGATGGATAGTGTTAGCTGATAAAAGGTGTGGCCAGAAGGTCTCCAAAGCCCATAAGGATTCTTCAGGGACCAATTGAATTAAAACAGAGAAGCAGAAATAACACCTGCACCCCAATAGCAATGAATATTCCCTAGAGACCTATGGACTTAGCAAGAGGGGACTGTGTGTATCTGTTCCTGTGTTTGTTTTACTGACCTTGGCTAAGTGTTTATGAAATACATATTTGTTATTGATCACCCTCCCCGTTCCTCACCAGAGAGAACCCGACGGCTAATAGCATAGCTCTTGTGTCAGAGAAACACAGCAAACGCACACGTAGAAGAGGACATAGACGAAGGGCTTAGCAGAAGAGATCAGAAAATGTACCTCAAAAACCCAGTGGCATCATCCATTGGCTTTTTTTCATAGTTTCTGTGCACCTGGGCTGTGTTCCCCATAGAGAACAAGTGTGCCAGCTGGGGGGGAAGCAAAGCTGCTTCTCCTAGTACCCAGCAACCCTCCTTGCTCCCTGCTTACAGCAGCCCTGCTATCGCTGCTGCTTTGCAAGCCAGCAAAAGCCAAATGTCTATGCCACCTTACACTGAAACTAACATCAGTCCAAGGGGAAAAAAGAATATGTGTGTAGATTTTTATGCTCCCGTTCAAATTAAAAAGAAAATGTTTGTGCCAGAAAAAAAGAATTGGTTATAAACCAAATTCTGGCTGTTTGGTTATTATATATATATTAAAAAAAAAAAAAAGGCCTGAATAGGATAGAAGATATAACAAGAACTCAGTGTTCACAGCTGAACAACCTACAATGAACTTTTCCTCTCTGGATACTCAGCTGAAATCTTACTAATGTTACTTCTCTTGTGACCAACAGTCAAAGAAGAAACCTCAGCATTACTCCATATTTCCTATGCCAAGTCCGTCTTTCCTATGCAAAGTTTTAGTCCCTGATCACCTGTCTTCTAAACATAATTGCATCCTGTCATGAGCTTTGATCTCTAAAATAGAGATCATCTCTAAAATTGCCAGTGCTTGGGGGCCTGTAACTAGCTAACATGCACAGAATGATTTCAAAAAGCAGGTATTTGGCTGTGGTGGGCTATAAGGCAGCTCAACCTCGCAATCAAGCTTCAGGAAACAGCACATCTATGAAACTCCTGACACCCTTGTTCACATTGGATTTGATTTCTACAGAGCTGCTTATGCTGATGTCTCTTCAGGCCCAGGTGGCTGCCAGGAAAAGGTTTCTGCACATAGCAGAGTCTACAGACCATGGACTCGAGCTCTTAAAGCTGTTACGTGCTTTGGAAAGCCCAGTCCTGCTGGGGAATAAAGCTTTTGTGCACCTAAAATCCGGATTTTGTGATACAGTCCCACCTGCAAACAGGGAATGCAAATGCTTCCAGTCTGCATAAGACCTTCCAATAGCTACTGCGATTCTCCTGTGTCTTCCTCAGTCTTCCCACCACCTTCGGAGCCCATCACGCTCACACCTCTTACTCTGAATTTGAGAAGCAAGTGGAAGCGTCTGAAAATCTGTTACACAGGTGATGCCTCACTTACAACAGCCATGAGAACATTTCTGCCATGGAAGCCAAATATATATATAAAGTGCTAAAGATAATGACAGAGTGTGCATTATCAGCCTCTCATCACTGTATAGTTATTGGGGATAAATTTGAATCTGTGGTGAACTTCATATATCTCGCACCCATTGCTGACTATCAGTGAAGGTGACTCCAGGCAGGGGCAGCTTATCTCCAATAGTTTACCAAGTTAATTGAAATGAGCTTAAAACCGGCTCAAATGATCAAATTCTTGTACACAGGACTTTGTTTCTATCTCTTCGGCAATGTGAGGGGCGATCTGCAGAATTACAATGCGACAGAAGCAGGATTGCCAAGAGAGCTGGTCAGACACATCCTAGGAGGGAAAGAACGGTGAGCTTGGTGAATAAGTGCACTTTACTGACAAACAGCCCCTGCTATTTGAAAACACTGGATGATGATGATGATGATTAACAAAAATACTAATGCGTAATAGAATCGTTATTAACATTACTGTGAACTAGTATTTACATTTGCGCTGCTGCTCACCCTGCTTTTTTCAAGCAGTATTTTTCTTTAAGCTATGAATTTGAGCAGAAACTAAATGTTTATGTGTTATCAGGGAAATTGCCTCTTGCTCATCCTGTTATCACAGAACTTACCCGCACGCGGGGAGCGATGCCGTGAGGCTGAAGCGGCCAGTCCCACAAAAGACGTGACAAATAGCAGCCGTGCACCAGGGCTCGCTCTCAGAGGCCACTGCGAATAATGAATAGATTCTCGCCCAGCCCAGCTCTCTGTATCAATCTTAGCAGTAATTCAGTCACCAGTGCCGCACCTTTGTTTGGCCAAAACCTTCTTTCTTTTTTGTGCCAATACCTTTATTTGTGTCCTACACTAACCCAGATGTGGTAGCCCACACTGAAGCAAGGTAAACTGCAGCTGAAGTAGGTGCAGAGAAGGGCTACTTAGATGATGTGGGGAACCAGCCCCTTCTCCTACAAAAGAGAATAGGAGAGCCTGCCTTGTTTGGCCTTGCAAACCTGAGGCCGTGGGCGATGCCGTTGACGGTCTCCCCCAGTTCGGAAGGCTGCAAACACACATCACCATCCCCGAAAGTTGCTCAGCCCTTTCCTCAGTCCCCACAGCCCATTAGTAAGAGACTCCAGGGTTCATCACGAGTGCAAATAATAAATACTATCTGTATACAACAAATGATCCTTTGGACCATTAGAAGAAATAAGAGAATAAGAGAAGTAACTGTATTTTTAAAAAGCACCTTCATGAATCAGATCCTCTGTTTGCAGTGATGATATTGCTCAAGAGAAGATCTTACATCAACGTCTGTCTCAAAGCTAGACCACTCTCCTCATGGTAACAAATAAATGCACTTGTTCTGGTGTACTTGGTTCTCATAAGGACAATTACACAAGGACAGCATCAGTGCTGCCAGAAAATGAAATCAAGAGAGAGGAGTCAGTGGTTGCCAAAGCTGAGCCTGTACCTTATGAAATCTGATTCTCCCCCAAAGACACAACTCCAGCCTGGCAAAATTTGCAAAGGTGACAGAACTCACAGCATATTCCTTTGTTGTAAAATTCACTGAGGGCAGGAGAAGCCAAAAAAATAAAAGAAAAAAAATCAAACGCTCGAACATTTAAGAACTGGGTTTTAAAATAAATAAATAAACGCACAATGAAAGGTTATGCTGTCATTAAAGAAATAGCCAACACTTTACAGCACGAGTTAACACCGTGCTGCAGCAGACACTTTGCATTTGCAGCTAATCTACCAATGATTAAATGAGCTGTTATTGAGCATTTGCCCTGTTGAACTAGGTTTTTCTTATCCTTATTAATCATTCATTTTACACTACAGTAGCCTCCTGTCTTTAAGCAAAACATCTTTCTTTTCTTTTTTTTTCCAGTAAGGCAAATTTAGCTTTTTTTTCCTCCGGTGATGTCCTTTACGATCCCAAGAACAGATAGCTGAACAAAAGCACAAACAAAACCTGGGAGAGCTCGAAAGAGCGTGGGGAAGCAAATTCTTTTTGCACTAAAACTTGGGGAGTTAAAAGTAGAGGACATGGCTGGAGCCACTAAGCTCTGGTGTAAACACGGCCATTTAAGAGGATTTGCATACCATTTATTAACCTTCCGGAAGAACTACACAGACCCCAGTCAGGGAAAACAACTGTGTCCACATGTTCGTTTCGTTCCTGTTATCGAAATATGGCTTCTGCCAGCCACCTCCGAGCGTTTCCCGCAGGCAGATAAACATAGGGACCGGGAAGGGGGTGGACGGATCCAGCCTCTCTCCTGTCCTTTCTGGGTTTCATTGAATCTGGAATTCATTTTTCAGCTACATTTTAGGAGGAAAGGTGTGAGCAGCCACTTGCTGTGCTTTTGGTATTTGTTAAGGTACAGAAACGAAGGTGATCCCGTGCTCCAGGCAGCCCTGCAAGGAAAGGTGCGGATGCTGTGTGGACGCGTCTGTGGGCGCTGGTGATGTCTCGGATCATCTGCAGTGCCGGGGGCTGTGGCACAGCCCACAGCATCTCACACATCCTCTGGCTCCTCCACGAGGTCCCAGTCCTGTCCCTACCCTAATTTAGGATTTTGCCCTGCACCACCACAGCTTATGCCTCAGTTTCCCAAGCAGCAAACGAACACACCGACACCTCCTCTCCCCTGTCGGGCACCCCAGCTCTCCGGTGGCCACAGAAGCAATGTTCCTTGCTGCCTTTTTGCTGTTAACAGTCTGTATTTACCACATAAATTTCAAGGTGCTTAATAAAATATTCTCAGCAGTGAATTTCACAACTGTATGGAAAGAAAATTCTCTCTAGGGCATGTTACTGAGACTTTTGTTTGGGAAACGTGGAGGAAAGGAAAGCAAAAGGCTGTCCCCACAACAAGAAGTACTTTTGTGCACCCGCAGCAGGTAAGTGGAGACAGCAGGCGCGCACACGCAGAAGATGGGGTGGGGGGATGTTGGATGGAGATCTTCCAAAGGCACCAACGGCCCCAGCTTCCACTGAGCTTCAGCTGCACCTTTGCAAAATCTTCCAGCCTCCTTTCTCTTGGGGTGCCGGTGCTTCACAGGGAGCAGCCAAATGGGCTGGATCATGCTGTGGGTGCAAAATACCCGGGAACTTGGGAGATACAGATTGTCATCCCCATCCTACGTCGGATCTGCACAGCTCCAGAGTCCCTCTGATTACATCTGCACTGCTAGCGGAAACTCACCCAGAGCCTTGATCGTACAAATTACACATACTTGGTACCACTGGTGGCTTTTACCCCAGCAGTGTCTTAAGCTCTGGGTCTTCTTGTCCCTTACCAGGAGTCCTGGTGTGCTGGGACTGCATGAAGAAGCATGAAAGCCCCTGTGAAGGTACCAGAAGGGCCCAGATTTCCATGCCTGAGAGTGCTCTGCCCCAGCAGTGCTGTACGGGTGAGAAGATCGAAGGCATCAGCCAAGCTTGCACCTGGATGTGAATGAGGAAGAAGACCAAGCATCATCATGGACATGGTCAGAGGTGTGCAGAGCCCTCCAGCCCCAGCGCTCCTTCCCTGCCCCCCCCCCCCCCACACACACACACACACTCCTGCTTCAAAGCTCAATATAAGGATGCTACCAGCTTAAAAAAAATAAAAAAACAGAAAAGAAACCTTTTAAGAAGGGATTTCTGTCCCTTAATTTCCTCTGTGATTTCTTTTTTTCTCACTTTAAACACACGTTTCATTCACTTTCCACTTCGGTTTAGAAGTTGGATTAACTAATACATTTTTTGTTTTCATGTAACAGCATGTTGTTATGTTTACTTTGCAAGTGCTGCATAGGAATGGTTTTAAAATAATGCTCTACAATTGATTTTTCACTCATTTTTGGTTAAACTATGGGATCTATGCCATTGCTGTAGTGTTTTATAAAGCTCTATTTTTATGTGTTTGTTCTTTGGGCTATAATTTATTTTAACAGTAACTTTTTTAAACTCTTAATGTAACAAAATCCACCTTCATAATAGCTATACTACCACCAAGGATCTAGCACCACCTTCCAAAAGCCAAGGTGAAGGTGCAATTGAGAGAGAAAACCTGACATCCAATATGTTAAAGATATGTAGGAGAAGTGTAATTAATGTAAGACAGAAAGCAAAAAAGTAAGTTTTGAAATCTCTCCCAGCGATCACATACTTCACAGGGTAGTAAAAATGCAGTTCCAATGGTTATTTTTAGCCTGGCACACACGGGTATATTGTTACCCAGCCTGCTGCTCGAAGTAATTTTAAATATCTTCCCGAACAATCAAAGAAGATGCTATATTCAAGAACCGGCACTGAAGTCGCCTTTATCTCGCGTTCTCCATGAGAACATTTGACCTTCCTGATTTGGGTTCATTTGACAAGAATTTGCTGGCTGCTTGAAGATCTGCATCTCATGTAGAATGATTATAATAAAAGTTCATATCACAAACCCTACACAGAATAGCATTCTCTTTACCTACAAAAAGGTGACATTTTCCAAGCTGTTACCTAGAGAGCAAAGGACAAATGGAAAAGATCAGTCACATAAAAGCAGCATTATCATAACATCCCATGGCAATTTCAGAGTTCTTTGAAGGCCAGATGCTTCTGCTCCATATCTAAATTTCCTATAATAAGAGTCTCAATGGAAGCACAAAACATACCTGTGTCGCAAAGTAAAAAATCATGACTATCCTACAATTTCAAGTAATTTTCTGTTTGGAGTTGGTCAATTTTTTCAGTGTGAAAGCGGCACGGTTTCCCTAGAACGCCAGAGAGAGACAACAAAATATCGCGAATGAAGTTGAAGGAAATGCTACAGACAGATTGGAACCATTGAACTGGCTCAGCTGGACGTGCGCCGCGGCTAAGGAGCTGCAGCTGAGCCTGAATTTCCTCAAAGTGCAGGAATTGTCTGGCAGGATCCCATCTCATCCCTAACAGCTACTTCACAGCAAATGCAAGAAACCCTAGGGCTGATAATCCAAAATCGACCTGCGTGTAGGGGAAGCTTTTTGGTGGTCTCTTCCCATGCCAAGGCAGATAACTTCCAATGCTGTTTGAAAATGCTTGGGTCTACTGCAATATATTGGGTATATCTGTTGTACAGACTTCTGTGAAGCCTCTGAAGTTTGAAAGTCGAGGTTGGGAGTGAAAACCAAAAAAAGCCAGTCCTTCGCAAGATCTGAGCGCGGTCTGGGCTCAGCGACGAGCAGCCCCTGGGTACACCCTCAGCAAGCTGACATCTTCCAAACTCTGCGAGCTCGATTTCCTTGCACAGATGGCAACCTCGCATGGAAGGTCCACAGTGAACTCTAAAACTGTCATTTCAACCAAACACTGATGTCGGTCCTGCCTTTCTCAGGCCAAACTCATGCCAGACTATCTGCAGGAGCTGGGGAAAGAGACTGGCTTTGGGAGAGTGCAAACTGACTTCACTGGAACTCCTGCCAAGCCAGGCTGATGGAAATAAGAGGAAAAATCACTGTCCTCCAGTTTTAACTCCCAAAGGAAGCAGAGCCTTTGCACAGCCCTGGTTCCCACTTGCTTAGCCAAATGAGAACAAAAACAAGTAAGGAAGGCAGGGGATGCCATCCACAGAGTGTAAGCAATGCACATATCCACCCGGCCTTGCTTTGCTAAATCATCTCGAAATACAAGCTGGTTTCCTGGTCGTTGTTTTTTATTTATATATTTGGGGACTAAAAAAAAAGAAAAGAAAATCGATTCTTCTCTGATTTACGGTGGGGTTAAGGCAAACGTGAAGCCCATGTTAAGGCTGTTCATCTCATGATAAGGCAGCAAAAAGGTCAACAAATTACTCTCTCCCTAATGGTTCATTTGAACCAATGAAAACAGGATATTTTATCCTCCCGGGTCAGGCCTGCTTAGAAATCCTACGTCCCCTTCCCCCCTTCCCTCCTCAACCTCCCCCCGTACCTCCTCCCTCTCTCCCACTCCCAGCCCCTTTCTTTTAACTCTCTGTCTCTGATCCTCCAAGGTGACCTTTTCTCCCACTCCTAATACCAAATTTTCTGGCTGAGTGACGCTGAGTGTTGCTGCCGCCCTGGCCGGGGGTCCCTCGGCTCCGGGGCAGGACTCGAAGCTGCAGCCCCAGCCCGGGACGGGCTGTGCCACTCGCTGATGCTGCCGTGCCGAGCTGGAAAAGAAACCAGGGCAAGAAAGATGGAGGGGGTAAAGCCCTACAGCTCCTAGCCTGCTTGGGAGAGGTTTATTTGGCGATCTGAGCCCCACCAGTTATAAACTGGTGGGGGATGAGCTAGGGTTCTTCTGCTTTAGCCGGCGCTGGAGCAGCAAGCGCTCAGGGCCGCCTGGTAGGAACAGCCATCACTTCTAATCGTTATCCTCGCTGCTGATGGAAGTGGGAAGCAGAGGGATGGGAAGTTCAGCCGGGTGACATGATGCAGTTTTAATGAATCTCTCTTTTTCTTTCTCTTTTCTTCTTCCATTTTCTTCCCCCCACCCCCTGCCCTGGCCTGGCTGTTTTAATATGGAAATATAGCAAATTCTAACAAAATAAGGCTGGCACTTGGAGCACAGACCGAAGGCAAACCTCCAGGAGTCTTTCGGCAGTCGCAGGGCAGCAACAGCGCTACAGAAGCAATTAGTTCCTGAAGTTCTTTAATACAGGGCCTTTGGAGGGGGTGGACACTAGATTAAGCCCTGCTTCATTTGCCTATTTATTCAGCTGTCAGAAAGCTGAAAGGGTTAAATCGTCTGTGGGAGAAGAAAGACTCCACAGAGCCGGTCCCTGGAGTGACCGTCCCCAGCGAGCAGCCCTGGCGTGGACAACCCTGGCTCCATCGCGGCATGGCCGGTCGCTGCAGGATGACCTCACGCAGGAACTGGTTAGAAACCCACTGGGTTCCCCCCCCCAGCAGATGCAGGGTGCTGCGTGAGGCACGCAGCAGAACCTGACTCAGCAGTGCCAGGACCCACCGCCAGCAGAGGCGAGCAAAGCCCGGGGCAGTCTGCACAGAAAGCCAAAACCACGCTCTGCAGAATTAACCCAGGTTTAGGAAAAGAAGGTTTCTAAGCCGGGGAACATGTCTGAAACCGGGAGAGGTTGGTGTGCAGCAACGGGCTCTCTGTCTCTAAATAATAGAGAGATTAAGCTCCGCGTTTGGACATGGTTTGCTCTTGTTCCCTTGTTGCTTCTCCTTCCTCGCAGCCATGCGTACGCCCGACTCGTGTGCCTCACTGCCGCGCAGGGCTGACTCTCCCATACATATTCCTGCGTCTATTTCCAAGGTTTCATCAGGACTAGACTGAAAAAGTTGACTCTCCCAGCAAACTTGTTTTGCTTTGTGTGCCTCAGCCCCCACACTCTGCATCATTTGTGCCTGTACCAGGGAGGGTTTTAATTACAGGATCATGTTTGTGGTGCATAACTAGTTTATTCCTGACAGAGGTCCGAATTTGGGTTCTCTTTTGGCTGAAGTATCCCTTTGTGCTGTTTGCTGTAGTGTCTGACAGCCTATATCCAACCCCAGAGCATTTGCTCTTTCTCTGCATTATTTAAGATACAAACCTGAGGGAATCTAGTTTCCCAACCTAAGAAATGCCTGTGTCTGTTTGGTTGGTGTTCCAGGATTTTTTACTCAAATAATTAAAAATGCAGAGTACTGAAAGTGGGTCTAGAGAAGCAGCTCACACACGATCACTCACTCACACACAGAGAAGGAACGCCAGCGCGTACGGAGTATGATAGCTCGAAACACAGAGATGGCATGTAATGCAATTTTGTTACAGCATATCATCGAATTTTGTTAATATAATAACCTGAAATAAAGTATTAAGACAGATTGACATGCCTTGGTAGCACAGCTGAGGATTCAAACATTTAAATCTAACATATTCTATCTTGTTCCGGTTGAAATCAGTGGAAGTTCTCCTTCACAGCTGATTGCGGAGGGGAATAGTGGATCCAGATTATGCAGAATCATGACAGGAGGGGAACAGGCAAGTTCAGCTGAGTTTTCAAATGTTGGTTTCTTAGCTCAAACCAGCTCTAATTTCTGTTTGGTTTTTGGGCGTTTTTTTTTTTGTTACAGGACAAAAAGGAAGCTATCCTCTTGACATCCATAAATAAAATAGAAATCATCCCAACACAAGGAAGGAAAGAGCGAAGAGAGTGAAAAAGCTTTTTTATGTGCATCTGCCTTTCATGCCTTAATGATGTAAAACTTCCTTAGCCACTCTTTTCTATCCTCCACTTCATCTACCCAAAGAATAAGACCATCTCCTGCTGGAACCTGGGGATTCATTGAGCCTGCTCACAATTTACACAAAAATTCAAAATGTTTTTGAGCTCCAAGTCTGAAAACATAAATATAGAAAAAAATATCGTAGCCTTACGCTCAATTTATGTGCAGTCACATTTTCGTACCACTCACCTATCTCTGTTCAAAGAGGATCGCGAGCAGGTATTCGCTCTCCTAGCTGCCTGCTAACATCATTTCTGATTTTTTTCCCAGGACTGCGCAGCTTCACGTTAGCAATTTGAGTCTGGGCATTCATCCTCCAAACTGACTTCAAAGGACTTCAACAAAAAGGCACTAGTTCGCATTTCCACCGAGACACCAGCCATGCCCCAGTTAATCACAGGAGAAGGAGGCTCCAACCCAGATCTCGGAAAGCTGAAATCCTTCGAAAAAGACTAAACCGACTTGAAATTGTTTCTGCAGAGGGTATTTTCAATTACCGCTCCCCAAGACCATTTCCTTTGACTGGCTTTAAACCTTGCGAATGTTCTTGGAAATATAAAACTGCCACTATTCAGAAGCATGCAAACCCGTTTAAAGCTCATGCAAATTTCCACGCTAAAAACATGCTACTGCAAGATGTTTTCGCAGATTAAATCTGGTTTTTTTAAAAAATAAAGCCCTAGCAGCTACAAAAGCAGACTGGAGAACTTTACTAGAAATAAGCAGGAAACATCTCGTTTTTCTTTCGAACAAAAGGAAATCAAATGGATTAATAAAGGGCGAGAAAATTCAGCGGGAAGGGTCCTGACATTTCCAATAGGAGCTCTACAGGGAAAGAAAATGGCAGTCCACATGCATCCCAAAACACCCCAAAGAAATCCTTTCTGTGATAGATGCCTGGAAAGAGGAAAAATGCATACTCCAAAAATATTGCAACACCAACCAGGGAAGGGCAAGAGAAAACCATTCCGCTATTTCCAGTCTCCTGACTGGAAATTTGACCTGTCCTCCTCCCCAGATGCTCTCAGGATTTTATCTGCAAGGTGCCTATGGCTTGAGAAGTCCACGCGGGTTTAGTTTTGGTGTTTTGAATTGCGCTTGACAAAAAATCGTAAACCTTTTAGCTGCTGACAGTGTCCTGCACCGCAGCGCGGCTCGCAGCGCTCCCGGGAAGGTTCATCTCCCGTGCTAAACAAAGAGTCCGGGGAGGCAGACGGGAGCAGCCGCCCAGCCCCGCTCTCCCATCCCCTCCCGCATCCAGGAGAAGGGAAAGGTCTCTGGCAGGGTGCGACCTTGGCGAGGATGCTCCGGCTGCGGCTTCCCGGGAAAGCACGGCTGCATCCTCCGGTCCGGACAGCTCCTTCAGATTCTGTTTTTGCATTCAAATCAGCTTCGCGGGGTGGCGGGGCCGGATGCTCACCACCAGGCCACGGGCGAGCGCATAACTTTGTGTTCCTCAGCTGGAGGAAAACATTGGGAATACAAATCAGAGCCCAAACCGTTTCCTGGCGTTATTTCACTGTAAATTGAAATGGCCCTGGCATTGGGAGGCTCTCTCATTTATTTTATAAGCAGAAGAGATTTATTCTGCCCAGAAGTCGTTCAGAGTGGGATGGAGAACAACCAGGACTAGGTTTGCTGTTTTGCTAACAACCACCAAAGTCAGGGCTGCTTTTTTGCTAAATTGCAGAGGGCTTTAGGGCACTATTACTTCTTTTCCGAAATAATCTCAATTTTTTTCTGTATTTCAAGAAGCCATCTTCTTCTGACATAACTCGTCTTACTCTGATGGGCCATTTACCCCTTTAAAACCCACCTGGGGTTTAAGCAGCAGCTTTGTATTTCCCTGTATGTCCCTGTATTTCTTATACATACCAAATGTAAAGGTCCATTCACAGGAATTCAGGAAATCTGGGCAAAGGTGGGGTCAATCTCCTGGTCACAAACAAAGTGTTCCTGTTGAGGACTACTCTGAGACACGCATAAATACTTAGCACTAACCTCCTCCCTTCTAGAGATGGAAAAACAGGTTGGGAAAGGAGAAATGACCCAAAGACAAAGAACAGACCTGCCGGGAAGCTGAGCTTATTGCTCTTGTTCCTGGCTGGCAGCCCCATCTCCTTACCGCTACTCAAGCTCTACATCTTTGCAGGGTATGCAACTGGCATATGGAATTCTTAAAAGCAATTTTGTAAAGATGGGCTTCTATTTCTGTTCATGCCATAGCTTTTAATCCTGAGGCAGAAGCAACCAATGCCTGAGTTTTGCATGCATGCATATGCATTACCTGGAAAAGGCAGGCGAATGTCAGTTTTGGGTTTCTACCAAAATCTTTCCTTAGCTGAGTTTTTCTCAGGAACTGGAGAACAGACAGAAGCACAGCCCTTAAAATATGTTTTCAGGATTTAAAATGCAAACTTTAGCCTTCCTCCCTTCCCTGCATATACTTTGATTGAAATTCAAAGCTCTGGGTAACTCACAGATCACCCTTAGATGGGTGCAAAGTGGCCAAGGTGGACACCCCACCGAAGAGGGGAATACAGAATCTGTGCATGAGCCCTTTGTTGGATAGAAAACATCTGCAAGAGGGTGGTTGGAGCAAAATAAAAGAAGGGACAAGAGACAGTCTTGACCGACCTGCTGTCTTTTGAATACACAGGCTTAGACTTCTGCCGTGCAGAAAGACTCCAGCCCCTAGGCCAGCGCTGGATATTAACAGCGCAGAAGAGATTTCAAGGTCTGCCTTCAGGGTTGGCACCGGACTCTCTTTTGTCATAGCTTCGTATCTCCTTTGTATGCAACCCATTAACTTAGGCTGTGTGTAGGGTGTCAGGTGTAGGGTGTAGCCATGCACATATTGCATCCACACGAGTGTACGGCATCTCTGCGTTTCCCTGGATGCTCAGAACTAGCCAGAGATGCCTGTTGTTGGACTCTGCTGCCCATGGCTGAGAAATTCAGCCAGTACCACGACCATCTGATTCACTTGTTTACTGCCCACTCCAACAGGAACTGGCCCTAAAATCTGTCGAAGCTGTCTGTAAACAGCACTCATTCGAGAAACTAAAAGGATGGATGTTTGTTCATATGTGTTCTTTTAGATGTTTATTGGCCTAACTGGCTTTTCATTAACTCAAGAGCTCTGCTATTTATTTTAATATTCCAAGCATTTACGACCTTGTAGCTCTATCATCCGATTCTCTCTCTATGTATGTTCCAGGTCATCAACAGTTTATTTTCATTTTTCTAATGCTGGCTTTTTAAAATATTTGACCAGGTGACACAAATTCCTACTGAGGAATTCTGAAAAATTTTCAAGGCTTGATCTTTTCAGGGCACAGACACATCACTGAAATGAGGATATGCGTATTCAAGTGTAGAAATTAGATTTGTTGAAATCATGCACACTAAAATAACGGTCTACCCTCTTTTTAAACAAAGGAACAATTAGCAAAAACTCTCTGGCTCTATTTGCATTTTTAGAATTTCATTGTTGACTTGCATAGGGTCTTAGTCCAGTTTTGCTAAACTTTGGTGTGTGGACAAAGGTTGTCCTTCAGAGACAGAGGGGAGAAAGACAGTAAAGGGGAAAAAGAAAAAAATTCACCTTTTTGTGAGCCAAGTGCTCTTTTTCCTTTACTATTTACTCTGACTCCAATCAATCACTTGCTTCTTAACCTTTTAGAGTTTTATATCATCAAGATAGAAAAAGGTACTAAAAGCATGGATAGCCATCACTTTTCCATTTGAGTCCTCTTTAGAAGCTTCTAGTCTTTGGACCAAACATCCCAGAGATCTCAGTGTGGTCCATGTCACCCTCAGTCCTCGACTCGTGGGAGCTGGTTTGGCTCTCCAGACTTCCCTGCATATCAACATTTACTTAAATGAGTTTTTTAATCTCGTCCTTGGATTTGCTGTAACTATGAGCTCAGCTAAGCGACAGCAGGGGGAAAGAAAGTGATTGATATGTTTTCAGTGGTGACTGCGTTGAGCCCCTCATTCTGCGAGGTCATGAGCAATGGCCATGGTCAGCTCTGCACCGCTTGGGATTTGGCTCTGCTAATATTCAGGTGAATTATCACAAATGCAAAGAACAACAGAATCTGATGGGAAGAAAAAGTCCAAGAATGAAACTGGGCCAGAAAATAATGAACTTTCTGATGGACAAGAACTGTCACATCATGGGAAAGGAACCAACTGAAAAGGCTGAAAATTCAACTCATCTCCATCAGAAGGGTGGTGGGGACATGGAAGGGTCGTGGGGATATGCAGGGATGCAGAGGTCTGGCTGTCCCTGCTAAACCTAACACAGATCTTCGGGCATGGAAAACACCCTTCAGACCTTTGACATCTTTGGTTTTCTTCTCATAATTTTCAGCCTTTCTTCTTTATTTGTGGGGGACGAAATCCACTTGGCATTTGCAAATGGCTGTGATTCAATGCAGCAAAGAGTCTCTACCAAAGCCAGCCTCTCTGAGCCCTGGGAACTCCTTGTGCCATGATGAAACCACATCTGTGGCCAAGTGGGGAGTCAGTGAAGGGTGGATGAGCGGGGAGATGATTTCTCAGCCAGGCTGGGCTCTACTGCTTCATCATTTTAACACCCATGGGCTGCACCATCTGTGGTGTCCATTGGACCAGTCATCTGCCCCAGACTGAGTGACCCCACGCAGATGAGGGGGTGGAAAAGAGTAGCATGAGGACCCTTTCCCATGGATAAGCTGTTACAGAACAATCCTTTTTCAGCAGCATCGCACAAAAATCAGTATCGCAGGCAGGTGCCCTGTTTCCAGCGAGAGGCTACCCCGGGCTTGGGAAAGTGGATGTAAAGGCAAACAACGAACCTCATCACCCATTCATGGTAACAAGAGCCTACAGAAGTAGCACTCTTCACAAATTTCTCCAAGCTCTCAGAGCATCTTAAGAGCAGATCGCTTGCTTTATGGGTCTATGGGGGATCCGACTGAGTAAGAAATGCATATATTTAGGTTTATGGAAAGCTAAACCTCACATTTAGTGCCCAGCTACATAGATGTTTAGTTCTTCACATTATAAGGTATGTTTCTGCCATATGGGATGTTCTGGCTGACCAAACCAGAACGAGTTCTGTAATTATTTAATTGCCACAGCAGGATGATACCTGTTATTAATACTAAGAACAATAAACAATATGTCTAAAACTATACACCCCAAAGAGTAAGTCAGACAGACGCATGGGAAGAAAAAGAGGCATGTAAAAATATATGGGTCTCTAGTAAAGACGAAACAGCCAGGGAAGTGGAAATATTGGGGAAATAACAGTATGGTCCCTGCCTTGTGCTGAATCTACACAAACACGCACCACGCGAAATGGTCTCTGCCCTGAGGACTTAAAATTCATGGCTTACACTGAGTGAGAGAACGCGTTTACGATGTCACTCTCTCTCTCTCGTGTCTCACTGAGGGATGAGCATGAGGGGTAGAAATAGCCAAGCCGGTGGATTTTACTGTCTCCAGCTGGATTTTCACCTCCGTGCCCACCGAGAACAGCTTGCTCACAGAAAGGGTTTGCAGAGGGAGCGAGGGCAAGGACTGCCAGGGAGAAGCAAAGGCAGAGCAGAGACCAACGCAAGGGAAAGAGAGAGGGAGCAGAGAAAGAAGCAGGACACAGTCTCTGCTCATCTTTTTTGAGGGAGAAGGGAGCGATGCTTGATGGGGACAGGCAGGGTACAGACGGGCAGGGGGACAGAGCGGAAGGAGCCCAACAGGGTAAGAGGCAGCGCTGGAAGTGATAAAAATGGTTTCAATGCTGAGAGGGTGACGTTCAACTCATCTTTCCTTGCTGGCACTGTGCTGAGCCTGGATCTGACATCTCTGCGGGCAGGTCCTACACAGGCTCCCTGTCCCAGCCACCTTCCCAGCTGCCCCCTCCTCTCACGTCTGTGTGCAGAGCTAGAGGAGGGACCACATTTTCTGTTTAATTTTCATTTAACAAAAGATCCATTTGGATAGAAACCACTCAAGAGCTCCTAAACCCCCCTCCAACCCGTCTCCTCTCCCAGAGCAACTTTCGCCTCTGCTTTTTACCACCTCCACCAAACGAGAAGCAGAGATTCCCTCGGTGCTGCAGAGTCTGGTGTGGATCCCCGTCCCCCTCCCCACCACCCCCTGCCACCCCCTGCTCTGGAGGCAACGGGGCCACACCTCCAGCAGCAAAGCCAGGGAAAGTGCTTTAACCCTGTGGATTTTCCCAGAGTGCCTTGGAAGAGGCTGGGAATTTTGGCAACGGGGAGGGGAAAAGAAGGGATAATAATAATAATAATAATACCCAAACACAGAACCCCACATGCGTGCAGTGCTCCAAGGTCAGCTGGTCGATGGCATGGAGACGGGTGGGACAGGCTTCCCCCCTGCTCCCTGTCCTCTGACGAAAGATGCACTTTAATGTGCTGATTACATTTGCAACAAGTTCTTTTAAGTGCGAAACAAATGCAGAAACTCCAGAGATTTGCTGCACTACTGAAAAAAATCTTTACTTCGCAATTAGCACAAAGCATCCGTTTCTGTGTGCAGGTTTTGCCGGTTTTACAAATTAATAATAGTAACAGACCTGGTGTAGTAGGTGCGGGGCAGAGTTTACACCTCATCCGTGATTTCCTCAAAACTGACCAGTAAAATACTTTTATTTTTATTATTGTAGTAGTTCAGTGATGACAGGAGGAAAAAGAAGAAATAAATCTCACCAGGACAGTGTGGACAGGAGTGCCTGTTTGTTCTGGAAAGAACTGGAAGAAGAAGAAAAGAACCGGATCGCTGCCATACATTAATTGTACAAGAAATGCAAAATGGCTGAAAATAGAGGAACGGTATTTATGAAGCCGTCTAGTTTTCAAAAGATCAAAGGCAGAGGTAGAGGAATAATCCATTGGACGTGTCTAATTGCCAAGCATATATTGTAAAAAAAAAAAACAAAAACATCTCTGGCTGCTTCCCTTGCTGCCCGCCTTCTGCGCGGGGCTCGGTCCGCACGGGGCCGTGCGGGCAGGCACTGGGGGACGGCCGGGGTCGAAGCCGCAGCGTTTCCCGCACCGCGCTGCCCGCCGTGTCGCGGAGGAAGGGTGAACGCGGCGTGTCTTTGGAGGAGAGAGCTCGGAGCAGGTCAGCGGGCCGCTGGTGTGGCACCCAGGGCTGTCACTCTGGGGACACGCCAGCTGGCTGTCGCTTGGTGCTCGCTCAGAGGAAAAATCCCTTGGGATGCAAACGCCCAAGGAGCTTTTCATGGGCGACGGGGAGAGGCCGGATCGCCGCGACCCCTCAGCCTGCCAGCTCGCCTCCTGCTTCCCTCAAATGCTCCATGGCCGGGTGGGCTCTGCAGTTTGTCGGTGTCAAACTGCGCCCACCCTCTCTCCAAACCCACCTAGTGCTGTCCCCACCGCCCCGGGGACCAGGGCAGAGGCGGGCGGCTGGCGGGGAGCTTTGCAGGCTGGTGAGGGGACAGGGGCAGGCAGGGCAGGGACAGGCAGGGACAGGGACAGGCAGGGACAGGCAGGACAGGGCAGGCAGAGCAAGGACAGGGCAGGGACAAGCAGGACAGGGCACGGCAGGGTCAGGCAGGGCAAGAATAGGCAGGGCAGAAGTAGGCAGAGCAGAGGCAGGGCAGGGACAGGCAGGGCAGGAACAGGGGAGGGACAGGCAGGGACAGGCAGGGCAGAGACAGGCAGGGCAGGGACAGGCAGGAATGGGCAGGGCAGGGACAGGCAGGGCAGGGACAGGCAGGGGTGGCTCCCGGGGAGCTGGGGAGGGCGGGGGGGATTGTCTCTGCCCCTGTATTTTGGCAGACGGGCCATGAAGATCCACCCTCCCCCCGCAGGCAGCCGCAGAGGGCAGGGAGGGATGCCCGCAGCCCCAGGGGGAGGGAACCGAGGGGACCCCCGGAGCCGGGAGACCCCCCGTTTCACCCCCACCCCCACGAGCTGCAAAGGGCCGAGCAGGGTCCTTCCCCGCCCGGCTGCTCGGCGGGGCCGCTCGGTCTCACCCCGAGCCCCCCCCCGGGCCCGCCCCTGGGGGTCCCCCGGCCCCGGGGGTGCCGCGGCCCCGCCGCCCCCTCACCCGGGAGCGGGCCCGGAGCTGGGGGCAGGAGCTCAGCAGAGCGATTTCACCACCGCGCCTTCAAATGCGGCTGGGCGGAATTGCGTTTCCCCGTCCCTTTAATCCAATAAGTCAGAACTTCTTAACTGATTAATTACAAAATTAATGAGTAAAATGGCAGGGTTTCAGTGAGGCGGGATGGGAAGGGATTTATTTTTTTTTTTTTAGTGTTGTGCTCTTTAAAACGACGGGTGGAAATAAAGTTACCTCCAAGCATCAGGGTGCTTTGACGCCTGTAATAGCAGTTTTGTTATTACGTTCATAGATTTCCTCTTTATTTTTATCCAGGCGTTGTTAAATACGTTCTTGTTTTGTCTGAACGAGGAACATTTGAGCTCCCATTTTTCACCATACGAATTCTCCCCTCTCAAAGGATGATTTTGCGTTATTCCTCTGCCTGAAACCTCCGCGTTAGAGCGTGATTCCCGGCGCCTTTCCCGGGGGAAGCGGGGCTGAGCCCTCTCCATCCCCCTCCAGCCGCCTTCCCAAACCCGCCCTTCCCTCTGGAAAACACCGCATCCAATCCCCGGGATCAACCCCCCCCTCCCCGGGACCGAAACCTCGACCCAGAATCCCAAATCAGCCGGGACCGACGGTTTGAGGCAGCACCGAAGCGTCAGTCCAAGGCACCCTCAACCTCATCGGATCCCCAATCCCCGCTGGAGAAAACACGGATCAGGCACCGCAGAGGCAGAGAGACAGTATTTTTTTCCACACACGCACAACCCCCCCCCGTAATGAACTCCGAGGTGCCTTCGTTTCAGCTCCTGGTCCTGCTTGTGGCAGAGGTCTCCCAGGCAGAGCTGCCTGCGGGGTGGTGGGCGCAGGTATTGCCAGCGGGGAGCGGCCGGGAGCGGGGGTCCGGCTGCCGGTTTGGGAAGCTCCTTAATCGCACAGGCTCCCGCCTCCCTGCGAGACTAATATTTTTAGGGCAAATATTTAAGGGGAGGTGAAACTTGAGGTGGGGGGGAGAGCTTTTTTTCCCCTTCTCGGAGCACTTGGGGTAAATAAAGGAAAAGGGGGGGATAGAGATGCCCAGGAAAAGGCAAATCCCTGTTTGTCCCTGCGGCAGTCGCTGGGCGAGGGGAGCAGCAGGGGCAGGACGGTGCCTTCCCCCCCCACCGGGACCCTCCTGAGGGAGATGGGCTCATTTTGTGAGGGCGAGTGGAAAACCCACCGTGACAAGACTTTTTTCCCCTCCTTTCCTTAGAGTAAAACAATCTCTCCAAAGCCCCCCACCCGAGGCCAGGAGCGCATTCCTAGGGGTGGCTCGGAATAAAAGTAGTCCCTACAGGAAAAAAAATCATAAAAAAAAAAAATTAAGAAATTCTGTGCGGGTTTTTTTTTTCTGGGAAAAGGGGCTTCCCACAGCCTACCTGGTGGCACTGCCTGATGCCCCGCTGCTCTCCCAAACCCCACACTGGAGGTCAAAGTCACCTCCTGGATGGGGCGCGGGGTGGGAGGGGTGGGGGCACGGGTGTCCCCAGCCCCTTCACCGCTCCTACCCGGAGGAACGACCCTGCCAAAGCCCCCGCGCAGCTTCCCCGGGGGGAGCAGGGGGGGTACAAGGCTGAAATTAAGCTTGAAATGGAGAAACGCGGCTGTGGACTCCTCCGACGGAGATGTGTCCTCCGCGTACGGACAGACGGACAGCAGCGGGGACGCAACCGGCTCGGTACCCCCGGGAGCTATAGGAATTTTAAAGATAAATTCCACGAAATATCTCCTTAAACTAGATATATATTAACGGTGCTGAAGAAGCCACGCGAGTTGCACGAGCGCAGCTGGAAAGCTGGGGAGCACGCGGGGCATCACGAGCACACGCGGGGCGTGAAGACACACGCAGCCCGGCCACGGAAAGATCTGTGCCACCCCGACCATATATGCTTTATACATACACGTATAACCCAGTGTATTCAGTACAGCCACGCAAACGGAGCTGTGAAGCTGTCCCTGGCAGGTGGGCAGTGTTTCACTCGTGGGAGACGGGCTGTGGCTGTGCCCATGGGTGCCGTGGGGGCATTTGCACCCATTCCCCCCCCCCCAACCCGAGGCAGAGCCGCGCACGGCCATGGGACTGCCCGGAGCAGGAGGTGGGGAGCAGGGCAGGGGCGCGGAGCCTGGGGGGTTGCGGTGGGGTACGGGAGGAGGTCTGAGCACCCCTCTCCTGCACCCCCCCAGCTGGGATAAACACCCACTGCTGGGCTGAGTGGGGTGGGAAGTGGGGAAAAGCAAAGCCGGAGGGATGGGGTGTGGGGTGGAGGGAATCGTGGGGGGAGTTTTAGGGGGAGCAGCACCAGCTGGAGGTGTCCCCGGGGGGGGACAGCCCTCGCACCCCCTGCCCTGTGTTCAGGACCCGTTCGCAGCCAGACCCCCCTCCCGCGGCCCTCGGTGCAGGCAGAGCCTGCGCCCAGTTTTCTGGAGCCGTTTACCAATATTTCGCAGAAACCCCATTAAAAGAAGTGGCGAGCGGTATTTAAACATAGCGCTGTAATTATTAATTCCCCCCACATCCTCCCCCCCTCCCCCCAAATGCGAGGGTTTAATTGGCTCCAAGACGAGGAAGCTACGAGCAGTGTTATAAAATGAACTGACCCCGCAAAATGATGCAACATCTGGAGGCAGGGCAGCCGGCGAGGCGAGAGCATCTCTGCCGAGCATCCCTCCGCGCAGCCTCTGCGGACAGGCAGGGCCCTACCGAGCCGCATCCCGGCTCCTGCCTCGGAAATCCCGGGCAGCCCTCGGAAGCCCCCAGAGCGTGGAAAGAAAGCGAAGCCCCTTGGTGCTTACCTGCCCGCAGCGAGGCACGTCCCCTCACCACCTGCAGAAGAGGAGCCCGCTCCTTGCAAGCAGCCCTAAAAAACTTCCCCTAAGTCCAGCCGGGAGATTATTTTTTTCGAGCTAATCAAGGAAATAAAGTTAAAGAGGAGGAGAGTTCCTCTTGTTTGGGGTCTGATTTGGGGGAAGGAGGGGGTGGGGGGAGTTAAAGAGACCAGTTGCTGCCCACTGCTTTGACCAGTGAGGGATTCAACCCTTATTACCATTTTGTTTTTGTCCAGATTTGAAAGTAGGGCCCCCTGCATTCAAATCATCGCCCTCCGTCGTTATTGTAAAGGACAGGCCTTAGTGGGCCCCCTTCGGATTGTCCTCCATTAACAATCCCTTCTTTTGTGGAGGTGTTTCTTTTTCTATTCACACACATCGCTGATGGTACTTCAGGCCCAGCTCTTAAAGAAACTGTTTGCAAAATTATACCTTTCTGCACGCTACTCCACAAGGAAGCAGGGAACTGTAGTTAGGAAAACATTATTGAGGCTTGTAATTTAATTAAAAATGCTAAAGCTGGCAAAGGGGAAGGGAGAAAGGGAAAAACAGCGTAAGGGTGCAAAAGCAGGAACCAGGTCTATTTTTATTTTTCACCTCCGCAGCCGCACGACCCCAAACACCCAGGGCTGGGCTGTGCGGGAAGCGCTCGCTCTCCTGGCCGGGCACCCACGGCTGTACGAGCGCCCACGCTCCCGGGCCAAGGCGCAGACGAGGCACCCAGCTACCCTTAAGCGAACAATGTTTATGAAATATGAATGCAAGCTCGGACGTGCGTGGACAGACCCCGAGGGGCACGGCCGTGCAGCTGCCTGGTGCTCAGGGCAAAGCTCTCGCCTGGGGTGGGGTGGGGGGGGAGGGTTGCACATGTGCACCCCTTTAGTCTCCTAAAAACCTCTTGCTTTAGGAGCTTAGGCTGAAAGCAAGGTGGAGGAGCTGCATCCCATTCAGCATCCTTGCGATTAGACAGGCGCAGAAGCACGTCTGCAGCGAGGACGCCCTTCCTTTGGTTATTGTTGTTATCCCCGCCGCCAACAGATCTGTAAATGTTCAAAGAGCAACACGACTTTAAAAAAAAAAAAAAATAATAATTCAGCTGGCGAAGCAGGGCAGAGCCTGACCTCCGGCTCCATGGATGAGTGCTTCGCTGGGAACCCTGCTGAGCCAATGTGGACCTTCAACATCAACTCAGAAATTGGTGTGATTTGCCTGGGAAACCAGCAGTCATAGAGCAACTGGCCTTGACAAGATGAAGAGGAAATGTATAGAAGACGTTTAATGGGTCGCAAAAGGAGGAGGGGGGAGATACCCAGCCCGGAGTGCAGCATTTTACATGTTTGGAGGGGCCCTTCTGCAGGAAGGGAAGAACCAGGGCTGGGGAGGGGAGACTTCCCCAAGCTGGGCTTCATTTCCCAGCCATCAGCAGGCATCCAGGAATGCTCTGCCCCACAAAAGGTTATTTCCCTGTCCCTGGCTGGGACTCAGGCCCGGGTTGGGCTTCCAGTAAAAACGGTGATTTCTTGAATGTCAGTGAATAGCTGAAGGCAGGCTGGCTGGCCAGGCTTTGTACGTAGACGCACTGGGCTTGGATTATGCACGCCTAATCGCCTAATTTTCTTCGAGTGATCTGGATGCCGTACTCTTGGGCTGTGGAGCATTTTATAAATAGCTGTGCTTGGAGTTAATATGATTTACTGGAGAGAGACCGGTTAAGCAATTCCCCACCTAAGTAGAGCAGTAATGAACAGGCTCTGGAGAAGATGCCTTCCCCACCGGCCTCACGAGGGGGTGGGCAGGGAAGCAGGGATGCAGAGGGGTGATGTTTATTTGTGTGCGTGCACGGAGTGTCATTGATTTTTAATTGTATTAAAAGAAATGCAGTAGCCACAGGCTGCCTCTAGGACTGGACTTCTCCCTCAAACACTTACAGTGAAGCCACGGTCTCCCCCTCCCGCTAACGCCTGCCGCCACCGCAAAATCCCAGCGCGGGAGCGAGTGGGGACAGCAGAGCCCTGACCCCACTCCACACCCCTTCCCTTTCCTCTTCCTTTTTCCCTTCCTCATTCCTTTCCTCTTCCCCTGCCAGGAAGCCAAACCAGACCAGGAGGTGCCTGCGCTGCCCCGGTCCCCATTCCTCCTGGCTGGGGAACCTCCATCTCAGGGGGGTACCGGCAGAGCCAGGCAGACCCCTGAGGGACAGGAGCACCCCTGGTCCTGGCCCCCTCCACCAGGGAGGGGACAGAGGCTCCAGCCTTGGCCGGGAGAGTTGGCAATGCCTGGAGACTCAGGGGAGCCGGGGGTGCTGAGGGCAGGGACCCCCCCGCCGCCGCTGAAGCCCTTAGCCAAGCCCTTAACCAAAGACACTGTGACCTCAGCGAGAGCAGCAGCGGGGTCTCACGCATAGGGACCTCTCTTCTCCCCTTCCCCACACAAAACCCACCCTAGGACAATGTCCTGGGGCTTGGGGGAGCATTGCTGGCGTAGGGGGGCTCCTGGGGGAAGGAGGAGGTGAACAGAGGGTTAGAGACGATGAAAACAACCTTCTTCACTTAGAAAAGAGAAAGAGGACAAAATATAAGTGTCAAAGCAAAAGGTGGGGGGGGTGTGGGGGGGAAATTGTGAGAAGCCTGTCCAAGGCTGGCCCTGGCTCCGCTCAGCACCGGCAGAGGCTGGGGATGGGGGTGAAGTGGTCGGGCCTGACCCCCCCAGCCCGGGCAGGCAGGGATAGGGCAGCGAGGGCAGCGTTTTGAGGGGGGAGACGGTGGCTCGCTGCTCACGTCCCACCCGGGAGGAGGAGAGGGTCCCCCATCCCTACCGGGATTCACCCCTCACCCCAGCTGTGCCACTTGGCCAGGCAGGGGCCACATACCCCCCCCTTTCACCAGCTAGGAATGACCCCCAGGAGCAGCGAGCTCCCCCCTGGGGCAGCCCCACCCTCCCCATGCTCCCCACGCCGGGGGGTGCCAGTCCCCGCTCCCAGCCCCTTCACCCAAGCCCAGCACCCACCCTGCACCACGGAACAACCAGGAGCCTCCCCCCACCCCAGCAGCTCCCAGCCCTCCACCGCGCCTTCACGAGGTGACAGGGAAAAAATTAGGCTGGAAACGGTCCTGGTGATTGATACAACCAAATAAACATCTCTAGGGCATGGGGGGCAAGGAAAAAAAAAAAGAGCTTTTCTCCAGCTCGGAGAGCTGAGAGGGGAAGCAGGTAATTAGCTACGTGATGGAGCAATCCTCTCCTGCAGAGGAAATTCTCGACACCAGAATTCTGCCCTGCGAAACCATGTGTGACCCAACGGAGGGATTTCTTCCCCCCCCCCCCCCCCCCTTTTTAAAATTAAGATCGTTATATGTTTTTTAAATGTCAAGCCCAGGAAGAAGCGGAGGGGGTGGGGGCTGGGGAGCTGCGGGCATTCTTCACTTCAGAAGCTTGAATGTTTCAAAGTTGCTGCTGTGCTGTTAGCTGATGGCTATTGTGTGTGTTTAAGGCGGGGGGGGGGGGCGTGAGGAGGGGGCTCGGACCCCCCGTTGGTGTGGATTTGCTGTCCAAAGACCGTTAGAAAGAGGCAAGAATGAATGAGATTGAATGGAATTGTAATGCACAAGGCCCTCCTCCTTTCTCAAGGAGCTGGGAGGCCAGGAAAGCGAGTCGCGGGGAGAGTAGGCAGCTTTGCTGCACATAGGAAGAGGCTTTGCAAATCAGCAAATTGCATATTTCTAGGGGAAGAGGGGAGGGAGGGGGGTTATTTATTTATTTTTTTATTACAGATCTGGAAAAAAAAAAAAAAAAGGCGCCCTGCAGCAGCCAAGAAGACCAAAAGGAGACAGAGACAGAAAAAGAGGGAGAGGAGACTTGATAGAAAAATCTGATTCCCAAACCTCTTGTAAGTGTAATTACTTTCTAAGAAAATGAATTGCTTTCTAAGAAAAAGAAAAAAATGCAGAAGAATGCCTGAATTTATAGCAGGGGCCGAACTCTGTTGATCTCTTTCCTACGCGGCGAGATTTCTGGGGCAGAAACCAGAGGCCTAGAACCTGCCAAACCTTCCTCTGAGATCTGAAAGAGATCTGGGCTTCATTTTAAAGAGATTTCGCTTTCTCCTCCAGGCTGCGGGTCAGCTCCGAGGCGACGCTCGGGATGGCGACGGGGCAGCGGCCGCTCCGGTACCTGGGCCGCATCCTGGCGGCAAACAAACAGGCAGACAAAGGCCGTTTTATTATTTGAGTTATTCGGCAGAAATGAGGAGGGGGATGAAATTTTTCGGGCGTTTCGCGAGCGTTCCGCAGTGTGTCTGTGCGTCGGGGTACGTGTGTACGTGCGTGTCACGCCGCCCGGGACGGGGCTGAGTGTACCTTTTCCAGGGTTTGTTGTGCCGCAGTTGATTTCGGGTTTCAACCTTGTGTATTTTTCTAATGTGGTCATCTACGCATGGCGGAGTCGGGGTTTGGAAATGGAAGGAAAGTGGAGGCATGTTGCTTGTCTCTGGGATTTCTTTGTTCGGGGAACAGTAGGTGGTGGGTTTAAAAAGGCAGAGAGTGAAACAGGGGGAGCAGAAGAAAGAAACGAAAGAGGGGAAAAAAAAAAAAAATGTCCTTTTGCAAATCATCTGACTATTTTCTTCCGGGCTGCAGAAATGCTGCATTAGGGATGAAGGAAGGGCCGTGCTTCAGACAAAATGTCTCGCTGGAAGCGTTGATCAAACAGCAGTCAAACCCCAGCCTGCTTTCCAAGCCTGCAACTCAGGCAGCGGCTGCAGGGCTGCGGGAGGGGGGGGGAGCCGGGAAGGGGGTATTTAACGGTAAACTTTCGAGGGGCCCAAACTGCCGGTGGGGTTTGTTTCAGAGCAGAAATAAGGCCCTGTCGAGCGGGAACGTTCCCCCCACCGCCGTACGCCATCGCTCAGCCACCAGCACGGGGCTTCGCATTGACGGGGGGGTCAACACCCCCCCTCCCCGCTCCACTCCGGGGAGGGGAACCGAAAATCAAACCCGTGGGGTCTCGGGGAGGATTCGCGGGGGGGGGAGGAAGGTGATGGAGCGTGCTCTGCCCGCACGGGTGACAGACAGACAGACAGACAGACCTCCTTGAGTAAATACCTCTCTGGAAGGGGGCAAGAAGGAAAACCCCTCCTGCTTTATGGGGGGAAACGATCCCCACCCCCCCCCACCCCCCCCGGGACGGAGCCCGGCGCTGCCGCCGGCTCCGCTCCTTCAACACCATGGACAGCGAAGCTGGGCCGGGGCCGGGGCCGGGGCCGGGGCCGGGGGTCGGGGGCCGGGGGTCGGGGCTGGGCCGGGGTCGGGAGGAGGCCGCCCACAGCACCCCGGGCACCCCCCGAGCCCCCTCCCCGGCTCAGGGCAGGCCTGCTCCGAAATACGTCCTCGGGGCTGGGGGTGGAGGCCGGGCCCGATTGCCCCCCCCCCTCCCCGGGGGTGGGTCCCGTGCAGACCCCCCCGGGGCCAGGAGAAAGGGCTCCTCCGCGTTGATTTGTTTCAGTTGTTTTGTTTTAAATCGATAAAAGATTGAGAGTCTCGGTCTGTTGGAGTAATTATGTCAATATGGAATAGGTTCTAAATAAGCAGATTTTTTTTGTTGTTTTTGTTTTTAAAAAAAAGTTTCAGAAGATTAAAAGCTAAGGAAAAATTCCCTTCACTGCATAAAGTGGAATACCGATTTTCCCTGGTTTGGTGCCTATGTCCTGAGCTGCAGCGTTATAAAAGAGGAAGGGAAAAATGCCCAGAAATAGGGACAGAGGCTCCCAGCGCTGTGGCTGCCTTTTAAAAATGGCCCTTGAGCCAGGTAGGTGATATTTCACCTCGCTGCGGAGCATTCCTGTTCCTTCTTCGGTAGGCAAACACGGCCCACCCGCTTTTTGACGAGCTGCTGCTTGGAGGCAGTTTCCCCCCTCGGAGCCTGGTCTGGCGTGGGACGGCGCTGGGGAAGGTAGATGCCATCCTCCAAAGAACCGTTTTGATATGGTGGGGAAGGGAATAGACGCCTCTTCCAGCGGTTATTACCCAGCTGTCCTGGAAATGCTCACGTTGCTGGGGCAGGGAGAGACTTCCAGAGCTGGAGTGAGACGCCTTCCGTCAAAACAGTCGTGTCCTGCCTCCCCCCGCCTTGCCCCCTTCCTCAGAAGAAGGAAAACATCACAGTGCATGGAAATACACACAGGCAAATAAATCCTCGCCTGAAAGCCGTCCTAGCAAATACACGTAGCACTGCTGGCCGTAAAAGTTGCTCTAGCCAGGGAATAAGAGTGTGTAGGAACACACAGACCTGCACCTCCCATCACAAAAATCAGTGTGAGTGTGCATGTACACACATTTTTGGGAGGGTGTGTGCGTCTGGAGGGGGAGGGATGGGTACTCAGCGGTGAAGAAGCAGCTTGCTTACCAAAAAATTAAACACACGCAAGAGGTCTTCTGAGCAAGACCTCTCTGAGCTGGACATAGCCTGCTTGTTGTCAAACACGTTGTCTGTCCCCAGAGATGAAATTCGGCGACCCTGGGTAAATAAATAAATCAATCCTGGTGCCCATTTCAATCGTAACAGCTGCCCCGTGATGAGGTCTGCAAGTTTAACCGACAAGGGCTGCAGCAAGCCTGGGTCTGACTGCTTTCCAGCTCGCAAAATGGATGTTGCAGAAGGACGTAGTGAGACAGCGGGTGAACCGCCAGCGCAGGACGCCCGAGAGGGACGGTGCGGCGGGGAGAGCCACCGGGATGCCACCGTATAGGGCAGAGCAGGTTGAGGGCAGCAAATCTATAGGTGCTTTCGTCGTTCTCCAGGGTGGAAGGCTTAACTCAAAAAAAAAAAACCAACCCAACCCTCTCTCGGCTTGTCACTTGGAAGTCAAAGTCATTTCCTTTCAGGTCCTCGGTCCTGTGAGTCTGTGCTCATGTAATATTAAGAAAAATCTAGCATTAAACCCCCAAATATAAAATTCGTATTGTATATTTAAAGGGACCTCTTACTTTATATAACTCAGGACGCATTGTCTCTTCTCAGAGAGAACGGGGGTGAAATCCTACACATTTCTTAAAAAAAAAAAAAAAAAAGAAAGAAAACACGTTTTAAAATTACATCCATGTCAGCTTTAAAGAAAATTATTGCTGATGTCTTTTTGAGCTGGGAAATATAACTGTAGGATGCAGCTATCCCCTCCCCCTCTGCCCCTCCACCCCCTCCCTTCCCAACCAGAAAAAAAAAAGAGGGGAGAAAAAAAAAAAAAAAGAAAAAGCAACAGAATATATAAAGCTCCTCTGATTAACAGTTTAGGTGCAGAACCCTATTTATAGGGTCCGCGCTCTCCTGTACCGCCTCGGTCCTCCAGCCCGCAGTGGGACATTATTGATGCAGCTGCAAGTGCTCGAAGCTTAAACCATATTTTTCCGAAAGCCCCAGCAGCCTGCCCGAGAGGAAGGTGGGGACGGGCTGGCGCTGGAGTCCTGAATGTTACTCCTCCAGTTTCAAGGACATCTTGCTGATGAGGATTTGGTTAATGGAGGAGAACTTATGTCCTAGCGGTGACGTCATTGGGTCCCAATGTAATCCTCTTGTGCTGAACCCAATCAGCAGATGTGCTGAGAGCCGGGATGCGGAGAAGAAGCTCTAATCCCTTAGACTGGATGAGATCAGCTGAAACAGCCAGGACTAGACCCCAAACCCCTCTGCTAGGAAGATCAAGAGAAAAGGGATAAATTGAGAGAGACGCCTCGCAACCCCTTTAAAGAGCTTTGGAGAAGAGAAGAGAAAGATGGGTGGTGCACCAAGTTCATCTTGCTTTTAAAGCCTAGCGGGAGCCTGGTTTTCGCTCTGATGAGGTCCTTCTGCATTGTTCCAGGGCAGGAGGAGAGCGAGGAAAGAAAGAAAGAAAAAAAAAAAAAGAAAAGGAGAGAGAGAAAAGGAGAAAAGGAGGGGAAAAAAAAAAGAGAGAGGAGAAAGAAAAAATAAAGTCTGAAATTCAAAGCTAACGAGAGACCAGGCGCCTTTCTCCTCCAGCTCCAGCTCCCGCTCGCCTCCCCGAGCCCGGCGTCCCGAGCCACCGGAGGGCGTCCGCGCCGCACCGCACCGCACCGCACCGCACCGCACCCGAGCGCGGAGCCGCAGCCGGTAAAACCCGCCGAGAGCCGTGGTTGCGGGGTCCGGGCGACAATGGCGGGATGGCGACCCGGCTCTGGTGCTAACTTGGAAGAGCGTCAGGATTTTTTTTTTTTTCCTCCCCTTGTGCAAGCGACCTTAATGGGCTTGTGATTTTTTTTTTTTTTAATTAATTAATTTTTTTTTGGACAAAAAGGAAGCGGGGGTGGGGGAGGATTTTCAGATGCGGTATCTAGAGAGAGAAATCGTCCTAAATTCGTAAGGCGCCTCTAAGTCCGGCGGCGATCAACGAAACCGGTTTAATTGCTTTACCGCTTTCCGATCCCTTTTTTTTTGCTTTTTCTTTTATTTTGCATTCCTTTATTTTGCTTTTTTTTTTATTTATTTATTTTTTTGCGTTTATTTTTTTTTGCATTTCTTTTTTATTTGGTATTTCTCTTTTTTTGAATTTCTTTTTTTTTTTGGCCTTTTTTTTTTTTTTAAAAAAAAAAAAAAAAAAGTGGAGTGATTCTTGTGCCGAACCGCGGCGGAGCGGCGAGATGGGCAACGCGCGTTCCAACCCCCTCCGCTTTCCCTGCGAGCGGGGAGCAAAGCGGCTCCTTCGGGATTTTCCTTTCGCTCTCGGGGAGGGAGCCGGGGGGGGGCAGTGGGGAGGGGTGCTGCCGGGGGGCTCGGACGGCGGCGGCCCGGCGGGGGGCCCCGCTCCCCGGCACCGGGGGGGCCGTGAAGCATCTCCGGGCGCTTCGCCCCGGCTCCCTCCTCCGCGTCGCGGGGCTCCGGCAGCCGGTTTGTGGCGAGCTGTCCTCGGCGCTATCGGCTTTAATTATTATTATCATTAATTATTATTATTATTATTAATTACCAGCTGTATTTTTCTCGCTAGTGGGGCCGGGCTGTGTCCGTCTGTCCCTCCCTCTGCCCCCGGGGCTGTTTCGCGCCCGGCGCTCAGCATCCGGCCGGGTGCGATGCAGCGGGGCGGGGAGCGATGCTGACCCCAGCAGAGCGAGGAGGCTTGGGGGGGGGGCGGGGGGGTTGGCAGACCCGGCCGCAAGGCAAAACACTCCGAATATATCCCCCCCCCCCGCCCCCCCCGCTGCCCCTCCGCGGCCGCCCCGGCGGGGGGGTGGGGGGGGTGGGGGGGGTGGACCCTACACTGACAGCCTCTCTCTCTCTCTCTCTCCCTCCCTCTCTCTCTCTCTTTCCCCCTCCCCCTGCTCTCTCCCGCAAGCCCCGCTCGCCGCCTGCCCTGCTCCGAGCGGGGACAGCCCGAGCCCCTCTCTGCGTGTTCACAGCGGACCTTGATTTAATGTCCATACAATTAAGGCACGCGGTGAATGCCAAGAGAGGAGCCTCACAGCTTCATTTTCATGGAAATTGGGGGGACATAAACCCTCTAATTACACTTAACAACAGCCACGGAGCGAGCTATGGAGCATCCTCGGCCTTTTGACAAATCGGAGTAACAATGCGGCAGCGGCTGGCGGGGCAGCTGTCTGCTCGCCTTAACGGGGGCACGGGGGGGGGGGCTGGGGGGGGGGAGGCCCGGCTCCGGCCCCGCCGGGGCTGCCGGGGGCTCCCGGCGTACAAAGGGCAGGAGGAGCGGCGGGACAATGCGGGCAGGGCTGCGGGGGGGGGGGGGTGGGGGGGCTCCGAGGAGCGGGGCGTGGGCTGGGGGGGGGGGACAGGCAATCCCACGCTGCAGAGAGAGGGACCCCCCCCTCCCGTGCAAAGGGACCCCCCCAGAGCACACCCCCCACCCCCGCTCCCTTCCCAGGGCTAGGAAAGGAGCGCTGGCCTCCGCAATGCTGCTCAGGAGCTCCCTGAAAATAAAAAAAACCTTTGAAGGTTTGGGGGTTTTTTAGGGGGGAGGGTGCTTTTTCTTTTTTTTTTTTTTTGGCTTGTTTTTGTCAGTTTTATTTTCTCCGTTGGCCCCGCAGCGCTGCTCCCGCGTCCCCCTCTCCCTTGCGCAGGGGGCTTGGCTTGCAGCCCCCGTTGCGCTGCGGAGACGCAGCACGGTCCTGTCCTGCCTGGCCACCCTCGTAACCCCTCGGCAACTCAGCTCTGCACAGAACTCAATTCTGAGCCTGCTTTTTGACGAAAGGTCCGGCGAGGCGAGGGGCTGCAGCCAGCGCCGTTGCCGCAGCTGGCGAGGTGGGACGCAGCCCCGGCTGCAGTCTCCAGCGAGACCCCAACAGCCCACGCCGGTTCTCAGGTTAGGCTTTAGACCTCAATAAACCTCTGTTGTCAGACTCGTGTTTTCAGCTTCCTAAAGACACGCCGAGCCCTGAGTTTGAGCCTCCCAAGAGCTGTGCTTGGGCAAGGGAAGATTTAGTTATTTGGCTGCAAAAACCCATGTAGCTGGATTCGGGCCGCACGCACACAACTCTCTGCGCCCCTTCCCCTCTTCCTCTCTGCTCCACTTTTATCAGCATTGCGTCTGTCCGAGGAACCGAGTCCGCAGACATCTCCATCCTCCATCCCTGCAGTGTTTGACGTGGGACACGCGACCTTGTCTGCGACGGAGATGTCGGTGGCAGAGCGCTTTCCTTGTTTAGGAGAGGGGGAAAAGCAAAACCTTGCCGTGCTTTGTGGGATTGCTTGATTTCGTGCCGGCCTGTGAAAAGCAGGCACCTCTAGGTAGGGCTCCCGGGGCAAGAGGGACAAGGCAAGGCAAGAAGCAGAGGACGCGGAGGACAGCAGCGTGCTGTGAGGAAGGTAGCGGCCCCCGCTCTCGAGGCTGTTCCGCAGCAGAGGCGTCGCACAACCGAGCGCTTGAGAACGGGTCGTGCCTCCAACCCCGGCAAGAGGCGGGAGCGCGGAAGCGCGCGATGCCCATACGGCTACATCCAGCGGTGCCGCAACCCGCTCCTCTCCTGCAGACCTGATCCTGAGCGTTGCTCCAGCAAGGCCAGGTACCGTGTAACTGCAGAAGCTCCCAGGGCGAGAGGCTGCGAGGTGCAGGAGGGCCCAGCTTCATCAGGAGGGCTCTAGAGGCGCAGAGATCCTTAAGAGAAGCTGGATTTCCCCCCTCCCTCTTTCCCAGTAGAGCAGCGCAAGCACCAAGGCGTCAGAGACCTGCTTGCTCCCACGTCCGTCAAGCGCGGCAAGGTCACGGGACACATTCTGACCTCACTTGCCCCCACCATAAGTCAGGGGCTGTGCGGTGGCTGGATTCACTGCTGGGGGAAGGGACGCTCGTACCACCCCGACCTCTTCCACGCAGCTCTGCGGGGGCAGATGTCCAGCCACGGGGTAGTTCTGCGCTTGAGCAAGTCCTTGGTTCTTTGCACAAAGCAGGCAGTGAGGGATAAGAAGCCCAGCGCAGGGAGCCAGACCCCAGTAAACCCAAAGCTGGCGTTAGGAGACAGAAGGGCGCGAGCCACTCCGAGGTAATCTGCAGCGCAGCAGGAAAGCTGCTGGCTCTCCCCAGGGGCCACCGAAAGGCCGAGGACAGCTCTGAAGGAACGCAGGTAACCGGGGGGCTGCGCAGGGCCCCACGGACCCGACTGGGCCACGAAGGGCATTGAGAATCAGGACCGATCGTGCCAAGATGGTGCAAGCCAGATGCTCGTCCTGGACCAAATCCCTCTCCAGGTTTGCAGGGGAGGGAGTCGCACAGAATCCTCGGCAAACAGGACTCCCCAGACGTTCTCTCTTCCCTCAGGCTTCCTACGTGCCCCCTTCTTCGTAGCCCAGAGGGGCTTTCGGGGGATAGATCACTTAGATGCAACCCTCTTCCCCCACACCATGTACCCTCCAGTGCAACCACGCGTGTTGCTCCAGCGTGCCCGGCCGCAGCAGTCCCCGTGCCCAGGCTGCAGCTGGGGAACTGCCCCGAGCGTGCTCCCAGCTGCGGGCGCACGAGCCAGCGGCCGCAGCGTGGCCCGGGGGGTTGGTCCACACGCACCCCGCCAAGCACGGCCACGGGGCCCTGGGCTCGGGGGCCGCTGCGCTGCCACGAGCCCGCCACGCGTGTCTGAA
Organism: Opisthocomus hoazin; assembly: GCF_030867145.1. Lineage (NCBI taxonomy): Eukaryota > Metazoa > Chordata > Aves > Opisthocomiformes > Opisthocomidae > Opisthocomus > Opisthocomus hoazin. The sequence continues at coordinate 17,019,920 of NC_134431.1, forward strand.
ATCAAGGGAGACGAGCACACGGCAGCAAGAGTCAGGTCGGCTGCAGCTGGCGGATGGAAAAGCGAAGAAGGCCGGTGACGGAGCCGGCCGTGTTTCGCTTTGCATCTTTTCCGCTCGTGTGCTGACCCCTGTTTCTCTAGGTAAGTCAACGCTCCGTCGCCTGGGAGTGGGGGGTGATTGCACCAAGCCTATGTATGTCCCTCAAACTGCCCTTACCCTGCCTTCCGTCGTGTCTTCTGCTCAGTGGTGGGATCCCGTGTTCTCAGGGATACGGTCGCTCTTCTGTGTCAAAGCCAGCTCCTAAGCCTTGGTTGCCAGGGATCCTACAGCGATTCCCAGCTGGCTCGGAGGCTCGCTCTGCTCGGGGTTCAGCTGGGGCCACCTCTTCCAGGAGGTCACACATCCTACAAGCTCATTAGGTGACAAAAGCCCCCAGAGGAACACAATTAGTCACACAGCAAGGACAGCACCAACACCAAGTCATCTCCAGCCCCAGGCACCACCTCCTTTTCATTCAGAAGGAGGATTTATCCAAGGTCAGATGCACCCCTGTGCTGGGCATGGCTTTAGTGGAGTCAAGTCCAGTTTCCTGATGGAAAAACCTTGGGGAATACAAGCTGGTCTTTGCAACAGTGGGTCTGGATCAGGCCATTCCATGGTGGAGTCACCACAGAGGACAAATTAGCATCTTACTTCCCTTGTAGAGTTCCCCCACACTCAGGAGAACAAAACAGTTTCCCCTCCACGGGGAAAAGCACGGCTGGGTCCAAGTTGGGGGTAAGAAGGAAGATCTACATTCAGCCCCCTAAGCACCCTTTCCTTGTAGATGTACACAAAGCACCACTCTCCACTCCTTATTCAGAAGACCACTGGTCCGGGAACCGCTTTAGGTATGACTGCCTCATTCTACAAGAGTCCTGACATCAGTCGTTAAGGACAGGTTAAAAAATATGTATCTTTGCTCTCAAATCACCACACGGCAGGTGGAGCAGTCTTGTGACCCCACCGTATGTGCCAGGGAGGCCTCGGGTTTGAGCTGTGTCGAAAAACACAGCAACTGCTTGCAAATAGGAGAAGGAGAAACAAATCTGGTCAAAGGCCTGATCTCGAGGGAAGGTTGGATGATGCGGGTGGGTAAGTGTAAGAACGAGGTGAGGGGAAGGGGGATAACAGTCAAGTGCATAAAAGGCTGCTGTTAGGGAAGGGAACCCCCCGATTTCCATGGCTGCGCAGGTAGTAACGGGCCCAACTTGCAGCAGGAATGATTCGGGTATCAGCAAAAGAGCTTTCTGGTGGAAAGGACAGAGAAGCACCGGAACAGCCTGGGGAGCAGAAGCAATGCCTGCCTAGGGAAGATGCCGGAGCAGCACCCAGCAGGAGTCCCACGGCAGCATTGGTCCTTCCAGCCTTACGCAGTAGGTGCCGCAGGCAGAAGGTGGCATCACACATCTGTTTCCCCTGGAAGAATGGAAAAGCCCCCGACCATCTTCACGTCTATTCCTAAGCCCAAAGTGTTCATCTGTGTCACCGCAGCGACCTGGGAAGGCACCGCTGCTCGAGTGGCAACGACCGAGCGCAGCGTCTATAACAGCCCAGGTTTGTCATCCTTATATTAGCACAAGGCTGAGACAGCCGAATAGAAGTGGTCAAACCCAAGGTGTACTTTTTTCCCCAGAAAGATCATATTCATCAATCCTATGGAAATAATCCTGTTTGGGATTACTTCCTCACACAGTTTGTCCCAAGCCAGCTCAAAGCCAATTGATGGTATTACCAAGGCATAATACCCCCAGGTGACATCCCAGAGGGACTGCTATGTTCTTTCACCTCCTAATAGCTCCCATTTGATGAAATGCACACCTTCCTGGGTAGGTTTGCACAAACAGAAGAGAACAGGGATAATCTGATGTGTATATTGTTTTATATAGATGACATATATATATAAAAAATACAGCTGTATCTGCAGCTTTATTGTCCCCCTGCAAAGGATGTGCCCAGGGGACTTGCAGAGCCTGACAGGGAAGGATTCAGAGCACTCACTCGAGGACCCTGGACTCCCTCTGCCCCACTCTCCAGGGAGGGAAGGGGAGGTTTTTTAGGTTATCAGGGTAATTCACCTCACCCGCAGCACAGCCTTCCTGGCTTGGGCTGCCAGAGCTTTGACACCAGCAGGCGTAGGACTCTGTACGTACCCTGCAGAGCTACCCTGTACTCCGGAGCAGCTCTCCCCACGTTGTTTGCAGAGTGGCTCTAGGACTATTCGAGCACAGGGATTGTTTTCACAGGTTGCTCTCGTAACTCTCTAAGTAACTCCATCATCAGCTGCCGCCCAGCTTAAGCAGGCGATACCTGTTCAAACTTTTATCACCCAAGATAAAACCAGTTCCTGCAGAAGTGGAGAAAATGATAGCGGGACAAAGCCACCCTCCCTTCTGCAGAGGCCCGGGTGACCGTGGGGTGGCACGACTGCCGCTTTGCCGTGAGGGACATGGGGCCCTGTGCCGGGACCCAGCATCCCAGCAGAGGCGGCTGCAGCAGGCTGCGCTCCTGCGGATAAAAGCGCCGGGTGCTGTGGCCTGCCGGGCGGTGGTTCTGTCGCCGAGGAGTGATTCAGTATCCTGGATCGACACAGGAGCCGAGCTATGAATTTGGTTTCATTAGTGCAGCTTGAATTAAATTTCTGAACCAGGGAGGCAATTCTGTCTCCTTCCACCAGTTCAGCCCCGCTTTCACGGTGGCGAGAGCCACCTCTGCTCCGGCATTTACAGAAACATCCACGAGTGATGTTCTACCAGATCCTTTCACCCTCAGCGTTCCAACCCATCGTCCCTGTCCCCCGTTGGCTTTGCCACTCCGACCCTCGGCCTTGCAGAGGACAAGGGGGACCCTGCAGCCAGCCTGTCACCCATCGCTTCTGCCTCCGGGTGCCTCCTGTCCTTCTGTCCCCTCCGCCGAGGGCAAGCTGCGGCGGGGTGGGCGGCATGGCTGCCGCTGTGCACAAGGTGGCACTCGCTCTCCACCTTAGCCAGGGGCTGCGGGAACCTGCGGGAAACGCGGTGCAGAGCTGGCCTTGGCTTGCTTCTCGGTGTCGGGAGGGACGGAGCCGGTTCCGCTCCTGCGTGCCCGGGCCGCTCTCCGGATGCTCGGAACGCCAGGCAGCGTGCTCACGCACACGTCCTCTGTCTGGCAGACAGCAAGACTGGCTGCCAGGGCTGGCACCGCCACGGGCGCGCTGGGTGTTGGCCAAGAGCTGGTGTCTAAAATGACAAGGTTGGACGGGTGCAAGGGATGTAATCTTTCCTGCTGGCCTGCAAACGAGTGCTGCGATAAAGCAGACCGAGTGAAGCCCTTTCTCGCCGTAAGGGTGGAAGGTTACAGCCTTCACCTAGCTCACCCTGAGCTGAGCGACCAGTTCTCGTGTAGATACGGCACTTCAGGACATGGTTTAGCAGGCATGGCGGTGCTGGAGTGATGGTTGGACTTGATGGTCTTAGAAGTCTTTTCCAACCTTAATGATTCTATGATACTCCCTTCTATTATTCATTTCCACAGGCTTCCCCACTGAGAGCCAGACAGACATGTTCCTTCCCTGTCCCCAGAGGCAGCCCAAGCCTCCCCTTCCCCAGCCTTGCCCCTCCTGTGTTAACTGTGGTACCCAGCCTCCAGGGAGACTGGATGCTAACACTCCACCGCACAGTGGTAATTTACAGCCCACCCCACCACCTCATTGAAGGCAAGCTTGTACCCCTTCCCATGCCATCTGATTTAGGGATGGTCACATTTTGTGCAAAGAAGTGATCAACAGCTTGCTTGTAGCTGCTGAGCATGACTTTAGCTATTGCAAAACACAGAAAGCTGGCTCCTAGCTCACCTCTTTCCAACAGCACCTCTAAATGAGGAGGGAGTTCTGAATGAGATCAACAGATGTCACCTAATGTGATCTGTCAAATCTCTTCCATTCAGACAGCAGAAAAAGCAGCAGAAGCAGCGGAAGTACAGGGCACAAGCACAGATCATCTGCCGAAAGCTTCTACATCAGCTCACAGGAGAGAAGACCTTGTAACATGCTTGTAAACGGGCAATATCCCTTCTAGAGAGGTTACTGGTACCCTCATAAAAGTCATCCCACGGGGTTCTGCAGCGAGAGAGGTCTGTGCAGTGTTGTTGCCAAGGCCAAATTGTGGGGGCAACCAAGTCGCAGGCTTGGAGCGTAAGGCATGAGAAGTTGACACCTAAGGGTCTGGGAATAAAAGAAGTGTGTGTGGGGTGGGGAGGAACTGGGATGTAGCAAAGAAGCACTGGAAGCTGGCCCGTGGACGCAGGAGGACATGGGCGGCTGTTCTGCTGTGCTGCCTGGCAGTCCTCTTCTGCAGACTCTCCGCTGGCAGCAGGAGGGTTTGCACTTTGCTGCGTGCTGCGCCAGGGAGCTCTCGCAGCTCCTTGGCTCACAAACCGTTCTCACCGAAGGGTCCTGAGGAAGAACTTCTTCCCTGTGAGGGTGACGGAGCCCTGCCACAGGCTACCCAGGGAGGTTGTGGAGTCTCCTTCTCTGGAGATTTTCAAGACTCGCCTGGACAAGGTCCGCTACAGCCTGCTGTAGGTGACCCTGCTTCGGCAGGAGGGTTGGACTAGATGACCCACAGAGGTCCCTTCCAACCCTGACCATTCTGTGATTCTGTGATTTCTCTCTTTCCCAGTGTAGCTAGCAAGCAATGGCGAGCCAAAGTCAGGAATTTACACCACCAAAACCCTGATGCAAAACTTCACCTCCCGAAAGCCTGCCATTTCGCAGCTAAATTCAGGTGTGGACCCCAGAGACAGCAAAGCTTTTGGCTTCGTTACAGGAAAAGATCTTGAAGTGCTGTAGGAAGTTTCGTTCCAATTAGCTTCACGTCAACGGTGGGGTAAGCATTACAAAGCATTTAAAAGATCAAATGTGAAAGCACAGCTTGAGTAATAGGGACCGAGGGGGTTTCGGCTAGGAACAGTTGTGGTTAATCTGATGGAGCTCTTTGAGGCTGTAACTGCTACAGCAGTCAAAGCGGAGGAAACGGGCAGAGCACAATTAGGTTTGCAGCACGCAGTGGACGAGGCTTTGCAAAAGAAGCTAATGACTGGGATGGGGAGTCCCAGAATAAGTGGATGTGCTGTGGCTTAATGCTCTGGAAATTGCCCAGAAACAAAGATGCAAGCAGGAAGGCATTAATGGAAACCTTCTATGTCAGAAGGAAATGATTCCCGGGACGGAGCAATACAGCTGGCTTGTCTGGAGCGGAACAAAAGGCAGCAAGGTGAGGCAGCGAGCTCCCTCGGGCAGGGAGCCGTGCTTCGGGGCTGAACATCGCGTTCCACCACCCTCGTGCTCCAAAGAAACAATTCTCTCCTTTTTTCGAACAGAGCTGCTGGAATTCTGCTTTCTGTATTTTCTTCCTTATTCTTCTCTCTAATAGTGTTGATTTTGGTTTTGTTGGGGTATTTTTTTGTGTGTGTTTTTGTTTTGCTTTTGTTTTTTTTAGCAAAAACCAGTGCCAGCAGCACGCACAGGCCCCGTCGATGTGGGGATGGAACAGCTGCCTGGCCGTGCTCACACCACGGGAAGCCCGAGCACGAGCTGTGCCAGACGGTGCTAACTGGGAGCTGCACTCCCCACATCCTTCCCTCGGCTGCAGATGAATGCGAGTGGTAGGTGAGGGACAGAAAAATCTCATTTTGTACCGATTATCTTCAGTAAGAATTTCGCAGCCGATGCATACGGGAACAAATTCCAGGTGAATGGCACCTAAAAACATCTGACTTCGCAGGGCTTTGTAACCTGAGAGCTGGGACAGAAGAGAAAACTCGGGTCTTAGTCATGTTGGAGTAAAGCTGAGTTTTTTAGCTGTAGTCCTTGCATTCACTGCTTGGTGGTTATACTGACGAGACGGACTGATTCTCAGGTCTAGGTACACCAGTTTGAAGATCCCCATCAGCGAGGTTCCCTGCCTTCTGAAGTCATCTTGCTGTGGCAGCCAAGATGCAAGTTCATAAATCTCTGAGCCATTATTACCAAGCATGGTATAGGGTCAACTGGGAAACAAAAAAAAGTAAAACATGCTTGACTCCTGGTGCACTCAGCCCAAGGGAAAACGAAACCCATCCTGACCCCAGAGCAGCAGAGGCCACACAAGTTAACGAATCTATTTGCCAGCGAAGGATGCAAAGCGCGGTGGGAAGTCACCAAAAGACTCTGTGACACACTCATACAATTTACTACAAACCAGCTTATTTCACAGGAATTTACTTCTCAGTTCAACGAGTGTTAAGAACTCTTGGAACAATTTACCAGTTACATCACGTTGCCCCAAAGCGATCCACATATACCCATAACTTCAATGCAAAGGCCATGTCCTGTCACAAATATCTCCACAAAGGCATCCTAAACACGCAGCTGGACCCAGGGAAAGAGTCAAGGCAGTGACTAGCTCCCTTGGCTCATCTAACCCAGCTCTGCCAACTGCCACTGGAATGGCAACGCTGTTAACTCTGTCAGCAATGACCAAACGAGCACCACGGAGACGACGGGGATCTCTGCAGTAGGGTTCTTGGCACGCAGTTTGCTATTTCATTTTCTCCAGCTTCGCTAATGCTGATCCTTTACCCTGCAGCAGCTGCGCTAACTGTGCAGCCTAGGGTGTAAATCCAATCACTGAAATAAGGTATTTTGGTTTTTACAGTCAGAGCTCCATTTAAAAAAAAAAGTATGGGCAGGACTGTATGGGAAGAGGAGCACCCCTCAGCGACAGAGAGCTGAAGTATCTTAAGCCAGCTTTGCTACGAGTGAAAAGATAATACTGAATAAAATCCTTCTTCTCAGTGCTTTTACATTGTAAAAGGATTGCAGAGCTTTGCAGACCCATTGTTTTTTTCTTCATCTGCAAGTTCTCGCAGAAAAGGAAACCCCATCTTTGCAGAACCCCCCTCCCATGGGTGGGCTGTAATCACCCACCCTGGGATGTGCTTTTACGGCATGAGCAACCAGGCATCACACCAGAGCACTTCTCTGCCAAAGGTTTTCTAAAAATGTGAAATAGGGGTTGGCTTCCCTGTTTTGTATTTCTGAAAATGGTCTCTGATGTACACTGTGCCTTCCAGACCTCCTCCCTCCTCTGCTGTTGTATTTCCTTTCTAATCATTCCACGTTCCTCTGTTATCATCATTAATACTTTTAATGCATTTCTTACAAGAAACAGGGGGAGCTTGCCAGCTAGTGGAAATCAGCAGTGTCTGGGGCCGTGCCAAGTCACCTCAGCTCAGACACGCAGCAATACAGTTACCACCTTTTCATCTGTATGAAGAAAAAGCCAGCGCTATTTCTCACTGTACCTCTCCCTGAAGCATACAGATACATATATGTGTATACATATCTATATGTAATATACACACTCATATACATAAAATGTAGCGGAGAAATCCCAGTCCCAGAGTGTGATTTATTTGAAAAACTGATGGCTTATTATGTGCAGAACGTTCTTTTTCTACCGAGGGTGAAAAGTGCCTTCTAGAATGAAGTCTGAGAAAGCTGCAAAACTAACTGCATTGGAGATGATGAAATCAGATCACCGAGAAAATCCGTCTTCACTATCCAGGCTCCTGTTTGTACAACGCTTACTTCCTGCAGGCAGAGGTGGCAGAGAGGAACTGCCAATAAATTCCCCTCTCTCTGCGAGGCGATGGCCCTTCTAATGAATCTTTCAAAGGGACTGAACATTTGCTGCAGTCACCAGGCTAGAGATGCTCTCTGCCTCCGGACAAACTTTACCAGCCTGACTAATGGCATCGCTGGGTTCCCAGCAATAATTCAAACGGCTTCTTTATTGTTATATGAGCTCCAGCCGAGGCAGGCTTCAATAGCCACGAGCCTCTCAGGAAAGCGCATGTGGGCTTCTCACTGGAGGTGCTGGTGGAGCTGATGACCATACAACCTGTGCACCACCTATTTTCCCTTCCCTCCTCCTATCCTCCCAATTATCTCCAACATAACCATACCCTCAGACTTTAAACAGCAAATAAGCACAAAATTCACAGAATTACTGTCACATTTGCCACCTTTCCCCCCGCTTTGCTCAGGTTTAGCTTCCCTGGCCTCCAGCCATTTCTTTCTGCTCACACTGCGGAACTGATGGGGACGGTCTTGTATGCTCCACTTGCCAAGCAAGCTTCTCCACAGGCTTTTGACTACTAACAGCCTCAACGTCTGGAGTATTTCTGAACAAAAAACTGCGTCTGTTCAACGACTGAAACGCACATGAGCACTGCTTCATAAATATCTTGTATCTTTTTACTCATCCTCTTCATTACCTCTTTGGGCCACTTACTTTCTAGACCATCAGCCCATCAGGAGGAGATGCTGAGAAGGAAACGGGCTGCCTCTCTCCAAGTCGTAACACAGGTCATATTCACCGGAGCAGATGATAATTCTGCGTATGTTTCTGCAGATGGTTATGCCTCACAACCCACTCTCAGTTCACCAGGAGGTTTTTGAAATTTAACAGAAGGAACCTCTGTGCAGTTTGTGATCGGCAGGTTCACATCCTTCGTTGTATTTATTATTTAAAATAAATCCAATCAGATTAATAATAATAATAATTTTAAAAACCTGTCTAAAGATCACCCTGTCTGCCAGTCTTTCATGAATGCCCTCCGTCCAGGATTTATCTTCCACTATCACATGCTTTGAAATAACTGAATTAGCAATATGCAGCATTTTCCCATCCTCAGCAGGGTCAGAAAGTTAAGGAAAAATCTGAAATGATACCTGGCTCATAAAACCTCTCTTCTTCCCCATGGAGTATTTTACTCACTACGGGCAGATGACATTTCCCACAGGAGCTCATTAATGCTGCTCTTTGCTCAGCATCAGGAAATCTTTCGGAGTTGTCTTTACTCCCAGCTGGTAAAAATTGCTTTTTTTTTCTTCTCCTGATGCACTGCCCACCACCCCCCAGTTCTGAAGTGGCATTTTAGAAAGACAGAGCTTTTGGACCAAAAAACCCCACCGTGCTTCCAACCTTGATGATGACAAATGAACCGTCAAGTTACGTGAACCAGGGGTACAGCCAAGGAACAGTGAAAGATTCCCTTACCGGGCCAACAGGTTCAAACCAGGAACTCTCGTTCCTTGTCAGAGCAAACAAGGAATTATTATGGTTTTAATGTCTTAGTTGTAATTTCTCTTTTACAGAGGTCAAATATACCAAACTAGAGGACACAAAGCAGCCTCCCTCACCTTCACTTCTAAAATGCTGCACACCTACTGCAGTGATGCAACACGCTGACACATCTCCTTAATTGCTTCTTATGTTCCAACTTTCTGTTGGCTGACCTAGCATTATTGAAAAAAGCATAAATCACTACAATACTCTGGCTCCAAAGACTGAACATTGTGAAGTAAGCTAGCTTCGTTAAGCAGGTAGTACAAACAAAGCAAGGCGTAACTAAAACGCACTGAACTTGGTGTGAATCGGTGTACGACTGTCCAACCGCTGCACAAAGCTCAGCTGCAGCAGGCTACAACTGAGTATTTTGATTTCAAGGGAGATCTCAACAACGTTGCGCAGCCACTTGCATGTGGACTGAAAAGGGGAAAATGTGAAAAAATCCCCACAATTCGCCAGCGGCTTAAGCCAGAAAACCTGCTGTGGTATCTCAGAACCTCACACTGTCCCAGACAGGGAGTCCGAGTCTCCTTCTCTGGAGATATTCAACACCCGCCTGGACAAGGTCCTCTACAGCCTACTGTAGGTGACCCTGCTTCGGCGGGAGGGTTGGACTAGATGACCCACAGAGGTCCCTTCCAACCCCTACCATTCTGTGATTCTGTGATTCTGTGATTCCTTCCTAACATCTCCACGACGGCGAGCCGCCTCCATCCTCCGCCACCACCGACGGCCTCTTTTGGCTGTTACCCCAAGTCACTGCTCCATCTCGGAGCACCTATGGGGAAGTACAAAACACCTTCTTTAAGGACTAAATCGTGCAACCTTTAAGCAGAACAGTTCAAAAGACCTATGTAAGGGCACGGTTTTGTTATCTGTCCTAACCCGCACCCGCCTTCCAGGCTTTGTCCTATCTCAAACCTGAGCAGCAGAAACGGGAAGGATCAGAGCGTTCGCGTATTCCAGAGCACTGGAAAGGCTTTGCACGAGTGAAACAGCAGAACAGAGGTCTAAGAAGCTTACCAGATAGTTGCACTTGACACATTTCTAATTTTTCGTGTCAGAAAGTGATAAATGCCACTGACGTATTTACGAAACAAGGTTATTGCAGGCCAAAACATCAAAATACCTTGCCCTTTCACGGAAGTGTTTTCAAGGGCTCCTGATAATCAGCTTATTTAAAAGTAGCCAAAAGCCTCTGCTGAGTTTCTGAGGTTACGAAAGCACTGGTTTGTTACAGACCTCTGAATTCAGAGTCTGATTTTTAGAAGGAAGAACGATCTGCACACACGTAATTGTATTCTGTTAATATTTTATGAATTTATATGAAACAGATTTATACTACGAAAGGATTTCCATACACACCAACGGGGCAAGAAAGCCAAATAGTCTCCATAAATCCCCAGACCTTCCAAAATTCACTCTCCCTGAATGTGTTGATTATTGAGAAGTTTTACCAGAAAAGGAGTGAAAATGAAACTACTCTGCCAGTAAGTCTGACTTCAGACTTGGGCCCACTCCATGGCACCTGCACAGCCTTTAATTAGAAAGTGAATCTCTAACCAGGTGTAGATACTGATCTGTAGATACTGATCACCCACCTCCCGCAACACTTCACCAGAAGCAAGCTAAAGACTGTTTCAGCAAAGTGCAATCATAGAATCACAGAACCATTAAGGTTGGAAAAAGCCTCTAAGATCATCAAGTCCATCCATCACCCCAACACCCCCATGCCTGCTAAACCACGTCCCCAAGTGCCACATTTACACGTTTTTTGAACCCCTCCAGGGATGGGGACTCCACCACTGCCCTGGGCAGCCTGGTCCAATGCCTGACCACTCTTTCAGGAAAGAAATTTCTTCCTAATCTCCATCTGAACCTCCCCTGTTGAGACCATTGCCTCTCGTCCTACCACTAGTTACGTGGGAGAAGAGACCAATCCCCCCTCACTCCCCCCTCCTCTCAGGTAGTTGTAGAGAGCGAGAAGGTCCCCCCTCAGCCTCCTCTTCTCCAGACTGAAGAGCCCCAGCTCCCTCAGCCGCTCCTCGTAAGGCTTGTTCTCCAGACCCTCCCCAGCCTCGTTGCCCTGCTTTGAACACGCTCCAGCTCCTCAATGTCCTTCTTGTAGTGAGGGGCCCAACACTGAACACAGCACTCGAGGTGTGGCCTCACCAGTGCTGAGTACAGGGGTACGATCACTGCCCTGGTCCTGCTGGCCACACCATTCCTAACACAAGCCAGGATGCCGTTCGCCTTCTTGGCCCTTGGTCCCAAGAGTCAGTATGTCCAGTTTCTCCGCCACCAGTGCTTTCAGCTAACCGAAACACGTCGCTACAGGAGAGCCAACAGCAGCAAGAACCCTTCCTACACCCGTGGTTTCTAACTTCTTAAGAGGGTTTGCAGACCATGAACTTCCAGGGAGATGCAGAGCTGTCCCAGAGAGTTAGATGTTATCAGTAATCAACTTGCTGAGGTTATAATTTGTAGATCCACAAGAGCACAGCACAGAAATGAAAACTGCTGCAGTTTACAATAATGCCGTTCATAGGATGTAGCAGTGTAGCAACACTTTAATAAAGTGACTACACAGAAGATACCAACAATGAAAAACACTCCCTAACAACATACTTTAAAATTGAGTTCTCAATTACTGACAAAATTTACTTTCTCACCCCACAGAATGAGGGGGGGGAATCAAGAAGGTTGCTTGCGATACGTACTACTGCACAATGCATTGCATTAATAATCTAAAAATACCTGGAGAACGCAGATTTGGCAAAACAAGTATTTACGCCTCTTTCACGCTGTCTTCATTACTGAAACCACAGCAAAACACCAGATCTTACTGATACAGCAGCAGTTGGACAACATTAGAAATGCATTTGGTCAAGACTTTACCAACTGTCTGTTGCCATGGTAACATCCCAGGTAAAAATAATTTCTTGAATAACTTACAAACAGACTGCATAAAACCTCCTACGCTCTCCAAATTAAAGGAGATTCAGTAAAAGACAGTGTAGATGCCAGTCCTATCAAGCCCTGCATGTTGAAGACAGCACGTCTCCAAGGCCTTCCTCGTGCTGTCCGTAACTCACCTCAGGAAGGAGAACAAAAGGGAGATCAAGGATCTTACAGGAAGCAAAAAGATGATACAGCAGTCAAGTCAGCAGTCGTTTTATGTAGGATTTCCCAAGGGATTACAAAGGTGCCCTGAAATTATGATCCTACATAAAATAAGGAAATTAATCCAGCATGATATCAGGGAACAAAAGCTGTCCTTGTAATTCCTAAAGCCCGGCCCTGCTTGTACTCTTGCTAGGAAACGAAAAACCTTACAGACTGTCATCACATCGCAGATGCAATGCATCATTGCATATGCAACATGCAAGCCAGTATTAAAGGATTTTTTTTCGAGAGAAGTTTTCTGAAGAGAGGAAAGCTGTGAAATCAGCAACGTTCGTCCACAAGACAACTCCACCCGCCGTCACATCAGGTCAACGCGCCAGCACGCGTGAACTGGAGCAGCACTGCCAGAGCGACGTCAGCCATGGAACCGCCCGTCGGACTGAACCACGTTACTCCTGAAACCCAAAACCTCCCTCTGCAAAGTCACACCCCGGTGAAGTCATTCCAACATTTTGACTCAACCCCCTTACTTCTAAAATTAGGCTGAACAAGAGCTGTTCTTTCTCCAAGCGCTCGTGGACCAGGCCGGCTGCAGCCGAGGTGCTTACCGCAGAAAAAGCCACAGCTACACTCTCGCTATTCTTGGGCAGTATCACAAATTCCAATTAAAATCCGCACTTTCCCCAAAATAGCGAACAGCTTTCTCCTAAAATGAGCAGATGCTAAGCCCTGTTGTCAGAAAAAGCCCGAGCTTTTTCCAAGGGAGACAGATTGTTCAACATAAAGAATTCAAAGTAACTGAGAGACCAGGGAAAGGAGCATTAGATCAAAACACGCTTTTCCCGCTTCGATGTTATTTGTGCTTCATTTTCGCATTTATCTGCTACTTTAGCTAAGCTTCTCTTGCTCCCCTCAGCTACTTTTCTCAACAGGCGTACCAGAAAAGGGTAGTAACACTACAACAGTTATTTTTCTTTTGATAGTTTTGTAATATCGTTGCCTACAAGTTTTTTAATGCCCACCTTTACTAGAATTTCCATTTTCCCCGGCCTAATAAAATCACTCTTTAAAGAGGGAAAGAATAGAGATGTTCTGCCTTAACTTGTCCATGCTCTCTAGTTCACCGTGGTCAGTCTGATGCCAAGAAATTAATACTCCTTTTTTTCACTGAGATCTCTCTATCTTTGAGTGAATCCTTTAACATCTTTGAGTAAGTTCTCCAAACAAAAATGAAGTATTTTGTGAAGAAACACATCTTTTAACACCAACAGTCCTTTAAAGTATGAAAGAAAAAAATTAGGATTTTAAATATTACATCCCCCATTTCCATCTCCTAAGAATGAGTAAGGTAAAAATCAAAGTCTGACCTTAGCTTACGAGCATGCTGTTATGGCAGAGCAGTAATCTTGAACATTAATTTGTTTTCTTTTTGTCTGCCTGTTTCTGTCCTCATATCTCAGTATAATTTGACTTGCTCATGTTCTCTACAAGCTGAAGTCACTTAAAACCATCCTTCACAGCAACAAATACAGTCTCCAGAAAGATTAAGTATTCAGTACTGTTACTTTTGGTGTGACTACCTGCAAATAAATTCATTTTTTCCCTCTAATGATGCAACGTTCAGAGCTTCAGAGCAGTACAATGTGCTGCCATCACCGACCAGTAATCAAACCAGAGAAATAATTTCACTTAACTCTGTAACCAGGCTGTGGCACTACCAGCTACACTTGGCTTCAAAGTGGAAGGCAGCAGGGATACTGTCAAACACGCAAAACATCAAAAGCAATCCCTTTAAGGAGTGAATTTAAGCACAAATTCCAAAAGCACACAGGTTCTTTTAGAACTTGGATTAAATAGAGAGTAAATAAGACCTACAACATGAAGTTATCCCACAACAGAGACAGCAAGAATGCTTCTCCCCCTTTACAGTGCGATTCAAACACCGTGAAACAAAGAAGTGAGGCACCTCCTTAAAATGAAATGACAGCTGACTGAGAACCACCAGCAGCCTGCCTTTCAGTTATCCTAAGACTCAACAGGGTCAGAATGAAAGTGATTATTTTACCCGCCGTCACATTTTCTCCCCACTTTAACTCGGATATTGCTGTACAACCCAGCAACGGCATTGCAATATCTGCAAGAAATCTCTGCATACTGAAGCTGTTACAAATTTTTTCTGCTACCTACAAAGCCAGACAGCAGGTTGAGACACATTGTAACTTCTCTTAACAATACAGTCAAATTGGTTTCAGCCAAAAGCTCTCACTTTGGTGAGTGGGGTTTTTTGTTTGGGGTTTGGTGTTGGTTTTTTTTTATTATTTTTTTTTAGAAAATATCTACCTGAAATCTATAGCTGTATCACAGCAGAGATAGGGTTGTTTTTTTTTTTCAGATCTAAAGAAAGAAATAATAGTTGGATAACTAACTTCTCTCTTCAGGGGCCAGACGGAGCCGAATTCATTTTGGCTCTGGAATTCACCATTGCAAGTGTCCTGCCTTCACAACCGAAACCAACAGCAGGTGCTTTTATTAGATGGCAACCTGTTTATGAAATGCAGCATTGCTTCAAAAAGTCAGTTGAAAAAAAAAAAGATACCAAGCCAAACTGCTAAAGTTAGAGCTGGGAAGTACAGCCAACCGCTGCAAAAGAAACTGCTCAGAGCTTTACTTGTATTTGGAAAGTTTTCTTCTCATCCTGGTGCCCCGTGTCTGTGATACAGCCTCCTGAAAGCTACAGGACAACTTCCAAGTCTTTCTTCAGCTTCTCTACCATACAAGGAAAAAGGAAAGTTCAAGTGACAGCCACTGTACACGAATGCATTTCCTCTGAGGAATGGTAACATTCAAAACAGCTTAAACGTCTTCTGCAGCGTCCTACAAAACCCTTCTGCAATCATCAAGTGTGCTGACAGCAACCATCTAAGCTATTCGATTCAAACACTTCTCAAATTAGACTTAATTCATGAGGTGGCATAAAGGCTGATTACAATATAGGAAGACAACTGAAAGTAGGGAAAAAATGAAAATGACATCAAACTTGCTAAATATGTATTGTTTATTAAGGCTTGTATTCTCCTAGAGGAAAAAGTTAATCTGATGCTGTCCATTACCCCTTACAGGCAGTAACAGTCCAGAGACAGAGTTATACGTTCTAAATACAAGTCTAAATGATACAGATTAAACTTTATTTAAATTGGAGGTCCTTTTGGAGTAAATAGTATTCAGAAGATACTTGCTTTCTAATATAGTAAAAGATCCTCTACAATAAACACGTGCAGATTCAGTGTGCTAGAGCAGCGGACATGAGCACCATTTCCATGCTTAATTGGAACTCCAGTTGGTGACAGGTTCTCCGACGGTCCCCTCACTCCACAAAAACATGACAGCAAATTCAGTTTCTTAAAACAGGTTTTTTTACTCATCCAACAGAAAAAAATTAGACATACACACTGTCAATTTTAAACATCTGAGGCATAATCCATCGTATTATCCGTACTATTAGTTCCTACGTTAAAGCTCAGCATTATTGGTATAAAAAAAAACTTTAAATGGTATTAGGATTTGGGGGGTGGGAGGGAGTAATGAAGGTAAGGATTAAAAATGATCTGCAATTAACTAATAACACCTGAAAGCTGAAACAGGTTTAAACACATTGTCCAAAACCCCTGCAATGTTGATAGCATCACATTATTATTTAATTAAGCTACAAAAACTGTAAAGCAGAATTATGGCTGAGAGAAAGCATCTCGCTCACTCCCGGCAGGATATGGTATAACAAATGCACACTGAAGCACTGGCTAACAGAATGTGAAAGGGAAATATTCTCCAGAGAAACAATTTCACTGACAATTTGATTTTCTACTAGACAGAAAAAACCAACATGGCGCATTAGCAATTTTAAAAGTGTAATTGTACAGATAAATAAAGAGGCATAGCAGCTGCACAAAGTGATCAGAAATTTAGTTTTTTTCATTTCAAAATTCTGAAGTGCAGTATCTCAAAAGTTTTTTAAATGACAAAAATCAATGCACAGTTTCTTACTTCCGCCATGAAGAAAAAGGGTTTGGGAGGAGGATAAAGGAAGATTTGTGATGTATTCTCCATAATCTCTGTATCTGGCTAGGAACATAATTTGTGCCAAAATAAAGTCTTTGGGAAGCATTGACCCCTTAGTATGCTCATGTATAGGTCCACATTAGGTTAATATAACTGTTTATCAACTTAAAAAAATAAAATCAGACACAGCTTTATTAATGATTTCTACAGAATTTTACATAGAAAAAAAAGATACAAATTAATGCAGATCCACTTGGGCAAAAATAAACTACAACGTACTTAAAGATGCGACAACTTAATTTCCCCTGCACGAGAAGATATATCGGAGCTGAAAGCTTTAGTTTGTCCTGATGCCAGGATACAGCACCAGTATACTTAAATTTTGTTTCTCATAGTCGAATTTAATATCAGTTCTAGTATATATATCAAACTGTATATGTTTATTCTTATTGTTTGTTTCGATTCTGACGTTCCTGCAAAGAGAAAAAAAGTTAAAAGTTAAGATTTTAGTTAAATGAACAAGCAAAATGTTTTTAGTATGGTAACAGCACTAATGTGATCCCAGACAATTATATACTTTTTAAAAAAATTGCTGCTACATATTCTAAATATGTTGTATATACCTGACAAGCCAAGGAGTTGGTAACTTAATATGAAGTGGAGCTTCAAGTGGAACAGCTGAATGAATATCCATATACAGTCACTTCAAACTGACAGCAGACCGAGGTCAGGGTAAGAAAGATAAGGAATATCAACATTCCCAATCAGAAATGGGAGTTGAAATATTCTGCTTTCTGGATTAGTTACTGGGAAATACTTGACAAGTCAGGGGGAAAAAAAAAAAACCCACACATCATCAAGTGGAAGAAAATTTTTGTGCTTTTGCATGGTCTGGTAAGAACTATCACGGCTGGACTGAACAACCCAAGAATTTCTGAAAGCATTCTAGTACAGAAGCCAGCAGGCTCTTCGAGGTCTCCCTCAAAAGTTTCTGCTAACCACAAATCCTGAAAACAGCTACAGGTAATCTAAGGGACACCTGCAGGCATCCCACAGCAGCTGCCAGTCTCCACCTAACTGGTGCTCTCCCAGCAACAAACGGCCCATTCGGAGCTGACGCTGTGCACAGGGCTTACCCCGACACGCTGAGCAACGCAGCAACACAAAAGGGGGACTTCTCAATAATTGTTTCAGGAGCCCCACGAGCTGCAGAACATGCAGAAGACAGCAAGACCTGCTGAATCAAACATGCTGCTGCATCTTTAGGCCAGCACATTTGTCCAGCTAAAACACCACGCAGATTGAATAGGAAGGGTTCAGCCTTACAGTTTTCCATTTAATCCCAAAGGTGTTTAAAACAGACTGTACAGTGCAAAACAGGCATGTGAAGAGTCTACCTCGCGTACTGTACTTGAATGCATCAATATGGCACCAAACACTACTTCAAGCAAGAAAATTGTGAAATAGCCCAAGCATAAACAACAGTCAACTCCTAAACTAAAGCCTTCAGATTTAACTTGTTTTGTGGAATCTTTCTGTATAAAATTCATTTTGTAATTGTTTCTGCTGTGATGTGTCAATTTTAATAATAAAATTACATCGAGAAAGTCCAGCATAACTTCTCAATCTATGATTTAAGACATCAGTAAAATTGTTTACACGGTCTGTTTTGTTGATTTGGTGAAAGTGGTATAATTTCTTTTAAAAAATCTGTATTCCATCTATCTCTTAATTGCTGACTTATGATGAACTGTTAATGAAATGCCACTTCTTAGTGATAGAGTCAGAACCTATTTGGTGTCGTATGTTCTTAATCAAAAGAACTTACGGCTGCCTGACATTTCAAACAAAAGGTGGTTAGAAAGAATCTAAAACTGAATCACATCAACCCCATTTTGAGGCTTCAAAAAAAGTAATTATTCCATCCTACTTCCATTTCTAAGGTGGCAAATTCCATTTATTCCACTTCAGTGCCCCACCATGCTCATCAGCCCACTGTTTCCCACTGCCATCTTACATAATTTATTTTTATTTTTCTATTTAGTCATCCACTGACCCTCATAATCCCACTTTCTTTAAAAACGGAAGTCCTGGGGACTAGGCCCACATAAACAGAAGACATGCTAGCACCCGAGACTTCTACCTGGTACCTAGAAAGTACACTCATCGCATTCAGAGACTCAGCTCAGGCTTTATAATTCAGTAAAACCGCTATTTACTGAGCAAGTTTTTAAGCAGCTCCTCCTACCTTGCTGCCTGCTTGCTCTCTCAGGGGCTAATCTGAGCCTTCCTTTTAAAGTGTCTGAAATCATATAAACTGACAGGGAGGAAACTGATGCAAAAACCCTTGGTGCTCTTGAGCATAGCTGCTTTTTAGAAGCTCTGACTCCCAAATTATCCTCCTTACTGCTATTTCGCGCTTCTGCAAGCAAGAACAAGCAACTAATAAAGCTTTGTTCATTTTGGTTCTGAAGACCCATCCGGAGCCTTCGTAGTTTCTCTTCTCCAGAGGAATTCTCTGCTATCTCATCGGGGAGCTCCTGTTGCATACTTCTCCTTCGTGACATTAATAGGTATAGTCTTCAGACACAGGAAAACCAGGTTTTCACAAAACCTGCAGAAGCTTCCATTCTGGAGACACTCATCCCTGTCAAATTTCTGTTCCTTTCACCTCAGTGCGAAGCAGCTGCCAACCTTCCTACTAAACTTTATTTGTTAAGGTGAGTGGGATGAAAGCATTCATCTTCTCACACACACACACACAAAAATGTTTTCTTTATATCAGGAAACACAATTAGTATCAATCTTCAAATAGAAATGTTTTTTAACTACAGTTTTGGAGGAAGGACAATATTTCACCCTTCAAAGTTCTGTGTCAACGAACGTGTTCACAGAAAGCACGCTGAAAGGAAATATTTACACAATGCTAGAAGAAAATGAGTATTTCTAAGTGCCAGCATGCACTAGCTAGCACTTTGCAGTATTTAATCACCCAAAGGGAGAAATATTACGCTTGGTGATTCAAGAGCTTTCTGAGATAAGACTACTGAGCTCTTCCAGCACAATACCAAGGCGTAGACCTTGGAATAGCCAAGTGCCTTAACACAGATCAGAGCCGAGAGCACAGCAGTCCAGTCACTATGACCATCTGGTTAAACACAGGTCTACGAAGATGAGCTGCTGACAGGAGATCAACCCATCTGTCCTACCACGAGATGCAAATATCAAAATCTGCAGCAAGTTTATTTTCTTTACAAGCTTTTTAACTTCAGAAAACAATTCTCTTAAGACTACGCAAGCATGTTTCTAGGCAATGTTAATAATCAATGCCACATTATTCTGTATTTTCTTTTTAAAGAAGCACACTCACACATGTTGCAACTTTTTTTACATTTTAAGAGCATGAGCTTTTATCACAGAAGTTGCTCTCTTTGTGGACACTGCAGTGGCCCTGGAAACTGACTGAAAAATGCTAGGAGGGTCAGGAGAGATTTGAAGCCACGTGCTTTCCTGCTGTTTCATTCCAGACACCAATATCCTTCTGTTACTCCTTTCCCAGGTTCTGGATCACCAGACTAGGCTCAAAGAGTTTATCACTACAGCAAATCAAAAGCTGGACTTACATTCCAGCATAAACAAGTCTTCCCTCAATTCCAGATGCTGATACAGTCCTGAAGCAACGCTGGTAACACTGATGAATCTTTGGCACTTAGTGAATTTCATCCAGCATTACACCTGCCTAATCCTCATTTGATGACTTGGCATTAACACAGAGGTTCCTAGATCAGTTAAACTCAGCAAGCACACACTGCAGCTCCCTCTGCACACACTAGTTACAGAAACACTGCATAGCAACAAATTGTAACCATCTAAAGAAAAGTATCTGAAATGCTAGTGGCTTGCATTATACAAATTACACGAAGTTATTCCTACCTCCTAAGTACTTGTGTATAAATGAAATGAAAGCATTCAAGTCTCCATTTGTAGATTTTTAGGAATTCTGACCTCTATAGTCACAACAGTGGTGAAATGGAAGCACATTTCAAAAAGTGATTTTACAGCTAAACAAAGTATAATGAGTAAAACCACAGCAACTTGAAAACCGTTTAAGCTGGCACATATACAAAATCCACCTGAAAATGTCAATTAGGCCATAAGATACCTTAACTGGCAATAAGCTTCTTCAAAAATTCTTGTCACGGGAAGGTTAACTTTGTGTAACAGGAAGGCTTCAACTTCACTAGCACAAACTTCTCAATAAGAAGTTCAAGTGTGTGCATATGCTACAAAGAAACTCTTCTAGCAATCAGTTGTACTTACAAAATTAATTTAGTCAGTGAAGGGGAGAATATTAACTTTCCAGACAATAGTTTTGTAGAATGTAACTCAACAAGTAGTATCTTATTTTGCTTTCCCTCATTGTTGATCTGCTTTACTTCTCTAGTACCATTATCTTCCTCTGTGTACTTCGCTGCCTGTATACTGTCCTATTTTCGAAGCTATTGGGAGGAACCTAAAAAAATGTTAAATTGTACTTCAGAGTTTCTTTTCTGAATGTGTCATACAAGCTAGAGCCTCAGTTTTAAGTGAGGCAGAAAAACTGCATTATTTTGAAAAACTGATCCTGTTACAAAGCAGTGATCTGGGTAAGACTATTGTATCAGCACTCGAACTGAAAGTGGGAAACAGTTGTGTATGTTAGAACAACCCAGAGCAGGATCAGCCCAATAGCTGAACATCAGCCCCGAGCTACCACAAAGCAAATGAAGTTTGGCATTCAGTACGCAGCCACCTGGATCTTCCTCAAGCCAATAAGTTAACTGTTCAAGACTAGATCTCCTATCACCTTCCCAGTACTCCCACTCCTTAAACACGCACATTATTCTCCCCTCCAGCCTTGGCAGCAAATCAGAGACTCAGGACTAAAAAAAAAAAACCCAAACAATCCCCCCTCCCATACACTGTAAACACTGGACAAAGGAACCCAGGCCTTTTGACTTCTTCAAGATTCTCTGCTACAGAAGGGAGCACCTCTCTTCAAAACACAGGTTGCATTAAACATAGATTTGCTAATTGTCTACTGAATGGATGAAGTCTTGAAGGCTTTTAGGGTTTAGCTTGTGAAACCCCACATGGAGCACACAAAAAAAACTTCAAATCTTAAGCTCTCCTTCCCTGCTGTGTTGAGGTATGCTACGCACATCGTATCTGATGGCTAGGAAAAGTTAAGTTTTTAAGACATTGATCTCCTCTCTCATAATTTAAGGGTACATTCTGTGAAGACAGTTTAAAGCAATTTTATCTGCACTTTTAAATGGCAATAAAACCTTTAAAATGGCAACTTCAATTTAAGCTCTGGGAACACACATTAGTTCTTTGCTTCAAAAAGATTTTGAAGCAAGCGTGAGCTGCACTAAACTAACCTGTCAAACAAACACTTTATTTGAAATGCTATACAAAAAAGTCTATGAAACACTATCGGTATCAAGCAACTTTAAATGTTACTTAGCTAAACCCAACACCTACTATTTTGTCAGTTCATTACTTCTAGACTGCCTAATTAGAGAAAGGCATTCTTGAAACTGAGGTCACAGGATGGACAGGGACAGATGTCTGTTGTGGTAGACTGAGAGTCATGAAAGCGTATTTAAATTTTTACTACACTTTCCCAGATACTGCCCAAATTCCTCTGACTGCATCTTCACTCCAAGCTTCTTGTCAAGAATTAGTAGACTGATTAGACCTGGAAACTGAAAGCCTTTATTTACCCAAATAACAATACTAGTGACTCAAGCAGCAGAAACGCCATCTTTCTAGCACTACTGCAGCAATTTTATGCAACTCTTTCTTGCCCAGAGAGATCAACTGAACAAACAAGATCAGGTTTCCTGGTCTTAAAGGTGATGTACAAATTTCAAGTGCCAATGCAGGTATCAATTTTGATAGCCCAGTTCCAGCCCAACAGTGCTAAAACACCTCGTATCTATAAGACAAAAAACTTCAGTGGCAATCACTGGCAGAACCCAATTCTGAAACAAACTACTTTCTAGTTTATTAACCATTTTAAGGTAAAAAAATAACTCCAAAAAAGGGGCATAGTACTCTTTATCTGCATTACTGTTTAGCTTTCTGCTTTGAAACTCATTTGCTATGAAACTGTGACAAACAAGCATTAGTTTGTTTTTTGTGTTGTTAAACACACATAAAACCATCAAGTTGATATGTATGAAAAACATTTTGAATTCCTACTTACATTTTTTCCACCATAGCAGCCTTCACATTTCATTTTCCCCATATCTGTGTATAAAATAAATTTTTTAATAAGTTTACCTTCCGCACCACCTCCTCCTCTTCTTGGCGCTTTTCATAATGAGAAAAGTCATCAAAGATGGAGGTCGTGTGCTTGTAAGTAGCAATAATTTTAAGCACTTGTTTTGCTTTTTCTAAGGGCACCTCCTGTGTATCACGGGAGTTTGTAACGGGTTTGTTGTCATTGTTCTCCAGCCTGATGTGTCGGAGCTGGTTGTTGGGCACATCCTTGACAAAGATCCACTTGACATCAAATTTCCCCTTCCACTTGTCCTGAGACCAGACACCTGCACTGGTGCCATAGTCCACAGGCGATTTCATCTCTGCTACTCCGCAGAAGTGTCCACTGCCATTGACACTGAATAGCAAGTAGACTGGACCCTTGCTATTCATGGACCGAAAAGCACTGTCCAGGCGTTTGTTGCCATGTTCCGTACTACACCAAATAGAATACTTAATGGAACGATGAATATCATCCTCAGAATAGCTCTTGATTATGAACACACGTCCATTTTTAAGGTTCCATTCAAAATCTTTAGGGTTATAGCTGTGAGCAGCTTTCAGTTTTTCAAGGACAGGATGGGACTCACCACTTGGAACAGGGTTAGGCTGGGTACTGCCAGCTGAGTTGCTGTCGCTACCAGTTCCTCCACTTTGGCCAAAAGCTGCATTTCTGTTGCGAGGAGCTACCCAGCGATTTTGGGGCGGCTGCTGAGGGGTCTGATACTGCGGCTGAGTCAATGGAGGAGGCTGAGTTGGAACAGGCTGAACAATTTGTTGTTGTGGCTGTGGAACAGACTGAGGAGAAGGTATCTGTTGGGGGGCAGGAACTTTTGCCACAGGACCCTTATTGTCCCAAGTACCTATGTCCATATTATGCTTTATAGGTGGAGGTGGCAATGCTCCTCCAATTACAGGTCCAGTTTTCGTTTTCATTTTAGGCTGTGGTTTCGCAGGCTTGCTAGCTATAGCAGCCCAAGAAGTTGGTTTAGATACTGGCAAGTTTACATTAGATCCACCGTTACCAGAGAGGGCACCTGTCATCCCAGCACTGCTGACAACAGAACCTACTGTTTTCACCGCAGAAGTTGTAACATCTCCACCAATCTTAAGTCCAACCATTCCCTGTTCGATACTGTTCATTCCAGGAGCTTTATTTAAGGTATCATTATGAAATCCTGTTTGTCCATCCACAATGGTACCACCCAGTGAACTAGGCGGGTAGCTGTAACTGCTCCCATATGCTGAACTTTGAGTCTGCTGTCCTTGGGATCCGCTTGTTCCCCAAGCCGAGAAGGCAGGGTTTTCAGGGAAAAAGTTAAACCGGTGTTGATAGATATTATTTCCCAGACCTCCAGGCTGTCCAAAAACAGCATCATGCATAAAATGATGATCTCCATTACTGAGCTGTCCATAGGTGGTGAGATATGGGATAGGAGGATCTCCTCCTGTAGACCATGGTGCTTCACTGAGAGAATAGGGGAACCCAATAGATGGTGGATAATAACTGGACAGATAAGGATCAGTCATTGATGGATAGCTACTGTTCTGTTAAAGAAAGAAAAAAAAAAGGTAACTTCAGACATTAAAAAACCTTCACTTATAAATAGTCACAAAACTGTTCATCACTAAATAGAAAAGAACAACAGACACAAGGAAATTTTATTTCTAATTACAGATCTTAGTTCATACTCTAGGAAAGATTCAGGACTAAAATGCAGTATCTAGGTAATCTATAATACTGTCTGGGACCAGTGGCTCACAACAAGGTTAGCACTTAAGATTTTGAAACCATGTAAGCTTATTTACATTACTAAGGGTATTTAGTGGGTTCTTCTCGAATTATTTAATCTACCAATACATCAACGTATTTCAAGGAACTTATATAATACATTTTGTGTCTCACAGCACTACCAATATTTAGTACTTCCAAATCACTATGTGGGAGAAGTTTTAGATTAATATGACAGCACACATAACAGAAAATATGATGACAGTCCTCATTATGGAATTGTTTTGAGGGGCCAACAGTCCCTGACAAGCAAAACACACCCGAAGCAGGAAAACAGGCAACGACTACTTCTGACATAGACAGGACCACAGGGAGATCCCACACTAAGAAGCATGCCAAGTTTGCTGTAAGCAGACCTAATGACTAGAAACTGAAATTAAGGTGACTGGTAAATAACAGACAAATACATGCAAATATGGCATGTCGTATATGCCACCCAAACTCTCTGAGAAAGACCCCATTCAGCCTTTAGCAAAAGTCTCTTCCTCCCTCAGTAGTAAAGTTACAAATGTGCAAGACTGTTTGACTGTCCTTCCAAACGGGCCATCTTTCCCACTCTAGGAAATAAGAGACCAGTTATAAACCGGCAGACCCCCTCTGAAATTCTAGCTTTCCCTCCCTTTCAACTGCTTCTTGGACCACTCTAAGAAGCCTTTCCTTCTACTCTAAATCTTCTGCTGGCACCCGATTTTGAAGCATTCCATATGTTTCCCTATCCAACAACACAAAAAAACAAATGCAAAATATTCTAAAACAGGTTTTATTCCTCTTTAAATAAACTGGAAGCATATACATTGGGGACTTTCCAAACTGACACTCTAACTGTAATTATCAGTGAGGGGGAGGCAAGGTCAACATCTCCTGTTAATGAGTCAAACAGTAGCCAGCCTTTCCTTACTCATGGAGAAAGATTATTTTAAGAGGAGGAATTAATAATTGTTTCAAACTGCATCATTTCAAACTTAAAAAAAAAAAAAAAAAAAATCAGCCAAACCATACTGGAACTTCAGCCATTTTTCCAAAAATCAGATGATTTCTCAGCTCATTCAAAAAAATGAAGTAAAAAACCTCCTTGCTGAAGCATAATGCCCACCTGACACACCAAGTAATTTGTATTGCTGATTTTTGAATGACTCCCTTCCATGACACCCCAAAGCCAGTGTTACTCAATATCCTTACTTTCTGCATACAGAATGATACTATAAAATGCCTCCAAGACTTACATACAGTATTGCAACCACTTCTGAGATTTAAACAGCCTAAATCCAGTGTTCTTCATTCAAAAGAAACAATCTCTGCCACTGTTCATGCTGCCTTTATTTATCTGCATATTCTATCATTAACAAGAGATGCACAACCCACCTTCCTACGAGAAGATCCTCTAAAATGCATTAAATTTATTAAGAGTCCCAAACTAAAATAATCTGTATTTAGCATATGAAAACATCATTTTTCCAAAAGACTTTACTTTGAGATTGCTATGTGTTTTATCTCAAAGTGCTAATATTCAGAAAAATATAAAAACAAATGCAGATAAAAGGGAGGAGACATAAATAGTTCTTTGGAGATACTTAATGTTCATATATTCTACAGATTGAGAATTTAAGACGAAAAAAAATAAGCCTAGAGAAAGCAGGTGTTTCACCCTACAATATTTCTGCTAAAGGATTCTAGACAATTCCTGAGACTCTCACCCCCTGTCATACTGCCTGTAACGTTTCCACAAGGATTCTAACAAGATTAAAGGAAATTTCAGCAGAGATCCTTACAAAACATTCACTCTATTTTGACTGGCTTTATGCCAGAGTGTGTAAAAGAAACCCCGACAGAAGTCTTTCACTGCAACAGCAGTACATTTATTTCAACAAACTTATCCTTGACCCTTCTGTATCCTTCCCTTTTTTAATTAAAAAAAAAAACAAACCCAGAACACTCAAACTCCAACCATTCTCTTAATTAGGAAGGGAATCCTTCTTTCTCCCAGAGTAGGCTGCTTGTTAGCAGTTCCCTGTTACTTACAAATAATCTTTTGGTTCTGGATGACATTACATGGGGATGCCTTTCCTGCTTTGAATATAACTTTGTATATGAATACTTCACTCAGTTCTCTTTAAAAGCACTTTCAGTGTGCTTTATTATAACAAAAAGCTATCACATCTCAAATATGATCTGTATTAACTACCACTACTTGGATACCAGAACCCTTATGGAAAGAAAAGAAGGCACCACTACTTAGGAGCAGTCTTCAACATAAAGATGGAAGTCATTTATATTTTATTTGCTTACATAACTTACTCAACACTAATTTTAAAGACTAATTTGTATTTTTAAAATATGAAATTAACACAGTATTAGCAACCTACATTTGATCTTTGATGTTAAACATATTATTGTATCAGCTGGGGCTTTAATTTCTTAAAGTATTTCAAAATACCCAGCTGGTTTCACATCTTTTTTTATAAGTCACTTATATTCTACAGTAATTTTAACGGGCTGAAAAAAATCTGACTGTATAACTAGATAAAAAGGCTTTGTTCAGAAACATGATTGTCTTCAGTACAAAAACACCAGTCCTAATCAATGCTACTGTCACTTTCCACTTAAAACTGTAAGACAACCTACACAATTGTTTCTTGTAGCACGCCAATTTGTAACTGCAGCTTAAATAAATCGGTCAATGGAGCTACCCTTTCATGGAAGAAAGCTTCATTAGAATTATTATTATTATTATTAGAATTATGGAAATTCTAATAGCCCTAGCAGTTTTTCCACTTACCCCTAATAATTGGACTTGTTGACAGCTAAGACTTATTTCCTAGAATTAAACCACAATAGATGGCTCTACGTTTTTTCTATATGAATTTTAACGTTCAGTACATTTCACATTAGAAAAGCATATCTTGGTTTTAAGTAATTAAAAATTACATACAAACGTGATGAAGTGGAATTTAAAAAAAAATAGAGAAAGGTGAAAACCTCAATTTCTTTCAAAACTAATTTTGCATTAAAAAGAAAATTCTACTTCCTTTTCTTCCACAAATTTCCTGCTTTTATATGTGATACAGTACATTTAATTCCAGAGAAGAGGGAACGTTTCCCACTAAACCACTGTAACTTTGTGTAAGTCTGAAGCACACATCTACGCTGCAGAGGACTATGAAGTTTATCTTGGGAGCCAGAACCCACACAGTGCAGAGCTCAGAAGACAATTCATGTTCTCATGTACACCCTCGTCCTGACTTCCACAGCGGTGTGCCTCGATTTCTTGCAGGATGGGAACGAGCTCAAGCAGATCTATACTGTGTTAAAGTTTGCACCCTTCCCGAAAGCTGCTGTGATCCTAAACAAACTTGTAACACAGTTCTACCTGACTGCCCTAACAAAAGTGTTTAATACACCTTGAAGATAACCGATACTCAGTACGTGAACTGGTACTGTGCTCTAGTGTTTCTGCTCAAGGTTAAATCACAACTTCCACAAACAAAACAGCACATTATATGCTATTTTGTTTCAGCATATAGAATAATTGCCTTTTGCAGGCAAATGCAGTGATGTCACTAATATTAATACTGGCATCTATCAGCTTCAGGCTGAATTATAAATTTCCTGTTTAAAACATAACACTTAGCCTTTCTACCAAGAAGTAACGATGCACCTCTGGTAGGTGTTTCTCTCTGAAACAGTATTTTATATTTGTGAATGAAAACCCTTTGCATCTCCAGTTTCCATACATTTTGTTCACTTTAAAGACTTGAATGTTAAGTCAAAAATTACTTCAATTGGAAGATACTTTCAGTGATAATATTTAAATCATGGATGCTGCTTTAACATATATTATAATGAACTAGACTATATTGAGAGCTTACATTACAGTGCCTTAATCTTGAAATAACACATTTTTTATTCTTAAGACATTTCAGAGTGTGAAAGAAAACCATGTCTGCTGAAGTGTAAAGAGCAAGTGGGACAACTTCCGCAAACTATCAAGAAAGCATCAAAACCAAATTTCAACTATGCTAATCCCTAGGATTATACAAACGATACAAATCGGGAAAGCCCAAAAGCAGAACCTTCAGACTCCCACATGCAGCTCTTCTATCAAAGAGCCGTAAGATCAAGTAATCTGCCACAGCCCAACCGTATCAATAACCTGCAATCTGAGGAGCAATCAGCAGACACTAGTAGGAGCATTAACTTCATTTTCACTTGTGGCCATCTGGATATGTAGAGTAATATTAGCTTTGCGAGCACAAATGCTAGTTGTATTACCAAGTAACACAATATGCTAGTCATTTCTTTTTCCATTTCTATTTAAGGAATTTGCTCCCTCAACACAATCCTATGAATTGAGTGCCAACAGCATGCCTAAGAAAAAAACCTAAGTTAAAAATACACTAACCTGATTTGACTGCCCAGAAAGGTAAGGTTCAAAATCGTTGTCATGAACTGTATCCTTCTGATGTAATGAACCATTTTGTACTAGAAGAAAAAGGTTACAACATATTATAACACTGCTTAATAGCACTTCAGTAAAGAGTTACACCTTATGTTATTTTATGAAAAGCCGTGTTTCTTATTCACAGCGTGAAGACTCATAAAAACCAAGGGATGACATTTCCCCCCAACGGTTTCTCTTTATTTTTAAATTTAATGCAATTTAGTTTTGTAAGCTATAATATAAATAAATGAATTACGCAGTCAACAGTGAATAGATAACTCATGTGAATTACCTCTGAATAAAAAAATTTATAATTTTTCACAAGAATTTTGTGGAAAATATTGGGAAACTACATCTACTGTTCTGGTCCATAATCAGAACTCTCAGAAACTAATTCAGTTTTCTCAGTATGTGTTATTTGCTGTTTAAGTTAAGTTGGCTAAAATAAGACAAAGTGAGGTTTCATTTAATTGTGAAATAATGATTGCCAAGTGCCCTGGTATCCAGACATTTTCAGGAAAATTTAAGTCTCCGTTTTCTCATATGCAAAACAGGTATCTGCCATAATCAGACCTACTTAAGCATAAATTAATGTGTGAAAAGCATCCAAAACCTATTACTGAAAGACATACAAAACCAGAACTGTTATTAGGTCGCTTCAAATAATTTCATTTGTTTGCTTTAAATTTAAGGAAACAAGGTGAAAGACATGATGTGATAACTCCTTTATTTACCTATTTCACAGAACAGCTAAACTAAAAGTAACAGGACACCAGATAGGATGTTTAGCAAACAAGTTTGGGAATTTACCAGAATATTTCTGTAAGTTTGACAGGGAGAGTAAAGGTAAAAGTGTATTTACAAACACAGGAAATAGTGTCAATCTTTATGTAACTAGAAGTAGATGGATTTCTAAGGCAAGTTAAGATATATTAAAAACCATTTATGAGTTGAATATTGTTAGTTTCTAAGTTTAAACTGTTACAGACTTATTAGCAATCACAGTAACATTCAAGGTATTTTCTTAGACAACTTCTTATTAAGCTTATTTTCAAATAAAGCACAGGAATTATAAAAAGTGTATTATATCATCAGAAGTTAACTATTTTTAATTTAAAATTCCTTAAATAACTAAGCTTGTAGGCTGAAATATGACAGCTAGAACACGTATCAGTCAACAGCAAAACAGTAACACAACTGTACTCACATAGCAGGAAGACAGTACACAAAAGTATATATTGAATAGGTATATCCTTGTGACTTTAGGCAGAAATCTGCTTTAATTTAAGGAAACAAGAGCATTATTATGTTTAGTACTAACTGATAGCCCTTCTCACTGCAAACTCGTTAGCATTAAGTGGGACGCAAGCAAGCTTGTACAAATAACGGTTTACATTATTTCTGAACCAAAGCACAACTTCCTTTGCTCCAGATGTTATCCACAGGGACTAAGAGCAATACCGTCCTGCTCAAACACAGGTGCCTGCATAACTCATCTGTTACAGTAACAATTTAAACAACCAGGTCTCAGCGCGATCCTCACCTTTATTATCCTGTCCTTTCGGTCTCTGGGAAGCCATGGCACATAATGGGGTAAAGAGGAAAAAAAAAAAAAGGGAAATAAAAAAGTTACTTTTAGAAAAACGCTTACACTGTCACTGCAAAACACACAGCTTTTGAGGAAGGATAAGGAAGGCTCATAAAAATGGCTAACAACTTATCAGGGCTTGTTTAAACCGGGGCTGAGGAGCCCGTTTCCCGCACCGTTCAGCACCGGCCTGCCTTAGACATCGCCACGGCCCTCGAAAGGCAGCGGGAACGTGCTGCGCCCACGGGGGAAGTTAACGAGGAGGACGAGGCTCCAAGAGAAGCCGGGAGGGAGAAGAAAAGCCTCTCCCGGGCCAGGCGCAGGCACCGGCCTGCAAGGGAAACCCCCGCCCCCGGGGCGGGGTGGCGGCAGGCCCCGCGCTCCGCTTCGCCGCTTACCTGAGGGTCAACGCTTGTGGCAGACATAATTCATGTACAGGGCCGCCGTGGTTCAGCAGAGAGGGCCGGGGGAAGAAGGCAGGGCCGCTGTGGAGCGGCGCGGAGCTCCGGGGCCTGGCGAGGGGCGGCGGCGCCTCTCCCCTCAGGCGGCGGCCGGGGAGGGGAAGGGGCCGGGGCCGAGGGGGGAGGGAAAGGGGCCGCAGGCGCGCGCGCGGCCGCCGCTCGACGTCTCCTCCGGGGACCCGGTAATGGCCGGCGCCGCGTACCGCTCCTCCTCGCCTCACCCTGCCGGCCCCGTCTCTTCACATGCCCCCGGGCCGCGCTGCCCGGGCCTGCCCGCCGCCGTCGGCCCGCAGCGAGGGACAGAGCCGGAGCCTCCAACTCCAATGGCGGCGGGCGCCGGGCTGCGGTGACGTCAACGCCGAGGGAGCGCGCGGGGCACGCCGGGAAAGCACGGCCGGGCGCAGGCGGGGAGGGGAGGAGGAAGGCGCGGGGAGCTGCTGCGCATGCGCGGGCGAGCGGCGAGCTGAGGGGGGTTGCGGGCGGCTCTTGCTCTGTCGCTGGACCCGTCTCCTTTCCCCGGCCCCTGCACCATCTCCCGGCGCCATCTCCCTTACCCGGCCCTTTCTCCCCGCCTCGGCCCCTGCTCCTTCCCTCACTCGGCCTGTGCGAGGCCAGCTCCGAGCCCGCCTGCCCGTAGGCCCCGCCGTGCAGGCCCGCTCGTGGCCCCAGGCGCTGAGGGAGGCCGCTCTCCCCTCACGCCAGCCCGCCGGCAGCGCGGGTCCCGGCCTTGGGCCCGCGGTAGCTGCTGCTGGGATCCGCTGGCAGAGGGTGACGGCCAGCCCGACTGCTGGCTGCACCTGCTCTCGGCATGCTTTTGTATCAGGTTAATTCCTTTTATTTTCTTTCCAGCTGCTGTTTTGCAGAACCTGGGTGAAATCTTGGCCTCCTTAGCATAGCTTATGTTGATTTCAGCAGGGCGGAGAAGTTAACCAGTGGTTTTCAGGGAGGCTTTTCATTTACCTGGGTTCCTTTCTGAGGGAAGGTGAGGAAATGGAGCAATATTGAATAAGCTGCCGGAGTTGTAATCACTCACTGCTGCTTTATGCCAAAGTTGAATCTCTGTCATTTTAAGGGAGGGCTGGCTTAAGGAGAAATCAGATTAAATGAAAGCAATGCCCTTTTATTTCTGGTATTTCAGGTCTACCTCATTAATGATTGCATTTCTGCTTCTTGTACATGGGGTTTTGTTTGTTTGTTTGTTTGTTTTCTAAATGGGTGGCGTATCTAATGACCAGAACTGTTACTACATCTTAATAGTTTCTAGGTCTTGCTTAGGATCCTTCGGCTAAGATACAGTTTGTAGGTGCTGCACAGAACAAAAGGGCAGTTCCTGCCCTCCCTGAGGCTCTGTAGTTTGTAATAAATTATATATACTGATTATAATACAGAAACTTGTGTGCAGTCTGCCTCAAATCTGGGTTCTGATGACCAAATCATAACTTTTTGTGATGAAACAGAAATGGACATAGTTTTTCTTTCATATTATTTGTATTGTGGTAACACCCAGAGGCCTTACTGTCCTGCTGGTTTACAAGCATAGTAAATGACAGTTCATTCAGTGCCCGACTAGAGTACGGTAGACTGGGAGCCACAACACCACAACAAAAGAAAATATTATTGCAGTGCTCCTAAACGACACTGATACCAGATGATAGCAACTAAATGAGATTTGTAGGATATAATTTCTTTTGACGTCTTTGGAAACCGGTGCAGTAAGAGGATTTGTAACAAAGAATTTTTGTTGATTATCAATATGTTCCTGTGGTTATCTTTTGACATGTTACATAGCTGTCTGACGTCAATCTTTTTGGAGAATGGAAATAATGGTGCTTAAAATGGCCAGAAACCTGGATTTTTCTTGAAGATATCAAAATACCCGCAGAGCTTTAGTTTGCTAAGTCTTTTTTGGCTTTGAACATACCTCTTGTGTCAGTTTCTTGACATAAACATGCACCATTTAAAATTTCTAGATATGAGCAATATAAGACCACATTTGAGAGAAAGATGGATCAAAATGAGGCTTTCAACATGTGTGTAATATATTGTGTTACTCCCTGAGGTAATAACTTGAGGCCCAAAGTGGGCCTAGTATCAACTTGTGCGATGTATCCAGTCTCGTTACTGCGTTCACAAGTAGCTGGAGCTCTGACCAAAGTACTTAAGACTCTGCCACGCCAGACAGTAGTTCCCAGCAGCTACAGAGTCTTACTTGTAACATCTCAGTGCTTAACTTTGGGGTAAAAGTGACAAATTCTAGTCCTCATGAAAGATACTAAACAATGCAATCTTCCTTTCCATTAGATGCAGTTAAAACCAGAGTCTTCTCTGTGTTCATATTTGGAAATTGTTAGCTGGAGTTTCTATTTACTAATCTAATAAAGGATCTGAAATGAATAGTCCACTTTCTTTTGTCTTTTTTTTTGATCACTGATTTGGAGATGAGGAAGAAAGAGTATTACATTAATCCTCAGCCCCTGGAGATGCTTTGGGTTATTCCTTTGGCTTAGGTAGCCAGTAATAATTGGCGTGCTTTGTCTTAATTCTGTTTGCCATATGGTATAGCTATGGTCAAAGTCAGTAAATCTGTGCTCTTGAGAGTCCCTGGATGAGCTGGAAAGGCTATCTAAAGAGCAATGCTTTGAAAACAAATGTGAGAAAAAAGGGAGCAGCATGGCTAGGGAGTGGAACATCTGACTGGAAGGAAAAGGGAAAGGCTTGTCCGGGATACCTGGGTGATGGGCTCTGCTCTGAAGTCCATGTGATTGTGTATGTTCACCAGTCCTGATATAGAAACTATGTGACTATGAATCATCCCAGCCATGAGTGTATGTAGGCAGAATGTTAGAACTGTATTTGCTTCAGCATCCTAAGGTACAGGGGACTAAAGCTATTAGACTATACCTGTTATTTTAGGTGTAAAGACAGAATATATTTTTTTTCTTTTGCATTAGGAAGTTGTTCTTCCTGGTAACTTTAAGAATGATCTTGCCTCTCCGTTGAGAAACACACAATCTTTTAGAAACAAAACCAGTAAGACCAGAAGTTTCAGTTGAAGCATATAGATAAGAGGCAATATTCCCAATTATATCAACTGAGGATACTCTTGGGGTGTAACACTGTAACCCTAGGGCGTAACACAGGTTTTTGTTTGGTTGTGGCTTTGTTGAGAGAAACGCGGTGGTATGTTCTTCTAGTACAAGAAAAAGTTCAGGATATCTTTTTCTTCCTTTCACTCTCTGAAATCTCAGAAGAGTTCATATGTAAATTACAGAATACTTTTTTTTTTTATTTCCAGATTTAGATTTTACAGGGATTTTCCCTGGCCCTATCTGCCATGAGCAGGGGGGCAAAATCAAACATTGCCATGCTGGAATCATCTCTCTCTTCCACCCCACACCCCTGTGGAATGTAACCAAAGCAAGGACCTAATTTTAATTTCCATCATTTTAGGGTGAAAAAATAAAAGAAGTCACACAGAGGAATAGTATCTGTTCTCTCCTGTTTTTCATGTCACTGACACATTGTTTGTGAAAACATGAGAAGGGAAATCATATGCAAAGAGTGTGGCCTGTGAACAGATATCATCTGACACCATCATCGCACATGCTGTTCTTTGCAAGACAACTTCACTGGAAAGCTGTAGCAAAGAGTCCAACTGAGCAATGGCTGCTCACAAGGGCTCTCCCATGTCTGCCTCTTGATCTTCATCATTGGCAGCTCTTTCTTGCTGCTATCATGTCGTTGCCATTAAATGGTAAGATCAGTCTGTCTTTGCTTCTCTGCTTACTAGAATACGGTCACCCATTTTTCACTTCACCTCTTTGCAGTGTCCTTCAGGTTGGTCTGTTGTCTTTCTTCCTCATCTTTCAATCTTGTTATTGATTATTGATACGGGGCAAAATAAACCCATTCCAAGTCAATTTGCATGGAGAAAAACAGATGATTGCTAGTGTGAATAGCTCAAAAGTAGATCTTTCTGCCTGTTGTCCAAGAAATATTCAGGCAGCTAGGCACATCTCTCTGCCATAAAAACACATTCCAAACCATAGCAGAATTTAATTGGAAAATCAGATGTTCCGTGTTTCTTGATGACTGATTTTCCACCAATTAAAAAGTAGGATGAGCTCCATTAGAGTCATAACAGTGCCTGACAAATCCTTCTTTAAAGGTAATTAATGGCTGAACGGTGGAACATACTTTAATCACAAGCTGATAGCAATCTCTTCTGAAGAGTTGTTAGTTTTATTTGTGAACAATTTGGAGTAGCAATGTCACCAGTTTATGTGAGGGAGTAGAGCACAAGTGTGCCTCTCCTCCATGTCCGAATCAGAAGGAATCGGGAAATGATCGGAGTCAGTGAGAGGGAGAGGAAGGAGAAGCACAGCTGATCTTTGGGGAAGCCAGCTAGATCCTACTCAGAAAGGGAGAAAGAAAGGGAATCTTATTCATGTTTTCCATGCTCACTGTGGGAATTATACTTGGCCATCCAGTTCTCTCCTGAAACTGTAGTTCATATTCCTAATCCCTGTGCTGCTGCTCAGCCCTCTAAGCACTCTGCTTGCTCTTTGGATACCACATTGATCTGCTGAAAACTGAAAATAATTCCTTCAATTTGGGGCAGCACTGATTTTTTACAGATTTGCTTAAGTGTTCAGAATGTTGTGGCAAACAAACAAACAAAAAATAATGGGTGGGTTTTGGTTTTGTCCTTTGTTTCTTTTTTTCCCCATGATGTTTTGTGTTCACTGGCAAAGGCAAGAAGGGGTAGAAAACCAAATAAAGAGAAAAACAGACCCTTGGAAAAAAACTCTCAAATTTTTCATCTCCAAAAGCCATTTAGAATAATAAAAAAGAAACTGTTTTTTACAAACGGTTACCTTTTGAGAAAGCATTGAACAGTTTCCAAGTCACTCCATCTTCTATAGCAGAAATATTTTTTATAGTAGGCTGGACACTGAAATCATGATTTTATGAAACAATATAAAACATAGTCATGGCTTGTGGCAGAAACACTTTAATTTTCCTTGTTCCAAGGATCTAGCATGTTAGTTTGCTTTTCTTTCAAATCACAGTAGGATTTTAAGGTCAGTTCCTCTATTGATTTTTTGAGTATCTGCTGTGCTTTGCAGATTTTTCTTTTGATATGTACTGTGTTCTGTTCCTGTGGGCTGGTATATTAATAGTATTTGATTCTAAGCACTTCCATGAATCATGTTGCAAGCTACATTTTAGCTATTCCTAACTATTGCAATACATAAAGTTCTGAAGCAATCAGCTGCTATGGTCGTGGAGGCCAGAAGAAAGAATTAGGGGAGGAGATTGAGAGGTTTGAATCCTTAGCAGATCACTTCACAAACCACGTATCTGTTACTCACCTGGGCATTCATTCTGGCAGTATATATTTATAGGTTCTGCATTTACTTTATAGCAACATTTTTTAGGCTTCCTGAGTTAATGATTGTTACTGTTTGGAGGAATTAATAATTTCTTATTATTAATGTGTTACATTTGTTCTTCATTATTATTGAAAAATCCACTGAGCAATGTGCAGCGAGGGAGATGCTGGTAGGCAGAGAAGACCCCTTTAGATGTAGAGCCGTCCTGCTTATGGTAAAAGAAAGAACCTCGAGCTGGCTGAAAAACCAAGGCGAGACTTCTGAGCTTTGCCCCAGGGGAATGAGTTTGTGTTTGCCTCCGGTGTGACCAGTCACTTTCCAGTGTGCCTTGTCATTATTTGCTAGGTTGGATCACGCTGCCTGTCCACAGTGGCTTTGTTTTATGGATGCCTTGACGTTCTGTGTCAACAGACAGCAACATGCCTTGGTCCCCCGGTGCTGTGCTGGAAGGCAGCAGAACACACAGGCACACTCCCAGATTTTACTGCTGCAGGAAACACAGTGCCAGCAGCTCTTAGGAGAGCAGCAGAGCGAAGGTGTTTTGCTGCGGGATGGTACCAGCTGGCCATTCAGTGTGGAGCAAGATGAGGGACAACAGACAGGGAAGAGACAGCCAGAAGAGGAAAAGCAAGGCCCTAAATGGAGAAACAGAAGCCGTCACCTACTTCTATGGCTACAAATTTAATGATTTTGTCTCTCCTGCTTCAGTCTGGAAAGCAGTTATACCACAAGGTCTGAACGCTTTATTCTAAAAAATGGATCCTTGTCTTCATAGTGGTTAACAGTGGTTCTGAGCAAGAGGACCAGGAATTATGCCACAAATTTCCATGATACCCAGCCCCCTTACACATCAGTTGCCGTGGCAAGCTCTGGCATCTCTGTCCATGTTCCCAGCCTCTTTGCTTCTTTGATAATGCTAACAGATACCTTTTTCCCCCCCTGTTATAGAAGCCTCTTTCCTCAGGAATTTTTTATTAACTGTTAATTTGCTGATGAAAGCACAGTAGTCTTCCTTGAGCTGAACCATACAGAACAGCTTCATTGCCTTACAGCTGTGTAGAACCTCGAGGTCAGAGATGCTGAACTCCACTAGAGTTTTTCCAGGGTCTCCAGTCACCTCAGCCCTTGTGAGCTCTTTATTATGCTGTCTCCAGCTATGCCCTGGCCATTGTATTTATTGATTGCTTTCCTTCCAAATCAGGCTGATATTAGCTAACATATTTTGGATTAATTATGTTTACGTTCCTTTCTTCTTAGAGTGTTTCAAATCACTGCCTAGTATTAGTTTCCAGTTATGCTTGGAAGGAGCTCAGCAATGTAGGAGTTCCTACATTTCTCACACAGGGGCACGGTGATAGTGCTGTTGATCGTCATTGCTGATCTGTCCTGGACTCCTGCTTGATGCTTACCGATTCCCACATTTGTTTGTCCTTAAAAGGATAATACTTCCTGCAATTCTTCACTGAGAAAGCCGCAGGGCAGTGTTCCCCCCACAAACGGTCATGCACAAGCACAACTGTCTCTCTCTGTTGTTGTTGCGGAGCAGTGGTATCTCCAGCTTCTGTTTGTCATTTGCTCATTACACTCTTCATTTTAAAAAGTGTTCAGAAGTTCAGCAGGCCATCTTAATTCTCTGAAAAGGAACTAAAATGTATATGAATTGCTAAAAACCATCAGTATTAGTTGCATACAACACGTTTCTGAATATGTTATTTGCTTTCAAGATTTTGGTATGCTAAAATAAAACCCATAATTTATCCACGGTGACTTATTTTTAATCGCTGTCAGCATCAGACTTGGTGTCACTTCGTCTTCTGCTACAGTCATCTCACTAGTCCTTGGTGAAATGTTCCCCCCAACATCATGAGTGTATCCCTGCAGAAAACCAACCTTAAACCTGTCTTGAAGTTTGCATGATGAAAGGATGTTATGCAAACAAAAAAAACTCCCGAATAATCACTGCCAGAATCAGTTAATTTTTGTAAATTAACTTAGAAGCTGCCTTCCAGCTCCTCTGAGCTTTTATACTGCTTTTCCCTCTTTAACAGTCTCCCTGGGGACTCCGCTAGAACAAGTGGAAGTGTACAGGCTTGGCAATTCGGAACACCTTCACCACAACACTACGGGGCATCCCCACTACCCTCTGCCATCAGCAGGGTTTTCAAGCGTTGCATGAAAGCATCCCTGAGAGCTGCTTGCAGACTGCTGGTGAGGCCAAGGGATGGTTGTGGGAAGGCAGACCAAGGAGCCTGCCACGCTCCCGACAACTGCCGAGATCGCATTTGAGAAGTAAGGTGGTTAGAGGCAGTACAAGAGGAGGTCATGGCTTGTAAAATGCTTCAGAAGATCAGAACTATCGATAATTCTTATCTTTTAAGAGGTGATTCGGTACAACCCATCAGCAGAGTCCCCAGACCACCTCCATAAGAGGGACTTTGTTAACTTCTGTGTCTTATATTTTTAGGATACATTCTTCAAAAATTCATATAGACTTATAAAGAACAGGATCTGTGGAGCAGAAGATAACGTGCAATTACATATAAATTCATTACAGAGAAAAAAACCCCCACCCACATTCACTTGTTACAAGATTCTGTAAATGTCGTATATAAGCACTGCCCTCTACTGCTCAAGGATTTTCATTAACGCGCTTTTAATTAAAAAAAGAAAAAAATTCCACACTGTTCTTTTTAATTAAAATGTTTGTGTAGGCTTGCGTGTCAGAAAAGGGCTCTGGATCTCTTTTTCTTAAAAGAAAAATCCTAATTTATAATTTTTTACAAACATAAACCACCTGTGTTCTTATGTGAACATGGAGAACTTCTGTTTTGTCAAGCACATAGTTCAGAATAAGCTGTATGCATCTTCTCAGGGAGAAAAGCAGCAGAGGAAAACACATTTTAAAGTAATTGCCTCAAAACTAGCCTTAAAATCCTGCATTCTGAATTGTGACCACAGGAAGGCAAAGGAATAGAAAGATTTCAAATAGTGAAGATTCAATGCTAGCAGAAAAGTGTTTATTCCCAAAGTAAAGGCAATGCATTCTATTCAAGCGCTCTTGAGTACATTCTTGTTGCTGTTTATCTGTTAACTTTATGATATGTTTTCTTAAAAATTGTGAGGTGCAAAACACCTGTGTTTTTGCAAGTTGAAAAAGACGCAGTAATGCTGTTAATACAGAGTCACAGCAGGATTGCAAGGGCTGAGGGGGCTTTCACCCTCTTGATAGGGAACTGCTGTTGTGCCTGTGTGTGACATACTACAGA
The DNA here is from genome assembly GCF_030867145.1 of Opisthocomus hoazin. Classification (NCBI taxonomy): domain Eukaryota; kingdom Metazoa; phylum Chordata; class Aves; order Opisthocomiformes; family Opisthocomidae; genus Opisthocomus; species Opisthocomus hoazin. Next base: position 17,059,546 of record NC_134431.1, read on the forward strand.
GTATTTGACATACATCATCACTTACATCTGGACAGTCTTCTTTAGAATATGATTATGTTTATCTCTGTTATTGTATCAGTAGAAATTAAAGAAAAAATCGTGGATGCAGGAGCAAAGGTACTATAGCAAAATAGGAGGATTGTAATCGTGTCATCATAGGAGTCAGGATGTCACGACTGGTACTACGCTAGGTTTTAAACAGATCACAAAGCTTGGGTTTTGTTTTTGGTTGTTTTTTTTTTTTTCAGGGGCCCAAACAGTTATTTTCTGGAGGTATTTTGAGTTTAACTTTGTATCTTTCCCTGATAACTCCCACTTACAAAGGTGAAGTTTGGACTGTTTAGCCAATAGAGAATGTCAGCCCAAAGCCAACCAATTGGGGTAAACGAAGCACTAGAAATGGCCTCTGTGTCAGGTGAGATCACTGATACCTTGGGAGGGTTTCTGCTTCTTGGAGGAAGATTTCTGTGTTGTCTAGCAAAGAAGAGGGTGGCTTGAAGCTTGTGGAGGTCAGAGAGTCTTACTTCTTGGAAGCATTTTGTTGGGTCTTTTAGCATATTGCAGGTAAATTTCTCTCTGTTTTTTTTAGTTATTATTGTGCTAATCATAGAGAATTGTTGATATTAGCTGTTATGTTGCTTTAGAAGTGTATTAGTATGTAGGTGTAAGTAGTGGATTGTGGGAGAATATTGGCTTTTGGTGGTGGTGTAGCTATTTAAAATGCCACCCTGGTTTGGAGAGCCTTGCTAGCCAGGTTAATAGATTTTCTGCTGGGTATGTAAATGGTTTTAATGCAGGTAAATCATCATGGATTTCTTCATAAACAAAAAATAAATATATTTGTTCTTCTGTATTGCATCTCTTATTTAAAAAAAAGGCTTGGTTCAGCTGTTGAGCTTTTGGGTGGAAAACCTAATTTTCTTTCTTTGTGTTTTGCTGTGAAGCTTGCTCTGATGTGTACTTCCTAAGTCGAAGCAGGCGCAGATAATTCGGTCACCTTCTAGGTGGAAAACAGCGTTGGTAGCTTAAGAGTGATAGCTTTTGTTTTGTTAGGTCCCAAGATGAAAGCAATGCTGATATTGTGGAGCTGTGCCTGATGAATAAGTCTCTCTGTTGCCTCTCTATGCTCTGAGAGAAAAATCTGCTGTGCAGGCTAAAAAATTGTATGTTCCTAAGTGTGCTTAGCTTGCAAATTCTAGTGTGTGTCAGTGACTAACAGGTTTTTTTTTTCTTTGTGTATGGAGTTTTCTTTATACTAGCAACATAATTTTTGTGTAACTATGGTAGAAACTGTGCTTTATTTAATACAATAAAATAAACTTTTGGAGCCTTCTTTCCCTACAACTCTGGTTACTGTGATTATGATTCTAGAAGAAAATTCTAGTTGCGAATGAACTTTCTCTTCCTTGTTACCTTTCATTGTGAGAGGCATGTCATTGAGCAAGCTTGCTTTTGCTTTTAAAATCTCACTAAATGTGTAATACCCATGAAGGAGTATTTGTTAATTGTGGCTTGAGGTCTTGTAGCTAAATGCCCTGTAAGTTTGGGGGTTTTTTTTCCCCTAAATCTACTGCAGCACTTAACTAAGAGCAGTAGTACTTCAGAGATGCTAGTGGCCCGAGTGCCTCTTCGGGGCCTCTCTGGCTGTGTTTGCTGTGGAGTAGCTGCTGTACGGGTGGTCTCCACTTGGTTGCTTTTTACAGTGTGCCTGTTCAGAAGCACATGGCAGTAGTTATCTGTTATCTTAATAACAGTTTGTACCAGCTTTGAAACACCATATCTTTGGGGGGGAGGGTGGGTATGTTTTCTTTTTTTCTAAATTAGTACTTGGCTCTGTGATGTTTTGTGTCTGTGCGCTTATAATGCTTAGCTCTGATAACCAGTAGACAGTTAGCACTTCCTTGGGATGACTTGACCAATCGAGTTAGATGGTGAAGGGATTTTCAGAGCAATTACTTAAAAAGGGATTTGATTGCACCTACTGCTTAGTCACAAGTGTAGTGACTTCTCTCCAAAGGAATTCCTTTGGGGTGATAGTTAAATTGATCCCGATTCTGGGTTGTGTAGTTGTATGACCTTTTGACAGTGTATTTGCCAGCCGTATAGAAAGTATCACAAGCAGTAGCTGAGTTGTAATTTAGCTCGCTTGCTCAGGGAATGGCTAACACCTGAAGCAGGATGAGGGCTTGGATAACTGGGCACTCAGTTAGTTCTTGAATTTCACTCTTCCTCTTGCACAGAACTAGCACAGGCAGAAAATGCCTGATCTTTGATTTAAGGGCACCTCCTCATTGAAGCTAGACCTAATTGTTTTAGACTGTGTCCTGGAGAAGTTCTTTTTTTATAGAGATATTTCTATGTAGTGATTGTTTAATCAGCACAATAAGGTTATGAAAAATCTACTGGTATTCTGTGTAGCTTTTGGCTGCAAACTGAATGTTATGAGTAACTGTTTGGGTGTGGCTGTTCTCTGCTTTGTTATGGCATGCCTTATATCTGTTTTTAGGGGGGAAAAAAAGGGGCAGAGTCTTTTTAATGTTAATTTAAAGGCTGAGCAAAATGGCTAGGGATTTATCACGCTGATCAGATACCGAAAGCTCGATTGGTTCAGCGAGCGAGGCAGCACAGGTTTTGCCCTCCCCCTGCACTATTTGTTCCTGCAAGCATCTCCTGTGTGCTGGCAGAGGGGCTCAGAAAGTGCTAGTCTGTTCCCCTCGGACACCAGTGAGAGCTCAGCAAAAGTTCAACAGCAAAGTACAGAAGCACCAGATCTCTAATTGGGCTGCAATTCTGAAACAAGCTCAGCTTTGTCAAGACCAGGAGCTTTCTGGAATATGCGTGGGGATGAGGAACAAATAACACAGGGTGAGTGCTGCCTGGCGCTGGGAACCCAGCTGACTGCTCTGGATCATCTCATCCTCTCTTGCAGAACAAGGACATGGGGGACATGACACCATCGGAGGAGACTGAGCTCAGGGCTGCTCGCTGCCAGCTGTTTGAATCCAGGATGAGGAATGAAGCGAGAAGACTGAGGACCTTTCGGCAATGGCCTGGCACCTCACCTGTGTCTGCCCGAGATTTGGTCAAGGCTGGCTTTTTCTTTGTGGGTCCAAGAGATGAAGTACAGTGTTTCTGCTGTGGTGGTGTCCTGAAGGACTGGAGACCTGGTGACTGCCCGATAGCAGAGCACCTGAAGTTCTTCCCTTCCTGTAAATTCATTTGTGGTGAGGATGTTGGGAACCAAGAGATGTTTCCTCTTCAGGAAATCTTTGACACTGTGGATGGGCAGTTCCTCAGTCTTTTGCAGGGGATGGACAGTGAGGAGACAGCCCTGCCCAGCGAGCCAGAATACCCAGAGATGGTAACAGAGGAGATGAGACTATCTACGTTTCAGCACTGGCCGCAATATACTGACATGCATCCTGAGCAACTGGCTCGAGCAGGATTCTTCTACACAGGTAGGTACTGTGGGGAAATGTTTTAAACTCTCATTCAAGTTAACTTTTGCAGGTATCGTTATGTTTTATTACTTGCACAAATATTTGCAAGTATGTGTTAATGTAGTTAGAAACCACGTCCTTCTTTCATCCTGTGCTGTTTCACTTGCTGCTTGTGCAGAACTCACTTCTGTGTTAACTGCTGTTTGGGTACTGAGGAGTCCGCTAGTAACTCAACCCCGTTACTAGGAGGAGTAGGAAAAGTGACATGTTTAAAACAGATGTTTTACTGGCAGAAAAGTGTGTGCTTTAAGATCTAATGAGCCTATTTAGTACTTCCACTCCTAAGAAGACTTGAGGCACTTACTTGGCATGTCATGTTTTGTGTGAGCTCTGTCTTGCACTAAAGCCTTCTCATCTCTGAAAAACCAAATCTGAGGGAAACTTGTAGGTAGTCAGTCCATTTGGCTGTCACTGTGGCTTGTTGCCATAAGGACCCTGGACTTGTAATGTAGTAATTTTTTGAGGAAAATAGGCAATATTTGTTGTTATCGTATGCATGTGAATATCAATATAACATCACTTTCCCCTTGAAAAGGCTTTGTTGCTTAGATAATAGGTTTGAAGTACTCCTCAGATTGACCAGTCAGAGGAAATGCTTACAGTATGTTAATACTGGACTGTAATTAAATATTGGGGGAATCCTTCTGTTTTTTCAAAGCTAATAATGTAGTGATACTTCTGTGTTATAAGTGTGACTTCCTCCGTGTGAAGGAATCTATTTGCTTTGTATTTACACATCAGATGTGGAAGGAAGGGACAAGGCAGGGTCCACAAACTAAAGCTCTCTTAACAGGAACAAACTTGAGTGTCCTGAACACCTCACACTCTCGTTGTTGAAGTAAAATTGAATTGTCCTTTTCTCCACTAATTTAAGTACTATTTGTTGCTAAAGATGGGGGGGACGGGATGGGACGAGGGGATGACAGCCTGAAATGTTCTGATAGCTGGAAAAATCTGAGATGCGACATGGTGAATGATGTGCCCATAGGAAAGTCTGTCTAAAAAAACTGACCTGTTCTTTTAGCTTTAGTTGGGGGAAGTGACTAATTAGTTTGCTCATATGTCTCTCTACTTCTGTGAGATTTTTCACTCAAACTGCTTAACCCGGATCTTGCTAGAAATCAGGCTAATACTAAGAATCTGTACTTGTCTCCTTGTAGCACAGTAGCAGGGGCTAAACAGCGTGCATGCCTAAATGGAAGAGCATTATAGGCATATGAGTTTATCTGCTGCTTTGGTCTTTTTATTAACTTTTAAGGCACACAAGACCAGCATGACCAGGAACACTGAATAAACTATAAAGCAGTGTCTGCAGCTAAAAACCTGTGTGTTTTGTGTTGGGCTTGATTCATCGCTTGCAGAGCACAGGTTTGGAAACCCAGCACAGAGTCTTACTTTGGGGACTCGTTAGGCAGCAGCAGCCTGACACAGAACTGCCCTGCAGCCACCTGAGGAGCAGAACTCTGGAGCTGAGTGCTTGAGTTAAGCTGTACAGTTCTAACATGCGAGTGTTTGGAAGATCTTGACTCTGACCCAAACTCGCTGGCAGCCTTTACTAACGTTGTTTCATTGCCCTTGGGGCAGGGCATTTGTAGGCAGTTCTTCTTAACTGTCTTTGGCTTTATTTTTTTCCTGTGGGGTTTCTGTGAAGAGAAGCACAGTAGCACAATGGGTAGCCTGGGACTGTGCTGTGGCAAACTCTTACACCTACCTATGAGATGGAAGCCGTGTGTATAGTCTGACTGCCTGCTGCTGGCTGCAGCAGATTGTGGTTAGGAAACAAAGTATAGGTATAATTAATTACAGCTCTACTCTAAATGCAGGCAAGAGGGGATTGGATAGTAATGTGCATATGTGGGAGCTATGGTGCTTGCATGCATGCTGCCTATTAGCTTGTGACCCAGTTCTGGAATCATCTCAACCAGCTGAAGCTCCAGGAGTTTAAACTCTCGTTGGATTTCCTGCCCCTATACAACTTGCACAGTGTTGGTAAATTGTCATGTGCTCATCTGTTCTGTCCGGTAGCTGGTGTTTTGTGCTGAGTGTCTCCCCAGGTTCTCATCCAGGGCTAGTAGAGCACAGAGTGTCTCAGAGGTCATATAATCTCTTGATGTCTTTTTCAGGACAAAGTGATGTAGTAAGGTGTTTTTACTGTGATGGAGGTGTGAGGAACTGGTCATTTGGAGATGATCCTTGGAGGGAACATGCCAAGTGGTATCCATGGTAAGTCAGTCCTGGCTGACAAATGTCTCTTGCATCACATTTTTTGGTCTTGCTGTGCATTCCACACTGTGATTTCTTCTTTCATAAGATAGAAGTACCTCCAGTTGAGAGACAAATGAGTCGTAGGTGTACTGGTAATAAGCACTGCTTCCAGGCTCTGTTATTAGCTAAGTTCCAGATTTGTTTTCTAGCTAGCTAGAGCAGATGAGAAGCTAGTCAGGTATGTTCAATCATGTTTAACTGCATAAACTGTTGCAATAGTCTGTAACCTTCTGGAAATTCCTTGAAGTCTCAAGAGAAACGTTCTGAATCCTCAAGGTCAAAGTTGCACAACAAGGGACCATCTTCAGATCCTAGCAGTGGGTCAAGATAGGAAACTTGTTTCTAGGTTGCTCACTTTGTACTGTCTTCCATAAGTGCCTTTCTACTGTTCTCTCCTCACATGTGGAAGGACCAAAGATTGGCCTGAAAACCTAATCATCATGTCTTCAGCTGCCTCTCCTCTCCCGTTCCTCCCTTTCCACGCTCCCCAAAAAGTAGCTGATGTGTGTCTGTTGTCTCTCTGCATATGTTATCCTGTAAAATAGTTTGTGAACTCCAGAACAGTTGGCTTCAGTTCCTTTAGGCTTCTCGGGCATTGCCACATCTTCTATTCCAAAGGCTGATTTATCACTGGAGTGTTCTGTGTTAATGATGAAACCTACTGGATGATGGTTGGCTAAGCTGTAACTAGTCTTTTTAAAAAGAAATGTACAAAAAGAAGTGACAAAGCCTAAATATTTAGACCCTCTCACTTTAAAAGCAAAATCAAATATTCGAGCTCAGGTAGAATGGCACAGTTCAGACCTGAGATTTTCTAATTTGACTTAGAGTTCACTTTCTAAAAGTTCAACTAAAATCACTTTCTTTGATGTCAGAACAGCTGTGGTTTCTACTACTGAGGTACAAAAAGAAAGACTTTGTAAGCCTTGTTTGTCTGTAGCAGTTCTTGTGTTTTTCTGTGAACTGGTCTATTATCACATCTTCTGTGATCTGTTCCAAAGGATGCTGCAGCTGAGCTCACCTTGGGCCAAACATGAAGACTGAATTAAGGGGGGGATCGTGAGCCACTCACTGTTGGCCTTCATGCGAGGGGTGGGGGGGAAGACCATGATACTCCCACTTTAATAAATATAGCAGTTTGCTCATAACCTGATAGCACCCTTTGCTTCTAAAATTCAAACTACTACTGCTACTTTCACTTGAGATATCCTGTACTAATGTATTTAAATCTTTCTGCTTATAGGTGTGAGTTTTTATTGCGGTCAAGGGGAAGAGAATTTGTTAGCAGTGTTCAGGAGTCCTTTTCTAGCACCTTGGTATCTCCAGTGAGTCATGAATATTTTGTGTATAGTGGATGGGGGTTTGGTAGACAGGGGGAGTGTTGAACACATGCTTCTCATTGTGACTATCTTTGATGTTTTCAGAGAGATTCCTGGGATCAGACTGAACAAGATTCCCCTGCTTCCCAAGGTCAGTGCTATAATTACATGGTGTTTTGTCTTCACTTCTACTACCCCACCCCAGCTCCTGTGCATTCTGTAGACATGGTGTGTGAGAGATACTTTGATATTGTAGAAGCTGTTTTACTTTATTTTTTTAGGAAATGGTCTCTAGCACAAGAAGCAAAATTGTTTGTTCTTGTGGGACCTCTTAGACTAGAGACACTTAGTCTGGATAATCAAGTGACTTTTGGGTGCTTGCCTAACCTTTCTTTGACTTAAGCATGCTCTTGACGTTGTTGTTGTCTGTCTGTAGTGTCTTTCAGACTACAGCATTTTAAACATACTTGATAAGAGACCAGAGAACAGCTGGAGAGCCTAGTTGTTCATGAAAGGGTTGATTCTGGGGATCTATTCCCATTCATCAGTTGCTCCTGGAAATTTAAGTAGATGAAACTTGGCTTTCATAACTGTGGAAAACTGATTTTTCTCATTCTCTTGAAAAGCCTATCCAATAGGGTGAGCTTAGCAAAGACTTCAGCCTTTGGATGGGCTGCCAGCTGCATTTTCTACTTCTGTCTTTACTGATGAATTGTTGAGCTAGATTATGAGGTAGGAGAGACTTCAATTGGGATGTTCCACTTGATTGTCATGAAAGCAGTTTTGAGACTTTTGTTCTGGGATGTGAAGCAAAGATAAGGATTCTGGATCAGGGCCAAACATGGGAGACTTGGTTCACTGATACAGCAGAATAAACCATCCAAAATTAGTCTCTTGGCTTATAAAATTGCTTCTGATGGCTTTCTTGTGAATTATGATTGGAAGTAAAAACTATAAATCTGCATGTTGTAAATCTAGCTGTATAGACAGCTTGAGGAATGTTCTAGAATATATTAATGCCATTTTATATAAAACGGCTTCAGGGAGTGGCATATTTTTTACCTAAAGTTCTGCCTTTTTGGTAAAGTATCTGCTCACTGCTTTACAGATCCTCTGAGGAATTGGGAATTGCAGGCTCTTCCTTCTCAGGATCAGTTTACCATAGTGCAGAATGTCCTGCAGATGGGCTTTGACCCCACCTGGGTGGCTAACCTGGTAGAGAACAAATACATGCTGACTGGGACTTTCTACCTCTCTGAGTCTGAGCTGATTTCTGATCTGCTTCAGCCAGACTGGGAAGAGAGCAGCAGTGCAGAGAAAAGCAGAGGTATGCCTGACTTGAACACCCACATTCATGGTGGATGTGTAAGGTCTTATTCACCTTATCTTGAGCACTCTTGTGGGTGTCTTCTGGGTCTGCCTTCTCTCTTCTAGGCTGGGATTAAAAGTAGTAATGTACCCAAGCCTGCCTTTCCTTGAGAGGCTGAAGAATGAGTTTCTGCTTTAAAGAAACCTGAAGGAGCTGTGATTACTGGGCTATCAGTAACTATATCTGCCTCCAATAAGCTGTGGTGTAGATACCCTCGATGTTTTCTGCTGCCCATAGACCTGCAGTAGCAGACAGCTGCGTGACATGGAGGCTTGTGCACAAATTCACATCTGATGCAAACAGAAGCAGTTGTGTGGAGCTAGGCCTCTGATGGATGAGTATTCCAAGCACATCTAAAACTGAATCAATGACTTCATCAGAAATAGCCATACTTCTGATTTATTTGGATAATATATATATTCTCCTTAACTTATATACATCTGTCTTGTGTTACCTGTTTTGTGGAGTCCGTCTGCCAAGTGCACTTTATTTGTAGATGCAATTCCATGCAGGCTTTCTCTAGTAGCAAGCCTGCTTTCCAAAGCTCCTGTCTCTGTATCATGGCCTGCCATCTCTTCAGCTAAGGGGGAGGGGGAATATTTCCACAAAACTGAAAGTGTGATTAAATAGTAGCACAGGAGCAGGAATGAGCAGCTGATGGCTCCTGCTGTCTGATAGATAAATCAGCTTTGCTGAGGAGACAATGTGATGTGGATACCTCTTGGTAGGGAGGTTGACATACATAGTGACTAAAGCCCCAGAGGGCACATGAGCTTCACGAGGCTGAGTGTGTGGAGTTAACAGCGGGGTAGAAGGGTTTGACCTAAGGCTACTGAAATCCAGGACATTTCATCCTTTTAAACAGCACTGTCTGAAGAGGGAGGAAAGGGGTAGCATTTAATGCTATCTTCTTTTCTGGTTATACAGGCGCTGTTCAGAGAGAGACTGAAACATCACACTCGAGAGAAGAAACGCAGTCTGTGCAACAAAAGGAATCAGGTGCATTGGGCTGACAGTGGTGAAATTGAGCCTAGGCATAATTGGGATGATTTTATAGTAATAGTATCAGTGGTCATTGTATTCATTTTTTTTAATCCTGAAGGGGAATATGTGCTAGCTTGAATGGTAACTGAACAGAGACCCTTATTCAGGAATTAGTTTCACTGTGAAGCAGACTGTTAAACAAAAAATTCAGTTTATGGGGAAAATTTTACATATTACAGTAAAAAGATGTTGATCTCTGTCCCTGCTCAGTCCAGCATGTGTGGATATGCTGAAGCTTGTATAGATAAGCCAGCGTTTATAATAGCTGTAGTTTTTCAGCTTAAATAAAATTTGCCTGAGAGGTACTTCTGCCATCTTCACAGTCAGTCTCTGAACAAAATGATGAGCAAGTTGCAGGGTGGCTTCCTAAGATGACATGACTGGCTCTCTGGGGTTGTTATAATACTAACAGTTTGGGCTTTTTTTTTTTTCTTTTTTGGTAAAGATGAGTCTGGGATGAGCACAGAAGAACAGCTCCGATGCCTGCAAGAGGAAAGAATGTGCAAAGTGTGCATGGACAGAGATGTGTCGGTTGTGTTTGTTCCTTGTGGCCACCTGGTAGCTTGTGGAGAATGTGCCCTCAATTTGAGATTGTGTCCTATCTGCAGAGCAGTCATCCGGGGAATTGTGAAGACCTTCATGTCCTGAACAATGATGTGCCGAAGGGGAAAGATAAGTTTGTACAACTTGTATCACAGCAGAGGAAGAAAATAAGTAAATTCCTCCAGCATGAGTTGAACTATCTTATTTGCAGGGTAGCTTGGCATAAGTGTAAGAACTTACTAGATGTGCCTGCTATGCACAGTGTTTTTAGTAAGAGTTGCTGGTTTGCCGTACTCTTGCTAATCTTGCTGTAGGACTGCTCCAGAAGAGCTCTGTTAGTCTTTGTCCCACCAAAAGAGGCTTTTGTTGACAGAGATTCTCTTTCTCCAAATTCTTGCATTCTTAAATGAAACCCTGCTCTGTGTTGAAATGAAAGGCTGTTTTCAGTAGACCGTCTCTGGTTCTTTCTCTCATTTAGCAATTGTTTAGAGATTATTCTGCTAGGGTTGATGACTTCCTTCAGTAAGTCTGAGTCAAAATGGGAGTATTTTTATACAAAATGCATTCTGAGACTAGAATACTCAGCAACAATGTATTGTGGGGGAGGGAGAATCCAGCTTTTTCTCCTGAGTTCTTTGCTGTCTTCCCCTGCCTCACTGAATTTTCAACAATTGGCAAAATGTTTCAGTAATACTCAAATCCACGTAATTAAGTGAAAAGCCTGGCCTGCAGTGGACTCTCCAACCTTTTTACTCTTATCTGACCTCACTAGACAGAAGGTGAAAGGCTCTGTGATGGTCAGGGTCGCTGGATGATCTCCTGGAAGCTTATTACAGAGACTCTTCCCTGGCTATCGGGTACAATCCTACTAGAAGATAACTATGGAAACTTCCTTTTTGAGGACTACTTTTCTGGCTAAACTGATGATTCTTATTTTAATAGAATATTCTATTGTGTAGCCAAAACAACAAAGTTTTGTCAGTACTATAGCTTGTTAACTGCAGGGGAGAGGAAATATTAACTGTTCTTTTTCACGGAATAAAAAGTTTTTGTCTTGTTTATCTTACAGAGGTCTGAGTATCTCATTCTAGTATAATGCCCTGCTAGGGGAGGGGGTGTGGAGGTATCCCAAGATGTTAGAGCGGCATTAGGTTATAGATCACTTGAACTTGTGTCCTTCAATACTACATGGGCATGAGTGAGAGAAGTGACTGTTCTTACCTTCCATTAGCTTCCTTTGGAATTCCCAAGACAGCAAGTGGGTCCTTCAGGCTCCCTTAACTGCAAAAGAAGGGGTAAGGATGTAGGAAGATAAGGACATGATACTTGCAGGTGTGTAAGTGGGGAATAATTCTGCATCGGAACTCAGTGCAGAGTTTTGGTACGTGGCTATTCAACACATCTGCAGAGACTGGAGCAGTGGCTCTGGAGTTTCTTCTGCTTGGTTCCAGCCCTGGATACTGGACAGGGTTATAGGCTTGTCTGAGTAACTTCAAGGTGTCAGTTATTCCTGTGCCGCGTAGGAGGGCAGATCTCTTCATCCTTACCTTCAGAAGAAGGTAATACTAATGCAGCTTTTGTCAAAGATGACAGAAATTACTAGTTGAGCACTTAAAATCCCCAGCTCTTGGAGGAATTGATGGGTCTTTTCCAGACAGCAGCTTTCATAAGGAACAGAATTGCACCACCGCGCTGAATTAGGTGTCATGTCTGGGTTCAAGCTATCATTGGCTTTATTTTGCCTCTGTAAATTACCACATCTACTTAAACTATAAGCTTTTGCTGTTGCCTGAGACTGGAAGACAAAACCAGCTCAGTGTTGGAGTAGTGTTATTTCTTCCCAAACTTTAGGGCAGTGTGGCTGGAACCCAGCCTGAGCATCAATGGGACTACAAGGCTGTAAAGATACCAGCTATTTCTGGAGCTGCTTTTATTTACTGTTTTGAAAATTGTGGCTTTTCCATATCTGGAAGGGCAGAGCCGTTTTTCTCCACGGGCTGATGTCCCTTCTGAAGCAGGTACCGGCTGCTCTTTGGCAGCGCCTGCGGTGCCTGTCCCCAATAGATGGCAGCCCTGGCCTGGTGAGAGGGGAACCTGCCGGGCTCCCGCAGAGCCTTGCAGCACTTGGAGTGGGTCCAGCACAACCAGACCAGGAAGGAGGGTTGTCAGCGTGTGAAGGATGAATGGCTCTGCTAATGAAAACTAGAGGAGGTAATTAAGTGTGGAGTATCCTCAAGAAAGATGAGGAACTACTGGAGAGAGTCCAGAAGAGGGCTGTGAAGATGAGGGAACTGGAGCATCTCTCCTATGGGGAAAGGCTGAGGGAGCTGGGCTTGTTTAGCCTGGAGAAGAGAAGGCTGAGAGGGGATCTTAGAAATGCCTCTAAATATGAGGGGTGGGTGTCAGGAGGACAGGGCCAGGCTCTTTCCAGTGGTGCCCAGTGACAGGACAAGGGGCAACGGGCACAAACTGAAGCAGAGGAAGTTCCAGCTGAACATGAGGAAGAACTTCTTCCCTCTGAGGGTGACAGAGCCCTGGACCAGGCTGCCCAGAGGGATTGTGGATTCTCTTTGTCTGGAGATACTCAAAACCCACCTGGACGAGGTCCTGTGCAGCCTGCTCTGGGTGACCCTGCTTTGGCAGAGGGGTTGGACTGGATGGTCCCCAGAGGTCCCTTCCAACCCCTGCCATGCTGGGATTCTGTGATATGATCCCTGGTAGCTTGTCGTATTTTCTTCTTTCTCAGACTGATTTTTTTTTTTTTTTTTTTTTTACTTATGGCAGCATTGATAATAAGTATTATAGGCTTACCTGAACACTCATTTTACTTCTATTAAAAGATACTTAATTACCTGTGTTCATCATAAGAGTGGTAGTTATGAAGCTACTCTGTTATCACACTTGTATTTATTTAATTGATCTTCACCAGTGTGTATTAAAGTCAGGAGGCATGCTGTTAAGTGCATCGTTTGATGCTTACACTCTTTTGAGTACTGGGCAAGTGGTTTTGATCAGTTTTATTAGTACATGTGGCATCAAGGCTTGGTCAGTTTGAGAGGTATAGTGTTAAAAACATGCAGACCTCACAATAACTCAGAGTTCCTTTTGGCTTCATACAACCATCTAGAAGAATTCCTTCCTGAAACTACTAGAGAAGTGTTTCAGCTGTTCAAAGCTGCAACTGTGCTTTCTCCACTATCAGTGCTGAATTTTGCTTGCTCTCAAACAAGGCCAATAAAGATTGCTGGTATCTGGTGGACAACATTTCTTTCTAAGGAAAAGAAATCATATTACACTTTTTGGTTTAAAGTCAGTGATAAGGAAAGGGAAGTTCTATTTCAAAAGCCCCAAATAAATGCAATCTTTTGTGGAACAATCTCACTGACTAAAGGACATATCTTCTTCCGTTCCTTTTTCTGCCCCTCCAGGGAACATCGGGTGGCAAGTAGGAAGGAGCGTAACACAGAAATGAACTGAAGCAAAGGAAAAGTGGAGAAAGCGCCAAGAGATAGTGGATGCATGCTGCTATGAATGCTGCCTAAAGGGTGTGGGAGCTTGTGTTCCACTAGGCTATTTTTTTAACTTGATGGTGGCACAGTATTGACTAACATGGGCGATAGTTATGTTTTGCCAGGCAGAGCTGTTCTAGAGAAGGTTGAGCTTTTTCTTTCTCAAATGATGACACTAGTACCAAACCAGCAACTGTTGGTCATCTCTTCTGCTCAGAAGCTGTGGCTTCTGCTGGCTAACAGAAGGAACATTGCCTACAGAAGACTGCATTTTTACTCGCAGCTACACCTGATCAGAACTTGGGATGTTAGGTTGCATCCAGGGCATCTGGAATGGAAGTTGCACATAAACAAAAAAAATCTCGTAGTGCTTATGCTTTTGGGTTTATATAAGAGGATTTTACTTCCTGAGCCCTTTGGAATGGGACAAAGAAAGGTACATCATTCTGTCTCTGACTTAGCACTTGATGTTTTTATTTCTTGTAGTTCTTTCCTCACACTTTCCCTCCCTAGCATGCCTTCTAGCTTGACTGTTCTGAAAAGCATTACTGAAAAATGCTAAGTAATCTCAAACAGATTAAGCAAGACAATAAAGAATTACAACAGCACTTGGAATGTACCAGCCAAAGAATGCCACGGATGGCTGACAAGTGCTCGTTCTCTGCTTGACACAAGATGCTGGGAGAGGTAGCTAACAAAACTGACATTGTTTTTTTGTCTGGGTTTTTTTTTTTTTAATTAATTGCTGCAGCTCGTTAGTGCAACTTAATTACACTTGTATTCCCCCTTTCCTTCTGCACATTCCCTCCCCTCAAAATTATCCTGCCACAAAAAACCCCTTCCATCAGGGTGCTGCCAGGCTTGGGCCTGGAATAAGCGTGGCTGCTCGGTGAAGAAGGCAGGTACAAAACCATCTGTGATCCATGAAGAAACAGGCAATTTCCAGCGTCCTGCAGCAGGTTTCAGCTGTGTATATGGCTACACCAATGTTAATTTAATGTGGAGGGGCAAACCCAGAGTAAGTTACAGCTGCTCTGAGAAGGGCTTGGCATGTTGAAATGGGGCTAAGCTCCATGCTGAGTAAAGACTTGGTGCTTGTACAAGTTTTTAGCTGTTCAGCATTATAGGAGTTAGGTTGCAGAACACTGCAATCCAGGCCAAATGCCTACTGCTAAGGCGCTGACCGTGTCTAAAGAATAGAGAGTGAGGGAGTCCTGGATGGACTGCGAGGGGGGAAGAAGGGAAGAGCTCTCATCTATAACTTAAAAAAATGAAAAAGCCTAAATAACTCAAATGTAAATAGCCCCCACCTAGTTCTATACAGGTAGGGAGGAGATGAAGTTGTGTTAGGGGATTTAGGCTCTTTTCAGAACAAGGGAAAGGAGAAGGGGAAGAAGCTAATAACAAAACATGAAACGTCCCAGGGTGTTATGCAGTGCTTCCTTCTTTGTGGATCCGTGGCGCAAGGAAGCAGCTCCGACTTGAACTGTACCTCTTGAGAGAGGCTCTCGGTGAACTTGTTCTGCCCGAGGTCTTCAGGCCTGTGCCTTTTGTTGGCTGGTACCACCAGGCGATGGTAGGAATGGTTCATCGGGGCACTTGGAGAATTAAAAACCAACCGCACGGCCATTCTTCAATGTACATTCATTGCTTTGGAAAAGAAGGAACAAAAAATGGAATGGAGTTCACCATCCTGCATTTCCTCTGCCAAAGATCCAGGCCACACGGGACTGTTTCCTGCAGCACCTTTGATGGTGGAGTGCAAGGTTTGTCCATTCTCTGGCTCCTCTTTATTTACGCAGGCCTGTAGGGAGGGGGAGGAAATTGAAGGCAGGACATCAATGCGGAGCAAGTACTAAGCTGTTTACTTAAGGTAACAGAAATGGTGTGGAAACAATGAGAACAAAATTGGTTTGGTTTATTTTTTTCCTGTTCTGGGTTTTTAAATATGATTGACTACAGATGAGGAGTAGGATTGAAAGCTCAGAGGTAATGTGGTTAAGCAGTCTTCAGGCCTTGAAAGAATGCTGTGCATACACCAGGCCTGAATATACTGCAGTTAGACTAAGGACGAGATATGAGCCAGAGTGTTAGATCTATGTATCCTCAGCATTTGGAGCTGCATGAAATTCAGTTAGGAATTTTAAAAGCTAGGGGTCATCTCTAGAATAAAGTAGCTCCTTGAAATTGAAGTGATGTGCTTTTTGTGTAGATGCAGCAGTATAAGCAGATCTACTGTAGACAGCAGTAATTATGAGTGAATGTTTTCAGCTGAAACATCACCTCTTAAATATGCAGCTTCAGGTTGATCAAAACAGTTTGCAAATTTATGTTGATATTCAGCAAATTGTTTGTTTGAGAAAAAGTCTACCTAGAAAGAAAAGCAGAAGAATTTTGTTTTGTGTTTTTTCTCTCCTCAAAACAAAGTGGGATTTTTTTCCTGTTTAAATAAAAGTTTCCTGCGTAAAGTATTCTGGTCATCAAACAGAGTTTGGAGGGGATGGGGGAAAAACAATCCTAAAGGAATTTCCCCCCTTCCTCTTCCAGTGTTTCAATCTGGTTTTTGATTTTTTTGAATTGAAGAATGTTATCTGTGTACTTTTCGGTTGATCTACTGAAGAACCCACTTTCAGCCTATAAGTGGATGACTGTTATATGGGCTCTAGTCCTTTGATGCTGCATGCTCACAGCTGCCTCGTGCCTATGGCTAGCGGACAGACTGCACCACAGAAGAATCGATAAGGGAGTATTAAAGTGGGCAATCACCAACTGGAGCCTTAGATCATCCAATTAACCAACACCTCCTGTTGCTACCCTGTCAATACTGAAGTCTACATCTGATAAGAGTCACACCCCATGTTACCCTATGGCCCTTTCCAGTGGTAGGTTTGAGGAAAGCAGTCCAATGAAATCTGGCTGCACAACTAAAATCAAATTAAAGCTCTTAAGCCATTAATGTAATGTAGTATTTGGGGTGCCAGATCACAATGAGTGTTATGGACAGGAGCCTCACAACTGTGCAGTCCACTGCTTGGCCTCAGAAACACCGTCTCAAAAGGCGGGAGGATCTATTGCCCATCTCTCTACCTTTTAAATAAGTAGAGGCTCCCTCCTGTCAAACGGCGGGTTCTAGAGTTAGCACTAAATCACGTGCAAAATCATGCTTTGAGACTATTCTGCTTTATAACTGAGATTGCACAGTGCTTCTTTCTAAAAGAAATTTAGAGAATGATGTCAAAAGAGGGAATGGATGCAGCAGGCAGGGAGCGCTGACAAGTGATCATGGTGATCTGGGCCTCCTGCTGTCTTGGCAGGTCTTGCAGGGTACTTGGAGATAACAGCTGTAGGCAGACACGTCAAAGCTGTCTCGGTTAACCTTGCCGCAGCTATCAGTGCAGGAATGCTTCCTTGCCTCACATGATGAGAATTCTGTTACTACAAGTGAACAAGAAGAAAAGAGACCCTGAGCTGATGTCCTGTCCAGCGCAGCCCAAGAGGAGACAGTGGTGCAAGCAAGCACAGCCTGAATTTGAGCTTTAGCTGAGGAGGGGTAAGAGCTCAGCCTTTCCTTCCTGAAAACTCATGGGAAAGGTTCTCTTTTGGCCTCAGGAGAATAACTTTTCAATAAGTGACTTCTTATCCTTTGGCTAAGTGCTTTGACCCAGAAACTCACGCACTGGAGACTTGAACATATCTTCTGTCAAGATTCCTAATATATTATTGTTAAATAATTAGAGCTGTGCCTTGACTGGTAAGGAGCAGTGAGATTAAGGGTAATCCTACTACACAGTAAAACTTTCAGAACAATTTTTTTCATTATAATTTGAGTCTCTTTTACTTAAGCTTGTGACTTGAAATAGGAACCATCACAACCAAAACCCCCTAGAGTCAATAAAATGTAGAACAGAAGCGGTCGTGGAACCTCAAATAGAAATAACTGTATTTATAGAACATCACTGTTGCTGTGTGAGTAGTGGGGGTGCTAATTAAGATGATGTGCACTTAAATCATGCCTTTGTAAGCAACAGTACAAAACTCTTTGTTGATTTTTGTTGTGGTTGGCTTTTTAAAAAAGAAAAAAAACACTTCATAATTTGTGAGTTTTTTCACTAACTGGTGGCTTGCAGCTGATGGCAAGGAGGTTGGTAGATTACCATGATAAAGCTGGGAGATAACTGGATTGCAGTATGGAAGTGCCTACTATCAGTAATAGTTTTGGGAGATTTTTTTTCTCCTAGTAGGAGGCAAAGGTATTTAAGAACCTTTTTCAGTGCACTGGATAGAAGCTGAAGGCCAGCAATGGGGTATGCATTTTGAATACTGAATTTAGCAGATGATAACCACTGCAGTAGGCTGTCAAGGTACACAGCAGTCTCCCTTTAATATCTTTGAACCGTGGCAGCATATTTAAAAGTTATCTTCTAACTCATAGCCTGTGTGCTTGATACAGAGGTTACGGGGTTGGTCTTGGGCTGAAGCTGTGCTCATCGGCCTAGGTCAATGTCATTGTTCTGTGAGGCCTTCAGATCTATGAAAATTGATAACTTTGGAGAGATGAAGAGAGACCAGAGAAAAATGCAAGCCAGGACAAGGGAAAGGGCAGACTGGGAGGAGAGGAAAGAGTGTGATTTCATCAGAAAAGGATAGATAAAACTGGAGTGAACAGGATAATTCCATTAGGGAATGAAGGAAAGTGATCCAGTTAGAGAGCTGTGGCAACAGGGCAAGTGCATTATCAGGAGAACAGCTGACTACTGACAGTGGGGTGGTGCCACCCTAAAATAAAAGTTCATGGCTGCAGCTAGCTCCATGTTGGTAGTTGTAGAATAGATTCAGTTTCATTCAGCATTTCCTTCAGCAAAATGGAGTTAAAAACAGAAAGTCCATGTTCCTGACCCCTAGCTGTTCTACAAATTTAAACTTGAACAGGATATAAAAAAAGAAAATGCCTTCAGTTATCATAAAATTATTTTTGCAGCAGGACAAGGGCATCTGGCTCTCCGTGCCCCAGACTGCAGAACTCCATGGCTTCATTAGCTGAGAATCAAGTATCTGTTCCTCCTCTCACTCCCATTTATACATGTGGGTGAAAGGCAAGAGCTAGGCTGAAATAAATAAACAAAAATTGCTACTTGGTGGCTGTTACGAAATTTGTTGAGGATCACCTTATCTACTGCTCAGCAGCTGTTTTCACCTCCCATTATCCAGAAAGAAATATTATGTTGTGCTGGCAGCAGCTATCAAGTGATGATCTAAAAAATGGGACTGAAGGACAACAAAATTATCTATGCACTTAATTAGTAGCTTACCATCTTACTGGGGCCCTTGTAAGGAAGTTTTACATTGCTAGCTTCTGTTCGTATTACCATCTCCCCATACAGAAAACTTCATTTATAAGTACTAGCTTCTTTCACAAACAGAATCCATCATTTTAAGAAAAAAAGCAGTCCCCCACCCCATACTGTAAAAGCGTGATGTTTCCTCAGCCCACTGCTCTATCAGGCTGGTAAATCAGGGAGCTGCTTAAAGCTCCACAGCTTCTGCAGACTGTGGAAAATTCCATCCCACTGTGACAAAACGAGAGGGAAATCAATATTTAATCTCCTGTAGCATCCCTTCCGATAATACTATTGCACCCCCAAAGATACAGCGTGTTTAAATGCTTTGCAAAAATGACTTGTTCTCCTGGTCTTGTGCCGTGTGCTGCAGTGACAAAGTGGCAGTAAGTCCTTACTACATCAGAGGGGCACATCTACAAATCTGTTTGGGGACAGTTTTTCTTCCCTCAGCCCCACTTTTCTCCCCCATCCTCACATTCTTCTTTTTGGCAGGACTCTCTGGTAACATTACTCCCAAAAAACAACCTCCCTTAGGTGGCTGCTTTAAAGAATTGCTGCACACTGGAACTGCCTTCTTGCAGCTCAGTTCAAGGAGTATCAAAAATTCAGTTCTTATTGCTGCTTTAAACAGATAATACTGGCCTTTATGTTTGAGAATCTAATTAAGAACCATCTTTTAAGTGGACTGCGTGAAAGTATGATCATCTGCCTTCAGCAGTGGGAAGGGATTATCAGAGGGCAGAAGCTGGAATTCAGCAGTGGATCTCTATTAGTGGTATGAAAGGAGCTGCTGTGGACAAGCCCCCTTTCTGCTCCCTGCTCTCAGCTGAACTTTTTGGACGCCCCACACATAGGAGCCTCTGTTCTTGTGGGCAACAGAATTAAAAAAAAAAAAAAAAGAAAGAAAAGAAACCTTAAGAGTAAACCTGTGCCATCCTGCATTCAAACCATCTAAGGCTCAGTTCAATTTAATTCACTGGTGTGTTAGCTTTGTACACTACAGGTTCCCTAGCAGTACAAACAGATACAGGGAGACCTTGTATCCAAGACAGTCAAATTTTGTGTTGCCATCATGAGAAGGTTATTGCAGGATGACAAAGACATGGTCAATGATAAAAATTGCATGGATGCATAGGTCAAGAGTTCAGTTGTGACTGTCTGTCCACAGAGCTAAAATACGGCTTAAATAACTGGTTGTTGCATAGATTTTACCCCAGTAAAGATCTTTCATCGAGGTTCTGCCTGACAGACTACAATGTAACCTGAGATCGAGCATCATACTCTGCTGTCGCTACGGCTTACTCTCAGCATCCACCGAGGCTGACTCTTCCTTCCTCACAGCCCCTACCTTTACCTGCTGGGGCACCGTTCACTGCTGAAAAGCCTCTCTTTGCTTCCTTCAAGGAAAAGGCATCCAGTAGTTTGTTTACAGTAACATCCTATAGCTGGCTCCACTGCTTCCTGTCAAACAGCACTACCATAAGCCAAGTACAGCAACACCAGCTTCACCCTGGCAACCTGGGGCTGAGCAGAGGCAGTTGCACCCCTTCTGGTGTCCACTTGTTCACTCCTTCCATATCTGAAAAGCCTGCTGGAGAAATCAACCTGCAAGGAGGAAAAAACCCAAACCTGCGGCACCCTCGAGCCATCAAACTAAGAGGCACGCGTAGCCTCTTAGCACAGGAGGTGATACTTACAGGTATGTCTGCTTGAACAAAAGGTTGGTGGGTTTTTCATTGACATGGTAGAGAGGAAATGGATCAAATCCACCAATGAAATCAACTGAAAAAAAATCAGAACTCAAATAAATAAACAAACATGGCCAGAAAACTGAAAGGAAATGAAAGAGAAAGTTGGTGCATGTCATGGCATAACACAAAAATTAGTGAGAGAACAGAAAAATGATTTTTCAGGTATGGATTGCCTGGTGGAAATCTCTGCCTGTACAGACCTTTTTTCCAGGATCTCCTGGGATGGACAAGTGTGCCAAGCAGAAGGTTCAGCTAGCACAAGCAGAGAGCTATCAAAAGACTCCAGAAAAACAAGAGGGCCCCCCTCAGCCTCCTTGGCTATTGCCACCACGCTGTGACTTCGCATGAGAACTGAGCTGAGAAAGCCTCAGCCGTTCAGCGATGTGCTGAAAGAAAGAAGCCGGCGAATGGCTCGCGAGCGAATGCCAGCGAAGTTGGCAGCACAGCAGTCCCCAGGAAGGTTATATAGTGAAGTGGGAATTTTCTTGCCCCACTTGTCTTTCCTGCAAGACAGACAACAGCAGCTTTGGAAAACTGCAAATACCTTATTATCCTCAAATACCTTATTATCCTCAGCTCTGATATTTTTCACATCCCCGCTGCCAACTCAATTTCTGTTAATTGTATACAAATAGGAACAATGCTTCCCTTCTCCAGTATTCACATAAGGGCAGTGTAACTAAACAAGGAGAGTTTTAAATGACGATTCCCTTAGTAACCATAGAAGAATTTTTCAAGTCTCTCTTCGTTCCCCTGAAATTAGGCCAAGTCTATATTATTGAGCTGGCCAACGTAGCTGGGTCAGCAGGGGTATGACGTGGTGTGATTTGTGACTGACCTAGTCGGCCTTGCAAAAACCTTTAAAATAGATTCAGCTTAGACCACTTTTTGGTGCCAAGTTAGTGCATTTCATCTGGAAGTGTGAAAGCCATCCTGTCCAAATGCCATTTAAATATAACTGGAGAGTCTTATTAACTATATAAATGCCTGTTTATTTTCCTTTCCTGAAGGTGGCACTATTATTTTAAATTCTAGCTAAAGAGTTTTGGTATTTGTTAGTGAACAATCAATAGAAAAAATATTTACTAAATATATTGGAAGTGAAAAAAAAATTCCTCTTAAAATATATTTAGAAACCCAAGGAACACATATTCTCACAAATTCCATTTGTGATTTTGGAACAAGTTAGTTAATGGGTGAAATCTGTAAAGGTTCTAAGTTAATTGGGGGGATAATTCCCCGTAGTTCCATTGAGTCTCGACCTTTTCTCAGCCACCTTTGGAAATGTTTGAGTATTTTAAAATCAAGAGCGTCTGCAGTTTTTAAAACAGATACTAACTATATTACCTCAGTTGTGGAATGTCTAAATTAGGAAACCTTAAAGATTTGCAAGTTTCAGTACCTGTCTAGTACCCTGAACAAACAAAAGTACTATCATCTGAGCACCCAACCATGGAAGCACTCAAGATCCAAGCTGCTTAATAAATATCTTAACTGTGGTTCATTGTTGCAATATATTACAGTGCATTAGCACATCTAAAATATTCTTGTTCACAATTCAGCATTAGTAGATCCCTACTGCTGTGTTTTCTCATGAAAATCACGTTTGCATGAGCTTCCTGATTAATGTGCCTCAGCACTTATAATTACTTCGTGCTGCATATCAAAGCAACATTTAAAGGAAACCACAAATGGAAGAGAAAATTAAAACGCAGCTCAAATTTGTTCGGGTCACTGGAAGGATCTACCACTGTGAGTGTGAAATATTGATGGTTTGTCATTGTTAATTATTCAAGCTGGCATTTTAACTCCAAGCTGGGAAACTGGGAGGGAAAAGAAATTTGTTAGCGGAAAAAAAATGTGTATCCTGAAATTAACAGCTCTGCATTTCTAGATAATGCTTCCTTCCGTGTGGCTGTCTCTCCTAACAGATCCCTACTAGAAAAATGAGGTCTTCAAGTTATTATTTTACAGTATTCTAAAGGGGCTCGGAACTCAAGCTATTTAGCTAATAGAAGAGCTATAGGGTACTTTTTAAAATATTATTTATAACGTAGCACTCCGCTAAGTGCACTGCCAAGCTCTAAACAAATGATCAATACAGTCAGTAGAATGAGTTCAGCCACACAGGAAACTACAGAAAAACATGAGGACAAGTCAGATAGACAGTACATCTTATCTCCTGTGATATCAACGTTCTTCACATACTTTCAAATATTCAGTTCAAAGCTGTTTTTCAGCTAAAATCCATGCCAGTTGCTCTTTAAAACAACAAAGCTCCTTGCACAAACCTAATGAATGTCTTAAAGAAGTGATATTTGGATATAAAGCCTTTGGATCAGATCCTTACCTGGAATAAACTGGCCTAGACCCAACACATTGCCAAAGAAATCAGACTTCACATTTATTTGAACCCTATGCATCCGTTCTTTTGTTTGCAAAATTATTGGTCTCAAAGGGAGTTTTAGAAAGGCAAAGTAATCAAAGACCAGGTTATGGATATCTGCATGGATCCCACAGACCCAAGGGATTCCTCTGAGTCTTTGCTCTGCTCTGACACGCGTCACAGTGAACACATGACACTTAGATTTGTATACCAAACACGAGGGAGTCAGCTCCTTCCTCCTTCTTGTAATTCAGATACAGTACTTCCCCTGCTTTTAAATTAAGTGGTCAGGTTGGTTCTTGGCACGAAATCTCATGCTCTGCTTCATCCTCAGCTTGTGGCATGTGATACTCAGCAGGTGGCCTACTGGAGTACCAGGCTCTATTCTTTGTTGTAGGTACTCCTAATTACAATGGTAATATTTCAGTGGCATCAAGCTATACAAGCTTGAGAACAGAAGCAGCTGCCCAGTTTCTCTAAAGCCTAGCCTGAGTGAGTAGCCAACCCCAAGCTTTTTTGGGCTGAGTAGCAGAATTGCAGCATCTAACACATGGTGGCATGGGGGAAAAAAATCTCACAGTAAAAACAGCTGATCCTTGAAAGGTAGGTAGTGCCATATCACACCGATGGGGAGATGGAAAGAAGTCTGATAGACTCAGTCCTGATAGACAAACATCTGAGAGAGAAATAAAATTTAATACAACCTTTGCCAAGGGATCTGTTGATAAATACTTACAGCTGTCTTCTTCTTCTGTAAAAACACTAACAACATAACAGGCGTAGACAAAGCCCACCAGCTGGAATAAATAGAGAGAATAAATCATTTTAGCATCAGTCTTGCAACACTGGTCAAAACGTACTTGGCAGGACTTCAACAGCCAAAGTTTACTGTCAGCTTGGCAGCATTACTGTAATGGTGGGGCCAAGTCATATTGCGGGAAGGTGCAGAGTGCAGGTGTAGGGTTAGGGGAAGACACTGCTGGGAGCACACTCAAAGGTCCAAACCAAAAACTTGCCAGACCCATCCTCACCTTCGGAGTAGCAGCCTGCTGTTGCTAGAATGAGTGGCAAGAACATGGGCTCGCTTTGTGGATATTGAAACTACCATGCTAAGTTTACTCTCTGTAAGAAGTGATGAGGATGCAGGAGAGTGCCTCACGTAACATTTTAGACCAACAACTACATATAGGACAGACACAGTCACACAGGGCTAGGTTTTATTAACAGAAGTCTAGGTCCAGGGACAAGAACTCCTCAGCTCCTAATTCCTGTCATAAGGGGTATGCAAGGGAAGAGAAATTACTTTGGTGCAGGAGCTACCAACAAGATGTGAGTAGTTTTTATGCAGATGAGATAGAAACTTAGTTAACCATAAAAATGGTGATGTACTGGCAGCAATGTTCAGAGACACTGAAATCTTTAGTAACTTCAGCCTGGAGATCAAAAATTCACTGGGAAGAAATCCCAATCTTACTCTAGCTCTACAATTTCTAAGGTTCTTTCTATCTTTGGAGAATAAACATTTCTGCGTGGGCTAACCAAGCACTGGGCCTGCAAAGTAAATGGGCCAGAGAAACAGGCAGGACAATAGCAAAGGTCTTCATTCACAAATTGCATAGGCTAGCAGTAAATTGCCACCTCCTGGGAACCAGACAGAAGCAGGGAAGGAGCAGTAAAACAATAGGGTGTCTCTCAGATAACAACCATCTTGGCAGGGTGTGGCCCTCACGTCAACCCATTGCTCAGAGCACTCTTTAGAGCAGAAAACTAGAGTGAACATTAAAAAAAAGCAATTTAAAGTAGCCCGTGGGTCTGTCCTTAGTTGGTAGTTTGTAGAAGCCCTAAAGCATCAGAACCGCCTCATTCTGTTTCAGTAGCAAATTGTTACTCAGCCTGAACAGAGAAACAAACTTCTGGTGCTACGGGAGTTAAGCATTCTAGATCCAGCAGGGTTTTATTTTGCTTTGCCTTCTTCCTGTTAATCAAATATCCTCTCCATCCTTCACTTTACGTCTTTACATAACACCCCACTTAGCGAGATCTTGGCTGACAGTAACTGTATTAGTAAAGTTATTGTGAGGCATAATTGTTTTCCACTGTGAACTCAATTCTTCTGAACAAGAGTTAGAATGTAACACACAGTGACTCGCTCTAAGGGACGACAGAATGATGCATGGTAGGGCTTGAAAAGTAGAGTCCATTCATTTTTAATATGACAGAAGAATACATCACACCAGAAAACAAAAGGCAAGATAATGAGATTTCTACTGGGGAGTTATAAGGCATTTGCGATTTCTCCAGCTCTCCCTGACAAAACACACCTTGTTGGAAGGAAATGGAATGTTTTTGTAGCATTGCTAAACCTTGTATTTCCTTTATGATTTCGTATAATCGTCTGAAAGACAAGCCGGCTCTCTCCTTTGCTCTTGGGTGGGCCCTATGGAAGCATGTCCCGGTAGCTCAGCAGAGGAGCAGTACCTCTATGCACTCACTTCTTCCACTGTTGTGCATTTTTGAAACTAGGGCTGCTTCATACTAAGTTTCTATGAGCTACAGACGGCTTCATGCAGAAAAAAATAAATCCTTCTGGGCATGATGGTAACTGCGAGGCCACATGCAACAGCCAATCTAATTTTACCTGCTGACTTTTAGAATTGCCTCTGAGTAGAACCATTGCTTCTTACAGGCAGCAAAAAACACAACCCCAAACAAAAAAAAAATCAGAATAATCACAGATTTTTCTTCTCTTCCATTGCTTGCGCTGTGCTAACAGAAAACCCGGATAAACTTTTTTCCTTTCTACATTTGGGGCCATTTCGGGCCGTTTCGGTGGGCGGGAGGGCGGGGCCGGCCCCGGGAGCTGGCCGTGGTGCTGACGCAGCCCCACGCCTGCTCCCCATGGCCTTGCGTCATCAGCAATTAGCGCTCATCAGCTGGGCTGCGGCAGCTAGCGACGGTCAACACTCAGAGAGGCTTTTGGAAGAACAGAGTGCTTCAGCTGAAAGCCGTCCCAGCATGAGATCTCGTAACTACCCATCCGCACGTGCTGGTCTCCAACGTAACTGCGTTTGCGCTCGCCCTAGGATCGAATTAGGAGTGTGGCTACCTACATTCTTTGTACTCGCTCTAGCATTTCTGTAGTTTCAAGATCCAGCCTTTTACATTTTATGGGACAGAAGGTCAAATCATGCAATTTACATACACACAAATAGCCATGCAGGAAAGATGGATTTTGAATGTGTGCCCTGATTCCAAGGGAACTCTAGGAAGGTTTTCTCTTACCCCAGATTTTCCATCATGCCTTAGAGTAGGAACTTTGGTTTAATAGCCATGCAAAGCGGCAGCCCTAAATCCATTCACTGCTACTATACTCTCTAACATACGCACAAACCTTATGTGATATCTATGTCCGAGAACTCCTGATAGTATTAACAATGAAAATGACTTACCTGCCCAGTTTATGGGCAGAATGCATGAAAGATTATCAGCTATACTATCACGAGGAACCTGTTCAACCTCTGAAAACTTCTCACATTTCAGAAGCACCAAGCAGAAGATTGACTTGGGAAGTTTGTTTTGCACATATATTAATACCTCATAACCCCCAATTCCTCTCACCTCGTATGTTTTTCCTTTTATGAGTAAGGTGACCTTTTCCATTCAGAAAAACAAACCAACCAACACCTAGTGAATTAACTAAACTTCCCCAGATCTCTAATGCCAGCTTCATTAGAGTCGAGGGCTTTCTTCTTTATTACTTATGTCTCCTGGCTTCGTTTCAAAATTACCTGCCTAGTATTTAAAATGTGCTTTTTGTTGACTTTATAATCCATTGCTTCTTTACATGAGTTTCATGAATAAAAAACTGTTTAATTAATGGCACTTTTTATTCAAAGAAATTTTGCTAGTCTTGTGACCTGATCAGAACAGGAGAGTTTTAGTGGCAAGTAGGGAAGAGATGTACAACATAAACATGAATTGCATTTTTGTATGGGCTGACCTAAACTATAATTAAACATGTCACCTCAGCGATGAAATGAACTCCTGGGACTTCCCATGTCTCACCTTCTGCATGATTTATGAATGAAATATAGCTACAGAGGAGAAATGCCACTCCTGTTGCCCAGTCCTTTCCACCAGAAGAGTCTGCTAGAATGTGGGATAAGCAGACTCCGAGAGACACCAACGGTTCCCTTCTGACTGCATCCTTGATGAGGATGTATCAAGCTCCCAAACATCACTAAGTTTAGCAGCAAATGACATAGAACAGAAATCTTCACAGAGGCCAGGAATTTGGAAGCTATTTCACTCTTGCTCAAAGTGCCATCTCAGTTGCTGATTTCAATACAAAAAAAGGGTTTTAAGCTCTACTGTCCCAGGGAAATAGCAGTAACTCTTAGATCTTTGCAAATTATGTAGGGGAAGTGGAAGAGGAGGGAGAACGTCAGTGATGTAAAATGACACTAAGCTATTGCTCTAATTCCCCAAAGAATGTTCTTGGGTTTTAGTCTCTGCTGCTGTTTTTCTACTTGTTCTGCATGTTCAGTACCAGCTTCCTCCAGGCTGCAGAAGTATCCGATTAAGCTTTTTATTAGGAACACATGTTGTAGGCAGGTGTGTTCAGTCAGCCTGTCAGACAGCCCGGGAACACGCATGCTGCCCAGCACAATGAGGATGGAGCTAGGATGTCCCAAGCATTCTGCAGGCAAATGAACAGAGCAGGAAAGACAGGGAGAGGCAAGTGTGCCCAAAGGGAATGAGGAAAACACAAGTCTGTACACCCCTCCGCCCCTCAGTCATCTGAAGTTAACTTTAATAGTGAATTGAAAAGTGTTCACAAAACAGCAGCATTAAACTAAAGTGCCGGAGCCAGAAAGACTGGATTATAGCAAGATCTACAGAAAGGGACCAGCTTGTTGCGAGTGTGCAGAATACGTGAAGGATGGGAAGGCAAATTTCAGGAGGTGCTACTGTTGCTTGTGTAAAATCTTGGCTTTAGCCTACATCTGTCCTGGTGAAGATTCTGGGCTCTCCAACTCTTGTCTCAATAGAAAAAACGTGCCATTGGTTTTTGCACCACAGAGAATATGTGCAGTCTCCTCCTGCAGGGCAGACGTATTCTAGGTTTCACTTCTAATCAGAGCTAATGAAGCATGTATGCTCTCATCAGTGTGAGGGGGGAAAATGAGGAGATCTCTGCTACGAGAAAGCAAAAAGCCAGCTTGTGAAAAAGCTGTTGTGACCCGATAGCCAAAAAGAGGCAATCAAAATCCTTTGATTCCTTGACCTTCTTTACTCTTTGGATGCAATTACGACCACTGAAAATCTAGCTTCTGCCAACAGCGAAGCATCTCTTGCGCGTTGCTTCTCACATAACATCTGCTGTCAAGGCTTGCATTGCCGCCTTCCTGGGAACCTTCCAACCTGTCAGCCTGAGTGAAACAGCAGACAGGCAGGCAATGAGTTCTCTCGGCTGGGAAGACATTTCCCATTTCCATCCCATTCAATGAAGCCTCAGGAAAAGCCTAACCCTCCCCACTCCCAGAGCTACCATATGGACAGCCCAGAGCTATGCCAGGTATTTCAGAACTAGAAATCACTCCTCTCCCTGCTGGCTGGCAACTTGGGGAGATACAAGATGAGTCCTTGCTAAGATAGAAACAAAGCAAATTTATTTTCTTGACAAACTAGTTGCTGTTGCATTTCCTAATTGAGTTAGTAGGATTAGTTCTACAGTGACATTTCTATACCAGTATAGACTTTAAGATGTTGTTACAATAAGCTTTCTCCTCCAACATATTCTGTGCTAAAGCATTAAAGATTGTCGTACTGGGCCCTACAGCTGCTTGTATCATGCATGGTAACTGATATGCCCAAGTTTGATCGCATTCCAGATTAAAGGAGTTGCTTTTGCCTTGAAGGAGTACAGCTCTGAGAGAAAACAGACTGAGAACTTATGTATCTTCAAATGTATGCCCAGGAGCAGGACAACATAGTCAGCAGGAGTCGAGATGACAGCCAGCACTGTGCTCATCATATGGGTTCAGGTTTGCTTTCCCTCTCCTTTGGCATGCAAAATTGAATTCAGTTGGGGGAACTCAGCCTTACCCCAGGTACACAACACAACACACTACAGTTCTTCAGTAATCTCAGGGAACTGGTATTTCCAGAAAACAACCAAAATTTCCACAGCTGGGTGCTGCATAGTTAAAGAACATAGATTTCACACTAGCATATCTGGAATAAAAAAACCCCAAAACACAAGACCCCCACAACTTCTAAAAGCCATTAAACAAAGCAGAAAACTACAGAAAGCCCAGTTTTGCCTGTCACTTGCCCTTCTTAGCAGGGAACTGACTATTCTGGTCTCAAACGTGTGTCAGACAAGGAGGGAACTAGGTCGTGTCCCTCGCTGCATCCCCTGAACCTTCAAGTTCCTAGTCATGTTTTCTGTACTATTGATCTGGTCTCCCTGCCTGTCTGCAGCACAGTACCTGCCAGGCGCTCTGGGAAGGATGGCAGCCTGTAATAAAATCTGCCTTAAACTGAGATAAAGAGAACAGAAAAAGATACTGGCAGGGATCAAAGAGTTTGACCCTCAGAGACTAAAAAGGGAGAGAACTGGCTGACTGTTTCCAGGCAAGGTCTGAGTGAGAAAGTGAAAAGGCTTGCTTTCTGCCTTACCTCGGCAAAGCAGAAAGGAAAAGCTCTGTTTC
The DNA here is from genome assembly GCF_030867145.1 of Opisthocomus hoazin. Classification (NCBI taxonomy): domain Eukaryota; kingdom Metazoa; phylum Chordata; class Aves; order Opisthocomiformes; family Opisthocomidae; genus Opisthocomus; species Opisthocomus hoazin. Next base: position 17,089,287 of record NC_134431.1, read on the forward strand.
TCCCACTACGTGACAAAATTTCAGAGCTGGCAGGAGTTACAGGCCTGGGGCTTCAATATTCTACCTTTATTACAGGACAAGTAAAAATTTAGCTCACTCTGCATAGCTCAGCCCATATGGCTTTTTTGCACACAAGTATTTTAGCCTCATTTCCAGGGTTTAGGATTCAAAAACCCACTGCAACTTTAATCTCATGGAGAAGGAGAAAGAAAATATTTACCTAAATCCTGTTTTATCTTACAGTTGCCTCCTCCGCTTCCCCATCTGGCCCTTTGTGGTGTTTTGCAGATGCACAGAGAATATTGTCATGTGCCTTTGGGGAAAAAGCAAAGGAGAAAACACTCCCGGAGATACAGACTCCTATCTACAGCGTGATCACTTAGCTCAGGGCCGTGTGCCCAAGTTAGTTAGCTGCCATAAAACAAAGGTCTGTTCCAAACAAACTCAGGACCATTTGTTGGCTGAACCTCTAGCCTGGGGCAAGGGGCTCCTGCCAGCTCAGGCGTTCAGGAAGGATGCTAAGTGACACACTTCTGCACTTTGAAGTCAGAACATCCAGATTTTAGAGGTTGTCGGTTGTTTCACCAAACTCAGAAACAGCACTAGCTCAGCAGCATCAATCCTGTTCCAGCTAACAGCCCTTTATAAAAGACAGCAGGCTCTATTCTTCTGGATACGTAGGTTTGCCTTGCTCATACACATGCGTCCTAGCAACTCTCAGGCAGTTTAGTGCAGATCATTTTCCCTGAAGGAGAACTAACCAAATAGCAACAGCCAGCACACGCCAGGGAGTCCATCCAACTTGGGAAACAGGAGCTTCTCTGTTCACCTCTTTTCTGTGACATGGCAAGAAAGGGATCAGAGCCTTCCCCCCTCCCTGCAGTTCACTGGGTCACACAGATCATCCCAGCTAATAGGAAATGCAGGACCAAGACAGTGGAAAGTTGTACCAAAAATGTGCAGAGAAGTACTTGGCACTCCAGAAGCTTGGAATTTCTCTATTTGTTATCCTTTAACATTTAATCAGGGCAAGTTATCCTTCTTTTTCAAGCCAAAACTGAAATGCGAATGTTTCACCAGCCCACATCCATTTGTGCTTAAAGCCATTAACCACAAAGTAACAAACCAAAGCAGATTAGAAAGATGCGGGCTGCTAACTCTAATGCAGCTACAAAATGCAAGAGCACTGACAAAGTAAGGGGGACAATGCACGTTTTGTTTCAGTTAATTTCACAGACAAGTGAGAAACAATTAATTAACAGTGAACATTAAGGACGTTGATTTAAAAAGCCTGTGGAAGACCCCGATGAGGAAAGAGTTGATGGAAACAGTGCATATCTTTGGTGTCAGCAGAAAGCAAGCATGCTGTTTTCCACTTCCTTAAACTTTATTTCATTTTCTGGAGATAAGGATCTTCTCCCTTTTATTTCTTCAGAACAAATGTGCACATATGTGTTCCGCCACCCATCACTAAGTCATGTGGAATAAGAGATATCCTTCTGCAGAACCGTCTCTGTCCTTGTCAAAACATGAATTTCCACACCCCAACAGGGATGCAGAATGATTTGTTATTGCATATGAAGCATTATTTCAGGTGTTAGGTTGCTGGTATCCATTTCCAGTTCTTTCTAGCAATATTGTTCATAAAAAAGAATAGGAGAACAAACAAAGAAAACATTTACAGGGGCTTTTGCAATCAGATGATACAAAATAGGGTGGAAAATACAGGCCAGCCTCTGTGCCTGGAAAAAACAAACAGCATCTCCCCAGCCATTGCTGCCCCGTGGCACACTCAGCGATGTACTCACCGCGATCAGGATCTGGAAGGAGCTGTGCATCACCTCGATGTACCGATACTCCAGGGCACAGCCTATCACAGAGATGTAGGAATGGCTATCCAGCCCTTTGATGCCAGACATCGAAGCCTCCTTCCTTACACAGCCAGGACCATTTTCACTCCACCATGACTGGTGCCGGGAGATGTTGAATGTCAAGAGTTCACTGTCCTAAAGAGAAGAGTTGCCAAGAGATCTCCATTTACTGCAAGTGTCTGATATGCTGTCAGATGGAGGTCATCAGAACATCAATGGCAAACCTAAAGTTTCTAAGATCCCCACCCTCAAGAAATGATAGCACAGATCAAAATACGTTGGCTTTGTGTTCCTTATAAGTATTTCACAGGCAGGCTTCTGTGGAGGAACCATTTCTGAGGCAGTCCTGCAACACTCAAACAAAGCTGTTTCACCACCACGTAGCACGCTTCAGAAGCATGACTGAACAGCATCCAAATCAGACAGCTTCTAGGCTGCAGACCCAAGAACACTTTGTTAGTGGTTCCTGCACCCAGAAAAGAACCTTCAGATTTTGGGTTTGGGAGATTAACCTCGCAAATCTAGAAGAAAAAGGTAAACAAGGCAGCACTAAGCATCCTGTCAGAATCATGTGTTATGGGTATGCTCTTCCCAGCATGGGAAGCAACACAGATAACTGAGAAATATGAACTTTATAACCCTAAAATGAGTTTCAAAACTCAACAGATCTTCCTCTGTTCCTAGCTTTTAACACATCTAACCTGTTCCCTTACCATTTCTGTCCGATTTCCATCCACGCTCTTCACATGTGGTGCTTCTGCATCTTCTGTTGGCCTGACACACTGTCAGCCTCAGGTCCGATTACCCAGCTGAGCTGACCTCACGGTGATGATTGCAGCTTCTTGCAAACACTTCCCCAGCAATTCCTTATCATCTGTACCCCAAGAGAGGTACTTTGTTTTCTTTTCTCATCTTTGCTAGTTCAATAATTTAAACCATGCCATTGTGGGGGTTACATAGTGAAATGCCACACAAGTAGTGCAGGAGTTTGGTAAGCAGCCAGGTGCTCATTTAAAAATGACAACACTTGCTTCACACTTAGGAGTAGAGTACCCATGAGAGCTTTGGGATTTTAAGCTTCCAGGACATGACAAAGCCCTCCCTGCAGATGGTAAAAGACAAACTCAGAGCTGGCCGAACAGATCAGCTGCATCACTTCACAGATGAGTGCTAAGTGCTGGGTGCCCCGGCAGCCCTCTCAGGTCACTCTGATGTGGAACCAACAACTCCTTTTGACCACAAAACAAGGCGAGGGGCTGGAAGTTTTATTCTGAAGGACAGATTATAAAATCCTCAGGCAGAGAATCTATGTGTCTCTACAGAGCAGAAATAGGTACTGGATACACACAAACCACTGAACCATTACTGAAAGTTTTAGCACCTATCCAGATACTGCTTCACACTGCTCATGCCAGGGTCCTACACAGTCGCTGTAGGAAAGAAGAGGCTCCCAGAACAGCAGCAGTCAGAGCTTGGGGCATTCACGCTTCCTAATGTGGGAAACCTCACGTGGCAGCTCCTTTGCCTCAGCTCCCTGTAGAGTCAAGAGGGAAAAAACAGATTCAGAGCAGCTAATCCAGGCTCCTGCTCTGAATTACCCTCTGGAGAAAGGACTTGTCTCCACTGCCAATAAAGGGAGCCTAGCCAGGTAGTTCTGCAGATACACTTTTCTGTGTCTGTGTTTGTATCCAGGGGCAAACTTGAGTTACAAGAGCAGAACATTTGAATGCCAGCCAGAAAACTTGTGAATAGAAACCAATTGCCTTGCTGTGCACATTGTGTAGGTACCCTCCACTCCACCACAGATACCCAAAAACGGTTTGCAGAGCTGTTATTAAAATATGCTGCAGGAAGCACATGTTAAGAAATGTGGACAATTAAGTGAGAAGACAGCTGCCAAACTCCTGACATAATCACCACAACAGATGGGATGTGTTTTACAGTAGGTGGAGGAGGGCACGGAGATGAAGTATGGCACCAGGGTGAAAGCAGCCTGAATAGCAAAGACAATAGGGAAAACTCTGTTACAGCTGGGAGTTTAACGGGAGCTGCCTGCATTTTAAAGGCTATGGGGAATAACTGTTAGATTGGCAGCTACAGGATAACGCACATAGTGCAAGGTGCTGTGCTATCTACATTTCTAGAGACAGTTTTCTCTCCCAGCTTCTCACAATTTTGGCAGAAGTCTTTGGCTTATTCCCTCTGCCAGGCATTGCTCTTCAGTGGCCCACAGATATCTCGTGTACCCACCAAATCGCATCTTCTGCAAAGCTTGGTCTTTCTCTCCCAAGTTTGCATGTTCTGAGACACATGGATGTTCCCCAGCAAAAGCTTTTCCTCCTGGAGACAGCCAGCACTCCGAGCTGCTGTGCTCTTCTCCCTCTCACAAGCCACTCACCACTTTGGTTAGGGAAGGAAAGAATCAGCTTTCTTAGAAAAAAGGACTCAATTCCTATTTCTTTGCCTGGGGCTTCCCCCAATTAACACAGAAACAAAGCTGTTCCACAGGGCACCACAGGATCTACTCTTAACCTCGGTCCCCAGGGCTTCACTCTCCCAGTTCACAGATGGTGCCTTCCCAAACCTTCTGCCTTGCTGATGCAAAAACCCCCTCCAGGGCCTTCTCCACTCCTTACGGGGGCATCTATGTGTGTTTGGCAAAGTAAGAGACAGGCTGCTTTCCTTCTTGAATCTCCCTTTTGTCGGTCCTTGCAGAACTGGCTCTGGCTTAACTGTGCTGCATGAGCTGAACTTGCTTGTGAATTCAGACTGAAAAAGCAGAACAGGCACTGGGCTGGAGGTAGGCAGGTGGAGGAACAGTAGGTCCTAAACAGCACTCGCTGCTTTCTGCCTACAATCACACTCCAGCTCTGCGCAGAAAAAAAAAAAAAAAAAAATTATACTTCAGTTAAGAACAGATTGGAAAAACTGAGCACATTTGGATTCTAAAAGCACCGCAACGACTCTCACACGAGCCATGCATCTCACAGATGTAAAATGAATACTGATTGCACACTGGGACTGTGGATGTCCTCGCGTTCACAGAGACATCTTTCTCAACAAGCATCTGTCTGGAGCACTGCAGGGCACCAGGGCAGCAGGAATGAAAAGGTCTCAACATCCAAAGCAATGCCGTTCCTTTGCTTGTGTCCCTGGCTGGATGTCCTCGGAGGATACCTGCACTGATGGGGCACAGTAAAAGAGCATTCAAGAAAATCACTTCATTGACCTCTGGTTGCTCACTGCTTGCTGGGAGACTGGGAACAAAGATCCCAGGATGTCTCCTGGGGTTTGCCAGCTTCGTTTGCTGGAGAGGGTTGAAGAGAAGTGAAACTACAAAATAGGAACAGCATGCTAAAGTCAGGAGAAAAGAACCAGTTACAAGAAAGTTTAGGAAATAGCTGTTTCCAAAAAACCTTTCTGCAACACATTTGAAGTCTAAAGACACTGCAATACTCCCCAAAGCGGTGTGCAGACTGGAAGATGGTCAGGAGTCCCAGAAGGGAGCCAGCCCTGCTGTAGGGAGAGCCAGCGATCCCTGTGTAACCGCACTCCCCCTTGTTTCTTGACGGGCTGCTATTCGAAGCGCTGCTGCTTCCTCTTTAACCTCCAGCCCGAAGGGAAATATGAGCAAACAGTGATACGAGCTCCTTCTCGGGAACGTGTTGAAGGCCAGCCAAAAAAAAATCACGTATCACTCTGAACTGTTGTAGCACCTGGTTGCCATCCATTTGCCATCAATGTGAGGAGGAAGACAAGAGCACTAAAACTGTAGTACCTGCATTTTACAGAGTCTGCTTTCCGCTCCCAGCCTCGCCCCACTGTGTCCCACAGGGAAGCTCACACCCACCTCTGACGCCCACAGAGCCAGCTGTGTTTCTTTTCCAAAATAGTTTTCTGAAAGCTCTTCTGAAACGATTTTTCTTAGGGAGACTATCAGAGATGGTTTTACTTTCTGTAGTTCACAGCCTTCTGATCTGCCTCCCCCCAAATTTCCTTAATCACCAGGCAAGCCAGCACTGTAATGGCTCTGGAAACAAACTGAACTCTGTATGGGAGCCCCCAGAGCTTGACAGCAGAATTATTTAAAATCTTTTCAGTTGGAAACATTTCTTATCAAAATAGGAAATACAACGTTTATTTTTTAGTCATGTGTGCTGAATAGCTGTATCGCCCTGAGACAACAGAGAAGCACTTTCCTTGTCTCTCAGCGGGCTTGCTGACAATGCCACAGCATTTAAAGGCCAAATCCCAGGCTTCCAGTTTCTAAATATAGATGCAGTTGAGGGACACTTGTAATTACACATGCATTTATACATCTGCCTCACGTATTTTGTCCAGGTACAAAGTCATTCCAAGATGCCATCCAGATTCTCTGAAATAATCCCCCCGTTTCACTAATAAGGGCTGCTTTCATTTCAAGAGGAGATTCAGACCACCAGAACAGCTCTGGATTCAGATCAAAGCACTGGGCAGACAAGAGAGAATACAAAGGAAGGGTAAAAAAAAGAATTCACCATTCCAAGATGAATATTCCAGAGGGAAAAGACAAAGGAATACATTGAAATACACAACACCAATTCCTCAAACCTCTCTGAATGTTCCTCAAGTACACGATGAAGAGTGGATCGGTGTGGCAGCTGGACAGACAGATGCTCATATGTCTTACCAGCAGGATTTTAATAATTAACTCAGACTAGGGGGTTGCGGGAGGGACTGTGTTTCACACTCGAGTAGACAGAGAGAAGCTTAACATGTTACTTCAAGCACAGCCTAGAAACTTCAGAGATAGCTCCCAACAATTCACCTAACCAAACGGCCAGATGGACAAAGAGAAAAAGAGGGAGATGGAACAGGAACAGACCTGAGGAGGAGGAACAGCAATCTGGAAGCCGGGCTGCGAGCCCCACCACCGAGCAGTGGTACAGCACTCTGAGAGGCTGCATTTCCCCCAGCTGCTGCAAGCGTGCTCGGAACCGGGAGCAGAGCAAGTCAGCAAGGCAATGCTGCCAAAAGGCGCTCGGAGGCACATCTCCATCTCGCCGCCAGTGCTGAGAAGCAACCCTTCGGATCCAGATTGCTGTATCTCTTGCCTGCTCATTGGCAAAGCACTTACAGGAAAGCTGGCATAGCCTACGCGCTTAGGGAGGCCCCGTGTCTGGCCACTTAATGAAGTTCTGCTGTGCCATATTTCACACTCTTATCCCTACTAAGAAAAGATTGCAAGATTAAAAAAAAAAAGAAGACAGGGTAGAAATACAGAAATCAGGCCAGTTTACCTCTTCCAAGTAGTAGAGAATAGATTCACAGAGCAGGAAAGAACATTTTTGCTTGGAAAAAAAATAATTCAAAGTAGTTATAACTAGTGGTTAGGAGGTAGATGGTTAGTAAGTAGTTGTACCTATCCTGAGCAGGGTTGGCCAGAACAGCCATTCTCAGGGCTTCCATGGCCAGGAGAGAGCAAGCACTGCTGGAGGAAGAGCACTTTAGGAAGTGGGGTGTTAGGAGGACGGCGCCAGACTCTTTCCAGTGGTGCCCAGCAACAGGACAAGGGGCAATGGGCACAAACTGAAGCAGAGGAAGTTCCGCCTGAACAGGAGGAAGAACTTCTTCCCTCTGAGGGTGACGGAGCCCTGGCCCAGGCTGCCCAGGGAGGCTGTGGAGTCTCCTTCTCTGGAGATATTCAAGACCCGCCTGGATGAGGTCCTGTGCAGCCTGCTGTAGGTGACCCTGCTTCAGCAGCGGGTTGGACTGGATGACCCACAGAGGTCCCTTCCAACCCCTGCCATTCTGTGATATCTGTGATATCTGTGAAGTGCGGTGAAAGATGGCAGGAAAGAGAGGGTGAGAAGTGATGGGCACACAACCCAACAGAGGAAAGTCAGTGGAGAAGTGATTGCTTGGTAAAGCAAAGCAAACAGCCAGCCCCCAAATTTCAGTTCAACAACCACGCACCTACCAGCCCCTGTTCTACTGATGACACAGAGTTTATAACTAAGAAATACACTCTTTACCCCTTTGCCAAATCGCTTATGGGCTGATGTGGGGCCTCCCCTCACAGACCCCACAGCTGTGGTGCCCCTGGTTCCTGTTCTTGAGATCAGCCAGGCACCCAGAGCACAGCGGCACAAGATCCAGGGTCCGTGCCCGCCACAGCCCCGTACTGCCCAGCACGTCCCTGCTCGCATCCTGCACTCCCTCGCTGCTGTGAAATCAGATCCAGGCACCAGAGTACAAAGAATTATTTGCAATAAATGCACATAACCATTTCCTCATTTTTTCAATTCTTCATGCTTCTCCTAAACTTGTTACAGCAGAAGCACTTGGATCCTTTCCCCCTTTGCTCACCCCACCTGAATTATCACCTGTCTCAGTTGCACTGGGCTGTCTTTACCAGCCGCCAAGTTAACAAACTCCATTCTTTCTAGCTCACTGCCCTTTCTGCATTTTGTCATTATCAATTAGCTCGCTGCTGACAGATCTCCCTGGCAGGCTGCCCTTGTCAGGAATACAGAGGGGCGAGCACGGTGCTGGCAGGAACGCTGCTCTCCCGCTGCCCCAGGCTCACCAGGAATCACAGAGGAAGCAGCACCTGAAGACCTTCCTCAGCGCTACCACCCCTTAAGGGACTTGCACAGGAACAGCCCTGTCTGAAACACTCCCCACCATATTCATGCTTAGTCTAGTAGTTAATGACTTCGTGTTTACCTGACCAGCTCCATCAGCCTCACTCCACCAAAGCTCTGCTTCTAATATTTCCAATCTACCTGCTTACTGCCAGGCTAATTGCAAGCTTGGGCTTTGATTTCTTACTAGGAACCAAAGGACAGCTTCCTCCCAAGGGTTCACAGAGGGACCTGCTTCTCTGCCGTAAACCCCCGCTGATACTGCCCTGCCCTTGGCCCCTCCAAGAGCCTGCTCAAAGACAGGTTCATCCGAGCCCAGGTGTCCTTCTGGGGTCTGATCCCAAGACTACAGAGATCAATCAGGCTCTGCAGATGTCAGCTGGCTTTGGATCAGGTTTCTAGAGATGCAGCGAGAGGGCAACACTGCTCTTGAATCCAGCCTGCAAAGCACCACACTGTCCTACAGACACCTTTATTCCTGTTTCAAGCGTAGCTTTTGTCCTTATGGGGGAGTGAGGTTTTGTTTTGCCATTACAAAGACCTCGATAACTTCAGGTAAAGGGGAGAAGGAGGAAAAAAAGCAGCAGCATGGGTTTCTCTCACAAGACAGCCTTTTTAAATCAAAGTAATTCATTAAGAACAGAGGCAAGGCTGTAAAGGATTTTACCACCAAACAAGCACAGATACTCTGTTGGTTATGCGAGTTGCCACCAAACTGGCAGCATGAATTCCTCACTGCAGCTCTAGAGGGAAGTCTACTGAGTCGATAACAACTTACACTGCAGCCCAGCTCTATAAAAAAAGTCCCCAGTCACAAGTGTCGTGCTGTAGGCTAAATAAAGGTGCTCTGTGTGCTGGCTTTGCTAAAACAAGTCACAATGCAAGAGCAAGGTTAGGAGATGAGGCTCTCTGTCACGGAGAAAGTGGAGTTTGCCGTGCTGTTTGAATTGCAGAAGAGTACACGATGTGTTGCAGGGCAGGTTGGGATTAGTAAACACAGTAATCAGCTAGCTGGGAGCAAATATGGGCTGTCAGAGAAGCTCCCAGAGCAGTTTATCAGGCCAATATTTCCTCCGCAGAAGGGAGCTTTTAAATAGTTACATAAAATTCTTTTTTGATTGATCACAGCCAACACCGAGATCATCTCAGGCTGAGCTTTCAGACCACGAGTAATCGCTGTTTTGGGCAAGAACTGTCTTAAAGTTTCTGTGGATAATTGAGAGAAAAAATGGAGACTGAGGAATTAGGAAGCTACATTTTCTTATCTGCAAAGGATTTATGCTGTCACTCACGACTTGCTGTAGGTCTGATAAAAAAACATAGTGCATTTCCAATTAGGACTGCAACTTAGATGTGTGAGCTGGGAATTTAGGCCAGATGTAGAGTGCTCTGAAATGAACCTGTAGCCTATAATCGCTCTGAGTCTGCTAAGCTACAGCAACACTTAGTAATTCATTGCTTACAGCCCAGGCTTAATTTAGGGCCTGATTCCCATTTTTATTATTTCTGACTCACCCCTCATCAAGCAGACAGCAATACTTAGCTTATCTGGCCTTCAAAGAGCTTCACATATCAACCCACAACACCCCTGGCCGAGAGCCATGAATAGCTACGGCTGTATTTAAGCAAGAAGAATTAAGACAGGGAAGCCACAGCACCTCTGAGGCCGCATCCAGAGGAGATGCTCCAGCCTCGCCGGCATCATTCTGGTTTGATCTCTGTTCAGCAGAGAGAGGAGCCTCTCCCAGAAGATGAAACGGGAAATATTTTGCCTTGTGTAGCCACAACCAGATACGTACCCCAGCTGCTGAAATGCATTAGGTCTTCAGCAGGACCAGAAGGTAAAAAAAATCTCAAGAGCTGGTCAAGGAAGGAGTTAGAGCAAAGTCCCAGCCAGCCCAGCCAGACTGAGTCCCTGCTGCAGCTCTTCCCTGGGACAGGCTGGCAGAGAGAGCACACTCGCTGCTGCAGGAGAGCCTTGTCCTCCAGCTCACACACCTTATGCCCAAGGTGTTAGCAGAGCACAAGAGGATCAGCTGTAATCTTGTTTGCCCATAGCCCTCCTCAGCCACGTCTGCATAGTGGCTGGGAATTAGCTCTCAAATCCCATCTCCCCTCGGGATGGCTCTGCTGCCAGGCTCGCTCGCACCTTCAGAAAGCGAATGCACTCTACCTGCTGTGAGGGTAGGGTTTATTCCAGCCACCACCTGCTCCAAACAGCAAAGGGCTACAGAAAACAGTACTAGCTCCCCATTTTCACCATGCAATAAGCATTGCTCCTCCATCCCCCAGTAAGGCAGCCCTCCCCTGCCACCCACCTTAACCACCCCCTCCCTTATCTCACAGCTAAGCTCCATCCCATTTGCTGCAAAGCCTGGGCACTCACCCACAAAGCTCATACTCACCTTTGAGAGCCCTCCCACCTCTAAGTAAAAGCAGATGATGAAGATGTTCCAGGTGACCCACACTGCAGTCCAGATGGCATACTAGAAGGGAATAGGGAGCAGGGAGGGGGAGAGAAAGCAGCAATAAACATTAGGAAGTCACTAGAATTAGTTTATATGTGTGATATGCAGCTGGGGGCAGTTAAATGCCCTGAGTCAGCACTGCAATTGTTTTCTCCTCCTCTGTTGCCCACCTGCAGATGGTCCTTTGCCTGACTAGAGACGCAGGGGCAGAAGTTTGGAGAGAGTGGAAGAGCTTCTGCCATGCCTTTCTCCAGCATCTAGTTCTTCCTCTCTGCTGTGCAGTGTCTCGGTGTTACTTTGCTCCCAGTAATAATTATCTGATATTTTCTAAGTTTGGCATAAGTACACGAAAAGGCAGCACACTGAACAATGTGTTCCTGAGCACAGCACCTCCCGCTCAAACTGTTTGCAGTTCTCATGCCCGATTTCCCAAGGGCTTTACTCAGTTCCTCATCACTTGCCATACCCCACCAGAGCAAAGGCTGCGAACGGCTCTGAACAAAACGGACATTACTTACCACCACTATGTAGCGAGGTCTATATTGAATAGTGCCAAACAGGCCAAGGATAACGATGATGATGTGGAGGAAGTTGGCTAGGATAGGGGCCCACTGGTATCCCAGGAAATCGAACACTTGTCTCTCTAATGCAGCAAGCTGGAAGGGAGAAGGAAAAGGAGAGTTACGGCTTCTGGACTCCTGTTTATTCTCTAGGTCTCGACATGCTCCCTGAGCAAATCTCTGCAGCAGCTGAAGATCTTACTCCCTGCCCAAAGCCATTTACTGCCTGGGAACCAGGTCAGCGGGACAGAACATGTGTCTGCGTGCCCCTCCTTCCACTTTGTACTCATCCCATCTCCTCTGATGGCGAAGCTAACGCAGACCAGTGATCTCCAGTACCTGCGTGGGGACACGTCCTCTGTTCTGTACACTTTGCAATGGGGAGGTGGCCCTGGCAGAGGGCAGAGGTGAGCAGCGGGACAGTAACATCCGAAATAGCTGCAGCAGGACTTTCAAGAGCTAATTTGTCAGAGCCTTCAGCATCACTCCATCATTCCTGACATCTCTCATGTTTCTGCTCTCCAGCACACATCCATCAAAGCAAGAGAGAGGACGAAACTCTCTCCTCTACCTTCGTCCCACAGAAAATGTTGCCACCCAGCAAAGAAATTCTGCAAACACATCGGTTTTCCAGGAGGACAGGCTGTGTTCCTCTCCCGCACCAATAACATGGTTCAAGGCTAGTACTATGTTCCAGAAATAAAACTCCGTTACTGTTGATGTGCTGGGCTTGATTTTCAGACCACATCTGCATAAAGATGTGCATTTCATCTGCAGCCATCATCTGTGTATCAGCAACAACGGGTCACCTGGATCTGAACTGCTGTGTTATGCATGCAGCTGAAAGAGCACCAGAAACATGCAATTTACATCCCCACAGCCTTCACATATTACGTCTATAGGTGAAACAGCGAGTGGAGGGGGGAAAACTGTTCCTGCAGGCTTTTCCCCAGTGCCCAGCCTCACGCAGAGAGATCTTCTCTTCGCCTCTCTTTGCTAACGCAGTGCAACCCCCCCCCCCCACCCCCAACCTAAGGCACAGCAGGAGATTTCCCTGTCAGGGTAAGATTTCAAAGCCTGTTTAATTATCATAGCGGTACGCTGGGATTGCATTATGACATTTTATATTTATTTTCACCTAAATAAATCATTACAATTTACCATCGATAGTCAATATTAATTTAACTACTAATTAGACATTAACCATGGGTGATCCTAGTCCACCACGTGTGATCAGCTATGTGACATCTTTTCCTGGCTTGGCTTTTAAATGGAAGCTGGGGACCAAGCACTGGAGCTTCTGTAATGGCTTAAAGCATTGAAGGATGTGAGTGGTTGTGGGTCCCAGTCAAGCCGCGCGATGAGGGAAGCCACATCTGTCAAATGCCCATTTCTCCTCCTTCTTCCTGCATTAGTGGGGACATCACCTTCACCCCTCTCTTGGGCTAGGAAGCTATTGCAATTCCCACCACCACCTTGGAAGTTCAACAAAAATCTGTATTTCAAAGAAATCTATAGCAGCCCTGGCTAAGGGAGATCAATCAGCGTGGTGGTAAGCAGGCTTCCCTCTCTGACATCTCTCTCCTCTGGCAAAGGGGTGCAGAGAGGGTGGGGAGGGAATGGAGGCAGCCTCCAAAACTGTCTCTTCTGCAAAATAATTAGTCTTCCCTTTGAAGCAAGGCACACTGCCCCGTTCCACTCAATGTGAACCGCATGTGAACCGCCTGCAAGGTGCTGCGAGATGCGGTGCACGGCCACGCGCGGGGCTCCGGGGCCAGAACGGGGCAAGCGCTGCTCATTTCACCGTTCAGCCCGCTCTCCCCCCAGCACAGCAGATTTTCTGTATCTCATCAGAAACAGCAGTAATAAGTTAAATGCTTAATCTTTTAGGAGGGGATTAATGCATTAATGCACGTACCTTAACAATACTTGGAAATTTCGAATCCTGACTGGCTGGCAGTGGGTCACTTGACTGTGACCGCTTCATCCAATCAGGCATTTAATTGGCTTTGTGCGTTCCATTAACGTGGGAGTACGTGCCCCAAGAGCCAGCACCGCGGCACATCCGTTAGCCAGGGGACACAACGGGGGTGTGTTCCGCAGAGATAACGCCCTGCTCAGCTTCGCTGCTTGCCTTCAGGCCCTGAAAAGGGGGGTAAAGACAGATCCTTCCCACCCACACCTCCTGCCATGAGTTATCCCACTCAGGCAATCCACGTCTGGAAAAGTGTTTTCTTCTCACAAAGGAAACATTTGCCATTAGGGCTAAATAAAAAGGGGAAAGAATCACTGAATCCCAGCATGGCAGGGGTTGGAAGGGACCTCTGGGGATCACCCAGCCCAACCCCCTGCCCAAGCAGGGTCACCCAGAGCAGGCTGCACAGGACCGCGTCCAGGCAGGTCTGCAATATCTCCAGAGTAGGAGACTCCAAAAGTCTTGTCCTTCCACAGCTTTGTGATGTTTCCTGGCTTGTTTGGACCAGGGAAGACATTGGTCTGTGAAGTGAGAGGTACTCAGCCGCCCTGGAGATGGACCTGACAATCTGGACTGACTTCAGATGGGGGCACAGCTCCCAGAGAGCTCTCTGGTCCCCGGCCACACTGCATTTTTCTCTATGACCCCAGAAGTTAGCTTCATGTCATACCTTCCTCTGCCTTACTGCAATTGCGCTTGTCTCCAGGTTGTTTCTGTCCTGATTTACATTCCTTTGCCACTTTCTCTGCATTTTTTACATGTTTTTGTGTCCCGGGGAACTGCAGGTATGACTTGGCCAGTAGAGATGGGCTGTGCCTGCCTGCTGGTCCAGCTAAAGGGAGCGGGAGTTGGGTGGGTACACGTCCGTGTGATGTGCGAGCTCAGGCAATCTGTTTCCTCATTTATAAAAATAAAAGCAATTTTCCATAAGCTGTGTGTTGATGACAAGCGCAAATGCTCCTGACGAAACTCCGTATTACTGACACGCAGGTAGTGAGTCTGTGCTGCAATTCAGCCGTCAGAAACACAGCCTGAAGTTACCCTGGGCTTGTCCCTCTTCCCCCAGGAACCCAGCATAATTAAGGAAATATTTCATTAAAATAAATAGATAAACAACTATTTCACTCATTACCCTACAGGTCTGAGTGCAAAGCTTGCCCATGGAACGCTGCTGAGATCTGCAGGTAAATAGGGCTGATGTTTGTGCCAGGCTGGCCTTGATTTGGGGCTGGGATGTGAAGAACGGCGCGGTGCCCTTCAGGCCTGGTTCCTTCAGCCTGGCTCAGACTGGGCAGGGGCAGGGGGGGCCCCTGCCTGCGGGTACTGATGTATCTGCACCCTCGTACTGAACCTCTCTCGGATCCCTCTTGTTGAGCAGGGGAAATGCCATCTTTCTCTGCTGCTGCCAAGTTTCTGCAGAGTAATATCCTCGCCGTGGCGTTCTTTTATGATGATTCACACTATTCTATTGAGAAAGCCTATTATATTCTAGAGATATTGGTTGTAAAGAGAAATTTCACAGATTGTGGTACAGGTTTCAACCCATTCAAACCTGACAGGACCTTTCCATCAACGAGGACAAATTTTTCTTCTTTATGACTATTCTTATTAAAAACAGGATTCCTTCTGCTCCTTTTGCTTCTCTAGCCCATAGAACATTTTTACCTTTCATTCTTTAAATTAAATGATTTGTTGCGGTACTAAAATCAGAATAGTTGTGGCAGACTTTTCTCTCCTGAAATAAAGCACATTTCTGCTGATCTGAGTGAAACTGGAATAGCAAATAACCATGTGAAGCAGTTGTTAGCCAGGCAAAGAAAACAAGCCAAAGCTCTCTGTTGGGCCATCGTTCATTTACACAGCCAGGAAAGATAAGAAAGGCAGAGAAGATGTTCGGCAGTTTACAGAGAGTCCTATCACATAGCTCACACACAGCGAGCAAGAAGGGCTTTGTGAGCCAGCACGATGGGACATGCTCAAGGTCTTTACACCACCAAAGCTTCACCAGAGAGGGAAGCTGTACCTGAGCTGGAGGGGAGCACTGCCTGATGGAGCCCACTGCAGAACAGGAAAACGGTCTTAGAAAACAGAATCACAGAATCACAGAATGGTAGGGGTTGGAAGGGACCTCTGTGGGTCACCCAGCCCAACCCCCTGCCCAAGCAGGGTCACCTACAGCAGGCTGTAGACGACCTTGTCCAGCCGGGTCTTGAATATTTCCAGAAAAGGAGACTCCACAGCCTCCCTGGGTAGCCTGGGCCAGGGCTCCGTCACCCTCAGAGGGAAGAAGTTCTTCCTCATGTTCAGCTGGAGCTTCCTCTGCTTCAGTTTGTGCCCGCTGCCCCTTGTCCTGTCGCTGGGCACCACCGGAAAGAGTCTGGCCCCGTCCTCCTGACAACCACCCTGAAGATATTTAGAGGCATTTCTAAGGTCCCCTCTCAGCCTTCTCTTCTCCAGGCTAAACAAGCCCAGCTCCCTCAGCCTCTCCTCGTAGGAGAGATGCTCCAGTCCCCTCACCATCCTAAAACACCTCGAAATGTGGAACAGTTTCTTGCTGGAGCATTCAAACCATTCCAGTTGCGTTTCCAATGGCTCCGGCAGGACAGTCACTGGCAGATGTCGATGCCAGCAGGACACGCCGAGCCCATTCAGCATGGGCTGGGGTGTGCTTGTTTAAATTCTGGTCCCTCAGATCTCTTCTATCCCCTCATCTTTGTCTTCTGTTGTTCCTGCCATGCTGATAAGCTGGAGCGTTCAGCCTGCTCCCCTTGTGCCCCCGTACTGCTAGGAAGGAGGGCTGCTGACAAACAAGTCCCAGTAACCTGTAATCCTTTCACTCCCTGTCCTTTATAGCCTACTGTCAAGGCCACGTTATCAGCTAGATTTGCTCTTCTTAGTTTATTAAGCTTTTAAAGCCTTTAATCTTATTTGGTTTGGATCTGTGTCTTTCACTGCATTGCTGAAATCAGTTGGGACACGAAATAACAAATAACACTTTCCAGATGTTGACATGACTTGTACGGACGCAGGGAAGCTGCTCAGAGAGCCCAGTGCCAGGTACAGACACGCAAAGGGGATGCCCTGCCTGCACAGACACACACGTCCAGATGTATCTGTTCCTGCAAGCAAACCTGCTTTTACACTTTCCAAGGTCGGCTTTAAGAAGAGATGTCTTCTTAAAATTAAATGTTAGAAATAAATTCCCAAACATGCAATAAATGGAGCAAATGGGAAAGGCTGATCCTACTGCTATGGGCCAGCCAGGACTTAAGGGAGATACTCCTGCAAAAAAGAAGAAAAAGTGTTTTACCCAGAAACCTGGACAATTTTCCACTTGGCCTATAAAAAAACAACTTGAAAACTCTTTTGCTGCCCCTTGTCTTTCACCACCCTAAGGACACAGAGCCTCACAGACTGCTCCGACCCCTGCACTGCCCTTGTTCGGTGGTGTACACAGCCCACCATGGAGCCCTGCGTGTGCATCCACAGCTTCAACGCAGACAACATCTGCCACTTAAACCCCTATATTTGCTTCCTCTCTAGCCTGAACCAAGACCCAGCCTCAGCTGCAGCCCTGGGTCAGCACCGCGCTCCCGTGGTGCTCAGGGCTGCCTGGCTGCCTCCCGAAGCCTTGATTCAGCGCTTGAGTCCCTGCCAACTGGCTTTGCCTTTTAAGAAGATGCTCTTTGTTTGTCTGCTGTGCAAACACCACCAGAGCAGCCAAGACTTTCACTGACAAAGGTCACGGGTCTTCTCTTGTGGAAAAACTTGCGCTGGTTTCCTGAGGTATTTTCACTATTCAGTGGTTGATGGCTTGAATTCAGGGCAAAGTCACAGTGTTTCTATTCCTATGAGACATCATATAAGGATGAAAATTTAAGTCTAGCTAGCTGAAACAGCAGGAAGAAATTAAAAAGACTCAAATGTGTAATTTAAAAACATATCTATTTAAGTTTTGAACCCAAATGTCTTTATTTCTGGTTCTTTCAAACAGTTAAAGTTTGGCAATGCTAAACATCTGTCTGCTCTGTTTATTGTTATTATTATTATTATTAATTTTATTGGTATTATTATGATATATTATTATACATAGTCTTTCTATACAATTGGTTTGTGTTTGTAATGCTGAAACAACGCTATCTACAGAATCTTAAACCCAAGCTGTGGTGTGGTGAAACTATCAGCAGCGAGCAGAAAATTCCCTTCTGTGTGCCAGTGCTTATTCAAGGTGGGGAACATTTTGTGGGTAGAAACACGATTAAACAATAAGTCTGCTTTTACCTCAGTGGCTGCATTTCTAAATAAGTATTAATGGTTGTAACGGCTGTTTAATTAAGTTTATCTGAAAAAGCAGTTCCCTGAGCCACTATCTCACATCCCCCGAACCGAGGGGCTGGCTCTGCGAGGTGCTGCGTCCTTGTCCCTTCTGAAGTCAGCCTCTCACGTGCTAATACCCGCTGCATTCATGAAATCTCATTTTTCTTCAGTAAGTGTTGTCAAGGAAACCTTCCTCGGGGCCTTGTGAGCCACAGCTCCATTCCCAGCATCCCTTGCTGAACCACAGAGGTCAAGAGACTAATTGCACGGGAGGTCTCTGTTTGTCACTTTGTCTCTCAGACCTCTTTGGTCACGCTGGCCACCAGATACAATAAGCCCCATTCTCTGATTGGTTTGGTCCATTTTCTCCCCAGAAGCTGCTGAAATCCCCTCTATTCACAGAGACATTAGAGAGGCCTCTGATAGCAGACTTTGTATCTTTAAATCTTCTGCTCCAGAAGCAGACTGTGGTCACTGCGATGGTCTGGAGGAGCAGTGCCCACCACAGGCCCCCCAAGGCAGCCAGAGCAGTCCCCAACGCCAGGTCGCTGCCCTGCAGCAGGGGCTGGTGCTCCTGGAGCATTTCACTCCAGCAAACACAGCTTCCAGGCTGTGCCACACCATAGCTGAGCATCAGGTCCTCTCCCACCCCAGCACCACCCTGTGCAGAGCCCAGGCACATTTAACCCCTTGGTGAGGCTCAGCACAACTTCCCTGTTGAAGCCTGGAGTGTCCTGCTTGGTGTCGAGCCCTCACCACCTCCTCCCTCCCCCTGGGCCTGGCACCTCTGTGCTCTGGATTCTCCCCTCCCGGCATCACTTTGTGTTGGCATCGATGCTCTCAGGAGTGCCACTGCTTTGACCTAGACCCCTATGCTTTCTGCTGCCGATGCCTTTCAGAAACATCCTAGCTGCAAAGATAAGCCATTATTCAGTCCCACACGCCCGAATGCTGCTTAGCATTCCAGGAAAGGCACGATCCTTGCTAAACATAAGGGATGACACTGCCACAGAAGCGGTGCAGCAAGCTGTTTGTTTGTGTCTGGAGTTGAGGCTCCGGCTTCAGAAGGACGGAGGTTTCCTTGTACGTGTTCCTACACACGCAGCCACCAGCCTTGCTCGGCTGAAGACATGGGCTATGCACCAGCATTCATGCACACAAACCTCTTAAACCTTTCTCCTCCAAGTGTTGGGTTGAGCCACGTACTGGGAAAACGAGCAGGGCTATGGCAGCAGGAAGGCCAGTGGTCTCCTAGGGTGCATTAAGAGGTGTGTGGCCAGTAGGTCGAGGGAGGTTCTCCTCCCCCTCTACTCTGCCCTGGTGAGGCCCCATCTGCAGTGCTGTGTCCAGTGCTGGGCTCCCCAGTTCAAGAAAGATGAGGAGCTACTGGAGAGAGTCCAGCGGAGGGCTACGAGGATGATGAGGGGACGGGAGCATCTCTCCTACGAGGAGAGGCTGAGGGAGCTGGGGTTGCTTAGCCTGGAGAAGAGAAGGCTGAGAGAGGACCTTAGAAATGCCTCTAAATATCTGAAGGGTGGATGTCAGGAGAATGGGGCCAGACTCTTTCCAGTGGTGCCCAGCAACAGGACAAGGGGCAACGGGCACAAACTGAAGCAGAGGAAGTTCCAGCTGAACATGAGGAAGAACTTCTTCCCTCTGAGGGTGACGGAGCCCTGGCCCAGGCTACCCAGGGAGGCTGTGGAGTCTCCTTTTCTGGAGATGTTCAAGACCTCCCTGGACACGGTCCTGTGCAGCCTGCTCTGGGTGGCCCTGCTTTGGCAGAGGGGTTGGACTGGAAGATCCCCAGAGGTCCCTGCCAACCCTGACCACGCTGGGATTCTGTGATATATGAAGGGAAAGAGAAGGCGCTGGGCTGTAAGGCAGTACCTGGCAGCACTTCTTCTAGCAAGGCTCTGTAGTCCATGTTCTCTACCAAACGGCCCATCCCCAGGTGCAGGACAAGTGTGTCAGCCCCTCCCCTGCTCCACAACCCCTAAACAGGGTGATCAGCAGTACAGTTAATTAGCTGGCTCTTGCACATAACGTTGCAGAGGACAGAAGAGGCTTCCCAGCGCTGGCTTTCTGAATGCTGCCCAGAATACAGCTCCCAGGAAAAAGCCTGCTTCCTAGGAGGAGCGTGGCAGTAAAAATTATTGCCCTGTATTGCCTAAACTTCTCCCAAATCAGGGTCAGCAGCGTGCCTGCTGAGGCTTGTGCCCTCTACACCCGAGACAGCCTCTGGCGTTTGGTTTTCCTGGGTCATGTCTCGTCGTGGGGCTCGGGCCTCGGAGATGCAGCCAGCATCAGCTGCCCGAGCTGCTCCGCTCCCTTCGCTCCCGCTTGTGTCTCCTGATAGCATCCACGTACTGCGGGCTGCCGTGATTGCTGATTGCCGAGATTCGCAATCAGGCTAAATTAATAAGCAGGTGCTTTTGTGATCCAGGCAAAAAAGCACTCTGATGAGAACGACAGACTTGTTTTATTTGTAACCTCTGTCAACACTCAAACCTAAGTTTCCCAAACATAATTAAATTAATCTGTTGTGCCCACCATGCTCTCCTGCCCCAGCTTTTCTCTCCTCCCTCAGTTTCGTAGCTCAGCTTTGGCAGAGAGAGGGGGCACTGGAACCGGGGGGACGTGACTGTATTTGCAACAGACATAAAAAATAATGAGTTCTTTTGACAAGTGCCTGACATTTTTGTCAGCCAGATGCTCTGTAAGGCACAGCCTTATCCCAGGCTCCACACTTATGGCAGTCCTGGCTTTCCCTCAGCTACTGCAGGACTTGCTGTCCTGTCTTAGCCCACCTTGCACTGACAAACCAGGGCAAACATCCTTGGTGCTCCCTACAAACAGCATCACGGCATGGCAGACAGCTTTAGCACCTGGGGGGAGGACACCTTCTACCAGCAGTAGCACAAATTTCTCTGTTGAGTGAAGTATATTAAAAATGTGCCATTAACTCACCAGCCATTTCCCTTGGGAGATCTGCTACCGTTTATGAAGCCATCTAAACACTATAAACGCTGTGAGGCAGAGCAGTGTCGGAGATCAGCAGGAATTTAATTTTCTAATGGAGAGATTTATTCCCTACCAACAGGGCATTACGCTTTGTGATCCCTGCCTCTGCTCAGCCAGGAAGGCTATCCAAAGTTTGGGCTGATTCACATGACAGGGATGCAGGAAAAAAGTGAAAAGGCTTAAAAATTAGCCAAGGGGTTGTGGGGTATAGGGTATATTCCCTACACCCTCTGGACCTGCTACCTTAAGCATCGTCTGCTTAGCTAAAAGAGCCAGCTCTGCTGCTGGGGGGAGAGCGCAAACACGTCGACAGGACCGACACAGAAGGTACGAGGCTGTACTGGAGCTCTGCTTGGGCCAGGACTGCTCAGCCTGTCCGCTGACGGTGCAGCTCTCTGGAGTCTCCTGGACGTGGGAGCAGCGGTTTGGGAACAGCTCGGAGATCTCCATGAGCTCTCAAGCACACTAGAAAGACTTCAGATCATTCAGGGATTGGACCAAAACTCACAGGGTGTATAAAGCCCATGAGCTACCAGCTGGACCCATGCAGTTTAGACAAAACTATGGCTATCTTTGCTATTTTATAGGCACTTACTGCAAACTGCAATTTTATTTTGCCTCTGGTTACCCCAAAGTTGAGTTATGACCTTAAATATACTACTGGCAGTTTCCCAAAGGAGGAAGAAACTCTTGCTTCACTCTTGAAAGCCAGGCTCAGTTTTTCCTCAGTCCTGTCTGCACCCAGCCCAGCACAGACTCACTGGGCCTCTGGAAGCCGTACTGGGATGTTTTGCGGATGGCAGCAAGGGCGGGCGGCGGTGGCCGTGCTGGGGAGGTGCCGACGCAGGCTGGGGACGTGTGTGTGCTGCGGCTCCTGGCAGCGCTGCTGCAGACCCTGCCTCACCTCCTGCTGCAGGCCTACGTCGTCGTGGCCGTCGACCCAGCGGGCTTCGTCCCCGGTGAGTGGGGACTTCCCAGGAGGATGCCGCAAGTTGCAGAGGGGGTGATGTGTTTGGGTGGGGGATGCGTGTGTCCCTGCACAGGGCAGGGTCCGGATGGCCGACCGCGCTGCAAAGAGACTGGGAAGCCCCAGTGCAAAGCAGCAGGGATGAATGTGGCTTAAAGATCTGCTGTGGCTGAACCCGGAGGAGACTCTGAGCTACCCATGGTACTGTGTCCAGTTCTGGGCTCCCCACTTCAAGAAAGGTGAGGAGCTACTGGAGAGAGTCCAGCGGAGGGCTACGAGGATGGTGAGGGGATGGGAGCATCTCTCCTACGAGGAGAGGCTGAGGGAGCTGGGGTTGCTTAGCCTGGAGAAGAGAAGGCTGAGAGGGGACCTTAGAAATGCCTCTAAATATCTGCAGGGTGGGGGTCAGGAGGACGGGGCCAGACTCTTTCCAGTGGTGCCCAGTGACAGGACAAGGGGCAATGGGCACAAACTGAAGCAGAGGAAGCTCCAGCTGAACATGAGGAAGAACTTCTTCCCTCTGAGGGTGACGGCCCTGGCACAGGCTGCCCAGGGAGGCTGTGGAGTCTCCTTCTCTGGAGATACTCAAGACCCGCCTGGCCGCGGTGCTGTGCAGCCTGCTCTGGGTGACCCTGCTTGGGCAGGGGGTTGGGCTGGGTGAGCCAGAGGTCCCTTCCAACCCCTGCCGTGCTGGGATTCTGTGATTCTGTGAGTGACACCAAGAACATCCCCTGCCTTTAGCTTTCTGAACAACAGTGTGGACATCTGGTGTCCCCTGCAAGTCTAGTTCATGGCTGGCACCTGTGGCACTTTCTCCTCACCCAGGATCAGCTGTGGCCCGAGTTTTGAAAATGCCTCTCAGAAGGCAAAACACCTGCAGAAAGCCACCCAAAGCTGCTCTTCTCTTCCAGGGGAAGACAAGGATGAGAATTTCTTGGTGCCCATGTAGCAGATCCCCACTTTCTGCACAGCTCTGTGTGTCACAGCAGTCCTCAGATCAGCAGGTTGCTCCCCAGCACAACGCATGGACAAATGGCCTCTGTGTCACTGGTCTTTTGTGGAAACCTCCCAGGGCCTTGCTACTTGAGTCTTTCCTCTCCCCCCATGGCTCAACGGTTCCTCTCCCCCTGCCCCACACCTCCGGCCGGCTCGGCGGCCGCTCTCCCCCAGCTCCTCGCTGCACATTGCACCCGGAGCTCGAGCAGCTGATCCCCTTAATTAGGTCACCAACCGATCACGCGTAAAACATTCGCACCAGCCAGATCCTCTGAAGGAAAAAACATGCCAGCTCTGCAACTGGGGTGAAAGCTCGAGAAAGAGGAAGGATGCCAAAGCTGAAATAACTCTTCAAAACTTTGTCCGTAGGAACCCCGTTTCAGGTTCTGCTCAACAGCTGGCTCCCCGCTCCCTGACACTGTAGCTAAGTGGTAGAGTTGCTTTAATTTCCTGTTGCTCCTGCTGCAATGCCAGATTGCTTGGATATTCGTAAACAGAAGGAGTTTAATGAAAATTATAATTAGAGCCCTGCGGTGCTCTTGCAGGTCGCCTTTACACTGGGCTGCCTATTTACATTACAAATCAGGCTGGTGTCACTGCGGAGTCTACAGCAAGAGAAGAGAATTCATTAAAAGGGAAGCGCAGGGTGGGTGAGAAATAGGGGAGAAAGAAAATGATATTGTTATTATTAATAAACTCGGAAATTGGGATCTGCCATGGTCTTGCTGCAGCTCTGCTCCTAGGAGAAAGGCCCATTTGTAATCCTCCTGCAGCAGGAAGGGAGAGAGCACAGCCACCCCAAAACTTCCACTGGTCATTACTGGACAAATGGACCCTTTTTCACAGAGCAACTGTTTATCACAGAAAGCAAAGTGGCAACGAAGACTTTATATCCCCCACCAGGACACAGAAACGCTCTTAGCACTTCTTCTTCCTAATACCTAGCTGTGAAGTAGGGGCGGGGGTCAGGAAGAGACACCACGTGAAAACAAAGGATGCATTTCCCATCATTTGACAGCTTTCCCTTCCCACCTGCCAGCAGCTACGTGTGATGCTTTTTGCCCCACTGTAATGCCCTGAGCAGCAGCTCCTTGAGAAATTCAGAAGCCCTCGTTCCACCAAGTGCTGGAGCATCTGTGGAAGTCTGGGATACGTCCAGCTGCAGCCGCGTGCTGAAGGGCTCGGTAAAATCTGGGTCTGACGGAGCAGGAGAGGAGATCCTGTGGGAACAACACGAGGCATCTGGGCATCGATGCGCTGACACCCAGCCCAGCTCCTGCACATGGTGGCACAAACCAGCTGACTGATCCAAACATGGGTTGACTCTGCTCCTGCCACTTCCACAAGAGCCCTCCAGCACGGCTGTTAACTGTCTGTCTTCCCATCTGTGCAGTGGAATCAGAAATAACACCCGCATTTTACACAAAGGATAGAGGGAGACTTGGCCTGTATTTGCAGAAAGCTTCTTGAATATTTCATAGTAATCATCCCGCATCAGCAGACACCGCATCATCATTGCAATAGTGCTTTTACTGGACGCCCAGAGTGGTAAAGAGAGGTGGCATTTTAGGTTGGGAAGCTTCCCATGATGATCGCAGCACCAGCCCAAACCCCTCACCTTTTCCCATCACTGCCACGTTCCCAAAACAGAGAGGTAAACCCACCTCGCTCCCGTGCCTGCATCCCCCCAGATTCAGCCCTAGTGATGCTCCGAGCAAATCCCGGCAGCGCCCAGCAAAGGACACCCAGCCAGACCCCCACTGCTGCTCCTCAGCTGTAACTCCCACCTCGCCCTCCACAGCCAGAGGACATCGCTTCAGTCTAATAAACGCTGGGAAGTCAGGACAGAGCAGATGAGCGCATACTGCAGAAGTGATGGGGTTTATGGAATCATAGAATCATTAAGGTTGGAAAAGACCTCTGAGCTCACCAAGTCCAACCGACTTTGCTGATGACACCAAACTGGGAGGTGTGGTAGACACACCGGAAGGCTGTGCTGCCATTCAGTGTGACCTGGATAGGCTGGAAAGTTGGGCAGAGAGGAACCTGATGAGGTTCAACAAAGGCAAATGCAGGGTCCTGCACCTGGGGAGGAACAACCCCATGCACCAATACAGGCTTGGGGTGGACCTGCTGGAGAGCAGCTCTGTGGAGAGGGACCTGGGTATCCTGGTGGACGACAGGTTAACCATGAGCCAGCAGTGTGCCCTGGCTGCCAAGAAAGCCAATGGGATCCTGGGGTGCATCAAGAAGAGTGTGGCCAGCAGGACGAGGGAGGTTCTTCTTCCCCTCTACACTGCCCTGGTGAGGCGTCATCTGGAGTACTGTGTCCAGTTCTGGGCTCCCCAGTTCAAGAAAGATGAAGAGCTACTGGAGAGAGTCCAGCAGAGGGCTACAAGGATGATGAGGGGACTGGAGCATCTCTCCTACGAGGAGAGGCTGAGGGAGCTGGGCTTGTTCAGCCTGAAGAAGAGAAGGCTGCGAGGGGACCTAATAAATGCTTATAAATATCTGCAGGGTGGGGGTCAGGAGGATGGGGCCAAGCTCTTTTCAGTGGTGCCCAGTGACAGGACAAGGGGCAATGGGCACAAACTGAAGCAGAGGAAGTTCCAGCTGAAGATGAGGAAGAACTTCTTCCCTCTGAGGGTGACGGAGCACTGGCCCAGGCTGCCCAGGGAGGTTGTGGAGTCTCCTTCTCTGGAGATATTCAAGACCCGCCTGGACAAGGTACTGTGCAGCCTGCTGTAGGTGACCCTGCTTCGGCAGGAGGGTTGGACTAGATGACCCACAGAGGTCCCTTCCAACCCGTACTATTCTGTGATTCTGTGACACCCCAACCCCACCACGCCTGCTAAACCACATCCCGCAGGGCCACATCTACACATTTTTTGAACCCCTCCAGGGATGGGGACTCCACCACTGCCCTGGGCATCCTGGTCCAATGCCTGACCGCTCTTTCAGGAAAGAAATTTTTCCTAATATCGAATCTAAACGTTCCCTGACACAACTTGAGGCCATTTCCTCTCGTCCTATCAAAACCAAGCCAGGAGACTTTCCCCTCTGCACGCCATGGCAACATGTAGAAAGTTTTCACGCAAATCAGAAGCGGGAGGTGTTTTAGTTTGGCTGCAAATGGGCCAAGTGATTTGCTTGCATTTCATGCACGCTATCATCAGTATAAAATGACCCACATTGCAACAGCCGAGATTTAACCATCACTGGTAACACTCTGTTGTTAACAACAGAACATCACATAAAAATGTGCTTATTTCAGAAAAGAAAAATTTCCTTCAAAAACCTATAGTTGAAAAAACACGTAGCCATTTCTTTCAGCTGAAAAATAAATATCGGTGAAGAAATACTGACCAACTCTCCCCTAATGAACGTACTAGCAAACTTCCCGGCCTGTCATCAAAGCACAAAATGAAAAAGAACTGGGCAGAAAAGAGTATTTTGGACATGAAAAACATTTAACGGTCCAGCTTCTAGTTCCAGTAAAATGCCTTTGACAGGAAGGGTTTTAAATTGGAACAAACAAGAAAACGACTATTTTGTTACAAATAGGGACTGTCAGAGGCTTTTGGGGTATTGCAGGAATTTTTCAACAACCACAAGCCCCACCAAAAACCTCCCTTCTACAAAGTGGCTGGAAAATGAATCAGTCAGTATTGACTTCCATCTTCTGATTGCTCCGCTGGAAGAAAATCAGTCCTACTTAAATAATTGATTAATTACCTTAGTAATTACAGGTAATAAATCTAGCTTCCCTTGCCTCCCTCCAGACATGTACACTAGGGATATTTCAGTTTTTCAGCCGCTTTAGGAGGCCAAGTCAATCTTGTGTGATCCAAGATAAGTTCTGAGCCATCACCTACATCTCATCTGAGAGACCTTCTCGCTCTCTACAACTACCTGAGAGGACGGTGTAGTGAGGCAGGTGTTGGTCTCTTCACCCAAGTAACTAGCAACAGGACAAGAGGCAATGGCCTCAGGTTGCGTCAGCGGAGGTTTAAATCGGATATTAGGGAAAATTTCTTTACAGAAAGAGTTGTGAAGCATTGGAACAGGCTGTGGTGGAGTCCCAATCCCTGGAGGAGTTCAAAAAAACGTGTGGATATGGCACTTCAGGACATGGTTTAGCCGGCGTGGTGGGGTTGGGTTGACAGTTGGACCTGATGATCTTAGAGGTCTTTTCAAACCTTAATGATTCTGTGATTCTATGGTTCTACAATCTTCGGAGTCGCCGGTACCCTCCGCACGGCCCCAGCAGCATGGTCCAGCTCTGGGAGGGGAGGAAGGCTGACCATCATCTCTTCGGTTCCTTCCTCGGCTGTAACCCCCTCACAAGCGTTACAGACTGCGAAGCAGAGAGCCAGCTCTCTTTTTCTTAAGTCAATGAAAGCAAGAAAACAGAGTGCTTAAACAGATTAAACAGGTAAATACCTAAGGCTGGAGATGGCGAAAAGTTTAGACGCATGTCTGAGGCTGCAGCTCAGTCTCTCACAGGTTGGTGAAGCAGCTTGGGAAGCACAGTCTGCTCGGGGCAGGCATTGAAGGGTAAGAGCGCATCTCTGCTACAAACTAGATCGAGTGCTGGCAGTGTGTGCTTCGGGACGGAGGGTCTGGGGTTCCAAGCGTGAGAGCGAGCCGTGGTGGAAGCCACTAAGCCCCTGCTCTTCTCACACTCACCATCCCCTGTACTGCTGTGTTCTCCTGCTACACTTGAGAGGACTTCAAGGAAAGAAAAGATTCTCATCAGGGACTTCTTCGCAATACAGTATCATGCTAAAAAAAAAACACTAAGGTTTAACAAGTTCTCCCACTTGCATTAATGGCATTGACCACATCACTTTTTGTGCAGCATCTCCTTTGTTTTTGCTCTTCAGTCCAAGCAGATGATGAAATGAGACCCGTGACATTCACTTTGATGGAGGCGAGCTGCTGGCTTTCCAACAGCGTAAATAAGGATTCAGTGCCTTTTAAAAAGCATTATTTTTAAAGGAAAGCGCTTTTGAGTGAGGGCTAGAATGGGGTTATTTTCCACATGACCAAGCGTCAAAAGGAAAGCGGCAGCCCAGTCCATGCTCTTATCATCCTCCCCAAGTCACCCACTGGATAGATTCGTCACAAGGTGAAATAAGAGCAAGTCCTCAATTTATTATCATTTTCTACTTGTCCTCCTTAATGCAGTTCCTGCCAGGATGAGTTTGCTGTGGGAAAGCGGCATGAAACCAGGCCTTTCAGTTTGCTGCTAAATGGGACTGGGGGGAGGCTTTCAGGGGGGAGGGAAAAATCTTCCTCATTATAAAGGGAAAAAGTGCAACTCAGAGTTTTCATCGGATGCTGCCCAGCCTCCCAATTAGGATGGCTGAGACAAACAGTGGCGTTATTATATGTAACTGTTTATCCAGTGTCACTCAGCCTGTGCTTATTTTATGAGCATGATTTATCTCTTCTGTTGTGCTACCCAATTTGTTTGCATTTTCAGTCCAATGGAGTGTCTCTGGTTTATTGCATACATCTCCTGGCCTCCCACCAACCGACTCTCCAATTAAGTCTCCAGGAGTGTCGCACAATGGCCAGGCCCCTCCTGCGCTTCGGTTTTCGTGTGACGTTTGCGTCCCCTTCATTTCTGCGCTGCCCCTCCCCTGCTGACTCGCGGCTCCTCAATGGCTCATGGTTTATTCAACAGCGGAGCTGAATTTCTCTTTTCCTTCTCTTTTCCCCCCTTCCACCCCTTTTGAAACAGCGGCCGGTCAATAGATGCCACTTTGGCAGCTCTGAAGAACAAAGCTCATTTGCAGCAAATCTTTCGTGGCCACGGCTCCTCAGTGCAGGAGTTTGGTGGCCTTGCAAGGACCGAACCCTGCTCCGTTGGGCAGCAGCTCAGATGTGGGGCAACCACAAACTCTTCTGTCTCCTCCAGCCATGGAAGGGGACAAAGACCTGTCCTCTGTTAGCTTGTGCCACCAAAGCTTCATCCACACAGGGCCCTGGCTCCCTGCTGTGGTTATCGCTCCCCTCGGAGGTGCGAGACGATTCCTCAGCCCTGGAACGACGGCGTCTTTGCTTTGTCCCTACTCTGAACTTTCCGACCAGTTTTTTCAAGTCTCTTCATCTTCTTGCTTGCGGGTCTGTCTGCAATGATTAGCTAAAATAGAAAAGTGCTAATCCACATTATGGAAATTCAAATCCTTGCTGCTATGTTAAGTAATTTCAAGGAAGTTTAATCTGGCAAGACTGTGAGGTGAACTCCAGCACAGCAACAACGATATCTGAGCATCGCCTCTTCCACCAGCGTGGCTACACGGCAGCAGCAAGAAGCAGCCTTATCGTAGCAGGCTCCAGACTATCACTATTTCTGATGGGCTCCAGCAAAATCCCACTGAGCTCTCAGCCCTGGGTTACAGCTGAACGTGGGTTTTACTGCTGCGTTCCCACTGAGCCTGCCAGGATTGGGCTTCCAGGATTTCTACTAGAAAATCTGTACAGTGTCTCGCCACCAAACACTGGAGCTCCGTCTGAAATGCCCTTTGTTTGCAGGTTAGTATCCAGAATTGGGAGTGAGGAACTTTACATGGCCATGGGAGCCACGGCGAGGAAAAAACTTGGCAGCCATGAAACCTGGGTTACATCTCATGCAAGGAAAGCATCCTTTGGCTAAGCGATCTGCAAAGGAGTTGACTGCCCCTCCACCTCCTGTCACCATGAGCTGCTTCAGAAATTCATCGTACTTTAAATGATTCACTCAAGTATCCATTCAGTCCCAGTTCATAGATTGCAGAGCCTTTATTACACAGCCATATATTTAGCACTGGAATAGTTCTCAGCAGTTGTAACAGCCCTGTCATCTCAGGAATAAAACAAAGAGCCATTATTCATCAGAAGGGAGACACAGTCTTCATTGTCTGAAACCATGGCAGGGTTTTTATATCACCCTCTCCATTCTTTCAGGCTGTCACACAACTCAGTTTTAAGCTGTTTCAGTGGCAGCCCTGGAAGCCCCAACGCTTCCATAGCTTCTCACAGCTAACTTCCCAGCTGATGTTGTTGTAAACTGGCAGCAGGACTGATCCTGAGCACACTGTGTATGGCCAGTGACTTAGGAGCGGGAAAGTTCACCTTTCCAGACAAGCTTGAGATAGACGTTAGTCTCTGGCTGGGTCAGGAGTAAAAGCCATGCAGGGTTATTTAAAGACACGAGGAAGTACAGCTACAAGGAGCAATGGATGAACGTGCCTTTTGGGCACTGGTTATATCCAGACGATCTGAGTTCGGGCTCTGGTCCGATGGCAGAGCGCTGTGCAGGCTGCAGGACCCAAGAACACAGGGAGCTGTGCGTGCCTGCTGTCTGACCTCACACTGCTGGGGCTCCTGCAGCCCTCCCGCACAGAGCTCCAGTTCGCTTGGTGGGTGAATGTCCAGCGTGGAGCTGGAGGAACCAGCCTGCTTCTCTGGATTGAGACACCTGGGGATTAGCACCTTGAATCATAGAATCATAATGGTTGGAAAAGACCTCTAAGATGATCCAGTCCAACCATCACCCCATCACCACCATGCCTGCTGAACCATGTCCCGAAGTTGCATACCCACACGTTTTTTGAACACCTCCAGGGATGGTGACTCCACCACTTCCCTGGGCAGCCTGTTCCAACGCTTCACAACTCTTTCAGTAAAGAAATTTTTCCTAGTATCCAGTTTAAACCTCCCCTGATGCAACTTGAGGCCATTAAAGATGTGCTTGGCATGAACCGCCCTCCACCCTGCCTGCCTTGCTCTGCATCTCTGGGAAAAGCAGGTCAGACTTGGGGCCAGAAGACTGCTACTCACATGCGCTTCTGTGGTGCAAATGAGCCCCTTAAATGCAAACGCAGCAGCACCATTCACAGAACCAGCTACCATCACGGTCTCCTCAGGCTTCTGAGAGCATTTGAGAATCTGCCTGTGTCAGCATGACGGCCGGATAAAGAGCATGCACAGCAGATACCTCCGGAGAGGTGCCACGCAGGGGCTCTCACCAGCTGTTTGTGCGGTGAGGCAGACCCATCCCTCCCTCCAACATCTCCTCTCAGAATAATGAGATGGGAAACTTGAAGACCCAGAATCCTAAAAAGTGGCAGACATTTGAAAAAGAATCGTCCTTTCCCAGCTTTGTAATTTGCTTTAAGGCTGGCAATCACATTTCCAAACCCCCATGCTCACTTTTCTCCACATGCTCGGAAAGCAAAGGGCACACAACAGACTGTGAGCTCCCATCACACTTCTCCCAACACCCGCTCTCCTCCCTGCCGAACAGCCAGCTATCTCCCAGGCTAATTAGCCAAACCGTATTCTGCACATATTTAGCATTTCTGAGTAATTAGGATAATCAGATTTCTCCCCTAATTCTGTACATATACAATATAAGCAGGTGTATTGCCTTTCCCACAATGGTATCACAAAAAGCGTGTTGTCTGCCGGAGCGGGCGATGCCAGCCGCCTGTCAGAGCCTGTTCTCGTCTCACACATGGAAAGCTGCTGCTAACGGATTACCAGTAGCCATAGGACATTGGGAACTGGGTTTGATTTGGCTAAGTAGCCAGTAGTTCAGATATTGATGCAAGCTATCAAAATGCACAGAGTCTTCAAATCTGGCCAGTTCTCTTCACCATCCTCCAGGGAAGAGCTGCAGGAGAAGCTCTTCTGAGCTCTTCCTGGTTGAACAAGAGGTGTTTGGCCCAGAACCTCAAAGGTGTTTTGGGTTCTGGGGAAGTGCAATAGTCCACCCAAGTCTGAGGACTCAGGTCTTGTCATGCTCCAAAAGGTTAGTCAGCCTACAGACCTAGACCTTGTCTCTGGGGTCCTGTTAGCTGGTCAACACATACGTGTGGTCTCTGCTGCTTTCAAGGCCTGTCAATGAAAGTCAAAGCCAGTCAGGCCAGACCAATTCTGTCTTGTCCTGCTGAGGCAGGGTCTTTGGTTCAGGAGGAGTTTTTCCTCCAGTCAGCTTCACTCAATAACTCCTTCTCAGGAAAGCAGAAAAGTTTTTAAGTGCCCATGATGACATCCTGGTCCTTGGAGCATCTGGATGTGGTGCTTCCACCAAAGTGGGACTATTTTGCTCTTAATGGAGTATCAAGGGTCCAGTGTCTCTGAAAGGAGGAAAGGACACTCCCAAGCTCCACAGAGTGGAGTTAGGCCCTCTTGAGTATCTGCACCATAGCAGTGATGTTAAGGAAAGACCCTGCTACATACCCTCCGCAAAAAGACCATCTATCTGCTGAGCTTCACGTAGGGGAGAAGTTTGCTCGTAGATCTTGTAGTACAACCCAACATACTCCCAACACAAAGAAGCCATTTCTAATGGGGAGGACAATGCTCTCATTGTAGTACTGTGGAAATAATGTCAAAACCTCCTAAATATGAAGAAATCTGAGTAGGGCCAGGCTTTAGATTCCTCCTGATCTCCAGGTAGGTTAACCATCCTGGTACTGAGATTGAGCTCTGGTTACTACAGAGGTAATTTCCAGGAGGAGCTGAAGATAGACAGTGACAAACTGTTAATTGTGGTGAAGCTGTTTATCTGTGATGGATGAACACACCATATAGAGCACTCCATGCAAGGTTACGCTCCATATTTTATAAGTTCCGTGTGGGTAATAAAATGCTCTGTCCCCTTCTTTAGCGTCCTCTGTCTCACCTTCCCTGTTCAGCTGAAATGGTGCTTACAGATGAACTATCTCCAGAGAATAGCACTTGGGAAATATAATTCAGCATGAGACACTTTAATGGGTCCAAGGCTGTTGTCAGGGTCACCACAGACACAGGACAGGTCCCTGCTCCCCAGAGGGGGGTCACAGGAGGCATCTTCCCAGGCTTTGTATATTCGCCGTAACTGTGTATTCATCTGAGCACCAGGATTCATTTTTTATTAAGTATATTGAGCTCTTGAGAAGAAGCGTAACCCAACTGTCCTCAGTAATATTCAGTTCTTGTTCTTCCATAGCTTTGCCCAGGTGACTGGTTGCCCAAGAGCTCAGTAATGAAGGAGGGAGCCTGTCCTGTATCATTCTGACCCACCTTCCGTAGGTCAGCGATGTCCCAGCTCACTCAGGGATGGCACAGTGGCAGGGGAAGAGATTGGGTGAGCTGTGCTGAGAAAACAGATCCTGTCGCAGAGCAAGGCCCTCCTACACCTGGGAGATCGAGCTCACGGGCAGCCCCGAGGGGTGTGGGATGGAGCGAGCCGGGATGAGGGGCCCTGGCTCACGCTGCTCCAGGCATCCCACCTCCATGGACCCCATCAAGGGGATCTTCAGCCGGGCTCATGTCTCCTCTGAGGACAAAGCAACGGGGAGCAATCTGCGTGGTGAGGGCCTGCCCTAAAGCATGGGAAGGGCACGAAGGCTGGATCCCACCCACGCCATCAGCCCTCCCGCCCTGTCACCGTGCAGTCAGGCTGCTGCTGCCATAATGGGGCGGCAGCTTGTGCTCCCACACCTCTGAAAACCAGGTCCTGGGTGGGCGGACATCTGCGTGCTTGCTCCATTGGTGCAAAAAAAAAATATGATGCTGGTCCTGGTTTTCTAGAGTTTTGAGCATTGGATGAAAAAACTGGCAGAAAAAAAAAAGAAAAAGGGAAAGCAAACAGCTATTTCTCTGGCCTGAGAGCGCCTGGAGAGCCGGAGGGAAGCTGCCTGCGGGGCTGGCCGGTTGCTGAAAGGTGGCAAAGGAAGCTGGCACCGTGACTCCTGACGTCTGCCTGCTCCGAGCAGGTGACGAAGACAAGCTGTTGCCTTGATTCCCACAGTATATTTTCATTAAGCCGTGGCAGATGGCAGCAGAGGTCACCGCTTCCACACCATCATCCTCTCAGCCGAAGGGTGTCAGGGAATCTGACACCTCAATTACTAAACCTAGATTCACCCAAACACCGTCCAGGGTGAAGGAGGAAGGGGGATGGGAGAAGGTGCTCTCCTAATTTCCATGAATCCTCACCTTTGAGAGAAAATCTGGGACGTGCGCTTCCCCGATAAACAACATATTTGTGTCTAACGTCCTGACACAGAGGCAGCTGTGCTGAGAACAAGCCACAGACACCAAGAAAATGGCAATTAAGTCCTTGTGAAAATAAGACCAAAAAGCATCCCTTGGAAAAGACAGTTGATGTTAATGAGCTACAGCGAAGTCAAGGGAGGATCTATTGATCTTGCCCCAGCAGAGAACTGCTGCTCGCTCCTCTCTAGTCTATGAAACCTCAGAACACAAAGAAAATAAGACTTCTGTTCTTCACAAGGACGTTCAGATGTGGGCCTGGCACTCAGCTAATCCAGGGAGAAGCCAGAGCAACATCACCATTGACTTTGCCGAGTTCAACGTGAAACACAAACCCGATACGCTGGTGAGCAGCAGCACCTTTGCTGAAACCCCATCTCAAAGATCTCTGCCAGATATTTCAGTCACTTCAGGTTTTCTCATCCATACTATTACTACCTACTTTCCTATTATTACTTTAATACTACTACTAATTCCCTACATTTGCTACTATTAATCCTCATTTTTTAATCCCTATTATCCGTGACAAGAAGAAGATGAAATAAGATTCTGACCCTTATCAAAGCTCAATAAACAAGCAAAGCAGAAATCATTTATTCTTATTCTGAAATCTCATGAAATTTAAGGTAATACTGTGGCTCTGGAATGATTACAAAATGTCTCAGATGACTGGTAATTCTGCAGGGCGTTTATTCACTGAGTTTCCTTCTACAACAAAGACAGCGAAACCCACTGGACGATGAGCAGCTGAGCCAACTCGGTGAGGCACTGCCCGGCAGCAACACCCGAGCCTGCCCTTCCTCTCTGAGGACTTCTCCCCTTAAATCCCACCACGAGCTGGGGCTGGGGGAGACATGATGACATCAGAGATATTGGGAAGATGCAAACTTTCAGAATGCACAACTCCAAAGAAAAAAAAAACCACACCACCAAACCAACTTCTTTTTAGAGAGACTTTTCAACTTCTTTACAGAAGCTCGAAAACACTTCTGAAAAGTTCAAACTATCTGGGGTTTGGCACAATAACCCCCCCCCATCGTTTTCAGCAAACATTGCTAAATGCCAGAGTATTTTCATTTTTCTGCCCAGAAATGTCCTTTTTCCCCTCCTCGTGTTCTGGAGATGGGGAATGGGAGAAGAATGCACTACTTTCGAGAAAAAAGTTTCCACTTTGTTGAAAACTCTCTTTCTACCAAATTTCAATGTGGAGACACAACCTGCGCAGTCAGGTGTGCTCATCCCATCCCATCCCATCCCATCCCATCCCATCCCATCCCATCCCATCCCATCCCATCCCATCCCATCCCATCCCCTGCAGCCCTGGAGGAGAGGGGACAAAGGGAACCCCACAAGCATAAGGACATTAAATCACAGATTAGCTCTGTTGTTTGTTTTTTTTTTTTAAATAAGAGAGAAAGGTTGAGTTCTACTGACCTCAAACCTAATGTTTTGTTAATGGGAAAAGGGAATGCTACAGCTGGGGCACTCACTGCTCGCTAGATCATCTGCATTTTCTTAAGTGCTTGAAAAGCAATGGGCTATTCCAGGGCTTTCCTGGAGGAAAAGCAATCACAATCTGGCCTTTGTTATCCAGTTTATTCTCCAAGAGTTCCTACTTGAGGGCCCCTGGAGCAGATTCTTGGAAGAGCTCCATTTTACACCCCAGCCAAAATGATCCGAGTTTCCGTACATTATTAACACACAATGCAGCAACGTCAGCTCGGGTGGGAGCTGCAGCCCTCCCTTAACGCCACACCGACACCAGGAAAGGGTCGCCATCGGGGGGACAACTGTCTCCTTCTCTTCTTGCATAGCCCTGGTGCTTGGAGAGAAGAAAAAGGGGAAGGCAAAGGAGCAGAGAATGGCCTGGAAAAATCAAAGCGCGGTCAGGCAAACATACTGCGTCAGCCAAAATAAAGCCCCGGTTGCCCAAGGGGAAGAGTGGCCCTCAACACCGCCCTGCCCTCGGCTGCTTTCTGGCTTGGCCTTTGCCAAATTTCATTCCTGGTCTGCAAGCGCTCGATGGGTTTGGTTAGAGGACACAAAGAAATGTGGTTCCTGTGAGTCACTGATGGTCTCCGCCACCACGATGGGAAACGCGGCCGCGGGCTGCCGGGCAGGGCCAGTCTGCAACGGGGCACGTCTGAGACGCAGACCCCAAGCACCCCGTCCCTTGGGCTGCACGGGGAGCTTTTGGGCTTAGACCGCTCTACTCCAGCGGTACTGACTCCAGCTGCTCGGGAAAAAGAAAAAAAAAAAAAAAAAGAAAAATCTCCTCACGCAAAAATTCAATTTTTTGTAAGAAAAGCTCCACAACTCCAAAATTACAAATGTTTGCCAGCACAGCAAACCTTTGCCAGCACATTTTTGACTTTTCGCCATAATATTCCGGCCAAAACTTGGGAGAAAAACTCAGAATTATCTACGGAAAGCAGATACTTCTCATGAAAATATTCATTTAGTCAAATCCCCAGGTTTCTACTGAAAGTCAGCTTCAGTGGAAAATGCTGACGAGCTCTATTATTGGCACAGCTTTAATTTTCCTTTGTCTAGAGCAGACACGGAGAAGACAGCATCTGTCAAACGCAGTCTTTAGACCTACGTTGTTATTTAGCCTGGAGTATTGTTCAAGGACTTCAGCAAAGGTCCAAGCCCTCACGCTGCTAGGTGCTGTGCACCTACACGAGGGATAGCCCCTTCCCCAGAGCGATTGTAACCCAAGCACAAAACATGGAGAAGATGACCGGGGGGGAGAGCACCAGGTAATTTTGGAAGGGTCCTGAGCTGCGTGCCGAGCAAAGGGACACCGTGTTTCCCCTCACACCGGCTCCTGCCTTCAGCGCTTCATGTTCAGCCGTACCCTCGGGAGATGCATCGACTGCCCCAGCTGCAAAAGCAGCTGCAGAGGAGGGGAGAGAGGGGTCCTATGCTCCCCACCCCCACCTCCAGTTCAAAACCTCCCTGGAATGGAGAGCAGAAAGCCAAGAAAGCCGTCTCCACAGCCTCCTGACCCTACAACCCTCCTTGCTCCTTCCCTCGGGGAGGAAGATGCTCCACCACCCCTCCCTCTCGCAGCCCACGCGTCCCGAGCTGATCGAGTCCACCTATTTTAACTTACGGGGTATTTTGCCCGGCTCCTGCCTTGCCGTGCCATCCCACCCACCCGTCTGCCACGGTCCCCTTCTGCCCTCACCCCCTGCGTGCTCCTCATCACTTCGTCCCTCAGCCAGACACGACCGCTTTAGCTACGAGACAGTAGCTAGAGAAGGATCTGCGCTGGTTTCAAATAGTTTCCAGAACTGGTCATCCTGTTCTGTAAGAGATTAAAAAGGCATCGCTAAGAAGGGAGTGAGGGGGAAAGACAGCACGAGAAAATAAATAAATAAAGGTATATGGTTACTTTTGGTTAGTCTCAGTATGCAGCCCCGTCCCAGGGCGCCTTGTTCTGCGCCCATTTGAAGTATTACTCACTTTTTCCATTAGAAGCTCTTATTCTAGGGGGATTTATAATGTATCTGTAAAATTGTCTCCAGGCTTTGCCTGGCATCTGAGCTCTCGCTCCACAGACAGAATGTAAAAAAACTACAGTTGTTTGATTTATTGGGACATGGCATGGGGAGGGAGGGAATTTTTCCACGCTCGGTGGAAATAAATTCACACAGTGCCTTCAGTGGACAGTCACTTACTGCTCCAGAAAGGTTTGGGTGCAATCTCACGCTGGCAGAGTGGGAAGAAGCAAATCACTGATTTCTTTTAATATTTCCCTGCCTGAGACCCAGCCCTCGTTTGTGGTTTCTCACCACGACCCACCCAGCTCACAGTCCTGCTGGGCAGGACAGTCCCTGCCATACCACGCGGCTTTGGAAACCCTGCCCTTGACGAGCCTTTTTCACCCCGAATTTCTCCAAGGGACATCTCTTCACTCTCTGCAGAGTCTTTTTTGCAGAGTCCTGATTTTTTTCCTGGGGAGGCCAATGCCTCATTGAAGTTCTGCTGGTGTTTCTTTAATCTGCAGCTGCCCACAGGCTGGGAGGGCTGAGCAAGGGCTGGCGAGCTGCTGAAGGCAACCTCAGCACCTGCGTGGCCGAGGTGTTTGGGCACAGCGAGAACCAGGAGGTGACAACACCCTTGGGATGCAAACTCCGGGCTGCAGACACCTCATCGCCTCACCGCTGGTCCTCCCCTGTGCCATGGCTGAGGACAAGCTCGTCTGCGGGGTGGCCCTGACCGGGGCCGATGTTCCCCCAAACTTCTGCAGAAGACAGGGGTGGATCGGGGAGAAGGGAAGGACCAGAGCCAGCGACACACGCCGGGATCGGGGGGAGGGAGAGCCAGAACCGTCTCGCAGCCTCCCCGCGGCACCGCTCGGCAAAGCAAGAGCCTGACATGGACGTCTCACGGAAACAATAACCTGAAATCGGAACATGGGAAATTATTTATTCAACCTACAGCCTTCCCTCCCGCCTTGATTAGCAAACCGCCGGGGAGCCAGCCCTGATTTCCTTCAGACAGACGCGCGGCTCTGCTCCTCTCCTCTCCGCGCCGCGAGCGCTCGGCCCGTGGGGGCTGGCGAGCTCGTTGGTATTCGCGCTGTGTAGCGGCTCCCTCAATTCACACGCTGTTCTGCTCCCCGCCTGGATCACAAACTTTTTCTTTGGGAGCACCCACTGCAATGATGAATCTGTTTGTTTTCTGCCTTGTTTTTTCCCAGCGAAACATTTAGGCTGCAGCACGCAAACACCTCCCCACACACTCACCCCATTAATTGCACCTAATAATAAAACAACCTCTACGAAGCATTGCCGCGCAGATTCCTCATCTGATTTTGTTTGGTGGGAGGGGTGTTTCACATTTCCATTCATTGTTTATAAAAAGCCCCAGTGAAGCCCTGAGGAAGAAGCACGAGAACATGTAAAGAAACCTAGGGGGGTGCTGCAAAACCGAAGCGGGAAATCCCAGCGCCAAAATCCTCTCCCCGAGGCAAAACCTCCCCAGACCAGAGGGAAGCCAGGACTTCACCCCTGGGACTTCGGCAGCGGGAGACACGGAATTTGGCAGCACACAGGGCAGACTGTGCAGGGTTCAAAGTATCAAATGAAGCAGAGCAGAGACATGAGAGGAACAAAGGAAGTTCACGTCGTTATAATTTATTGATGATCTTGGCCTGATCGCTTCAGCGTTTTGTCCTCACAGAACCCACCCTGAGCAGCAGCGAGTCCTGCAGGTCGCTCGCCCGTGCTGACGTGGAAGTGATGTGACGATTTACAGACAAAGTTTGCTTAAAAAAAATAAAGAAATAATTAAAAAGCACCAGCCTGGATCTCACCCTCACCCAGGCACTTGCTGGGAAGCAGACGGGGTCCCCTGACCTCACCCCCACCAGAGCGCAGCTCCAGGAATTCCCTCACCATAGTTCACATTTTTCCAGCTCTACCATTTCACCCAGCAAGTGCCATGGGAAATCACTACGGCCGAGGCATCCAAACTTGCTGAAGAATGAGCCAAACTGATTCTTTTCTTCCAGGAGGAGGGTCTTAAGGAAAATAAAGTGCTGGGGGTTCTTTGTCCCTGTATCTTGGATACGAGAAAACTCCCACGCTCGTCAGAAATAAGAGCAGCACCAGCAGCTCATGGCTTTTTCTCTTATTCTTTTTTTTTTCCCCTCCAGTGTGTGTGAGCGTGTGCTTTAAAGCAGGAGGACACAGTGATGGGTTTAAGAGACAGAGAGTGCTGAGATGCTGGTTTCTACTGGAATACAGGGTACAGCTGCTTTCTTCTGTGATCACAGAATCACAGAATGGTCGGGGTTGGAAGGGACCTCTGGGGTCACCCAGCCCAACCCCCTGCCAAAGCAGGGTCACCCAGAGCAGGCTGCACAGCACCGCGTCCAGGCGGGTCTTGAGTATCTCCAGAGAAGGAGAAATCATGGGTGAAAAATCAAAAGAAATAATTCACGAAACTAAACACACTCCCCAGCCACTCAACCCGCTCATAAACATGCCTAGGGAGATGCTTTGT
Source organism: Opisthocomus hoazin (assembly GCF_030867145.1). Lineage (NCBI taxonomy): Eukaryota > Metazoa > Chordata > Aves > Opisthocomiformes > Opisthocomidae > Opisthocomus > Opisthocomus hoazin. Next base: position 17,129,140 of record NC_134431.1, read on the forward strand.
GCAAGACAACCCCGCCACTTCTGTTCTGTATTTTGCTGAACCAGGAGTCGAACCTTCCAACTGTGCCAGTCGGGGTTACCGGGGCTGCATCCCCCCCCGCCCCCCGTCCCTTCGGTTTTAGGCTGATGCTTTGCTCCGAAGAACCAGCAGCTTCCCAGTTTTTCTCTCCCCCCTTCAGGGAAGCGCCCGCTCCCCATCCCTTTGGAAAACACACCGCTGCCTCAGCCAGCGACTCCGAGACGCGGAGTGTCACCCGGCTCCCCCCCCTCGGCACCGGCTCCGTGCCCAGCAGACCCCCGCAGCAAGCTCCCCTTCCCTGCCCGCTGCCCCCAAATATCGGGAGCAGTAAATGAGACGGAGCAGAGACGCTGCCGTTTCCTTTTTAAGGCCGGGGGGGCCCCGCAGCCCGTTGGCCATCGCCAAGCAGGGACACCCCCCCCCCCCGGGACCCCCCGAGCTTTGTTCGTCCCGGGGCCGCAGATGTCGGGGGAGCCGCGCCCGCCCGCCCCGGGCTCCCCGCACGCCGCGCGGCTCCTCCCGCAGGGACACGGGTGCGTTTGGACCCCGGCTTGCCCACGCACCTCACCCGGCGGGGGGGGGGGGGGGGGGGGGGGAACAGACCCCTCCCTCGCCAAGAGCCCGAGGGCACCGGGGGGTCCCGGCCCGGAGCAACTTTTGGGTTGGTTTGGGCTGGAACAGCGGCGCCGAGCCCGCCGGGGCTCCCCGGACGGAGCGGTTTTGTTTTTAAGTTTTTATTTTCTAAGCACAAACTTATGAATTAAGAACTTTTTTTTTAAAAAAAAAAAAAAGAACAAAACCTCACGTTTCTCCGAGCTCCAGGCATCGCCTGGCACCAACCCCCCTCCCGCTCCCCGGGAGAGTTGAGGGGGCACTGGAGCCTTCACCGGGGCAGCGGGCAGCGAGGCGCTGGGGGTGAGAGGGGGCTCCTGTCCCCGTCCCGGGGCGCCGACCCCCCCGTTCTCCGCCACCCCCCCCTCCCCGAGCGCCTTCACTCACCAGCTGCAAAGTGCAGAGGAAGATGAGGGTGCAGCGCCCGGTGCAGCATCCCATGGTCCCCGAGCAGCGGGGGCCGGGGGGGGCCCGGGGCTGCCCGGCTCGCTCCGGCCTCTCCGCGGCCCGGCCCGCAGCCGCCGGGAGGGACGGACGGACGGAAAGACAGACGGAGAGAGGGAGGGATGGCTGGATGGAGGTCGCGGCGGCTGCCGGAGCCCCTCCGGGAACCGGGGAGGAGGCAAGTGGGGCCCACAGCTTAAAAGGGCAATGCCCCGGCGGCGGCTGCGTCCCGCAGGCGGGCAGGGCTGGCGGGGCGGGGGCTCGCTGCCGCCTCCCGGCCGGGCCTCCCCCGCAGCCCCCGCAGCCGCCGCGGGATGGTCGGGGCCCCCGGGCAGAGCCCTCCCCCGGGGGCTGAGCCAGGCTTTGCCCCTGATTTGTTTTGTTTTATTTTTTTTCCTTGGTGGGATGCTTTTCCCCCCGCCGTGCGGGCTCTGCCGCTGGCCGGGGGTGCTCGGGGGGGGGGTGGCCGGGGGCCCCCGGGGTGGTTGTGTCTATAGGAGACGGAGCCTATAGGGCATCCCAAGCGAGGGGAATCAGGGGCTCCTCTCCCCCTCCCACATACGCCAATCACCTTCCTCCCCGCGCAGGTGCTGGCACGCTCACCCCCAAAATCATCAAGCCCAGAATTAACCTCAAATAGAATGGTTCTTCCCCTAAAATGTGTCAGCGAGAGCGCACACGGAAGACAAACTCAGAAAGGGGAATAAGACAAGAAATTATTTGAAAAGCCCATTTGTGGGTATTTTCAAGTATATACCCAGGCTTGTGGATGAATCCCAGCCGACAAGTAGCAGAGGGGTGTAGGGGAGCATCTCTCTTCTTCCAAGCAGAGCTTCTACCTGAGCACCATCTACGAACCGCGCACCATACCCTGCATCTGCAGAAAAGCGAGTCACTCTGCTTCAGTCGCGAATGGCAGAGCAAATCCACGAGCGCTCAACCACCGCCTTTCCAGCCCCGAGTCCTTCCCATCGCCTCCTCTCCAGACGGAGGAGCGGGGTCCAGCAGACGCGGGATGGTGTCAGCCCTCCCTGCCGCACACGTTGCTGGTCGGCCCGAGGAGCAGGTCACGCGCTGTGATGGGGACAGACTTGTTGCTGGGCTCAGCACAACAGGATAAGAAGCTTTGGGAGAGTCTCGTCTGATGACGGTGTCATCTCTTTGCCATCTCCAGTGACTCCAACGGCCGCACGACGGTTTGCTCCCTCACTCTCAGGCTGATCCTTCTTCCTCTGAAGCAAGTCAGGGTTTTGCTTCTGCCTCCAAAGCAGGGTGCGACTTCGTACCGTGAGGGACCAGTCCCGCTTTTCTTTAAACAAGCGTGCCCCGAGAAGGAGACGGTACCTGAACTGACAGAGGCTCTGTCATTTTACCTGAGGGAAGTGTTGCCTGACTATACCCCAAGGAACCAGGATTAGTCCTAAAGTGCTATGAATGTTAAAAACCTTATATGAACAACATTATTGTTATTCAAATCAGCCATAGGGAGAAACAAAACCAACAAACAAGCCAACTCTGAATACCTAAGACTAGGAGACAGACTCTGAATTGATCCCAAATCCTACTGGTTTTACATGGTAAAGTATATTGATTATCTGACCTGTGCACTGCACATAACCAGGGCATCACTTCATGCAGGCAGATACAATAAAACACATTTTATTCTAGGCGAAAGGAATACACCCAGAGAGGAAACCAATTTACTTCACACAGAAAGCTGCGGACTGAAGAAGCTTTGGCAGTATTTGTATTCGCAGGAAGATGGGTTTTGGATGGTGGAGGCAATAGGAGCAAAGATCAGTTTATTTTTTAATTAGTGCAGATAAAACATTCCTTACAAACTGCGTCGGGAGGTCTCTCTCTGCACTGTAGGGTCAGGCAACCTGACATCAGAACTAGAACAGGAGCTCAAGACTGCCGAGAGCAGGCTGGGGTCCGGCTGGTTTGGGCTGCATGCTCTGGAAACCGCTGGGAACAGCACGGGGAGGGCCGGGCTGCAGCCGTGCGGGTTAGTACCTGGCCTTTGTGCCATGTCTTCGGGTTTCCTGTGTCTCTTGTTCTGCCTCCCGCTTCTAACAACCCCCCGTAAGCATAGCAGTTTTCCAACTCCGTTGTACTACAAAGGAGACGTCGCGTGAAACAGCAAAAGGCATTGCTGCTGAACTACAAAGTCTGACACCAACAGGGTTTTTTCCACCTGCACTTTTATCTTGATAAGCAAAGCAAAAGGCAGCGGTGTGTTGGCTGGGACTCCACGTGCATCTGAAAGGAAACACCCTGACTCTCCTTAGCTGATGAAGAAGGGTGAAACCACAGGGATAAGGTAACCTGTATTTCAAAGAGAGAGACTTGGGACTCCCAGAGCCTGAGCTTGTAATCTTCATTCGCATGATTTCTTACCCACGGTGGTATAGCAGGAGGCCCGGACACACAGGGTATCTGCCTTTACACATCCAGGCAGCCTCACTGGTTTTAGTGGGGCTACTCACGTGCTGGACGTTGGAGACTTGCTTCAGCACTGTAGTTCCCAACCTCTTCTGACTATGGACACCGGAGGAGGTGCATGGAGTCCGAGTCTCCTGACAACAGGTCTGGGTTTTTCATTACTCTTTGCAGGCCAATTAAGAAGTCTCCTGCAGATCTCCAGAAAACCCTTTATTTCCGTGAGATGAAATACTACTTCGCTGAATTTGGACCGAAGTCAATACGTAGAACTTAGATCCTAATTAGGTTTATTTACTTAGCAGGTTGATTAACAAGGCACCATTGGATGAGGCAGCCCGGAGGCTGCCGAAACACGGTGCCATCAGTGATGTGCTCTCTAGCACCGGTGATCCCCCGTGTGTCACCACACAGTGGTCCTTGGCTTGGCATGGCCACAGCAGCCACTGGCATCTCCTAAAAACTGTGCGAAGCCCTGACCCACCTGAATTCCTGCATGAGCGCCACAGGGCCACACATCTACCCTGAGAGTTTAACTCATAAACCCAACTACAACTTTAAATTAGCAAAAAAGAAAGCAGCCAAAAACGTTCAGTATCCTGAAATTTTCACCTCCCAAAGTACAACCTCATCTTGATCTTTCCACAGAACAAAATGTTGCTTTGAGAGTCCAGTCTGGATGCCAAGAAGGATTTCTCCTGCTTAAGGGGTTTTGGGTGGGGTCTGAGAGATTCTCAGCAGGGATATCGATCCCTGCCCTGTGTACACAGAGCAAGGCAATCGCAGGCAGCTCCATCCCTCTCCATCAGACAGCCATCAGGAGACCAAGCCAAGGGAACCAGTCAAGCAGTCATTATTGCAGTCCTCTCCAGATGCTGTGCCACAGGTACGTTTAAGGGATCCTGGTTGTTTCTTTTTTCCTTTGATTCCCAAGGATGCCCCTTCACTTTAAGATCCTGATGCACATGCTGGTCACGTCCTGACTTCATGGAAGGAATGAAATCAGTTGGGAATCATCTCCAGTTTCGAATGATGCCCCAGAGACCGAATGTTCCTGCTCTCAGCCAGTGCTTGAATCAGGAACCTCTTCCCATCCAAATTTCTTGTGCTGAGGGGGTTGCATGGATCCAGCTGCATTGCTAGGGGAGATTAACCTGAGACAGCAGGACCTTGTTATCTCTTGTTCCTGGCTGACTAGATCCAAAATAACTCAAGAAGTCACAGGTTTACTTCAGAAGTCAAGAAGCAAAGTTAGCAAGCTTGAAACAAAGCAGCAGTATCTTACCACAGCTTGTTATCTCTCATATCCGCAGCCTCCGCGCTCTGACAGATCAAGATGAGCAATAGAGGCTAAAAGTATTAGCTGGGGACATGTCTCTTCACAGCCCAAACCCTGTAATTGTCACAGCTGCTGAAAGCTATAGATGGTCTTACATCCCACGATACACGTGGGGTGCATTATTCCGCTCCGTTCATTTACATTCATCTCTCCATTTTAATAACCTCACCTGGGTCACAGTGCCTTTACAGATGTCTGATCAAATGCAGCGGTGTCAGAGTACTCCAACCTTATCAATGCCCACATCCAGAAGGCAAAATGTCCCCATCCCAGTGCTTTATGACCTTAGGAGCTCATCAGCCAGCCCGCTCCCCTCCTTCAGGGCAGACAGCTGCCTGCCCAAGGCGGCACATCACAGCAAATTTCTCTGTCACAAATTAGAAGTAAAACCCGCTGCCAGTCGTCTGACTGATGGCAGCTCTCCACTGCGCACAGCAGTATTTCACAGGGGACGCATTCAGAACGATCAGTCTTAAAGTCTTCATGTAAGAGGTGGGCGAGCTGTGAACCTTCCTGCCACAGGACACTGTGGATGCTTAAAATGTATACAGCTACAAACGGATCAGGATAAATCGTCTTCCTGGGCGGGAGGAGGAAAGGGCACTAGCCTCTGCCCCCTCTCCTCAAAAGAGTGACGCTGGATGCAGCGACAGGACCTAACTGCTGGTGACCAGAGAATGCCACCGCTCACCGTGGGCAGCCAGGTCTGGCTGTAAGAACTGGACTCTGTGATATTCCCATGTGTCTTACTGAAGACATTTTAGGTAGAAAAGGATTAATGAAGCCAGCTAGAAAGAGAGAGAGATCATGAAAAAAGGGCAAGGACATTTAACCTTCTAATTTTAAACTAGTAATTTTTTAAACCTCCCATTACCTTGGGGTAATAACTAGAGAGTTGTAGCAGAGCTCAGCTGCGCTGGGACTGAAGCCAGCTGAAGCCAAGGCTATCAAAGTAGAAGAGAGGTGGCAATAGCACGGACATGTCCTTCTCCTCTCCAGAGCGACCAGCGAGGCAGAGCAGCCCAAACTGAGCAGCACTGTAGTGACGCACCCTCAGCAGCCGCCGTCCAAAGGAACCACACTCTGCTCTTCCCCTCCTTTTGCAGCCTGGTGCCTACAGCGCAGAGAAAAACAGCCCTGTGAGAGAAAAGCACAATGTTTTAAAAATTGTTCGCATCACTACACAGGAAAGAAAACAATCTCAATGACTTTTACGCTTTGAAATGGTTCCCCAGCAGCCCAGGGCAATTTGTAAAATTTATCAGAACCGGTGTGTGAAATCTGTCATTTTCTCTCTGATCCCTGTGAAGTCTTGGATCTTGTGAAGGGAGGCAGCTCCTAATCAGGCTTTTCAGCATTTCTGCACCACCATCATCTACATTCCGCATTTGTAATTCCCTAATATTAACTGGCTGAGCTGCACAACGAATTCTCGTCCCTCTTTGATGTGCAAGCGGAGGGTGGCAGCGGTGGCAGGCAGATCCACTGCGCTCTCCGGTATGTCAGAGCAACAGCAAGGTGAACAACTTGTCCACATCTAGAGGATACAGCTACCTTGTCTGTATGATCAAGAGCTTGTACGAAGGAAACACAACCGGTACCGTGCCTGCCCTGGATCAAACACACAGGCACCCATTTACCGCTACAGCGGAGTCAAGGTTCAAATTCACACTTTTACAGCTTCCATAAGATACCTTGACAATTCTGCCGTAGCATCCCACAAGCAGGCTTTCAAATAACTCTTCTTCTACTTCTCCAGGACTATAGAAGAAAAACATAGAGACAGAAACCCTGGAACTGACCAGCATCTTAGTCTGCGGGGGGTGCCTCGTGCCACGGACCATCACCACGCCGGAGCAGCAGCACCGAGAGCCTCCCTCGCTCCCTGAAATTCCCAGTCTGTCTTCTTTACAACCTGGAGGCCAAGAACATGAAACAACCACTGAATTGCTTTGGGAAGAGTCAAATGAGGGTCATAGCAGCTCCGGGGCTTGCACGCCAGTGTTCCTGGTGCAGGTGCTCTCAGAGGCAGGGCCTTGGGTGGAGAGAAGGGAGTGCCCCAAGGGTTAATTCACGCAGGAGAAGGGAGCTGCCGCAGCTGACATCCCAGCATCTCAGCCCATGCAATCTGAGTAGCTGGCAGGATTGCATCCACATTTCCAGCTGCAATTTCCCTAGGCAGTGTGACCAAGAAGTAATTCAGTGCAGCTGCCAAGCTCCCTGGGTATTGATACCAAGTGATTATTCAAGGTTTCCATGCAACAGTTGCATTTCTAAAATGATACGATAAAACAAGAGCCAAAAGGGTGGGAGCAGGCTCCAATTTTGGGCAGCAGCTTAGGGCACTCTGGTTTAGCCAAGCTGCTTCTCCATTTGCTTAGGAACCGTTTCTTCCTCTCAAATGATTACAAACTTCCTCAAGACAATTTAACAAGTCCCATGTGATATGATGGAGAACACATCAATAACAAGTTTCTTTTCGAGTGTCTTTTGAAGGACATCTACAGCAGCGCGTGCACAGGAATACGGTGTCAGGAGCCCGCATATACAGGCAGGTATGAAACATGCAGCCAGAAGCTGTTCAAACACACGCACACACAAGACAGAGCTACTTTTCTGCCATGTTTTCCCTGATATTCTTTCCCATCCCAGCCGGTGAGAGCTACTACGTGTTAGGAAGTCAGCAGTGTCAGGTGTCGCCAGGCTGAAGGAGCATTTTTTTACATGCATTTACTTTAGAAAGAATTAATTGCCTTGGAAGTAATCCACTTGAACCAGCCTCCCAAAGTTCATTCCGAGTGTCCGCAGAGCAGATACAGGCAGCCAGCGGCAATACCAGGCATTTTCACCCTGCCCGGACCGTGCTGGATGGCCACTTGGACAGCTTTGATTGGCAATGATACAAACTGTGATGTGACAAGCACATACGTGACATTGACACAAAATTAAAGCTGCGTGTAGTAGTAGCTGCTTGTTAAATAGAAGCTATTGCTGTTCTGTTTGTCGTTTCAATATCAGAGGTGAGGCTTCCTGCTGTCTCGTAGGAAGACTTTCCAAGTTTTGTCCCATTCCTGAAATGAATAAAATGTGCCTAGGCAGAAGGTGTGATGGGGTCTCTAAATACAAGTAGCTGCTTAAGCTTTTTTTCAGCTCTAGCTATGCAGTGGAGAAACATAATGAAAGGACATTGTAGTAACCTGATTGACAGTAGAAATGCACGCATTAAAATGCGCTCCCAGCTGCATGGGGGAGTGGGCACGGTGAGCTCAAATCAGAAGTGAATTTCCTTATAAATATGCAGCGGAACGATGGGGGTTGATTGCTCTCCGCATCTCGGCTGTGCTTTGAAGAGCTGGACAGGCAATTCCGCGCCGGAGGCTGCCGCGTGTGATCCGTAGTGCAGGCACGACTCCTTGTTCTAGCTGTAGGACCAAACTCCTGCCTAAACCCTGGTTTCTCTTGCCTGACCACCAGTAGGGCTGTACTGGCAATCAGGTGTAGTTACAGATTTTGCCAGCGTTGGGTTACCTGAGGAAATGTATCAGAGAAGCCCTGCAACACAGGTTCCTCAGCTGAAAAGGAAGGACAAAGTAATGTTCCCTTGCACAATGAGAAGGAAGTGATTATTAAGTGCATGTGGCATTTCCATCACCTAATGGCAATTGTCATTGTAGCTGGGTAAAGTTGCTATGCTGTGGCTGCCAAATGCAATGAATATCAATAACCCTGAATGCTATAATTAATAATAAATAGATTTTATAATATAATTTAATATTTATAATTAATAATAAATACATCTTACTTATTCAGCATAACAAATAATAATGAAAATTAAACATTTTGTAACAACCGGGCTGATGTTTCATCCCACGGCAGAAAATATTTCACATATTACTGTTCTAATATTTTTTATTATGTGACAGAACGTTAGTAGGAATGAGCTTCTGTCAAGATTTACAAATATAAGACACCCTCCAAAGTCACTCTGAGTTCTCAAGCCCGTTAGGTTAAAAATATGATCAACTTTTTGGTGGCTCGGGTGACAGCCCGCTTACCGTTCACAGGGTGCTATCCGAGTGTGCCACACACAGAAGTGCCCGAAAAACCCTCCAAGAGAAGGGGGTTATCACATTCCCATCCATTAACGAGACTACTCATGGACCGAAAAGGGCTGAGATCAGGGTTTTATTATCATTCACACAGTTATAGTTACATAAGTCATGACAACACAGTACTGGAATGGTGACATTTATCATGCAAACAGGTCTATTCCTTGCTCCTCGCTCTTCAGATTTATTAAAGAGATTTATCTAACAAGGGTATCTACGTTTCTTTTTGTTCCCTCTCAATTTAAGCGTTGTGACATCCTGCACATTACTCTGATATAGTGGCTAATCTCAGGTATGCTGGGAGAGAAAAAGGCAATAAAAATCCACGGCTTCTCAGTCCACGACAATTGCTGCTAGTACTGAGTGTTGCATTCAGCCCACAAAGGTGTTAATAAACAAGTCACAACAGGGTTTTGTTGTTTCTCTTTTTCCTTTAATATTTGAAGAGTTCTGAGGAATCCCTCCCGACCCTACACTCATGCTGTGAGCTATTCTAGAAGAGAGTTTTTCAGCTATTTTTGTGGAATTTAAACTGAGTGGTAATGCCACTTCATTTCTGTCAGGGACTGCAACATTTAATACCCAAAATCAAGCCTTATTAACAGATCAGAAAGGATTTGCAAAATCTGCAAAAGAGGAAGAAGTGAAAAAGAATGCTCCTTGGTTTAGATCCTGTTCCAGAGACTTTTTTTTTTTTTAACTAAGTTTCACAGCCATTATTCAAAATCCTGAACTTACAGGCAAAATTGCATACTAGATAGGTTATCTCAATAAGCTTTCACTTGCTGTTAGTCTCCCTCACTGTAATTACAACGCACATGTTCATGAAATCTTTGCAGAATCAGGCTTCAGTTGTTTTCTGTGCTCTCAAATCAGACTACCCTTTACATGTTTGAGTATTATCTTTTCACAGCCAAGTAAAATTATTTTTTTCTGAAAAATCTCAACATGGAAAACAGCTCAAAAGACTGTGCCTGCCTTACACTTTACTTTATCCTCTAATTTGTTCCTTATAATCACATTTCGTATGCGCTTGACAGTGGGCATAGCAATTATAACAATTGCAATTGTGCTAGAAATATTTGTAATTTAGTTTCAAGCTAGGATCAGTTCATAACTAGAGAAAGGGAAGGAGCAGGAAATACAATGCAGGATGCCTTTGTAAATGTTTCTTGTTGGCATTATCTATTATCTTAGAATAGATATTTGTCACACATTGCAGAGATGGGAAGAGAGCTATGCACCCATCCCGAATTCCGGGAATGGAGCAAACTGGACCTGCCAGGGAATGGCATGCATTTATTTGCCTGCTAAGAAAGGCAAATGTTTGTGGCTTCCCTTAGCTCCTGCTGCAAAGCAGACAGTCCTCTCCTGCAGCCTTCACCCACGTAGGTCAGTCTTTGCTGCTCCCTGTACATCCCGGGTTGAAGATGACTCCTGGTTCAGGGAGAACGGCAGTATTAGTGCAGTGAAAACAGCAGCACTATTTTGTACTTCGTCGGCGACAGCGGTTCTGATCCCAGGAACACACAGCTGCCACTGCAAGAGTCTGCTGCCCAGACTGAGCGTGAACACGCACGTTTGGTAAACTCAGACCACAGGAGGCATAAGGCTCCCAGCCCTGCACCGCTGCGGATGAAAAACACTGTCCGAGATGGCTCCCCCGAGGCTGCAAGCACAGGCATCGAACGCGCAACGCCACAGAGCTACCGCCGGCACCAGTCACCACACTACCTACCCATTACAACAGAAAAACTGAAATTAATATTCTCATTAGACCATGTAATACAGCGTCTGTATAATCACAGAATCACAGAATGGTCGGGGTTGGAAGGGACCTCTGGGGTCACCCAGCCCAACCCCCTGCCCAAGCAGGGTCACCCAGAGCAGGCTGCACAGCACCGCGTTCAGGCGGGTCTTGAATACCTCCAGAGAAGGAGACTCCACAACCTCCCTGGGCAGCCTGTTCCAGGGCTCCGTCACCCTCAGAGGGAAGAAGTTCTTCCTCATGTTCAGCTGGAACTTCCTCTGCTTCAGTTTGTGCCCGTTGCCCCTTGTCCTGAAACTTGTTGCCCATTAGTTGACGTTTACCAGAAAATAACGCTGCCCAGGGAGGCTGTGGAGTCTCCTTCTCCGGAGATATTCAAGACCCGCCTGGACGCGGTCCTGTGCAGCCTGCTCTGGGTGACCCTGCTTCGGCAGGGTGTTTGGACTCGGTGAGCCACAGAGGTCCCTTCCAACGCCAACCATTTTGTGATTAACAGAAGGGACCACTTTCTCCTTTAAATGGAAGAGCAAATTATTTGCTCTGTGCTTTGTACCGCTCCCTTGGTCCTTCGTACACACACACATTTAAGGGCCCATTATCTTCTCGCTGACGCACGGGGGTTATGTAGGTAGCTGCCATTAATGGTAATGAAAATGCCTCCTGTTAATCTCCCATAGGAAGATAATAGCCTACTTATTAAGTACCAAGGCCAGATCAGGAGCTGCGCTGAAAATGAGCAGCGTGTTGCCTCTGTGGGATTCGTATGCGAACGGTAACGCGCTGCTCCGTGTCTGCAGCTGATTATTAAAAAGAAATCAGCTCCCAACCAGCTCCAGGTCCTCCTTCCACCCAGTACACCGTCACCAGTGGGGACTATCTCCAGAGAGCAAAACGGATGGGAATCGTCCCCTGAAGTCTGTGGTTTCAGCCTCCTTTAAATTTTGAGAATTCATTATTTTTCCTCGAATACTTGCAGAGCTGTCTCAGGGGGGCCGGGGTTTCGGCCTAGGCCCCAGCCCCGGGGCCTAGGCCGAAGCCCCGGCCTCAGTTAGCGCTCCCTCCCGGGCCGCAGCGGGTTAAGGCGGGCACCCACAATGCCTCGCGGCCTTGCAACGTCGCCGGCCGCGGCTCGGGGCGGCGGCTGCGCCGTGAGGCGCCGGGCGGGACCGGCGGTGCCGCGTCAGGGCCGCCGGTGCGTTAACCGGTGCCTTCATCGTCCACCCCACCTCCCTTTCCCGGGGCTGAAGCCCGCTCCCCGCAGCGGACAGGGAGGGGACGGGGGGGCCCGACGTGGCGGCGCCTCAGCCTTGGGCCCACAGGACGGGCCCTGAGGGGGGGGCAGGAGGTGGCGGTGCCCGGCTGGCGTGGCGGGGAGGAGGAGGAGGAGGAGGAGGCCTGAACTCCTCCTCACAACAGCCTCCCTCCCCCTTCCCCCCATTTTATCCATCTCTGTTTTATTTTCCTAGAGAGGAGAGGCGGGCGCGCTCGGCGGGAACCGGGCCATGTTCTGAGGGAGGCCTCCAGCGCTCATTTTGGCTCATCTCCGGGTATCGCAGGTGTGCGGGAAGAGATCGCCCTCCTCGCCTCCCCCGTGAGGCTCTCGGTAAGGCGGCTGCGCTTCCAAGTACCCCAAACCGCACGGCTTTGAAAGTCTGCGACGGTCTCTGCTGTATATTTGAAAGCAAACCTTGCCAGCTGGGTGGAGGTGGGTGTCGGTGTTCGGTTCAGGGCGCTCCTGCAGCTGACGAGGCCTCTGTGGCCTTTTTTTTGCCCTGGTGAGAGCCATAGGGAGCCGTCGGGAGCGTGGAGTCACGCAGACCACGTCACCGTCTTCGTCTGCTGGGCTGCAGGGCTCTTTGCGGGCTGGCTGTGTGAATTTGCTGCTACAGCGGAGGAGTAAAGTCCTCCTGGGGCTCATTTCCACTTCAAAGTGTCTCGTGCTGCTTCCTGCCTCTTTTTGCTTGCTTTTAGCGAACTAAAGATTCCTAGCGTGGAAACTCCTGTGGTGCAGTCGAGTTTTTGCTCTGGAAACAGATTGTTTGGGAAATAAAAGTGTGAGATGGTCTGTGTGAAGCTGTCTATTTCCACCTTGGAACCGTTAGTCCAAAATATTTCTGTTCTTCAATGAAAACTTACTCCTGAGCTGAATATTTTCGTTACTGCTCATGTCCATTTACATCAGACCAAAACAACGCAGGTTTATTTAAGGTGTCTGCACGGTTGTTGCTTCAGTGTTTACACCTGAAACTTAAACAGTTCAGTGGCTCTGTGCCCGGTCCCCTACTAGGGCTCAGCTCTTGGGTGGTAAACAATGACGATTTGATCGCTTACAACTTGGTGGGCAAATATAGTTGCAAATAGACTACACACCTCTAAAGAAGTTACCTATTAGAAAGTTTAGAGCGTGACTCTTTCCTTGTCCCCCTTTCCTTCGTTTCCAAATGATTTGGTGGAGGAGAGAGAGGCGAGAAGCTGATGGCCTTAGTTTCCTCCTCCTTTTCTTGGATGATGTGGTGTGGATGAAGCTCTGCCTTCCCACCAGATACACGTGGTCGTTTGGTCAGGGAACGTGGTGCTTTTGGAATGGGCATGTGTTCAGACTGCGGTTGGCCGGAGGTCTTTTGATTAAAAAAGCTTTTATCAAAAAAGCAGTTGTGGCAGACCCAAAGGAAGTTTGCTTCTTCTGTCAGCTTGGAGTCGGAGATCTGAGACTTGTACTGGGGAGGAACAACCAGATGCACCAGTACAGGCTCAGGGCGGACCTGCTGGAGGGCAGCTCTGTGGAGAGGGACCTGGGTGTCTTGGTGGATGACAGGTTGACCATGAGCCAGCAGTGTGCCCTGGGTGCCAAGAAGGCCAGTGGGATCCTGGGGTGCATTCAGAGGACTGTGGGCAGCAGGTCGAGGGAGGTTCTCCTCCCCCTCTACTCTGCCCTGGTGAGGCCCCATCTGCAGTGCTGTGTCCAGTTCTGGGCTCCCCAGTTCAAGAAAGATGAGGAGCTACTGGAGAGAGACCAGTGCAGGGCTACGAAGATGATGAGGGGACGAGAGCATCTGTCCTGTGAGGAAAGGCTGAGGGAGCTGGGCTTGTTCAGCCTGGAGAAAGCCGAGAGGGGACCTTAGAAATGCCAATAAATATCTTCAGGGTGGGTGTCAGGAGGATGGGGCCAGACTCTTTTCAGTGGTGCCCAGCGACAGGACAAGGGGCAATGGGCACAAACTGAAGCAGAGGAAGCTCCAGCTGAACATGAGGAAGAACTTCTTCCCTCTGAGGGTGACAGAGCCCTGGCCCAGGCTGCCCAGGGAGGCTGTGGAGTCTCCTTCTCTGGAGATATTCAAGACCCGGCTGGATGCGGTGCTGTGCAGCCTGCTGTGGGTGACCCTGCTTGGGCAGGGGGTTGGACTGGATGATCCCCAGAGGTCCCTTCCAACCCCGATCATGCTGGGATTTGGTGAGTCTGCTCTGTAGAAAATTCCTGGCTCATGTGGACTTGGAGTGGGAACAGGCTTTCCTGTTCAGCTCCAGCAGTGATCATTTGCCACTGAGGCCGGAAAGCCTTTGCTTATAGTCCGCCTCTGCTTGCTATTGTGAATGAAAACCTGCTTTGAAAAGCTGGGAAAATAGAGTTAAAAATGGTAAAAGAAGGACAGCAGTAAGGAGAACGAGCGGCCAGCCAAAGGGAGGGGCCTTGTAACTTGGTCATGCACAAGAAGTCACCGGGGAAATACAACCCTGAGGAAGGGGAGCTGGCATACAGAGAGAATATAACAAAAACGGTGAAGAGGAGGGCGCAAAGTATGCACAATTGTCTGCCTGGCTGTTACTGCAAAGTTATTTACTTCATTTCTGTGCTGCAGAGGCAGGGTTTTCCCTTAGCTTGCCAGTGACAACTACTGGAATTGAAGACGTGGACTTCGATTCGTGTGAATGTGTTTATGGTTTCTGTTTAGGATATGAGCAAACACGTTTTACATGTGGTGCTATCTCCCTCCTCACATGTGCAGGAGTAAGTTATAAAATTAAACACTGTTGCTAGAATGCTTTTGGAGAAAGTGTTTCATTATACAAGGGGTCGCTTGCCACACTTTTGTTTCGCTTTTCTGAAAGTTACACAATTTCCATTTGATTATTGATAAAAATAAATCTGTTGAGTTTTAATTTGATGCAGGATGACTGGAACACTTCATTTGCCAGTAATTACAGTAACAATAATTTCAGTCTAAACTGCTTTTTTTTCCACAATTTATCTGTTGTTGTCTAATACAAATTAATAAAGATTGAAAGGTACTATATTCTAAATGTCGGTGAAAACACTGTCCCTTAAATTACACAGAATTAAGCGCATAACGTCAAGACGTTTATGAAGGAATAAGTGCTTTAGATAAAGGCAGTGAGTTCTGCCACAGATAACCTCTGCTTTTAACAGTGATGTTATGTAGGTACGATGTTGAGCTTATTTCTTTCTGAATCATGTTGTCTTAGCTGGCGGTGTGTGTAGTTGTGTTCATTGTAGCGCTGTGGTTGGAGTTCACAGGAAGGCTGCTCTGCTTTAGAGGTGTCGAAGAAATTGGCGTTGGCACATTCATACAGATTTGTTTTTGCACCTGTAGCATTCTTTTTTTTTAAATAGCCCTCCCTCTCTAATTAAAGATGTATTCTCCCTCCATCCCCTGCTGGGTTGTGGCAATTGTATGTAATGCTTAATCATTTACCTTCTAAAATTATTGCAAGATTGTTAATCCTATCGATAGATTAAAGATTTAGTCAAGTAGCGCAGTGAACAAGTGTCAGAGACTTGCCTGAAGGCCTCTCAGACCGGTAGGTGATGAAAACATCGACCTGCTGTTTTTTGCTTCATATCGTGACTGACCAACGAGCCTGGCGTTTAGTAGCTGGTGCTGTTCTTAGTGATGACTTCTCCATCTTTTATTGCATCTTAGAAGTTCGTTTTCTGGATTAGAAATGAAGAGACTGGAAGAAAAAAGGAAGAAGAGATCTTGTTTAAAGTTAATGTACATATCATGCTGCCAGATTAGTTAGAAATGTGGATTCATTTTTTAGCTGAATCGCAGCTTTATGCTACACCCTACACTGTATTTCTTTTAGTCACATGTGTTTTGTGTACTTTCAGTTTTTCCAGGCTGTGTACGGTGTGTGCCACGTTTCTTAGTGTGAATTTTATCTGTAGCTTGACACTGCTCTCTGCTGCTCCGTTTCATGCTTCGTAAGTATTAGAGTAAAACGGTGTGCTCTGCCAGTGAGACATGACTGTCAGAATTTTATTTTGTGTAAAAGGTCCCAATAATTGCCCGATTTTCTTAGAGGTCAATTGATAAGCAAACTCAATATTTCTGGAAAATCATGATTTTTTTGTATCTTCTAATAAAGTGCTCTTTTAGCAGTGTGTTCAGCACTCTGAAGCATAAGAGTTGCTGCTGGTTTTTGCTGGGTCCCTTTAGCTTTATGCATGTGATCCCGTGCAGTCGTGTGTGATTAGGAAGTGCCCTCAGAGAGGGCAGCGGAGGGGTCTGGGAGCAGCCTCAAGTAAGAGTCTGCTTTGGGACAACGTACGCCCCAGAAGAGTTTCCATGTTTATCACCCCTCGCCCCCTTTTCGGCTGTGGCTGGGTTACACCTTTCCAATGAATGAATGAAGATGACTAAATCCTCCAAAACGTAGAAAGTAAATGGAAAAGTAAGGTTGAGGGGTTTTTGGTGTTTTGTTTTAATTCCTCCCTCCCGTCCTCCCACCGTCGGTTGTGGTTCAGCAGTGTAGATTGCACGCTCTTTTTCGTGGACATATGCTGAGCATCTTGCCAGTAGCAAATCCTGGAATATGACTTAGTTTTCTTGTTTTTCTTTTTCTCCCTTTGTAGAATCATGGCAAGTCCAAGAACAAGGAAGGTTCTCAAGGAAGTCAGAGCACAAGACGAGAACAATGTGAGAGAACTATAATCTTTAGATTAGTTTTGTAGAATTGAATTTTCTTTTTATGTACTCCAGGTGTATGTTGCAGCCTGCTACAGCTGTCGTCTTTATAGCACTAGTACAGCTAACTAACGGTAACGGAGAAATGTGGGTATCTCATATTTGTGTTGGAACCAGTAACTTTTATCCATATGTGTATTATAATACACTACTGCCTACTTGGCACAAGTCTTTCAGAAGTTCTGGCAATGCTGTAACCCCTCGAGTCTGTTGAGCAAGTGATGTCTTGGGCACGGCTTAATTGAAATGGTCTATTTCAAGTAGCTCGATTATACGCTACCTTAAATGTGATAGCCCACATACAGGTTCAGTTTTATTTATATCAATGCATTAAACCTTGAATGGTGATTCTGGTTGGAAGAATTTAAGTTGTTGCCCTGTGTGAGCAATAAAGCTATTTATAAGAAAAGCCTCTGTTTAGATCTGCTATCATTTACTGCCAAACTGTAGTACGAGTGAGTAAATGTTCCATACTTTGAATGATGCATGTTTATTTTGTCAAGGAAACTTCAAGAATTCAGTTTGGTTACTTTCTCCTCCTTCAAGACAGTATGGAAATGAAATCAAGTTGAATTCTTTTCTCATTAATTTCAACTCACTCAACTATATTATCTCACTGGTTTTTGGTAGTCGGTACAGTAATTGTTGTAGTGCAAGTCAGGCAAGTTAATGAGTATTTCTTTCCATGCAGCATAAGTAAGTATTTGAAGGAAGCTTATGCTGTCAGGGAAGGTGTTTCCGAACACTAAGAACTCTCCCTTCAGAAATTATTTTCTGGGTGTAACGTTTTCATGGTTTGACTTTTTGAGCTGTACTGTGAGAACTTCACACAGACAAGTGATGACTGAGTGTTAGAGAGGATTGTTTCTCTTTTGCAGGTCTGTTTTGAATGTGGTGCATTTAACCCCCAGTGGGTGAGTGTGACCTATGGAATTTGGATCTGTCTGGAGTGCTCAGGAAAACACCGAGGCTTGGGAGTTCACCTCAGGTCAGCCTTTCAAGCAGACGATGGACTGAGTTGGGTCACCTCAGGGTGCATTATGGCTGCGAACGGAATGTGTTGTTTCGGAAGGGTATAGAATGTCTCAATTCCAACATTTCATTGGCAGCTTTGTAATTAGTCGGGGTGTGTGCTGTGCCAGTGTAGCTGTGTTATGCCCAGTTTTAGAAAATAACGTCTCTAGCTACATCTTGAGGCTGAGCAGTGGCGTTTGGTAATACTGCACTAGTCCTTGTACTTTGTTTTAATCTTATGTAATCTGTCTTGATTAAAAACTGAAGTAGTGCTAGAGCAGCTTGAGGGTTGAGCAAAAAAAGTCCCAGGATGCTCACAGAATGTTTCTGTAGAGTGTGCAAGTGTATAACACAGTTTTATTCTGTTCAGGAGATTTTTTTTTTTTTTTTTTTTTTTTTTGGTAATGGAAATGATAGTTTATATTTTTTCCAAGAAACACGCTCAACTAAGATGGCAGTCTATGGAATAAGAACTGTTCCGTGTTCCAGAGACTCACAGCGTGTGTATATATAATAGGGGCAGAGCATGGGATAGTTACTCAAATGAGAAAGGAAGAGAAAGTCCAGGAGGCACATCACCAAAGCAAGGAGGCCGTTCAGAAGTACGTGCTTTGCTTTTAAAGGGGTGATTTGAAGCCCATTAGTGAGTAGAAATTGCATAAGAAATGAGAATTTGGAACTATTCCATATATTAGATGAAAGAAAAAACGAAATCACAGAGATGAGGGTATGATGGAAGAGTATTCCTCTAGGGACACAAAGAAAGAATTTGGTCAAGATACAAGTTTTAAAGAGGCGTTTTGAAGATGGTGTCTCACTTTTCCCACCCGTGACCTTGTATTTAATAACAGGGCACTGTTTAGGTTTGGTGGCATTTTTTTCTGTTTTAACATATAGTTGAATGAGCAGTAGCAAGAATTTGTGGCTCAAAGCAGAGTTGAGGTGCTAACTGCAGTCATAAATGCCCTGGGATGCGGTCATGTTGTAGGGTAGGCTATTTTAAACAGTCGCGCTGTCAGTGCCTGATGCTCTTCATGAGCAGAAGCATGGAGTGGGACAGGAGGTGTCCTCTCAGGTCACTTCAGTGTAACTCTGAAAATAGACAGGAAAAGAAAATTGAAGAATGAAGAAGTATGGAGAAAGTTTCTTTATATAGTGAGTTAGGTTAATTTCTGGACTTGAAGAAAGCTGCCTTTTCCGTCACTTGCCTTTTCTTGACTGTCTCCTTTAAGTGCCAATAAATGGCATGATTTTAGCTTATTCCAGTGAGGATTTCACCACCTTCTTATGATGATCTATCTTTCTGTACTTGGAGAGCGTTCTCCAGCATATTTATTCTCCCAACTTTTGAGACAGGTTGCAAAAAGCTTGCTTTTTTTTTTTTTTCTGTCCCTGCTGATGTAGCAGGAAATTATAACAAGCTGTGATTTTAATTTTTTTTTTTTAAATGGCCTTTCAGTTTTGTACGCTCTGTAACTATGGACAAATGGAAGGATATTGAGCTGGAGAAAATGAAAGCTGGAGGTAACAGCAAATTTCGAGAGTTCTTGGAGTCTCAAGATGACTATGATCCCTGCTGGTCGATGCAAGAGAAGTACAACAGCAAAGCTGCGGCTCTTTTTAGAGATCGGGTACGTTCAGTTGAGTTTGTGTCCTCATCCCCTACTATGTGAAAATATGAAAGCTCTTTGTAAGCACTTGTTTTTTGAAGAGAGGAGAGGGAAAGTGACAGCCTTTTGAACTTCCGCAATGGTTCTTGAAAGGGAGAAGTCTTCGAGTGTTTATTCCCAATTCTTGTAAGAATTATCTTTAGAAAGTTTCTTTTCTGTGTTTAGCTGTGGTGGCTCAGATTTTCCCTGCTGCAGTTGGTTGCAGTCAGTCAGTCAGCAGAGCTGTCCCAGTCTGCAGTGGACAGTTTACTACTTTAGCAGCACGGTTTTATCCAAAGTGATTGTTGATAGATCTTTTGCGTATGTAGTAATAAAACGGTAAGTTAATTTGCCAAACACTTTAAACAAATGAATTAATAATTGTAATGGCATTATAATTTTGTGGAGGTTTGGCATTTCCAAAAATGAAATGACAAACAACTTGAACTTGTGAGCTTAGAGACTTGAAAAGATACTGTATTTTTATGCTGACCCTGCCATGGAAGTGGTAAGAAGGGACATCGTGTGCTCACTGGGATATCCATGCAGCTTTGAAGTTTGTTGTTCGTGTTGTCTCCTTGCATCGTTAGAAGTTGCCTGGAATAGGAGACAGTTGGCTAAGGTGGAGTATCGTGATGAAAGCAAAGAACTCAGAAGTTCTGTGCTGTAGACCTTTTAGTGAAATGGGAAACTATAGAGTTTCTGTGGCGAGGCCTTTGGAAATTTTGTATTAACTTGCTGAAGTTATGACTTGGAATGGAAGAGTGGTGTGGGGTGAAGAGATGAAGTTCAGGTTCTTTGTTTGAAGGAGGCAGAACATTTAGATCCTGTGTAAGTGTTTTAGCTGCCCGATGCTACAGTATAAATCTGCCTCTTTCTATTCCTCCATTATGCTGTGATTATGGTTACATGTCTCTAATAATCTAATCTTTCCTCTTCAAATCAAATTTGCCTGTTTGAACAAGTTGCCTAGAATCAGTTGCCTGACATAGTCAGTGTTCAATTCAACATTACTAGCCTTAGATTCAGAAAAAAAATTGGTTTCTTGCGAAAACAAATTAATTGATGTATGCAGCCAGCAGCAAATTGGAAAAATACACACTGGTCCTGTAAAGTGAGGACAAGTAACTTCTATGAAAACTTTGACCTAGCATTCCTGATTATTTTCCTACCTCTTCTAGGTAGCTACAGTAGCTGAAGGCAAGGAGTGGTCCATTGAAACTTCTCCTGCGAGGAACTGGACCCCACCTCAGCCTAAAACGTCTCTCTCTTCCACTCATCGGTATGTATTCTTGTTACCTAATGTTGATACAGCTACAGCAGGCTCAAAACCTGGTGTTTGAATGTCTGCTGGTTTTATTCTGTTGATGGTGTTGTCTGAACAAGTATTTCTCTTGCTGGAGTTAAGGAATATGAGGTAGCAGGGCTTTAATTTCTGTAGTAATTCCCACCTGAACCTTAAACCATGGCAGAGAGAAGTGAGTAAGAGCAGAGGACAAGTCATACTGGTTTTTGTCATGTAATGCAACTGAGACTGGTCCTTGTGTCAATCCCACATCGTGGGTCAGCGCCTCGCCTTCACTGCAGTGGTGTTCCAGTTCGGGATTGAATGCCAGGGAAGAAGAGACAGGCTTTTCCTTATGTTGCTAATTACTAATGGGAGCATCAAAGCTGGACCACAGCAATTTTGTTTCCCTGCTTTTGCATGTAGTGTTTGTTATTCCTTGCACTAAAGAATCAAGTTAACTGAAAAAGCAGCTGTGAATCAAGTGAACAAGCGCTTCGTGCCTGGCCATTACCCAGCAAGTTCAGGGGCTAGCTGTAGTCTGAGCAGCACAGTCTGAGTCTGGGTCTGTTGCGTTACTCATTCAATACTCCAGTGGCTTTTAGTGGTTGCATTAGAGTTCTCTACTTGACAGACGAAAGAAATAATCAATTTTGCACCTGTATGATGATGATGATGTATGTCAAGCTGCACTGCTGAGCTGGTGGTTTTTGCTGTATGCAGTTTGAGTCTTAAATCTTTCATTTCAATAGTTCTGCTGGACAACCTCAGACTGCGACTGCCTCTTCTGACAAGGCTTTTGAAGACTGGTTAAATGATGATGTCAGCTCCTACCAAGGGTAATGCAATATTTATTAACTTTTTGAGTGCCTCGCCCTCTCACATAACAAAGACTCGAATGTTGCGTTGCAGCTACACAACTGTGATCCTCATTCAGTAGTTAACAGTTACATCTTGTTTACTATTAAAAATATTTTGATAATGTATGATAAAGGGTAAGAGGAAGGAAGGTGCCTCATACCGTATTTGTATAACAGAAATATTTGAATAGCATCAAATAAAGATTTTGTAACTCGAAATGTTACAGTGGTGGGCTCTAAATTAGGGAATTTTTAGTGTGTAAAGTATCTTGTAGTGATCTGAGTTAAACAAGGGTATTTGTAAAGCCTACACTGTTTTCTTCTTTCTTTTTTTTTTTCCCATTTTCATGTAGCACTTTATTAGGATTTACTCAGACTTCTGATATCAGTGATCCATTAAACCTGGAGAATCTTTAAGACCACATCAGATTGCATAGGGCACACTTTAATTTGCAAGGGTTCACCCGTGGATCCTTGTTGGCGTTAGGTCTTTATGAAGTGAGTGGGTTTGTATTTTGGGTGCTAGGTGCTTTTAGGACTTTTCTTTCCAGGTGTGTTTTAAAGTCTGTTAAACAATTGTCGTTCTTTCATGCGTTTCAATCTTTGTTTAATGGTTTTATTGAATGGATGCTAATACAGATACTATTTATTCGTTTTCTTATGGTAGCGGCCAAGAGAATCGCTATGTGGGGTTTGGAAACACGGTAAACCCTCCAAAAAAAGAAGACGACTTCCTGAATAATGCTATGTCTTCGTTGTATTCGGTAAGGAAATGTTTGAAGCTTTCTGTGACCTGAATTACTATTTTATTCTATTTTATCCCCTGTTACAGGAGAATATAAACGGAGAAGAGAAACTAAAAGACTGCAGTAGATACAGAGAGATACAGACTATTGGCTGTATTCTCAAACAGTAAAGAAGATACTGGTAGACTTCAAAAGGCAAAACGAAGGGAGAAACTTGAGCAAAACTTAGGAATTATGTCTGGTATCCATTCATAGAAATAAATAAGAATACAACAATGGATTAAGAGCTAACACTTAACAGGGCTTGAAGAAAAAAAAAATTAATTACCTGTTGGGAATAGCAGTTAGGCTGGTAATGCTCTAAATAGATTAACTGTATTAGGTATGTTCAGTGGAAAACAACTGAAGTGTGTGTGTACATGGGTGCCAGAAGCCCTGAGCAGTGATGAAAACATTTGAAATCCTGGTGACAGGGTGTGAAGAGCTAACAGCATATGGTTGAACAGTTGTCATGCTTTGAGTAGAGACAGTGAAAGACGCATTGTTGAAGGAAAGTGGGAATAAGTCGGAGGCAGTCAGGGACAGATTGGTGCTTCGATAGGCTGCAAAGTAACAGTGCTGAAAAATATTTGGGATTTGGTGTCACTGTGAAAATACAGTAAGGTTTTCTACCAGAGTTAGTGGCCAGTAGTCTTCTGTGGAGCCTCATTGTCTAAATATCCACACCAGGTTCCATTGTTTGTTTTTTTAAAAAAAAGACAATTTCATTAGAACATAATAGAAAAAGGTAATGCCTGAGCCTTTGAACAGTATTCCAGGTGATCCCACAGCATGCTTCATATCGGTCTGCTGAATGTTTTCCAAGTATGTCATAGATTGTAGGCCAGAGCCTGCAGATCAGAAACCACATCTATGACATGCTGTGGATGTGTTAAGACCGCAAAGGAGAGATGACACTCTGTGTGTGCTGTCAACCGTTATTTGAATGCATGATCTCACTGGAACTTATGAGTAAAATGCCCTCTTGTGACCACAGATACACACTGCAGTGCAATTTTAAATCATTTATTAGTGAGACTAAATGTTTGCATGCATATTCATCGTGGAGAGGAAAACAAATTTTCCTCCCACTGTGTGTGATGGTTTTTCCCCGCACATGCCATATTTATGTATATACATTATTGTCTGCTGTTCCATATCAGAAGCGGCACTTTCTGTAGAATTCACACAGACAACACTACTCAACTCATTCTGTATAGAACAGATGTAATTGCAGTTTAGGTTTGTCTTGAGTCTCTCGAGACTCTGCTTAACATAAAAACTACGAGACACATCATGTTGCCTTTCGTGCAATAGTGACATTATTATATTTTTAGGGTGTCAGCATAGGACAAGAAAGACAATTAATGAAGAGACTCCAAAAGGATAGGCAAAGAATACTTTTTGCTGCTTTTTTTAAAAGACATTCCCTCAACCTAAATATGTGGTCTAGGCAAATTGTATAGAACAGGTAGTGAGAAGAAGGTTCAGCTATTTATGGCTTTTGTATGGATTTCTACCCAAAAGGCAATATGTTACCAAAGCATCCACACTTCAATGGAAATCGAGTTGATAAAAGGCAGCGGTAGACACGGATATTAACCTTGCATTGGTAGCGCCACGTTTAAAAGATTCTGCAACACAGATTACAATTATGTAGTGATGATCTGCAAAGAAGAAGAACTTAGGTCTGTTTCTTCATTCAGTGTATACAAGGAGGACCACAGGCATGTTAAAGTTTATTTCTGTTTTTTATCTGTTCAAATATGGTGGGTTTTCTCCCCGCTTGTTTTACTGGGCAGATTCTGGATGAGTGAGTTACTAACAAGAACTGACAGTGGAGAAGGGATTATTTTTTTTTTTTGTTAATTTTCTTTAAAAAAAAAGATCATTAGACTCACTCTCCTGCTCCACTTTCTTTTAGCTGGTTTCGTAGTCAGTACCTGACAATCTGTAGTTAAAAGAAACCTTTTCTGATTCATTAGAGAAGAGTCTTCTAAGAAGTGGCCAACCCTTGATTGTGGTGGTAGTTTTCAGATCTTTCAAGAACCAATGGGGCAAAATAGAGCTTTGTTTCTCTTCTTTTAAAGATAAAATTTGCAAGAAACAAGCAGTTTGATGCTTTATTACAAAAAGGAGAATTGCTGAACAGGCATTTTAGGAGTTGCTGCCTCATGTTGTTGAGCACCAATTCTTGATTTCTCTTCAGCTTTTTCCAGGCGTACATTTTAGTTGCCTTTTGGGTTTTTTTTCCATCCAGTGCTTACTGGTTGAAGAGCCCATCTCCGTTTATTAAAGTTTTAATGTCTTTTTTTGTTCTCTTACTTTTCTGAGGGGAGGGGGGGAAATTTTTTTCATGTAACCATTATTAGTAGAGTGACATCTGAATCCCTCAGGTTTGTTCAAATTGCAGCCGTTGTGGCACAGATAATGGAAGTTCATTGCTGTATTACAGTTAAGCGAGAGACTCTAATTTTTGCTTGTCCTAGCAAGCTGTACTAGTGAACATTGTGACTTAATTTAATAGGTAATAGTGAACACTTGGTTATTCACTATTATTGTTCACGCATAGCTTACCACATTCTCACTTTCTTTATAGGGATGGAGCAGTTTTACAACTGGAGCAAGCAAAATTGCCTCAGCTGCTAAAGAGGGTGTAAGTAAACAAAAAGTATTTCAGTCTAATTCTTGTTAACTCAGAGATTCTGTTAGTGTTCTGATAGGGCTGTACCTTTGAAAGCATTACCAAGACAAACAAAGCTGTGCTCTTTGTGTATCTTTGCCTATGGCATATAAAATAGATGCACATTGAATGCAGACTCTGCCTTGACTGTTTCTCATGTTTCTGGATGGACATTTTTGTAAATTTATCCACAGGATGCAAGCATCAATAAAGAACCCAATAAAAATTTTTATTTATTGCACAAGCTTTGGTCTGTACCAAGTCAGCATTCATCAGCAGGAATTTAATACCAAGTTACAAATTGCTGATGGTTTTATTTTATTTTTTTTTCCCTTCTTTTGACTACTTTATTAGTACAGCATTTTTGTCAGTTTAAATAGAAAGCTTGGTTGGCAGAGGTTGTTCCCAGAGGGACGCTTTGGGGAAAAACTGAGGCGTGGTCTTCACACTCTGCATGTTCTGCAGATTTGCAAACTTCACGAATCGTTCAACTAACCGCAGACTGAAACCAGAGGAATTAAAAATTTATTACATTTTAAGTAGATGATCGTGGAAAGAGATTAAATGCTTTTTTCTGAAAATAGTGCATCACAACTTTTTTTCAGTTTTGCTTAGTATTCTTCCAAACTTTTACAAGCAGAGCAGTTCTCTCTTAAGAAAAATACTTCAGGTAACTTTGTGAGAGACAAAAATGTTGCTACTCATCCACCTTGACCCACCAAGATCTAGGCTGTATTGAACACCCTTTCTTCCCCCTGTTGTAAGTTGAGAAAGACCAATGCTTTCCCAGAGCAACCTGGAATGCCAGAGGTGGCGATGCAGATATTCTCTATTCCCTGTGAAATTCTGGCAAAGGTCCATTCATCTTGGAGAGGGTCATGCAGCATTTCCAAATGTGTGTATTTAAAAATCAAAGGTTTTATTCCTAGTAAGCTTGAATGTGTTTGCTTCTTTTCATAGGCTACCAGATTTGGATCTCAAGCAAGTCAAAAGGTGATTATAGATTTAGTTCTGTTTATTGACTGTAGTTTGCTTTAAATGTCATGTGTTTGCCTGCATCAGTTGATTTAGACTTGGTCATCGGCAGACCAGCGTGTTTATCCTTCACAGTGCACAGTAATTTTTAGGCTGTATCTTTTGTTTCTGTGGGAATTGCAGTCAACTGCAGTGATCAAGTTAAGCAAGAAATAAACAATGATACTTTGCTGTGTATAACTGTCAGGTGTATGGGAGAGGCAGCAGATGAATGAAATGCTTTAATTCATGCTTGCAGACTTAAAATACCCTGATTTTGTTTTTGTGAACCTTGAATCTGGTGTATCTTGAAGCAGCTTTCTTGGTAATGCAAGCTATCTTTCCATTGCTAAAGCCTAATAAGATATTACAAATGTGAACTGCTTAATACTGTTCTTAAATTAACTTGCTTGTGTGTGTTTAAAAAAGTAGCGATTACAAAAGGATTTCATCCTTCAAACTAGGGTTAAAACAGAGACCATCAGCCCCGAATTACACAGAGCTCTGACATAAGCAAGATTTGTTTGCATGGATAACTTTAAATTCAAATGTAAAAGTGTGTTAAAAAAAAAAAAAGAAGAAAAAACATTCTCAATGTGCCAAAGATCTGAGTGAGAGGGGGCTTACATGTGTGAATATTTGATATAGGGAGTTTTACTTTGAACTGTAGCTCTGCTTGTATGCACAGCATTAGCCTGGCATGGTTTCTGATACGCATAGGATGCAAGTGCTCAAAACAAATGCAAAACTGCAGGTGTTGTTGGTCAAACAGATGTATGCAGTAGGATATTAATACTCCAAATAGCAAGCCAAATGTGCCTATGTTTTGCAACAAAAATGTCTTTTTAAAGCACCCAAACTTAATACTTACAAGCTTTAAAATATTTGTTGCTTGGTTTACGTAAGAACAACTAAGTGTTCCATGAGTCTTCCTCTTTCACTCCTTCCAGCAGTTTCCCTTTTAGAAAACTGTTCTTCCCTTGGTGTTATTAGCAAATGTAAATACAAGTGTACAAGCTCATCACATCTACTGACAAGGACCACAGCAACATGGTGCTCTGGAGTCTAACCTGCATTACCGAAGCTTAAATTTTGTTCCTGAAACATCTGATCTTTTGCTCTGTAGAACATATTTAACATCTTTTTGATGTAATACGTTGTTTAAAAGTATATTTGGTGTCCAGTGACCAAACATATTCACTGTTTGCCTTGTCAGTAGATGTTGAAGTTGGAAGAATTTCATGCTATTTAACTTGCCTGGAAAAATGCTGCCAATTTTTTGCTAAAAGCTGCTTCTACCTTCCTTGCTCTTTCTCTTTTGCTGACTGGGTAAAGTTTTGGGGCTACAAGCAGCAGCCAGAGCCGGTAACGCCCTCACGTATATTCTTGTGCATGGACTCCGTGTCACCGTTCGTGCTGAATATGTGCATTTGCTCCTGAGCTGTCTTTTCTTTTTTTGCCTTAAGTCAAAGCTGTCTAGAATAATATTGTGTGTTTCATACAGTAATGTTTCTTCAAACCTATTTAAAATAGGTTAAATTGCATAGAGATACCCAAGCTCTGTGCTCTCAGAAGACATACTGTGCTTTTGTCCATGCGCTTCATAAACACAGGTGACTTCAGGGTTTCTGTTGGCATGTCTGATGCGGGAATGCAGTATAGCAAGAACCACCCTGGGATGTTGTTGGGGGGCAGACTCTTGAACACATACCCCGTTATGTAGTGTTTGTAATGGTGGTTAAGATGCTATCCCAAATTCAACGATAGTAAAGATGAGGAAGCGATCAGAGGGAAACATGATTGTATCCCAGACTTTCCCTTCGGTATTTGCAAAATTATGTGGTTGAGTAAATGGGATAATATGAGAATTCTTCCTGATTCTACCAACGACTTCACTTAGCATCCCTGAACTTAGTCATAGTGTACTACACTATTATATAACATAACCAGTTTGCCAGGCTTAATAAGACTCTGAAGGATTTTTCAAATATGAAAAATCCCCTTTCTTGTTTTTCTTAAACACTTTCTAGCCTCACTTCCAACGGAAATAAGCCTTATGGCTCTGCATGTACGTTTCTTACTAGGTGGAAATGGGGTTACTGTTTGCCTTTGTCTTCACAAATAACTTTTGAACTGGTAAGGGGTGGAAGCATTGGGTAAAGAGGAGATCCTAGCAGTGCTGTGGCTGAGGGAAGGGCTTCTTAGATACTTGGGAATCTGTGGAGGAAAGATGCTGCAGGTGCTTCATCCGCAAGAAGAATATGAATGAAGGCTCCCACCCTAACCAATGTTAGCAATTTCCTAAACCCTTAGGAAATGAGACTTCGTTAGTCTCTGCTAATGTTTAGGAATAATGTTTGTCTCTCAAGCAAATGCAGCCTTTTGAATTAATTTGGCTAATTCAGAAGGTAATCAGTAATATATGGCATTTCTGAAGAAAGGTTTAAATCAAGCAAAGGCTTGTTATGGTAGTAGGGAAAGGAACGATTTCACATGAAGCATTTGCAAACCCTGCTGTCCGTGTCAATATCTTCTTACGCCTATCAACTCTAACTGTGGGCTTACATTTTTGTAAGATGTCTCTGAAGTACAGTATCCTTATGCATCTTGTTCTGGATTGCAGTAGATTTCCAAAGTTCATTGTTTTCTCTCCCTGCAAACCTGGAGCTGTAAAAAAGATTACAAAAATCTTCTGTCACAGCTTTGCCTCTTGTGTATTGCTTAGAAACAAGTGGGCTATTAATAATAGATGACAATAGCAGCGCTACAAGAAAGAAGAGTTGGTGAAAAAACAGTCCAAAAGATCTAATTCTACAAGTAATTCCATTAGTAAGAAAAAATACGAGTGGATGAGGTCAGTTCTTCCAAATGTTCGGCTGCAGGCATTAGCAAGAGGCCCATGCTCTAGGCTGTTGCTGGTTGAACCATTGCTTCTGCTTCCAGTGCAAGGTCAGACTTTTGCTTGAGCTCTGGGCATCTCCAACAACCTATTGCTGTGTGCATCTGTTTTTAATTTCTTTTAATGTTTTCTGCAGCACTGTACTGTGTGTGCTTTTCAGCTCATTCTGCTTGTATGAATCCAAGTTTAAGGCTTCATGTGTTTTTGGACATAATGCTGAGAAATTAGCCTGCAGAAGATGTTGGCTGTGTTTTTTGGTTTTTTTTATAAAAGTAAAATATAACTGACTTTGTTTTTGTTTTGCTTTTAAATAGGCATCAGAGTTAGGTCAGACATTAAATGAAAATGTTCTCAAACCTGCACAGGAAAAGGTAACTTTGGAACTAGTAAATTACTTGCAGAACATGGTTATGCTGACTTAGGGAGTGACTGTTTCCTCCTGCCGCAACTGCCCAGTTTGTCCTTCTGTTTTTTAATATACTAGCACAGTAGAAAATGGGAAACGATCAAATAATTCAAAGCTAGCGTGTTAGCAGAGAAGGATTAACAAGGGTAACTGCTCTCCACCAATCTTTCCCATGTCACAAGAGTCTTACATTCTTCCCTGTTAGGTACTATTTGATAGGTTTCATGCTTTCAATAATGGAAGATGGGCCAAGATGAAAATTTACCCTAAATGGATATAAAAATGAGTTATTAAAAAAAGTAAAATCTTAGTAGTATCTTTGAGTGTGAAGTTCATAGTGTTTTACCCATCTGCCTGCCAGCATAGTTTTAATTCAGCTAAGCATCTTTGAGCCTTTGAAGTTCATTTGCTGCCTCGTTGAGGGGCAGCAGAAGTTGGGGCAAAGTATGTATTTAAGATGAATGGGGACAACTTATCAATAGAAGTAATATGTGCTTGTAACCTTTATTTTGTATTAATTCAGAATATTCTGGTGGTCAGTTAATACCAAGTTTTGCATGCGTTCATCAGAAAAGTGTCATCTAAAGTAACATTTTGATTAGCTGTTCTAGTTGCTGTGCTGTTTCTAGGAAACTGGTTTGAAGCAGATTTTCATCTTCCTTTGACAATTGTTAGGGACCCAAAACATGTGGCTAATGGCACTTCCAACAGCAGCTGGGAGAAAGCACACGTGCTGTCCTGAGTAAATACGGATGGTCACTCGTGGGCGTACAAAAAAAAGCAAGGCACTCCTCAGAAGTGACTGGTGATCACTGATACTACATGTTTTAGTCAAAGATTCTCCCTGGTGTCAAATGTTGCCTTCCTGTTTCATATGTTTAAAAAAAAAAAAACAACAAACTTTTACATCTTTGTCATTTGGCATGCTTTTGTTCTGTGCTTCTAGAATTTTGGATCAACTCCAAAATTTTGATGAAGTCTTCTCTGAGAATGTGGTGCTCTGCTTTCCTACACACCTCTTCCCAAAATATCATCGTTTTGATAAAGCAGACGAATTTTGCTCTTGTAAGAGAACCAGTGCCACCACTTCGGGATGTGGATGAATTTTCAATTTTAAAAGAATGGTTTAATCACATTACAAAATAATTTCTTTTGCATTACCTTGATTAATTCAACATTCTTTACATAGCATTTCAAATCACATGAGAAAATTCTAATTAGTTTCCTATTCCCTAGAATTATCCACAACTGATTTCGAAGTGCTTAGATGCATTATTTTCAGAGTTATTTTTAGGGTGTATTTCACTGAGCTGAATTTTATTTTGTAGGACAATTTAATGAGGAATGTTTCATTCTATATTAAAAAAAAAAAGTAGTATCTGTTTCCCTTAGGATGTTGTGCTGTTAGTTCTAAATAAGTGTTGCTTTCTGAAGTCAGTATTCAGTGATCACTGCCTGGCACATCCATGGTTATAGCAAGTCACTTGCCTTGGAAGAACTGCCATTTATTAATTGGTGAAAGGCGTCAATTGTATTCTGGTCGACCACAGTTCAAAGCGCTTTTAATATTTAAATAAGTATATATAAAAGATAGAGAATAAAATAGAGTGGATAGGTTTTTAATCTCTCCAAACCAAATCTTTTTGTATAGTAAAATGTATTTATAAAATGTCATGTTTGCAGATTTTTTCGTATTGGTTTTTTTATGCTCAGCATTAGTGTCATGATACCTTCCTCAAACTGCTCGTGTATTAGTAGAAAATTCCCACAAACTTCAGAGAACTGAGTTTTGCTCCATTAGAGATCAATGGACTTTATACCTCATTTTCTTAACTTCATAAGCTTTGGCTTAAGTATATTTTGATTCAGTTTGGGGTTTTTTTTTTGGTTTTAGCTGTTAAGCACAAGTAAGCTTGTCTTAAGGTTTCAGTAATACTTTGTTTTATGACTAATTACCAATACTTTGATTCATGTAGGTGAAAGAGGGGAAAATATTTGAGGAGGTCACCGTGGGGGTGTCACAGTTGGCCAGCAAGGTATGATGTGGCCTGCCTGCCTTTAAGGAGGCCAAAGAGTAAGCCAGTCTCCATATTCTTACAAAGAGTTTGTAGTGAAACAAAACCCCAGTGCGGCTTTAGTCTTTGCTTGTGTGGAATACAGAAATTTTGAAAGTGTAATTTTCAGTATGCAGTACTTCTGGTGGGGCATTAAAAAGCTACATAGGTATGATGTAGTCCTCGTAACAGTTTCACCGAGGACGTGGTGTAGAATCATATGACAGCTAGTGTCCCAAACACAAAAAGAACACGTCTGCTAGAGAATATGGAGACAGCTTGCGGTACGTTTGTACAGTTAAACTTACTGATGTTCTGTACCCTTTTTCTTTGTCTTCTTTTGCCGTCATTGCTTGGTAATGTGGTAAGTGCTGTCTACGACTGCTAAGTACTGAAGTCCTGCACAATCCCATACCTATTTTGGTAACTTGTACGGTGTTGCCTGGGGGGGTCTGTCCTTCTAGCACTGTGAAAGTCAGCACTGGAAGCTCTATCGTGTTACCAGCTTAGTGCTTAAATGTTGGGAATATGTGAGTAAAATAAGTGATATTACCTGTTCTGTTTAGAGCCTGGCAACTTTAAGTCTGGATTCTGGGATTCATCCTCTGTATCTGTGACTTAGGATAGTAACTTCCATGTGTGTCACTTCAGAATTTGGGTTTCTAATCCAACGCCAGTCCATTATCATAACCCCCAAAGGATTGTCCTGGTAGTTGTGTTTATTCTGGAACTCAACTTTTGGCCCTTTTTACACAGCCAGTGAAATAATACCACTGAAATGGGGTGAAAGTAGTTTTGTAGAACAGTAGAACATACAAATACTGGTTACATGAATCGTAACATCAAAACATGAGTGCTGTCATTAAATTTAATGTTATGTAAGGAATAATTCCAGCATTTTTGTCAAGGAAGTCTAGGAGAGAATTCAAAGGCTGTTATGGGCAATGATGGGTGAAAAAGGTGAGCTCAACCTACTTTTCACATCATCCAGCAGCACGATGCTGTCAAATGTATGTTCTTCGCACCAACTATGTAACTGCCCATCAAAAATACTAAGAAGTTGTGAGTGAAACTTTCTGATGAAATGTGTTCCCTTGATCTGAACGCGCAGAGGAATGTGTTGTGGCTTTTGCTGTTGGGCTTGGAAGAGGTGTTGGTTCAGCCCAGATGAACGAAGTGTCTTTTCTTCTCTAGGTTCAGGGAGTTGGAAGTAAGGGATGGCGAGACGTCACCACTTTCTTTTCTGGCAAACCAGATGATAATTCTGAAAGGTATTTTTTTTTATTATTTTCTGCCTCTCTAAACAGATAATTTTATGTCCTGTATGTCCTCTGCAGTATGGTAGTAGCAGGTAATTTTTAAATGTGAAGAAATTATTCTCTCTTAGCTAGTAGTCCTGTTGTATGTAATACGGGAGGAATTCAGTCTAACTTTGTTTATGACAATTGTTAATCAGAACAAAATTGTGCACGGCATCTTGGTTTGAAATTTTTTCCAAATGCATATCCTCCCCCCACTCCAGGCCTCTTGGTACTTCAGGCTGTTAACAAAAGTCTGTGAATTCTAATACAAGCTGATGCCATTTGGAGCAATATATTTAGTTCTTCTGCCTTCATCCTCAGTTTTTGTTTAATCAAAGGGCAGTAGCATTATAGTTTTCCTTGTTTGGGGTGATTTATTTTTATTGTTATGTTTGTCATAACTAACTTGTTTCTACCTTTCTTCCCCCACCCCCATGAAAGACCATCTGAGGGAGACAGCTACCAGAACAGTGGAGGGGAGGGCTACCAGAACAATGCTGTAGATCAAAGCTTCTGGGAGACCTTT
This sequence comes from Opisthocomus hoazin, assembly GCF_030867145.1. Taxonomy (NCBI): domain Eukaryota; kingdom Metazoa; phylum Chordata; class Aves; order Opisthocomiformes; family Opisthocomidae; genus Opisthocomus; species Opisthocomus hoazin. The sequence goes on from NC_134431.1 coordinate 17,162,335, forward strand.
GGCAACTCGGATCCACCAAAAGCTCATAAATCTCCGAGCAGTGAGAGCTGGACCTATGTGGACAATTCTGCAGAGAAGAAGAGCTCTGATAGCTGGGACGTGTGGGGCTCAGGGACGGTCTCCAACAACAAGAACAGTAACAGCGACAGTTGGGAGAATTGGGAGACCAACTGGGAAAACACAGGAGGGGAGAGCAAGACCAAAAAACCTCCTAAGGCAACAAAAAAGGCGTCTTCAGCTGATGATGGGTGGGATAACCAGAACTGGTAGAACTCCGTTAACCCTGTTTTGCACAGCTAGGAAAGGGAGGCTATGCTGGCTGATGGAGGGGAGAAAGTTTTACACACAACTGGAGTATCTCGGTTGACCTTACTGATCTGTTACTTTTGTGCTTCCCATTCATTCTCCTTTCTTCTGTCCCGCTTTAGGAAAAAAAAGTAGCATCTGAATCTTTTATTACATACAGGTGGCTCTGTGCTTTTTTAAGGATAGTGATAAGTATATTCTCCTTGCACTGCTGAAGGTGGATACAGTGACTTTCGTAACACAAATGTTCTAAGGAAAAAAAATCAAGCACACTTTCATGGCACAACCTTGCATGTGTAGGTTAAAGGTATTCATCCAGTCCTCAGGCAATTTGAGATGACCTAGGGTGTTTAATGCATACAAAGGACAGGGTGTGTCTTGAAAAGAAAACCATGAAATAAGCAAACTGCAGTTGAATAGATCTAGTTCAAATGCCTTACGGATTGCTCTGACCATACGAAGTTGGGCAATTCAGGATGATCTTTAAGATACTTTTTACTGGAGCTTTGTTTTTAAACTTTATGAGATTTTTTTTTTAAAATCTTTTAAAACTTATTCCCTTAGAATTAATAAGGAATCTAGAGCTAGATAATTATTTGTGTAAACTCACAGTGTTGACCTGAGCTATCCCAGGATATCCAGAATGGCTCTACTTTCCTTCTCGCTCGGTGCATTAAGAGTTTGCAGAGTGCAGCTCTCCTACACAGTCAAAATGCAAAGCTGTGGTGTTCTCTTTCCTTACCTACGCCCTTCCCCCAGTTTATTTTATATAGTCTGGTTTTTCTGTCTTTCTTCCTTCTACCCATCTATTTTACCTATTCTGATAAAAAATGAAATCTTTCTGCTGCTTATGGCCTTTTGGACATCTGTTTGGCAACTTGGCAGCGAAACAAATTTAGAAAAAAGATTCCAGTAAGAAAAAATGGGTGGAAAATATGAGAACATTTTGGAGCGAGGCTGGCAGCAAGCCCCTTTCAAGATTAGTGGATGTCTGGACTTAATAGTAAAATTTAAATTTAGCAGATGTTTTCCAAATTAATCTTTAATGTGTCAAGCTGTATCTGTGTTTCTATCATATATTTCTCCACGTTTTCTTCCTGGATCTTGTTAAAGAAACACTATTTTGGAAACTAAGAAACTCCTTGTCAGCATTAAGGAATGGAATAGAAGACTCGGTGATGTCTCAGTTTTAACCCAACAAATTGCTTTGCATGACACGAACCATGACTTCTGCAGACGAATCGTGACTTTAACGACAAATGTGTCCTATGTATCCCGTTTTATTTTTGGGGGTGCATTGTGAATGTACACTCAGCCCAAAATCAGTCAGCTCACTTGAAAACTTCAAGTCATGATGTCATTACATCATCTGCTTCACTACCAGCATGGAGTTCTTTGCTGTGGACACTGTAGATCATACCTAAAAAGCCTTTTCTTTTAAGAATTAGGTAATTGGTTCAATCAAACAACCAACCTAAGTTGTCAAAGTTACCTTAAATAATGCTTCATTTCTTTTTCTCTTCACAGAGGTTTTTGAGTTTATAGTAATATCAAGAGGTTAAAAAGGAAGGAAAATCATGAATCGCCTCAAAAGTAGCAGATTTTAAAGGCTGAAGTCGAAGTAAAAGTAGCTCTATTTATAGCCTGATTCTGTATTTCTATTGGTAGGACCTTTCAGATGGTGAACAAAATATTTTTCTAGTCTTCTCCAGCCCTGTCCTGCAAGAGTTGGGGTTTCTTTTTTTCCCCTTGCTTCTCCTGACAGCGTGGTCTCTGAAGCTCGTGCAGCAGGACCAGTGCTGCTCACGACCCAAGCGCTGCTCGAGGCCGAGCCGTGCACGGCGCCCGAGGCGTTCTGGCCGATTCGCTGACCCTTTGGAGGGGGCCGAAGGCACGAGAGGTCTCGGTTTACGATGCTGCTTGTGGTACCGTTGGCAGACGTTTACAGCCTGACTGTAAAACAAGGATTTTGTTCTGCTTTTTCTCCAGTTCCAAGTATACCTTTGTCATAGCTTAACTGCATGTCAGGCGTAACTTTGTATTTTTATGCATACACCTCTGTTGCCTACTCGTCATTTGTCTGCTGCCCGGTATGAAACTGTGATGCATGTCCTCTGAAGGCGGTGCTGTGCGATGTGCGTGAAGTGGCACTGCCCGGTCCTTGGCTGACGGTTAGTCTGTGTGAAGTGTTGCAGCAGCGGTGACGGCGAAACGCAGACGATGGGTTGCACTGTCTGCTGGTGTCTGTCTGGAGTGATGTGAAGCTGATTCAGCTTCCTGTGTACAAATTTATTACAGTTTCTCTTTCATAAATCTCCTGAAATAGCAGGATAAGCTTTATTCCAGTCCATTCAATCAACAGTATCGTGATGTGTGTGCGTACGTTCTCCTCAGCTCTGTGGTTCGTCTAGGAGAAAACTAGGTTATTGATGTATCATGTGCAGCTACGATTGGCATGAGCCATTTGTACTTCTGGGTTTATTTTTGTATCTCTTGAGATTTCATGTTCTGAACTAAACGAAACAGCCAGAGCCCTACTCAGGCAGCAGCTTTGGGTAACAATTTTTTCTTCCAGTTGAGGAAACGGTGACAGGACAGTTGCCATCTCTCTTTCTGCAGTGCTGTAGGGAGGCAACAAAATGCTGCAACTCCCAGAAAGGTGTTACGGAAGATACTAACAGCCAATATAATGTCAGAAGGTGCAACTGCAGCCACAGAACTCGTATACCAACTGGTCTCAGTTTGACAGGAAAATCGGTGTTTTCTTATGACTTGTCTGAATCTGAATGTTTTATCGTGTCTTCCAGAGGAGAGGATGAAATGAGAACATTTTCTTTTGCAAAGCCTCCGTTTTACTGGATTTTACTTTTTTGGGGGTATATGGCTGGGAAGCTTCTGCAGTTTGGTGGAATGCATGCGATCAAGGTGCATGTGTGGAGCGAGTGTTTATGAATGAGACTTTTTTTTTTTATCCCCCCTCCTCTCCCCAGTTGCTCATCTTTTGGCCTGGATCATGAGCACTGTAGACAGAGGCGCCGAGTGCAGCCTGCCGGAGCTGAGGCCAGCTGTCTGAGCGGAGGCACGGCCGCGAGTCCCGGTGAGCGTGTGGACTGGCGAGGCTTCAGCGTCGCTGTGGGCTTCACCTGGTTGGTGGGTGACCAGGGCTTCGCTTCCTCCTTTCAGTCCCACACCACGTATTAACAGTTTTAAGTCATACAAGCAAATTGCCAGGAGAGAGCGCAGAAGGTGAAACGACTACCGCAACGATTGGACATTGCAGTGTTTGGTTTAAGTTTCCAAGTTTTTCAGACTGGTTTATTCCTTCATGTGACTTCAACCTTGGAAAATACAGGGCAGCTGGATTCCTACAGGTAGTCTGAAATAAGAAAAACATCAAGACATTCAAACCAAGTGCCACTTGCAAGAGTGAAAGTCTTAGAGACTGTTCCTGAAGCAGGAACCTAATCCTAGGAGTTAGGGATTATTTTAAAATGTTTCATTTGTGTCTTGAAACTTGTTAATAATTCTGACATTTCAAGAAGTGCTTGGCCAGCTCTCCCTCATAGTTGAGACCTCAAGGATAATGCTGCTGCTTTTATTTTCCAGGCCAGATTGTGTAACATTCCATGGGTTCATAATGTATTTATCAGTGTAATGATCTGTGCAATAATTTAACAAGTGTAGGTAAAACCTTTGTTGTTGAATCCAGGATACATTTAAAGATACAGTGGTCCTCTTGGAGAATAGCAGTCTGCCAAGGTATTTCAGTTCTCACCTTACTCTGGCAATATCGAATTTCAGTAACCCTGTTAAGAAAGGCCTGAGCAATCCGTGATTGAAACAGAAATCAAGAAACATTTTGAAGTCCATTATTAGAGTTTGATTGTAATGGCTTAGTGCCCTCTTAGCTGTAGAGCCCTCTTTCATTTTCATGCCAGCAGAATCTTGGTCGGTATGGAGTACTGTATCTTTAATATTCCTGATGTGTTTTTTGTGAAGTTCACAGGAATGGCAATTTCAGTGAACCTTATTCATTGCTCTGTAGAGTGGTACCGGACTTGAACTGCAGTGTCATCTTTTAAAGAGCATTATAATAAAGCAAAGAGATATGGAGCAGAATGGTGTTTAGCCCTTTTTCAGGACACTTCAGTAAATTTTAGACCCATGTGCATTACCATAGCTTATGTGGCCTTTTGAATGAAGCAAGTTAGTTCTTAGTATGGGTAGCATCACAGAGTAAACTCAAAACGTGTTGCTTCGTAATTCAGAAAGTAGGAAAGTATTGTTACAATATGAGTATGAAATTGTCTTGATGGAGCAGAGTAACTGACCTTAACCGCGTGAGTATGTCCTGATGTGCTGGTGTCACACGTATTCTTCAGTGACAGTAATGAGGGAGAAAGGAAGCTGCCAGTGTTGATGACAGAGTCAAAACCGTGTGTTTCAGCTTTATATTTCATTGGAGCTTCACAGTCTAACTTTAAATGCTAATTTAAGATCTCTTTGAATTAGGAACAGTTGAAGACAACGTTGGTTGCCTCCTTTGTTTAAAGAGAACTATAAAATAGAAATTAAAGCGGTTGTAAATAGACTTATGTACTCTGACATTTTATCAGCTGGTCTACAAGGGCCCTTAGCACAGGAGAAAGGGTAACTCTGAAAGCAGTTTTCCTTTCCAAGAAGGGAGATTCCTCTGACGAATCCTCCAGCTAGTGGTGGTGCTTCACGTTCATGTCCAGTTTCCTTCAGTACCCAGCCAGCCAGTGAGTACTCTGGGTAATTCATGACTGCACTCAGCTTTATATCAATTTAAAATATCTTTTGTTCTCGGTCAGCAGGACTGAATCCTACTTGCCTTGTAGGAGTAACTTGATTTTTTACACAAAAAAGTGGACGTTTGGGTTGGGTCATGGCACTGGTGTTACTCCACTGATACGCTGAGTCCATTCTTGCCATGGCATCCTACGCTAAGTTGCTCTGTGTGTTGGTTGTGGAAGGAGGCTTTCTGGCCCTCTCTTCTGACGCCATATGCAGGCCAGTGACCTAGAAACGTACAAAATACCATGGAAAGCAGTAACGTGTATTCTGAATTTCAGGCTGAGCAGAATCAACAAAAGCTGGTAGAAAAATTGGAGTCTGTAGACCAGAAAAGATCAGTCGTTGACTTGAGGGAGAGCAGACCACAGCTACCCTTACGATGTCCAGCAGCTCACTTCTGCTGGGTGAACGTTTCTTTGTCCCTTTGCAGCTGGCGTCTTTGTGCTCTGATCCCAGTAACGCGAGCAAGTTCATGTTAAGCTGTTTTCCCATCACACAGCTGTTTATGTAGGCCTTCACAGCAGATGCAGGCTCAGAAGGTGACTGCCTGGGTTTCCCAAGCTTCACAGCTCACTGGTGTTAGGGAACCAAACCTCTGTCCCCTTGGAGGTGTCTGAGAGCAGGAAGCAGGGACTTGTCCTGGTAGGTCTCTCAGGTGCTCTGGCTTTTGCAGCTCGCTTTTGGCTCTTCCAGGAGCTGGCTGACCACCCCCTTCCCCGAACTCCACGGGCTGACGCCAGTACGCAGGTACCCAGGCACAAACCAGGCGTCGGGACAGGGCGAAGGCTGTTCGCCTCTCCACCGCTTTGACAAAGGTTCACAGGATGCGGCCATCGGGTGAAGACTGAGAGTCCTGTGAGTAAAGCGAAGTGCAGCTGGCTCGTCCTGTTGGGAGGCTGTAAAACCCAAAGCTCTGGTGTACGTGCAGCGTGATCATTCATCATCTGCGAAGTCACAGCTTTGCAAGGAGGCCAAGACACGTTGCCTGTCTGTCTCGGCTCCAGCTGTTTATACACTGTCAGCAAGAAGCTGCATCTCATCAGGAACGCGGGAGAAGAAGGGTTAGAAGCCTCTTCGGAGCACGTCACCGGTGCTTGTTTTAGGTGAGATGAAACTTCATGTTTTTCCATCTTCAGATGATGCTCTGCCAAGCTCTGAATTGCACCAGCACTGCCACAATGGCAATGTTAAAATGGGCTAAAAATGGAAGAGGTGAAATAAATACTGAAAAGACCTCCTAGGAGAAGCCTACTTGTACTTGCAGTCGCTGAGAAGAAGTGGGAGAGACAGAGTCTCTCTGGCTGGGCTGGTGACAAGGACTGCCAAGAGTGCAGTTGTGTTGTACCTCACCAGGATCCTGAGCGCTGCTCAAGCAGGAAAATCCCGTGCTATCAGCTCTTCACAGTTTGTAAACCCGTTTTTGTCTTTCCCTTTAAGCTCTGCCAAAGCGTGCTCCCTCTGAGAGGCTGCTCAGCTTTGCTGAGGCTGTTGAATTTGACAAGAGATAAATTGGCTTCTGCCAGGAACCACAGAAAGGCTGGAGTGTGCCTTTAGGAAAAAAAATTTCCCCGCTTCTGATTGAAGTGCTGCTGCTTAATACCAGCAGTTCTTCACTGGATTGCTCAAGTTGCCTTAAATATAAATATAACAGTGTTTGACTACCTAGGGCAAAACCCACTTGTATATACAATTTTTTTTTCCCCTACTCTGCTGACACAAATGGTTAATATATGTAAATTCATGGGCCAGACTATATAAAGGCTGTTGTGGTCAAGGTCAAACTAGGAATTTTCATTGCAGAAGCCTGTCTGCATGGTGGCGTCACGTAGCAGCTTGTTGCAGTTCAGGAGTGGATCGCTGTTTTAGCTCTGTGTTCACAGATTTCCCGTTGGCTCCAGCCGTCACTGCTGGGCACGCCTCGGTGCCATCCGCTGGACTTCCCTTGCAAATTTGGCCTGCCTCGACAGGGCTTACCCGCTCAGCTTCGGCTCCCCAGCGTTCCGGCAGTGCAGGCAATAGAGATAGTCTGGATCTAACACCACTCGTCAGTCTCTGAAACTTCTTGCCCGCACCAAGGTGTGTCTCTAAGCTGGTCGTAGAACCTCATAGGGAGTACAAAGCACCAAAGCACATCAAAGAAGTGGAATAAATACTTCTTGTGTAGCCTAGGCTGCTGGTGATATCCAAGCTAGTAAAATTAAACCTCTGCAGAACAGACTTACCTGTCTCCATGTATGCCTGTCCTCTGTGATGGTGGCTGTGAAGGGCTTTTTTTCACCCATAAAAGGCCGCGCGCACCCGGGGCTCTGCCAGCGGCGTGGTCCAGAGGCTCACCCGCCCTGCGTGAGCCGTCTCCTCCCAGAACCCACGAGGCATCGGAGGTGAAACGGCTCAGCCGTGCTCGGCCACCGCTGCCAGCGGAACAGGAGGTGCGGCCAGAAATCTGCAGCCGTCGTGTCCAGGTGCGTTGTGTCTGGATATCACCGCCGGTGGGAAACACTCGGGCTGTGAGCCGTTGCTTGGGACCGGTAAATGTTCCTTGGGCTGTTGTCCATTTGCTTGTGTAGTCTTAATAGGAGCTGGGCTCTGCTGAGTGCGTTCCTTGGGCTGAAAATCCTCCGGATCATTCCCAGTGCAAGCCCTCTCTCGCGCTGGTTGTGGTGAAGGACTGGGGCGACGTACCAGCTCACGTGGAAGATGCTTTTCTCGGAGCTTGCGGTCGGAGCGATGCCGTGGTGGACAGCCTCGCTTCTCCCTCCTTCTTCTAGAGGGGATTGTGTTCCTGTGCATGGCTGTTGAGGGAACCTAGCTTAGATGAGGTGTGAAGAGCTGGATGCAGGGTTGGAAATGTGTTCCTGCTTGTGTATCTGCTTATCCACAGCCCCATCCTGTCCTCTGCCTTTGGCTTGCATGCTGCCTTAAGCCTACACGACGCAAATTCCTCTCCCCCAACCACACACACGTGCTCCTTTGATTTTACTTGCTGCCTTAGGATTTTAGCTTGCCCTTCTCTGCGGCTGAGTGCACCGGGCTGGCTGGAGGCAGTGAAAAGCTCAGGCTGTAACAAACACCAGGTTCTAGGCTGTTACGTTAACCCCTTAGCCTGGCCCTTTGCTGTTCAACCGGTGTGACAGCCCTTTCTTCACGAGGAGGAAGCTGCAGACTCGTGGCACGGGGCCAGGACAGGGCTGTCCTCTCCATCGCTCCTGGTGCAGGTGTGGCACAGCAATAGCTCATCATGGTGGGATTACACTCACCCTGCCAGGAGCGGTTCCTTTGGCTGTGTTCAGTGAAGGCTAATTGTAACGTAATTAGCACATTCCCATTAGAGCATGACAGTGGAGACTTTCCCACCTCTGAGCTCGAGGGTTTCTTCTTTGGGAGAAATGTGGCTCTAGAATTGGCTGCTGAAGGTGCCGTGCGGCATCTGACACAGCCCTGCCCGGGGGGTTCCCAGACCAGGCTGGAGAGCTGTGGGTGCCCCTGGGAGCTTTGGGGGAGCTGGCGCAGCAGAGATGCATCCTGCAGACCCCAGGCTCCACGTCCGCATCGGAGTGGTCGGCAACTCCTGACTTCGATCTTAAATGACGTGTTGAAGAACCTCCCACTTAGGGGGAACGGAGGGAATTCAATTCCTCCGGCCTGCTTTGAGCTCTCACACCCGAGCGCTGGTAAGGGAGCTGAAAGTTAAGGACTACTGAAAGTTTTTAATGTTTTTTCTCACAGCTGTTGAGGAATGAGGAAGTGAAGATGATGTGGGTTCCAGGTCTTGTTGGAGAAGAGTGTTTCTTTTGTTGCTGTTCTTTGCTCTTTGTTTGTTTTTTTTTCCCTTCTCCAATGAAAGCTTCTGTTAGTTCATGATGAAGGTAAGTATCCGGTAGTGTTTGCGTTAAAGCTGCAGGTCCTGAAGCAATGCAATTGTGGGACAGTTTAATCTTTCAGGTTTTGGGTTTTGTTTTGTTTTTTTTGCAAGCTGAAGTTCTGGTCTTTGTAGTTTTGGAGAACTGTGACTGAGCTGTAATTGTTTAAAACTGTAAGCGAAACAAAGATTGCCCTGTTTGCTGTTTTGAAGCCAGCCAGATTATTTTGACTTACATTTGTTTGCTTGGGGTTACCAGCCCTTCTTTTCTGTGGAATGAAGTAATACGTACTGCTCTGATGTCCAAATTTATTTTCTGGAACAAAACGAAGGACACTCAATGACGTGAGAGCTCCAGCCTAGGCTAATGAGAAACTGCTGAATACCACACTCGTTTTCTGCCAGCGGAAGGCAATGAATCTTCCCGAACTTCTCGGGCTCTGAGGACGCTGCTTTCCCGTCTCGTTATCAGCTTCCAACACAGGGACAGAGGAGTCTCCGCGGTGCAACGCGCTTCCCTGGGGCAGAGCCATCTCCAGGCCAGCTTTATCGGCTGCGAGGCCGTTGCCCTGGCTGCTGTTGGGGGGGAGATCCCCACCCGAGGTACCCCCGGTGTTGCTGCTCTGCTATTTGAACTGTTTTTGTGTGGAGGTGTTCGCTGTGAGGCGGCCTCCGGAATTTGCTGTGGCCCTGACATCGAGGAGTTAAGCAGCAGATAACCTCAGGGGTGAGCTCTACAGCCAAATCTGAACTTCTTTTCTGAGAATCTGGCTCCCGAAAGATGCTGTGCTCCCTGCTGCCAGCCCAGTGCGGGGCTCCAGCCCAGGCGAGCGCACCTTGCTGGGGACAGGGAGTGACCCCGGGGAAACGGTCTCGGGCAAGAGCAGCTCGCTGTGAGCTGGCGCGGGGCAGCACTGCTGGCACAGAGGAAACGCAGGCCCTGCAAAATCAGGGATTTTATTTTGTTGATGTTGGCTGTGAACTCTGTTTTCTCTTTATTTTTTTGATTCAGCTTAGCAAATAAAAAAAACACTCGGTGTGTGTGGGGAGAAGCGATGGCCGATTGCCAGCTGCAGACTGCTGGCATCGTACGTGCCGGCTCGGAGCAGGACAAACCTGAACCTGCTGCCAGGCTCTCCTGCCCCGAACCGGAGCTTGCTGCAGCGCGCTGCGTGCCTGCTCGGAACGCAGAGCCTGCACAGACGTGGGGAGGACGACATTTAGGCAAAGGACGAAGGCAAACTTTGCGGTCGTTGACAAGGCTGTGACAGCTCGTGGTGTCCTCTGTGCTCGCTCCTGACTTGCTGCTGCAGAAAAGGAATGGTTTACAGATAAGGTTTTTTGTTTTGAAAGATTGTGCATTTATAACTTAAAAGCATCTAATTCCCTCCTTTCTTTTCCTCAGCCCTGCTTGGGAGAAAGAAGAAAATAAAAACTTAAAAAAAAAAAAAGAACAGTGCGTGCTAAAGCTTCTACTTGACATTGCAATGATGCTGGGAGCTGATAAACAAGAGAACTGGCTGTACCTAGAGGTGCCTCCATCTTCTCTGAACACTCAGCGAGTCAAACTACTTACTAATCTATTGAAACGGAAAAGTTCAGAGACTACGGTTCCTCTGGAGAGGAGACCCAGGCGAAGCGGCTCTGCGGTGCTGTAGGCATTTTCATTGTAGCCTTGGACTCCAAAGCCATGGTATGAATATCACCTTTCAGCTGTAGATCTAGCTGGTAACAAACTAAATCTAATTAATCTCAGCGTGTATGGGGAGTTGGGAAGACCTGTCTAGGGATTACTTTTCCCAGCCCTGTCACCTCCAGGACGGTGCTGACAGCAGCTCGCTCAGTGCGTGCTCCCTGCAGTGACACAGAATGGTTTTGGGGAAAGGTGTCAAATCTGCAACGGATGCTCCTGAGGTTGAATAAGAACTCAGTGCTGAGAGCGTGGGGCACTCATGGCCTTGGTTTAATATCCCCTTTCTCCTGATTTGGAGATGCTTTTCTCGCTCAATGCCAGTGTAAAACACCCCAAGGCTGTGACATTCAGGCTGCTGTGCTGATGGAGAGCAGAAGTTCCTCCGGGCCTGGATCCTTGCTCAGGTGTGGACCAGCAGCAGATGCCAGGGGAAGAGGACAAGAAGTGGTGAGTAACCTCTCCACTAACTCGTTCTTGCAGCTTCCAGCAATGAAGGCAGAAGCATCTGGATTACCATGTTCAATACCAAGACCTGTCCTGCGTGAATTTACCTAATCCCCTTTTTAATCCCTTTCATTTTTGAGGCTCAATATGCAGTGGTGATAAATTGCACAATTTAATTTGATGCTGGTGAAGGGGAATAAAAGTCCTATACTTTGTCTCAAGCCTACTGACTTATTTCATGAGCTTGGCCCTGGTCCTTGTTGGGAGAACAACTGCTGCATAGTCACCTTCCCTATAATAGTTGGAATTTTACAGTGGGCCTCTGTCCTCTCACGAGAATTCTGAGCCCACCTAGCTGCCCGTCCTCCCCACAGGCAGCTCTCCAAGCACAGCTCCACCATCCTCAGCAGACCTGGGTATCGCCGGCTGCTGTGCCCTCCCTCTGCTCTCTGGACTGAGTCCTCTCAGGGCTTGAGAAGGGGAGATAATATATTTTTAGTAGCTTCTCTTCCTTGTTTTTGTGGCTTAAGTAGAAAGATTAATGTCTAATTTAAAGGGTATGTTTTACAAGGCAATTTGTGGAAGGAATAAGCTTTTATCCTCCTGTGTTTTTCATGAAAGAAGCTGGCAAGAGCTGAAATCTTTTACCTTGTTACTATAAGAGCAAAATATTCACTCTCAGATTTGGAGCTTCACTTGAAGTAGTCTAATTTTTTTTTTTTCTTTTAAGAAGACATTTAGTATCCAGTGAGTAAAATAGCAGTGGTTTCTCCCTAGTTGAAGTGAAGGATACTTGACCCAGAAAGCAGGCAAAGGGGGAACCCCAGGCCTTTTGTGCACCTCTGCAGCAAGAGGACATGGTCCTGGCACTGGCCGGAGCAGTGGGCGAATCCTCTCAGCCCATTACGCTGGTAATGAGATGATGTTCACCTCAGATCATTCTGCTTTTAGCTCTCTGCTACTGTTTCTACCACCAAAAGCAGCCCTGCGTGCTCAGACGGTGCAGGAAAGCAGCTGCCTACAGGTGCTGTTGTGTGGCCAACTCCGAATTAGCTGCTGGCTGGGAGAAAGCAGGGGGTCTGTGGTGGCTCTGCGGGTTGGATGGCCTGGGGAGTGGTGGATGAGAGCCAGACTTCAGCTCTGAGGATGAACACGGTGCCCTGCTCTGTGTCTGTGCTGTGATGGGAGTGATGGGCTGGGCAGGTTTGGGGAGCAGCCGTGTTGTGAATGAAGGATGCCGCAGCGGTGGGCAGGGATGAGCCCTGCCTGCCCCGGGAGCACCTTCAAAGCCCTTTTGCTGAGGCTGGAACAGACACACCAGCATCAGCGACGTCGGAGCAGACTCCAGGAGCCAGCCCGAGAGCTGCTGCTGAGCCTGCCTGTGCACAAGGGGAGCCTGTTTTCCTGCTTTTATGGTATGGTGTGATCTGGGAGAGCCTGGATAGAAGGAGCCTTGTTGGTGTAGCCCATCGCTGCCGCTCTCCAGGCTGCAGCAGCTGTTTGACTTGGACGAGAGCACCGAGACTGGGATTTGCTCAGCCCCGCTAGCTACACTTCTGTTGCTCCTTCATCGGCAGAGCCAGCGGTGATGCTGCCCAGGGGAAGACCAGTGCATCTCCGTACGACCTCTACGATGGCTGCTACAGTGAGGAAGGGCTCAAGCTGCTCCGAGCCCACTTTGTAGCAAGCGCTGGCCATGGTGTTGGGTGCAGCCCACTCTGGGGAGAGGTGGAAAGCTCTGAGGGAAGGGGTTGGGAGCAAGCCCCATGTCCAGAGGCTGTGCTTTGGGGAATCATAGAATCGTTAAGGTTGGAAAAGCCCTTTAAGATCATCAAGTCCAACCGTCACCCCAGCACCACCATGCCCTCAAGTGCTACATCTACATGGTTTTTGAACCCGTCCAGGGATGGGGACTCCACCACTGCCCTGGGCAGCCTGGTCCAGTGCCTGACCACTCTTCCAGGACAGAAATTGCTCCCAATATCCAATCTGAACCTCCCCTGATGCAACTTGAGGTCATTTCCTCTTCTCCTATCACAAGTTATGTGGGAGAAGAGACCAGCACCCACCTCACTACAGCCTCCTTTCAGGTAGTTGTAGAGAGCGAGAAGGTCTCCCCTCAGCCTCCTCTTCTCCAGCCCCATCTCCCTCAGCCGCTCCTCCCCAGCCTTGTTCTCCAGCCCCTCCCCAGCCTCGTTGCCCTTGTCTGGACACGCTCCAGCCCCTCCATGTCCTTCTGGTAGTGAGGGGCCCACAGATGAGCACAGCACTCGAGGTGTGGCCTCACCAGTGTCAGCACAGGGGGATGATCACTGCCCTGGTCCTGCTGGCCACACCATTCCTGATCCAAGCCGGGATGCTGTGGGCTTTCTTGGCCACCTGGGCACACTGCTGGCTCATGGTCAGCCTGCTATCGACCAGCACCCTCTGCCCATCTTCTCGCTGATCAAACCACGTCTGCCTGGAGCCTTCTGCAAGAGGAAAGGACACGGTCCCCAGCCCGCTGGACCGGACCCCCCGGCTCCCGGCTGGAGAGCGGAGGGGGGGGGGAAGGTGCTGGAGCCGGGATCGGATTGCAGCAGGCGGCGGCTCCTCCTCCTCCTCCTCCTCCTCCTCCTCCTGAGTCTCCGGGGAGGGAAGGGGAGCCGGGGCCGGCAACTCCGGGCTGTCCTCCTGCACCCTGCCCGCCGGGCTGGGCACCGGCATCTTCTCGCCCCGCATCCCCCGGCGTGTGCGGGACCCCGGGCATGGAGAGCCTGAGCAGCAGCGTGAAGAAGAAAGCCACAGAGCAGCACTACAGGGCTGAGGTGATGATTGCTGGAGAGCAACTGAGGTAGGAGGTGATGGGGCCCTCCTCCAGGCTGGGGCTCCGGGCTGCACCCTGTTAGCAGAAGGCTCCAAGCTTTACCCTTGGGCAAGCTCTTTACCCTGGGGTGCTCGTGTCTCCCCCTCCCCAGTACCTGCTGACCATCCTTCACCCACCAAACCAGCAGTGAACCAGCTCCTTGCCTGTGTTACCTTGTCCTGCTGCTCTTCTCTGGGCATCTCCTGCCCTTCCCCTCCAGGTGCCAGGGGACTGGCGGGTGGGTTTCGATGGCAACAGGGTTTTTTTTTGCTCCCTTGGCATCCTCCCCTAAACCCGGAGCCTGATGCGGACCCCAAGGTCCCTGGTCCTGAGTGGTGACAGCAAAGCCTCTGGGGGCATGTGGGAGGTCGTCCCGTGGTTCCCATGCACCTGAACTGTTTTGCACAGCAGCGTGTAGGGTCTTCCCTCTCGTGAGTGTCACTTTTGGGAACTTCTGCTGGTTTGCAGTCCCAGTTCTTGAGCAGCTTCTGAGGTTTTTTCCTTATAAAGACAGCAATATATTCTGCCATGCAAGAAAATCTGTGTGGTTGAGAAAATATGTGTATGTGTGTATCTGAGGTCAGAGCCCCCCCCTTGCCCCTTGCTTCCGGGCATGCGACTGCAGGCTTTCCTAGCTCTGGAGCAGAGTTTCCTTGTTTGCATCTGGAGCCGTTCTGTTTGGTTTTGAAACGCAGGTGGAAAATAGGAAATCTGTCTGTGAATAATGCAAAGAGCCCAGAGTGCTAGCATCAGATTCCTGAAGCTGGCTCTATGTCGCTGTGTTGTCCATTCTCAGTGAGTCACGTTAGCCTTAGCTTTACTGTTTGTATGGTATCAAGAATTGATAATTTATAATGAAGGATTAGGGCCCCATCTTGAAGACACAATGTCCAAACTGGCTGGGTTTTAATTACATACTGATGGTTGGCCACACTTCCAGTCTATTGTCTTTCAGAAATATTACTGTCCTAGCTCCAGAAATTAAATCTTTTCCTTAGGTAGTGACTGGGAGAGCTGCTGTTGGGGGTGGAGGCTGCTCCACCTTTCTGCCTTCGCGGTGCTGGCAGCCCACGTTGTCAGCAAGGCTTTGAAAATGGGCTGAACTTTCTCCCAGGGAAAAGCAGCAGCTGATCTGAGTGACTTGCCTCATTTCAATAACTCGGTGTGAGAGATGTCGAGTTATGACTTTTTCCATCCTGTGGGCATGGCAGGATTATTCACACTTAAATCTCCGGTATTTCACTCCTCTGGAGTGACTGAGGTTTTTACCATGGGCTCTGTAGCCTGGCCCGCAGGAGGGGGTCAGGTATTCAGAGAGAAAACGCAATAATCAAGCCACGCGTTCACACTGCTCGGTGCGTGCGCCAGGGGAGCGATGTGGCTTCCTCGCACCTTTGGCAGCGCAGGAGCGTGGCAGATCCTGGACCACCCGGCAACTGGGAGTGTAAGGAGGGGAGTGGGATACAAGAAGTCTGTTTCTGAACAGAGAATACTCAGAGACAGTCTTCTAGTACCCTGCACTGTACATAAATTCTTATAAGCAAGGTAAAGATCTAGAATCACAGAATCACAGCATGGTAGGGGTTGGCAGGGACCTCTGTGGGTCACCCAGTCCAACCCCCTGCCGAAGCAGGGTCACCCAGAGCAGGCTGCACAGCACCGCGGCCAGGCGGGTCTTGAATATCTCCAGAGAAGGAGACTCCACAGCCTCCCTGGGCAGCCTGTTCCAGGGCTCCGTCACCCTCAGAGGGAAGAAGTTCTTCCTCGTGTTCAGGTGGAACTTCCTCTGCTTCAGTTTGTGCCCATTGCCCCTTGTCCTGTCGCTGGGCACCACTGGAAAGAGTCTGGCCCCGTCCTCCTGACCCCCACCCTGCAGATATTTGTAAGTATATATTAGGTCCCCTCTCAGCCTTCTCTTCTCCAGGCTGAACAAGCCCAGCTCCCTCAGCCTCTCCTCACAGGACAGATGCTCCAGTCCCCTCACCATCCTCGTAGCCCTCCACTGGACATAGCACAAATGTTACACTCCTCTGAAAACCCATAATACCTCATTTTTTCGTCCCATTATTTGCATGGAAACTTCACTCCTGACTGTCAGCGTGAATGTGCCCCGAGCCTTTAAAAAGGATGCTAAAAGCCTGCAGGGAGGCAAGCTTTGTAGCAGGAGGGAATAGCTTTCCGTTAGTGTGGCTGGGATAAAGTTGAATAGAAAGCCCAAACTTTATGTACTTTTTGGGGCACTCATCTCTTCAGCCCCCGTAGCTGGAGTGCTTTGGATTTTCCTGCTTAGGGAGCTCCCGAAATCGGAGAGTTTTCAGACCAAGCCCATGGCGGCAGGTTGCAGTCTTCGGCTGCTTGCTGCGGTTGGGTTTGCTGGCCCGGGGTGAGCCTGGTGCAGGTTGTCTCTGCTGCGCGGGGTGACAGGAGGGGTAGGAAGCGTGTGCGAGCTCTCGCCTCGGCGGCTGGTGTACACTGAACCTGCGACGCCGGGACACACGTGCTGTTTTGCAAAACAGCCTCAGCTGCTCGCTGCCTGTGACCTGCTCTTGAGAGGCTCCAGCTCTCTGCAGCGTGGAGAAGAGCGGGTGGATTTCATCCGGCACGACTGCTCCGTTCTTCACCTGTGTTTGTGTACGGGGGGTCTGAACGCCGAGGGAGGACCCCGCAGCGCTCGCAGCGATGGAGAGCTGGGTCCTGTTGCTGGTGGCTCGGCACACAGCAGTCGCATCCTTCTGCTTTGGTCTGGGCAGGAGCCTGTTCCCGGGGTAGAAACGCAGGAGCTGCTGGCCGGCACGGGGTGTAAAGCCCGGGGAGGAGGTTGAAGCGATGGCACCAGCCCACAGCTGGGCTCCTCCTGCCCTGCAGAGCAGAACTGAGAACGGAGTGATGCAGAGCACGCTGAGTGCTAGAGTCTGCCCCTTGTATTTTGTGGATCTTGCAGCCTGGCACATGAAGAATTAGTGATATGAATTTTCCCGGGGCCTGGCTGTCCAACAGGTAGCGATGGGGAAACTGAGGCAGGGAGGCTGGGTGACGTCTCAGGCAACAGCAGATGGGGCAGGGCTAAATATCGGCATTGTGCTCCCCTGCTTTCCACCAGGTAAGGAATAAAGGAGCGTGTAAGGGAGCCTCATGGTCTGCCCTGACTCTGTAAGCCTCAATCAGCAAAGAACGCTGTTGTACCTACATTAAATCTCAAACATTTGTTTATCCCTGTTCTCCGCTTCCTGCCCTGCCTCCCTGCTATTGTATTTAACCAAACAAACCTTTGCTCCATCTTTACAGTTCTTTGGCTACCCAGCAAGTTTGCAAATCCCTCAGAGTTGGGTTTGGCCGGAGGGATGGGTCTGTTCACTGTCAGGATGAGCTTCCCAGCCAGAAAGAGCTGGGTGAGGGAACGCTTCGTGGGGTTGGCCGGGAAGGAAACAGCTCCTAACGGAATCGAGGGACGAGTGGATGCTGTGCTTCAGGCTGTCTGTCTGCCAGGGCCCCTTTGCTTCCACAGGCGTGCTGCTTTCTAGTCCATGGAAAGGGAAGAGGAGTTTTGGGTCTCAAGGCTCTCCCCGTCAAAAAGATGAAGACAATAATTTCCCCTGATATTTGGGTCTTGGGTGTGACAAGGCTGCTGTCTCAGGCTCGGTCCTCACATCTCCCGCTGTCGGTCGTTTTGTTTCAGATATACAAACTTGCATGAAAATCACAACTCGTTTTACTGGGCGTTGCGTGTTCCTGGGTGGCATTCTGTAAAAGAGGCCCAATTAGTCATTTCTAATTGCAACAAATGGCTTATCAGCACAGATATATTCCGGAACAGCTACTGCGCTTTGAATTCACACCCTGCTGTAATCTGAGTTTCTCAAGTATAGACAAGCCCTTGTGCACTCTCTGCTGGGTATTCCTCATGGCCAAGGGAACCAGCTCTTCTCTAATAACTCTGCTAAGCTGCATTAATCACTCTTAAACAGAAAATATACTCCATAAATTTATGTCTTGGGCAGAAATATTGAGAGGAGAAGGAAGGTTTTATCCTATGAAGAATAAAATTGTGATTTTAGCCACTGTCCAACATTTTCAAAGGTGCTGAGCGTTTTATGCGGATACTCAAACTGAGACACCATTAAATAAAATGCTCAGACTTTGATGTTCTGGAAACTGGGCTCACTTCAAGCTGTGTAGCTGAACATGCCAAAATTTGTATTCCTGCCCAAAAGCCTTGGGTCCACGGGAGGTTTGGTGGTTCTCTGCTGAACTTGGATGCGTTGAAGTGGGGATATCTGCCTGGATGAATCGTGGGACACCGCTCGATGTGGCTGTCACCAGGTGAACGTTACTCAGAGACGAGACTACACTATTAGAATGTTCTTAAAAGCATATTATTAATTTTTGAGCACTGGTGAAAGTGAGGACTGGGAAGTAGAATAGTGCTTGCTGGGATTTCTTTTTGACATAAAAGTCTGGTTTTCCTATACACGCATTCAAACACAAGCAGGAAAATAAAGCATCTCTGTACCACTTTGGGCTGCCACAGGCGTGCAAATCTCTTCCTTCTCCCCCAGAACGTACTGGTGCTTTTGGAGACTGGGAGTGCAGCAAACTGGGTTTTGCTGAGCCTGTTTGCAGCAGGTTTGCCTGAATGTGCCTCTCCAGCAGCCGCTTTGCAGATATGCTGTTGTGGCTGTTGCTGCCTTTTCCTGAGCACTTAGCTGTTTGTTTGTTTGTTTGGGGTTTTTTGTTGTTGGTGGTTTTGGTGTTTGGGGTTTTTTTTTGGTTTTTTTTTTTTTTCCTGTAAGGATAGGAACAGAAAAGATCCTTTGGGTGACGCATCTTTCCAGGACCATCCATTTGTACATAGATGCGAAGCAGAGTTAATGTCCTTGACAGATCCACCTCGGCGTTTGAGACGCTCAAGGTCTGTTTGCGTGGGTAGGAGGTGATGGAGAGTGCCCCAGGGAGACGCTCCCACTCCGTGCAGGCACCTGGGAGCCCTTGGTGCGGAACAGCCATGGCTTTAGGGATTGCTCTGGCCGTGTGGCTACGACACAGTAAAAGCAGCACCTTTTCCACAAAGCGCTTTGCTTCGGCGTAATCCCCTGATTGAGACTTGGCTCTGGAATTGTGCGAGATGGGAGCAGACAGAAGCGATTGAGAGGAGCTGCTTGGGTTGCTCCCCAGCAGTGGACACCCACAACGCTGCTGGGAAAACGCTGGCCTGCCGGAGGAGCAGGGAAGTCGTGTTCGTAGCAGCTGAAGTGGCTTAAACTCGTGCTTCCCGAGAGGTTTGGGTTTGGTTTGTTGTGGTTTGCTGGGGTTTTTATTCTTCTGTTTACACTTCTGCAGGTCTGCCTTTCAACAAGGTTACACAGGATGAGTAACGATGTCTTTGTAGCGACCTTGACAAAGAAACAGTTTGGTTACCCAACGCAGCCTACCCAAGGCAAAGGCGTGTGAACCGACTGCCGAGCGGGGAGAGTTTCGTGACTCCGTCCTCACCTTCCAGCAAAGAGTTTACCCTTGCATTGCTCTGCCTTTTTTTTTTTTTCTCCTTTTGAAGAAGTAATGTGTACATGGGGTAGGTTTTGGCATCTAGAAAACTCAAAATATTGCATTACACATCCTTCCTTAAGTTCTTTTATCTGGAAGTCCGATTGTAAACCGCTCCTAGTTTTCACTGGCTGTGTTCTTGCACCGTTGTACGTGGGCTGGTTTGCAGGGGGTGTCAGCTGAGCTGTTCGAAGACGCAGTTGGTGTGACGTCCTCTTGTCTCTGAAGGACGGAATTTGTCTCCTTGTAGCTGACAGGAAACAGCAAACAAGAGGAAAGTGAAAAGACAGCAAGGACATTTGAGCTGTGCATCTGCCGCTGCCCCCGGTCTGTGGGCAAGAGGGCAAACGTGGCACAAACTCACAGCAGCCCAACAGTGTCCAGGATGCTGCTGCTCCAGAGGTGCTTAAATACCACTTAGTTCCTATCCTGGCAATTGTTCGCAATAGAATAGTTTCAGAATAAGTGTATTTTTAGTTTTTATTCTAATTTTTTAAACCCTAGGTTTTAGTAGTATTGTTTGCTGAATTTTTTTCTTTTTTCCCCACAAGATCTGTGTGTTTTCTGCAGCATTCTGAAACATGATAAAAAAAGACCTATAGGGGAAGTAGCATTCTCCCAACCAGTTTCTATTCAGGCTTTGTGTGATTATGATCTATGTATTACTGTGGGTAAAGATGTATGTGTGTGTGTATATGTGTGCGTGTGTGTGTGTGTATACGTAGTGTTTACAGACTCCTGCAGACTCTTGATAGCAATAGAGTACTCTTGGTACATTTCTTATCTCTACTGAACACGCCTCTATAGCGGCATCCCACTTGCTGATTATGAAGGAAAGAAAGCACATAAAAAATGACTGCTTGTCTTCTCCCGTGGCAGAGGGATGTCGGGGTGGGGAGCCTCTCTGCAGTTGCTGCTGACTGTGTCTGATGGCATTTTGACAGTGGACCATGAAATAAAAGAAGGAAAAAGCTAAAAACTCTAAAAATAGCAGGCAGCTGTCTCTGAACTGTTCTCTTCAGGTAAAATCCATATGCAGAATGACTGCTGATCACTCATGAGAAGGCAGTAAAATACTGAATATAGACTTCAGTGTCTGAGGGAGGCCTGTCAAAGGCAGGACCAGGAGCTGGCTCTGCATGAATCTTTGGTTTAGTATTTTAGTTACCTGGAAGGACTGAAAATATCTGTTAAGAATTAGGTTGGCTCATAGAAGCCTCAGCATTAATTACAACAACCAATTACTAATTCTTCATCCAACAAAAGGTTTTATTTTAAGACTTAGGAGACCCTAGTATTTGTAAATCCTACAATGTAGGATAATCTATTATTACCTGATAGATTTTTAGGACGTTTAAAGCTTCTTGTGTGGTGCCTGAAACTGTTGTCCAGCGTGATGTGGAGTACATATAATTTCATCAAAAAGAACAAAGGAAAGTGAGGCATTAAATAAAGGCAGGCTGCCGTGATTAATGCTTTTGTGAAATACACTGGCCTGGGGCAAAACTATGAATTGAAATGAATAATTTGAAACCGGCAACATCCTGGGGTTACAGAGGAGATCTTCATTAGACATCCCCCCTCTGAGTCTGCTGCATGCTCTGGGCATTTTCCAGGGTTAGTATTTTGGGAGCGGTCGTGACTACAGGGCAGAAGTTTGGCTCCTGGACAGATCTCCCGCCAAGCTGGGTCGGCTTTGGCTTGAGCACAGAAGATCTCTGTGCCTGGTGGCTTGCTCAGTTGTTAAGGCCCTTTTAAAAGTCAAAGCCGTACTCACCTGAGTAACCTTCACCCCTGTGTATCTTCCCGTCGGAGTCACAGACTAGCCAGAACGTCAGGGCTTGCAGGACAGGACGCTTGTTGTTCTGGTAAGCTCTGTCCCGGTCTATCCCAGTTTGAACCAGAAAATGTCGGGACCGTTGTCCGCTGTTGCTGTGGATGAGTGGGTGCAGGGATTAGCAGTGCCTCGGATCCGCCTGGCACTCGTCTCTTCGACGCCCGCGGAAGAAACGAGGGCTCCCATTGCTGCTGCCACCCTGAGCTATGCCTGAGGCTTTGTCCTGGGGGCAGCTGTGCTCATCCTTTAGTGGTTGTGGGGAACGAGAGCTAAAGACAGAATGGCACCAAGATGACAAATGTACTTGCTAATAATTTTTTCTGTGTTTTGACCCTTCTTCACAACCTCCACTTAGCTGCTGTGTATTTTTAGAGGCCTCTTTATAACAAAAAGACATGTATAGTTCAGACGAAGTCTGGTGCAGGCAATTGTATGTCCTGCGTAGTGGTGACAGG
Organism: Opisthocomus hoazin; assembly: GCF_030867145.1. NCBI lineage: Eukaryota > Metazoa > Chordata > Aves > Opisthocomiformes > Opisthocomidae > Opisthocomus > Opisthocomus hoazin. The sequence continues at coordinate 17,184,133 of NC_134431.1, forward strand.
AGAGAAGGGGGCTGTTGAAGGGAGGCTCCTTAGGATTGACTCACGCAGCCTTGTGAAGCAAAGAGGTTTGGTTGAATTTAGAAGTCACGGGGTGCTTGCCAGAAGTCCCAAATCATGAGTGGTATCTCTAGGCTGGGCAGATACTGGGCTATTAGACCCAAATTCCCCTCTGACACCAGCTATGCTCAATGGCTGCCTTTCTCTCTAGGCTTCGCCTCCATGACAGGAAGCTCATTAAGGACAGGCGTTACCACCTCCGAACATACCCAAACTGCTTCGTGGCGAAGGAGCTCACAGACTGGCTGATCGACCACAAGGAAGCGCCGGACCGAGAGACGGGCATCCGCCTCATGCAGAAGCTGATGGACCACTACATCATCCATCACGGTGTGTGGGTTTCTCTGCTACCCGCTGAGTCTCCCCAGGCAGGTGGCTGTGTGTCTGCTCACCCTGTGTGTCCATCAGCTCAGGACTTGGAAGCGTGGTTGGGTCCCTGTTCACGACCCTCTGATTGTTGAGGGCTCCTGGAGAAGCTGGGAGATGATGGGCAGGCACGAGGCTGTAGGGGGTTGGATCTGTGTGAGGCTGCAGTGCTTTGGGGGCTGTGCGAGGTCCCTGCCCCACAGAAAAGGGACTTGGGCTGTGCCCTGGTAAAACAGCATCAGAAATGGCTCTTATTTAAAAACAAGTTCAGTGACGCCTGACCTATCTTGCCCTACAGCAGCCGATGGTGGATATTTTCACAGAAGCTGCTCTAGCTCATGTTTGTGTCATGCAGAAGGGGAAGCTGAATTCTAACACACCCTTCACATCTGCAGGAAAGTTCATTTTTTTTACCATAAGAGCCCAGTGTTCCTCAGTTTCCCCATCCATGCTAAGGTGGGACAAGTAGGGGTGTGGGGTCTGCATCGCTTGAAGCCAAAAGCCATCTGGTACCTGTAAACCTGAGGCTGAAGCGATCCTGTAGGAATGCCTCCCTTGGGATCTAAGTGTGTGATGCCATTTCAAAGGCTGAAACTGGTAAAAGAAAAAAATAGAAAAGAAAAACAGTACGAGTCGGGGGGAAGGTAGTTTGGTGTTCAAACCCAGCTCTTAGTAGTCAGGCTTTTTTCTTTTTGAAAATTTTTTGGAGCTTTCAGCAGTTTTGGAGTAGCTCAGGTCACATCCCGCGGTCTGCGCCCGTCCCTGAGCTGCAGCGCAGTCCCCAAGGTCCAGCCCTTGGTCCTGGTAGAACAACGGGGACCAAGTGCTTCAGATCGGCAAAGAGCCGTTTCTCTCCGTGAGATCTGCAGGCCCGGTCAGGAGCCAAAGTCCTGGATTATCGGACGGGCCGGGGAGACCACTGCCCTGGGTGGGAAGGGCTGCGGCTGAGCTGCTGACTCGAGGCTGAGCGCTCGTGCTCCCAAGCCTTGGGACACGAGCCGTGGTGGCCTGGGGTCGGGTGGCAGTTTGTCGCGAGGGGACGCAGCTGAGGAGGCAGAAGCAGATGACAACCGTACCAAATTCAGCCCTCTCTTGCCCGCTCTGCTCTAGGGCGCAGAGATATCTGTCTTGGACCACCGCAATGCAAACACTCCCTGTTGCCATCTGCTACTTGCTGAGGTGAATGCTCTTTGCGTTAAGCTGCCTTGAGTAAAAATAAACTGCTGCTGTGCTTTATCACAAAGGCATAAAGCTGAAGCAGCGAGTTCTCAGTTAACCATTAACACTTAAAACTGATTATTTTTCCATCTCTCCAGCCGACAGTTTCAAATCAATCCATTAGTTAATTAAACCTGTGCAGCACCCCGCGCCGGGGCTGTTTTGATTGCTTATTGCGGACGTGTCCCTCCTGCTCCTGGAGATATTCAAGACCCACCTGGACAAGGTCCTGTGCAGCCTGCTCTGGGTGACCCTGCTTCGGCAGGGGGTTGGACTGGGTGACCCACAGAGGTCCCTGCCAACCCCTGCCATGCTGGGATTCGGTGATAATTCCTGGCAGGACACAGAAGCTGACTTTCCAGCTAGCCTTACGACCGTTCATTTTTGTTGGTCCGAGGGAAACAGGGCTGCCTGCTACCCGCAGCACTGCGTGAAGGGCTTTGCAATTGCCTGTCTAAACTGTTTGCCCTCATCTCTGCTGGGATGCAGAGGATGATAATTATCTTAGGAAGATCGTTGTCTGTGCTGCCGCTTAACGGTCTGATGTGGTTTGAGCTGTTCTTCTGTTACCTGCTGGAAACATGTCGAAATTGGTCTTCAAATAGCGACAATGCTTTGGTTTCCTATGGGCTCGGTCCTGTCCGGCTGTTTGTTCAAGTCCCGATCGCAACGACGTCTGAATCGTTGCTCCCTGGAGTTGTTCAGATGCAAACTTCCACCTTTCAGAACAACTTTCTTGTCTGCCTCCTTGCTTGGCCAGTCACGGGCTTTAGTGTCCCGATTCCACGCCGAGACCGCTGCTCCGGAGGGATGGTGAACCCCAGATGATCTGATGGTTTTTAGCACGGAGCTGCTCGCCAAAGGGGGAAAGAAGTTTTGCCGGTGCGCTCAGAAGAACGAACGAGGGTTAAGATTTTCACAAGAAACGTTTTCTGACTTTTGAATTTCACTCTAGTGGATTATGTTACTTCAGTAAGGAAATCTTCATGGATTTTTTCCCCCTTTGACTGATTTTCTATGTTTTCTGGGCACATTCCTTACTCTCTTTTTTTACTGCTGAGGTTGCTCCTCCTTGCTCCAGGCGGGTGGACCTGAAGAAGGGCAGGCTGACTGATTTGACAGCTGGACTGGGATTTGGGGGTATTTTTTTTGACTTGTAGTCTAGGAATCTGTTGCAAAAGTGTATCTCAAGGCTGTATCCCAAATATTTACCTGCAAAATGTTGCATGCACTCAAGAGCCATGCGTGTACAGGCTGCGCTCATTCCCAAGACAAATACAGAACTGGGGCTTTTCGCATGGATTCGGTTATTCCAGTTGTATGCACCTGGCTTTGCAGGAAAATTTCTCTCTTGAGGTCAGTTTGCCAGACAAATCAATGTGCAGGGTTGGCACAAAATGGTGTGGAACAGTTGGTGCCATTGTACATGTTAGTTTCCAAGTGTTTTTGGCAGGGACACAGGTGATTCTATGGGGTTTTGGATGCAGTGGGGGGGTTTTGCCTCTTGTCCCCCAAGTCTCCTTGCATGTGGCAGCAGCTTTCCAAAAAACACTGGTTGAGACAGTTCAGTTTGTTTTGTTTTAGTCTAAACCAAACCATCAACATTGAAATTTAAAAAAAAATCCTAAAAACAACAAAAAACCCAAAGAAACCCAAAACCCCAACAAACCAAAAATCTTCTCTGTTCAGTCTAACGAACATTTTAGTGTTTTAGTGTCTGGCTGAGAATGCAGGCTCAGACCCAAGCTCTCCCGGGGTCTGTTCACTGGGGCTGACCCCTCGCCCACCGGCACGGGCTGCGGGCGTTCGTAAGCGCCTGGTTTGGGGACCGAAGGCTCGAATGCAGGTTACTGTTTGAGGTGAGGGGCGTAGAGAAGGGCATCGCACGCAGCCCCTGTAGCTTTTAACCTGGAGATAACACCCAGCTGAGTCGGCACTCCGTGCAGCTCTGTCCGTCCGTTACGGACAGACAGACGCCCGCGGCACTGACGTCCCTGCTCTGAACTCCCCCTTCCAGTCTGCGACGAGCACCCGGACTACAAGGATGCCAAGCTGCTCTACCGCTTCCGCAAGGACGACGGGACCTTCCCTCTCAGCAAGGATGTGAAGGTGTTCATGAGAGGGCAGAGCCTCTATGAGAAGTGCGTGAGTCCTTCCCCTGCAAGACAGCTCTCAGCGAGGGGCCTCGGGAGCGGCTTTGCTGGCTGCACTTGCTGCAGATGCTCTACTGCTGGGAGCCACAGCTCCAGCTGGCTTTTTCTCTTCCTTCTCTGCACCCTGTGTGTTGGGAAATGCTGTTTCCCGAGCCCTGTCACAGCCGCAGGACAGCCGGGCTCTGGGGCTGGGGTAGGAGCTGTGCTCTGAACTTGTGGATGCTCTCAAGGGCTCGAGTCCTTAGGGGAGAAAGAACTCTGAGGTTTCCCAATCGTATCAAAATGCCTGCGATATCTAGGATTTGCAGAAATTCAACTTGAGGTTCTTAACAATTTGTAATGGAAAACTTGGGTGGTTCATACGGGAAGGACAGGGAGGAAAATATTTGTGTTCCTAGACTTAGACAGTTTTCAATAACCCCTAGAAGCTAAGTTCCGTTGTAAAGGTGTGCCTATTTCTCATTTCTTTCTAAAAGTAGAACTAAATATTGTAAAACTTCCCTTTCCAGCTACATCTGATACTGAAGCTAACAGTACAGAAAATACTATGCGCATATCATATGCATTCCCAGCGCTCGCCCAGCCTCCCTGGGTGAGATGCTTCCACCAGCGCCATTGGGACCTAACGTCCCACCAGAATCAGCAGCGCGTGGGATCTTCAGAGCCCTCGTGGGCCGGGATCTCCACACTTCGCTTAGGCCATTTGCAAAATCTGTCATGGAAAAACTAATTCTCAGATGGTAAAGAAAACCCCTTCCGCCTCCAAGTGTTTAGTTTGCTTGGTGTTGATTGTTTCTGGATCTAAAACCAAGGCTTCTTCCCAGGTACCCCATGAATCCTTTTGTTAGGCTGGGTTCAACCACAGTCCACCCTCCAGACCCGGTTCCTTTAACAGCCTCTTCTCATCTCCTCCACCCCCAAGCCCGGGCAGTCATTCACAGACTGGCGCTGAGGGAGAAGCCCTTCGGGCAGGCGGGCAGTGATTATGGCTGTCCCCCTGCCCCTCTGCCAGATGTGCAGCCCTTGGACTTGGCTTTTCCTCGGCAGTGGTGGGAGAGCATCCAGCATCCAGCGTCTCACGGCTGAGCCCGCTGCGCCCTCTCGTGGAGACACTGGATTTAGCTCTGGCATGTGCTGCAAACTGAGTATATCTGTACTGAAACACACCTTCTCCATCCGTTCAGACTCTCTGCCATGGGTTGCACGCGTTCAGTTGCTTCCTTGGCTTTCCTCTGTGGTCTTTAGCTGAGGTCGCAACCGAACTGGTTTTGCTGAAGCTGCTTCCTTCGCTGTGATGAAGATCTACAACGCTGCCTGACCGCAGCTCTGCGTTTCTCCCTCCCTTCCCACTGCTCCCCGGCAGCAGTGTTTTGGCTGTAATGCTTTGCTCGCTTCTCTCGGGTTTCTTCGGCTGGCTGCAGCTCCCACATGGGACAGCAGGGCTGTGCAGCATCACGGGAGCTTCGTCCCACCTCTCTGCCAGGCTGGTGAGCGTGGAAGAGTCGATTGTGAAGGTGAGAGAGGAGAACTCAGTGAAGTACCAGAGGACTTTCCTGGGTTGCGACATGATCGACTGGCTTGTTCAGGAGGGAGAAGCGGAGAACCGAAAGGAAGCGGTGGAGCTGGGACGGGCGCTGCTGGAGCATGGGATCATTCAGCATGGTGAGCGTAGGTCTGGCTGGAGCTGGGATGGAAAGCAAAAGATGACCGTACTTGTCAAGGCTGTGCTAGGAACAAGTGCCCATTCATGTCATGCAACAAGTGCTGGTCAAGTGCCCACTTGGAGATGGCAACGGGGCCTTTTAGTTCTATGTTTGGAGCTGGTGACCTTTGAAATCGGAGTGATCTTCCACCACTCACAAAGGCTTTGAGTTGAAATCTGAGCTATTGCTTTTCAGTTCTTCAAAGCTCCCGGCCACAGGACTGGGATCCACCCCTGGGGTTGGGAGCGCTGGGTTGTGAGGATGTAATGTTCAGCTCTGCTTGGCTGGGGATCGTAAATAACCATCTGCAGGAATTCATCTTTCGACTCAGCAGGCAGGGAGTCCTCTGAGTGTCTTGGGACAGGGGCAGGTGGAGGGCTGTGACGCTATGGTGCACCCCGGGAGATGGCATCTCTTGGGGCGGTGGCCCTGCTGTTCCTCCTTCCCTGCAGGTAGCGTTCTCAAACAGTCAGAAAAATGGCAATAGAACAGAGAGGCATTAAAAGTAATTCATCTGGGTCCCTTATTATATTTGCTACATATTTTTTGCCCCTCCTCAGCCTCTCCCTCCTCCCCTGTTCTCTCCTAGTCTCCAACAGGCATCACTTCTTTGACAGTGATATCCTCTACCAATTCTGGATCAACTTTCGACGGAGGCGGCGTCTCACAGAGTTACTCAATGAGAACTCTTCTCGCGCCCTGTCCGAGAGCCCGGACAGCCCCTTCTGCCTTCGCAAGCTCAGCCCGGACCCGGGCAACACCAGCTTTCTCTCCGGTAACTGCGGATGCATTTGTGGAGGGGTGTGGATGCAGGGGAATTGTTCTTGTGAAAGCAAGAGTACGTTACCAGAGTATCCCAGAGGCAGAGGTGTTGCTCCAGCAGAGTGTAGGGTGTTCCTCCAGGCATCCTATGAAGTGACCACCCATCTGTTTGTGGTGGATGCCGTGATGCAGTTGCAGTCTCCATCACAGCTCCCCACTCCAGGGAAATAACTCAGTTTACCACCACCTCAGCTCTTGGTCGTTCTTTGAAGCTAGTTTTATTCTTTGTAAGCTCAAATGCTGTTTTCAGTGCATGCCTACCTTTCAGGTGTGGGTCAAGCTGGGTGGGGAAGTTTGTTATTATAAACTAGTCTGTTCCTTCCTTGGGTAACTGCTATTTCTTCCCCTTCCAGTCCAGACCAACAAGGAGATCAAAATTGTCTCAGCGGTTCGAAGGAGCAGCATCACTTCCCTGGCTGGAAACTCCAACTCCTACTTCAGCGCCACTCCTATGTTGGTATTCCCTCCTGTGGCTGAGTGCAACCCCAAATCAGGTCTGGGCTTCTGCATCGCCCTCTCGTTGCATGGGATACCTCTGTTCCTTCAGGGCATGGGCTAGCTCAAGCCTCAGGTCCAAACCCATTCACTGTCGGCTTGGTGCCTTGCAGCAGGAGGGGGTCAGCCCCACCTCTGAGTCGTGATTTGAAAAGTTATAAGAGTGTTTTGAAAAACACTGAGATAAATGCAAAGATTTCGGTGTGCAGTAACTGTGGCTGGTTCAAATATTTGTTCTCCAGCCCACGGTAATCCCCAGGCTGCCTCCTTGTGCACTTTACTGTATAAAACCCTTGATTCTGATAGGATCTGTCACCTTCTGCTCTAGTGTTAAAGAGACCTGTCACCAACGAAGAGCTCCTGTCCCCTGGGGCCCCTTACATCAAGAGGACGCTAACTGTAAGTGACCATTGCAAATGGTATTGCTAACCCAACGGTACCGAGATCTCTGACTGCTCCTCGATGGCTTTCTGTCTGCTGCTCTGACCTCTGTACGTTGAAGCTTTGATTGCACGTCACATCATCACGGCTCTTTCTTGCTGAGTCTCAATGGATCAATGTCTGCAGATCTTCTTGTGGGTGAAAATGTGCCCAGCCTCTGCTTTAGTTTAATGTATATTAAAGAGGTAGATCAGGAAAGAGAATGTTTACTGGATGGAAAAACTCCCATTTATGTTTCATCCAGCTGCATACAAACTGTAGAGTCAGTCAAGTCTTGTGACAGTTGAGGCTTTGACACTCATTCCCCGTCACACAGATATCATCTTTATGCACGGCTTTATGCATCTTTCAGGTTCCTGCCGCAGACCAGATGGCTTGATAGGGTCCATCAGCACCTGATGGAGCAGGACTGAATGGGGAGCATCTGAGGGCCACTCTTGCCTTTCTTATGACGGGCTTTTTTCACGGATTTTTCACGGACAAAATAAACACACTGCAAAATCTCCAGGATGCTGCAGACTACCTGGGGTTTGGGTTTTTGCTTTTCTAATTATTTCTAAAGCTGTAGGACCAGTCAAGGCAGGGCTGGTGGGTGCTGGGCGTGAATGTTGCAAGACAATTCCTGCCCTGCAGATCCTATCGTGTTTGTTTATTTTTGTGTAGAACTTCCCAGCCCTTTCCTGCCTGCTTTTGCAAGGGGGAATCTTCGGGCTGCCAGTTTAGGAAGCGTGAGGGCTGTCTTGCCATACTGGTTTGACACAAGTGGGGTTACAGAGGAGCTGTGGATCAGGCTCCCAAATTAACCGTGCTGTAGGAATTGGTGGGAAGGAGCAAGAAAAATAAAGCTGGTGATTAGTGTGGCATGTATGAGAACGTGCCGTTCATTCTCCTCCTGAGTGCTCTTGCCCTGCCCTTCAACTCTGCCAGCCCGGGACTTTCATGGCTCATTTCCCTCTGCTGAGCTGTGCAGTTGCTGTTATTTGTTTATATGGGTAATATGCAGCCCTTTGGGAATTCCTTTTCTCTTTTAGTTACATCAGGTGGCCACAGTATTGCAGTAAAACTGCTCTGTCAGACAGAGATCAGAGCGGGAAGAGTAGCTACTTCCACCCTGGAAATGCTCTCCTGTGCCAAGGAAAAGGCACCGAGTGCGTGCTCTGGAAATGTTCTCAACGTGCTCTTGGTGCATGCCTTGCACTGCTACTTCATGCTGCCTGTGCTTCACTCTTCTTCACTTGCTGGCAGGGAATATTAATCAGAAAGCAGCTTTGCAGAGAGCAATTAATCTGGGGTTCTTCATCTTACTTGGTGCGTAGCCCAGGAATATTCCATTGTGCTCTCCTGAAACTCGATAGTGTCGAAAGAAATTCAGAGGATTCAGTGTTTTGTAAAAAAATGTGTATTTTACTCAAATGTAGCAAGACAGTGAACACAGCAAGGAGGGGTGTTAACTACACCTGCAGGCAGAGAAATAAGCAGCCCAGAAGGACAAAGCCTCTGGCATACTGGATTTGCAGGTGGTGCCTGTTCAAAAACCCTTCACAAACCCAGTGTGGAAACAAGGACGTTCTCTGAGACACTAGCACAGGTGAATGAAAAGATCCACCAGAATCAAAGCAGAAAGACAGAGAGACTCTTCTTGAAACCAATATTCCCAAGAAGAATTCATCCCCAGCTGCCATGCAGCCTGCTGTAGGTGACCCTGCTTCGGCAGGAGGGTTGGACTAGATGACCCACAGAGGTCCCTTCCAACCCCGACCTTTCTGTGATTCTGTGATTCTGTGATTCTCCCCCTTTATGCTGGGAGCTGTTGGACATTTGTACCTGCAGAGATATGGAAATCTCCCCAGTGCCCAAGGATGTTCTCCTCCCGCCTTGAAGGCTGAGAAAGAACTGTGGGGTGACACGGACTATTGCTAACGTAAGTGGAAGCAGAGCAGAAAGGTCTTTTTGTCCCACTGGTGGTCAGAGGAGCATTGAGGCAAACTCTTCCTTTCTCTCCCAGGTATGACAGAGATTAGGATCATGAGCAGAGCTCTCCACATCAGTAGGAACTGTTGCATCTCCTCTATCCAGCCCATTCCGTGGTTTTTGAAGCCCTTTTGTTCTGCTTGTAGATTGTGGGGGATGCGGTGGGATGGGGGTTTGTGGTCCGAGGAGGAAGACCTTGCCACATCCAGGCAGTGGACCCAGGAGGACCTGCTGCTGCAGCGGGGATGAAGGTAATTCTTGCTTGTGGTGACTTAACAAGAGGCAAGACTTATGTCCTGCTTGAGCTTCTCAGGCTGAACACATCCTCTGTGATAATCCCACCTCCTGCGGAGGAGATCAGTCCAACCGAGTTGGCACATGGAGCTCTGGCAGTGCTGGGAGAGGCGGAGGGGAGGATGCTCTCTGCAGGTAAAGTGCACTGCGTGCGGCTGCACAGCGGTGGACTTGCATTTTGCCAGGGCACCACAGGGGCTGTGGGCAGCTAAAATTGAAAAAAAACCTGTCAAAACTAAGCTGTCCCTGTGGTAGACTTTGGAGATGTTGAAACTCTGAGTCACTAAAAACACAGCAGAGAATTCCCAGTTCAGCTCCAGTAACTGTATGTAACCCAAGAGAAGCAGGGAAGGAGCAGAGCTTTGTCATGAATCACCCGCTCTCCCAGCTCCTGAGATGTAACACATTTTGTTTTTCTCTGCTATTAACAACTTAATTCTGCATGGAACTCTTTTCCATGTGTATGCAAGCTTGATAACCTTAGGCTGATGCCTTGGTTTTTTTATCAAGCGATTTCCAGTATTTCCAGCCCAGGTGAAATGAATTTAGGTATTGAAACTCATTTTAGTCCCAAACATGTGTGGGTTTTGTGTGTAGAGTTTTAGTTGTAAGTGAAAGAAATGTAGAGTTTCAGAGCTCCCTATAAAAAAACCCCAGGAGTGAGGGTGTAATTTCTACAAGCTGATATAAGTCTGAAGTCACAGGGATATTTGAAATAATGGGATTCTTCAGAGGCGGAGTGTGACTCCTTGTTTGCTTCAGGCAGGATTGGAAGGGGATGGATGAATTTTGTTTCATTTACTCAAGAGCCCAGTTCATTTCTCCTTACCTAATCTCATTTGCTACCAATTTGCTAGATGTTAATATTGTGCCTCATTTCCATCTGTGAAATGAACCACTGCTCATAAAGGAGCCTTTTTTTTTTCTCTGTTAGCTCACAGTCTAAATCCCTTTGGTCCCTTTTTTATGACACAGTGATTGTAGCACAGTGATTATTAGTAGCTTATGGAGTGGTAATGCTTCAGGGTTTGCAGGGTTTTGCAGCAAGTTATTTGCACTGCAGGCCTCTGGCTCTAGTCAGTCACGGGCAGAAGTTGCCATGAAGACATTGGCTGAAGGTAACCTGCCCTTGCTCTCCTTACAGGTGTGCCAGTTTGTTTTCTCAGTGAATGGTATGTACGTTTTGCATCTGGACTATCAGACCATCAGCAGTCTCATCATGACAGGGCCACGCACTCTTGTGATGGAAGTCATGGAAGCCATCGAATGAGCAAAGGAGTCTCATCCCACTGCTGTTGGGGAAGGCAGAACATTCCACTAAGCAAGGGTGGACTGTGGGGAGGGACCAGGCTCAACCTTTCGCTCTGCAATGTTAGCCAGGCACTTTAATATATTTTAAAATAAAAATATTCTAGTGGACAAGTCTTGGATTTTGATGGTGTTGAAGTATTTGGCTCTATCTGATCTTGAGAGGGTCTCAGCTCTTGCAGCTCCTTTCTAATGTCAGTGGGAAGAGTTCAGCACAGCATGAAACCAAGCCTTTAGGACAAGCCATTCACCCTGCCAAGTTGTAAGGCAGGTGGTACCAGCTGGTAAGCAGCAAGAAGTTTGATACCAAGCAAGAGAGCACGTCTGAGCTCCCCTGAGTTGCCTGTGCAGTCTACCGAGAACACCAAGCGCTTTCCAGATGGCCCCATAAGCCGTGCCATCCACGCTGTCAAGAAAACCAGGAAATTAATACAGTGAAGTACGATTCCTTGTAAAGACAGTCAAAGGCTCCTGCTATTCTCTTGGCTTAGCCATGCTCACAGCCAGGACTGGTTGCCCTTCCCAGCTCTTTCTCGAAAAGGTGAGACTCCCATGAGTGTGCTTTTTGTGTTCCCACCTCCTAATAACACTTAAATTCGTTAACCAGCTTCACCTTGGCGTGGAGCTAGGCAGAGGTCCCAAACGTCACAGGCTGCTGCCAAGCCAGCGATGGAAGGCAGTGGGGGAAAGGAGAGACCCTGAACAGTCTCTGCCCAAAAGGCAACGTGTCGTAGTCTGAGCTTGACTCTGGGAAGGAGCAGAAATGCGTGAAAGCCACCAAAATCCAGCTCCCGTGGGCCCTGCTGCTCCCGGGATGGCTGCGTTTGCTGGCAATGCAGAATATTCATATGCAGACTACCATGAAAGTGAACTAAATACAGAAAAAAAGGTAATAACAAGAAACTGGGGAGGTTTCTTGCTTCCCAGTTCACAGAGCACCCTGCTTGCAATGGGCCTGCAACGCTGTTCGTCCAGCAGGATGATTTCCAGCACTCCTGCTTGGGGCAGGTCCCTCGGTGCAGCTCTCTTGCCCACCAGCCAAGTCTTCAAAAGAACCCCAAACCCCCCACAATGGTCATTTTGATCTGTGTTTAAGTGGGAGCTGACTTTCTTGGAAAATCTGGTGTCAGCTGTGTATTAGGTGTTGTCTTGCTTGTGGCTACCTTGTTTTTCTCCCTTGGTACAACGGGATAGGTGCTCGCCCAGCGCGGGTGCAGAGGTGACAGCACTGCGTGGAGCACAGCGTTCCTGGAACAAAGTCCAGGCGAGACGTTTGCACTGACAATCCATGGGGGTCCTTCCAGCCCCGAAGTGAAACCAGAAAACCTCTTGAGCCATTTGTCAGTATACTCACTGTTGTTATTTCTAGCCATTCACTGCACAAGCAAGCAGCATCCGTCTGCCTTTCTGCTTTTTAAATTCTGGTTTGTGTTGCTGTTCAGCGAGGGCTTGGGTGTCTGCGATGGCCCCAGGGTTTAATCCACAGTGTTGGCCTTGAACTGAAGTCAGACAAAGCCGGGAGACGGTGGCGTTACATGGGCACCTTGGGAAAGGTAGGTTGGAAAGGAGCAACCTGAACATAAGCTTTGGAAGCAGCTCCAGATTTTTCTGACATAAGCGGAATATAATTTTAGCTCTGGATCTGAACTTTCCTGAAAGCAACGTGCAGGCGATCTCTGCTCTTTCCTTTCTCACCTCCTCCTAGTTTTAGAGTAAACTGTAGGAAATCTGAGCAATTACTAAAATCCTGTAGGAATTACAGAGGGTTAATTTGTGGCATTTATGTCTAGTGCAGCGACACCCCCCTCTCCATAGGCTACGAAACTCTCCATGGTTTTTTTTAACAAGCTCTAAGTGCTTCCTTTTGGTGTTATCCTTTGGCTAGTATATTGTGATGCTTTTAAATACTTCCTAGATTAAAAAGCAAAGTGGCAATGAGCTACCAAATGTTTGTTTATCGTGAAAAAGTATTTGCAAACTATGTGGGGTGTTTTTTTTCTATCTGACTGGACCCTTTCAAAGGTGTCTGTGTTTCCCGTGGAACGGCAACGGCGAATCTCCCGCAGCTCACTCGGTTGCAATGGGAGACTGAAGCTGACAGTCCCTGGAGATGCAGCTGAAAATCTGGCCTCCATTCGTAGTGAGAAATGCCACTGTCAGTTGTTCCATTCCTGGCAAGGAGGACAAAATCTTTCTGAAAAAGTTCTGGCGTGGAGCTGACGGCTCTCCCAGGCACTCGGCACGCCGGAGGAGGTCAGGGCTGTATCCCACAGCTGGGAAGGCTGCCGCGCCGCCGAGCTCCAGCTCGTGATTCAGCCTCTGGCTGTGCAAAAGCTACAGATGTGCTTGATTTCCTTAAACAAATGCAATGCAATTTGCCTTCGGTGCAAATGCCGGGCTCTCAAAAATATTTAATGGGATGTGAATGGGGCCGGACTGACTTCATCCTTGGGACTCTGACAGTGGGCGGGAGCCACGACTTGTTGCTGCGCTCTAGGAAATCAGCGTGCAGCTTCCCAGACATATATTCAGCATGCAGTTAGCAAAAACACTAAAAGCTGTTTACTGTCTTTCATAGAAACAGGCTCTTGCTTTTCGTGCGTGCTTTATTTAGCCGCGCGTAGGGGCCAAGCACTCTCCGCTGCGTGGCGAGAGGGAGGTGGGGGAATCGCTGTCCCTCTCCCCCTGCTCTCCCTCCCCTTCCCCATCCTTCCTGACGTCTGGGAATTGAAATCTCTGATCACGCCGAAGAGAATCTGCTTCTCCCACCATCGAAGAATGTAGCTGGATTCGTCGCACCTCCCGGCTGACTCCAGGGAAGGCTGCGCAGCTCCAGAGGTCTGAGGCTCGTTCCCATTTGGGGCTCGGTTCGCCGGGATGCTGAGGGGGGGGCTGTGTTGTTTTGGGGCGCGCGTGGGCATCGGCGGAGCAGGGAACTTCTGCAGGGTTTTACTCTCCGGGAAACTTGGAGCTGGTGCAGCTCAGCTCAGGGCAGCGCTGCCGATGCTGCATGGGGGTGGAAGGTCTCACTCTCTTATGGTGAGGTAGCTTAAAGACTCACATTCGCTGCAGGTCAGGTCTAAATATTGCCAGGACTGCTTTAGCAATTCTTGCAGACAGATGGCTGTGAGAAATGCACTTGGTGTGTTGGCTTGGTTTTTTCCCTTCTCTTTTGTGGTTAATAACATAAAACCTGAGGGAAATTGCTGCCATAAAGAGCAATGCTTGGAAAGGTTTGTTAGCAATAGCGGTTGTCTGGGTGGATTTTTCCCACCTGGAGGTGTGGTGTGGGTCTGTATCAAGCTGATGTTACCACAGCTGCCCGGCTGCAGGGAGCTGCAAAGTCTTAGCCTGGAGGTGAAACTTGTGCCTTGCTTTTTTGAGACTGGTGCTGGGATAATTGCGACTTCTTACTCAACAGTGGGACTGAAATACAGGAGGTTTCCAGGAGAGAACAGAAAGGGTTTGATGAATGTGATTTTTTCAGTCCAGTTTAGGTCCTTTACCTAGCAAAGCACTGGGACAGGTGTGGTGCCTGCAGCTGGCTGCCCCAGGCAGGTCGCCGGTCTCTTCTGCAGGGCTGTCCCTGCCAGAGACTCTCTGCAGAGACAGTGGTGCCCTCTGGGACGAGGAATGGTGGAAATGTCCCCAAACTGTGGCTGTGGAGGGTGGAAATAATTCACAGAGGCCCCAAACCCCCAGTTTTAATTGTGCTGATTTACATGTGGCAGGGATTTTTTGCATGGATTTTTTTTTTCTTTAAAGCAACTGCTTATACAATTTGCTGAATGAATAAGGGGATCTCTGACTGTGTTAACCTCCAAATCCCCTCTGAGCACACAGCTGGGGCAGGCAGGAAGTGGGGGGGGGGTGTCCCCACGCCCATTTTCCAGGCCCTGGAAATGCCACAGGCTCCATGTGTTGCTGTCTCCAAATTCCTTCCCTGGGTAGTAACGGGAGGGAGGCATCAGCGTGCCGGAGGCTGCCTGCCCACCAGCAGATGGGTGTCATAGAATCCTAGAATCATTAAGGTTGGAAATGACCTCCGAGATCATCAAGTCCAACCGTCAACCCAACACCCCCATGCCTGCTGAACCATGTCCTGAAGTGCCACATTTACACGTTTTTTGAACCCCTCCAAGGATGGGGACTCCACCACTGCCCTGGGCAGCCTGTCACTGTGGTCTCCTCCATCCCAGGTCCACAACTCAGCCTGGCTGGCTGGTGACACCGGTGAAGGCAGAAATGGCTGGGAAGGGACCATGGAGACCCAGAGAGGGCTTGGGGTCCAGCAGGTAACCTGCGGAGAGGGAGCTCTGCAGGGTGGGGAACAGAGAGCTCCTCCAGCCATCTGTCTTCCACCATTTCACACAGCTGCAGTCGTTATTCCTGCTTTACAGGCAGCAAAATGAAAGTTGGCGAAGAGGCAAAATAACAACGGGTTTGCCTCTGCGCTGGGAAGAAGAGGTGAAGTCCCTGCTCCTTGCTTTAGGCGCAGCAAAGATCCACACCCTGGGGACTCACCGGGTCCAGCCTGAGTTAATACTGAACTCATCCTTACTGACACACCAGGGTGAAGCTCCTGGCTGGATCTGTCCCTGCAGTAAGCCCGGTGCTGTGCACGCTGGAGAAGCTTGAGTGTTTATTAAACTGGACTTTGGATCCCATGTAATCCTGGCTAACACGAGAAGATCACAGAATGCCAGCATGGTCGGGGCTGGCAGGGACCTCTGTGGGTCACCCAGCCCAATCCCCCTGCCAAAGCAGGGTCACCCAGAGCAGGCTGCACAGCACCGCATCCAGGCGGGTCTTGAATATCTACAGAGAAGGAGACTCCACAACCACAACCCAGAGCTTTTGCCAGAGTTTGGCATCCCGTTTGCCAGCAGAGCCATGGGGAAGTGGCAAGGAAACCGGGAGCCGTTTGGTGGCATTTTGAAATGCCACACACGAACTTCTGATTCAGGGAATTTTTCAAAAATGCGGGCTTCTTGCTGTTGTTTGGCACATGCACCTCTGCAGCTAGGGCAGGCTTTGCTTTTCTTGAGATGACAGTCACATTCCTGCAACCCACCTGCAAAATGTTCACTGTTTTGTGTAAGCAATTACTTCATTTCATTAGCTAGGGAAAAAAAGCAAGTGTTTCCCACGGCTAAGGGCTTTAGTTACACGGTAGTTGCTTCATATAACCTGATCTATAATTTGAAAAAAAAACCAACACAGACTGAGTAGAGTGGTTAACATCTCCTTGTTATAACTTGCACATTTTTCCATTCATTCTTTCAGTAATTTAGAACTGACTTAGACCCCAGGAGATCATGGCTGGGTCACTCACGTGCATATTTATTTTTCCTTTAAATCACTAGAAAGCTGACGTATTTGAGGGGAAACAGGCATTTGCCAGGAGCCTCGAAATACCTGTCCGTCAATATGAATAGAAGCGAAATGTCGCTGCAGACGGCAGCGGGGGAAACTTGTGTGTGGTCTGGTTCTGCCAAAAGCAATAAGGCTGACACGTGGAGTGCAAAGGCGACGGATGCCAAGGATGCGTTGGAAAAGGCCAACAGCATCCATTTTAAACCTGGTATCTAGCCACTGAGACAAGGGGGAGGCACTGTTTCCAACAGGGTGGTTTTCTGCTGACCTAACATTTCTGATCCAAACTGAACAAAACTGAAATCCAGGCCAGCAAAGATAACTGAAGGTTCTCGAGGTCCGTGGGCTGTAGGCTGGCTGTCCTTCACCAGCCGGCTCTGACAATGCTGTAGAGGTTGCTGCGAAGTCAAACTGATCCTCTGCCATGATGAATTCTGTAACTGCATCTGTTTTCATTCTGCTCAGGTGAACAAGTTAAAACAAGATGATCCCAACAAGTCCTGAATGTAACTTCCTGGGAACTCCACTGCGAAATAAGAAATAAAACCCTTGTTTCTAAACTTTTGACATATAAACTCATCTGGGTCTGTCCCTCCTGCTGCATAGCTGCTTTACTGCAGCAACTGCAGGGTCAGGAAATCTGTGGTGCGAGGACCTTTTACCCCTGTGATCAGCGCGTGTGTTGCAGGGACATGAGAAAGGTTCTGTGTGCTTCTATACCTATATTGATTTTAGTCATGATAAGTGGAAATAATTACCTTGTGTTATTTAAAACAGAAGTTGTTCTGGAATCTATGTCTGTCAGTGATTTGGTCAATGCTGCTTATTGCCATGATCCGAGCAGGACCCAGCACCTACTGTACTGCTGGTGAGATCATCCTGCCAAGGGAGGCTCCTACCATCTGCAGAACCAAGCAGGCTGAAAGGAGTACTAGGGTAATGCCCACTCCCCATCAGGTTTATCAACTCCATTTAGTAGTGGTACAAGGCATTGGACAGCTGTATTGCAGAGACCAAGAATGTAAAATAATATATAAGAACTGCAGGATAATTCCTAGGTGCTTTTCCATCCACCTTTTCAGTGCTGTCAGTGATGCACAGAGCTGTAGATCTCAGCTTGTGGTCCGTTAACTGAGGACTGCAAATCTGGGTTTTGACATGGTGAAATGTAACTTTTACTTCTCCTTCCTGATGTTTGCCCTCTTGTAGGTCCCGGTCACCATGCTGATTCGCACTTGTTTCTTTTTTGCCTGCCTGCCTGCGGTGACCCACGTCTGGGGACGAGTGGGTCAAGGTAAGGAGCCCGCCTGCTCTTGCATGGGGCAGGTCCCTAGGGTTTGGCTGTTGTCTGGGTTCACCCAGCCCTTGCCTGAGCCCTTCCCATTGGCAGTGACACTGCACGTGAGGAACATTCCCGGTCACAGGCAGGATTTCAGGGGGCTGCTGTGCTCTGGTGTCTGTTGGTGAAGCTCCAAACATCCTGTTCCCACACACGAAGAGCAACGGGGGATGAAGGGACCCATCTGGGGAGAGCATCTCGATCCCTCCCCACCCTGCAAAGCCTCTCCTCACTGGCAGCAGTTCAGCACGTCACTCCCTCTCACCAGGGATGCATTTCAGCCTGTGTAAGCAATAAAGGGTGCTTATGTGATCTGCAAATGGAGACTGAGAAATAGGAAGAAAAAGCTGTGTTTCATGTGTTAGTAACTGCATCTGCCCTGTGCTTTGAAGCTATTGCTTTGGATGTACATGGTGATACATGGTGCAACATCTGGATAAGAAAGCACATGAGGTGCATTCCTTCTGTAACGTATAGTGCTCCCATAGTACCATAAATGATCAGAAAATACCTGTAGCACCTCACCATAGCCTTTTTGATGCTGAAGATCCACCTTTAGATTGCATTTGAACCTTCTGTGGAAGTGGTCAGCATAAAGGTTTCTAGAGAGGTGATGGCACTTCAGAGTTTGGACAGACATGTCTCCATGCTGTGTATCTTCCAGACCAGCACTGCAGTTAAGGCTGGGCTTAACTCCCTGTCAGCTGGAGAGCAAGGTTACAGCATCAAATAGCGCACATCCAACACAGGGCAGGGAAACAGTGGAGCTTTCACGGCGCTGGGGTTCATTTGCATCCAGCACATAATGGCGCTTTAGAGGATGCTGTCCTTTCTGATCTGTCTGGGGACATTCTTGCCTTTTTAGTTTCTGGGCTCCTAGAGTGATGGCCGAGGAGCTGGACCACGCTTGGCTGAAAGAAGACAGCTCCATGTTTAATCTAACTATGAATTCCCCTCATTGTTCCACGATCTTTTACCATTTCTCCTAGGCATGATTCTGGGATTTGGTTTTGCCCCTCATCCCTCATCCCCATGTTTTCTTTCTTCCCCTTCAGATTTGCCTGGGGTGAGATGTGAATCTGAGCTTTGTTTCCCCAAAATAGTTGTCTGCTTGTTGGGCAGCCTGCAGGAAGTCTCCCCAAGGAAAGGTTAAGGCACAGATGTTGGGCTGAGACAAGCACGTCCTCATGTCAGCCCTCACGGCTTTCCTGGGCTGTGACTTCATGGCAAAGATGTCAGGAGACGTCTGGACATCGTGCAAGACCAGACTAGGGACTTGAGGAGTCCTGCGAGGCACAGTTTGACAGCGCTGAGCCAGACACTCCAGGTCACCCTAAGCTTTTTTTAGGAGTAATGGTAAAGGGAAAGAGATTGGTAACAACTGCAAATGAGGGAGGCATTTGAGTGCAGATGCTTACAGTGCGCAGGCAAGGGATGCTGGAAAGGCAGCTGTAGGTACAGCATCAGGAAGGAGGGGACATCCATCTGCTGAGTTGCCATCCTATATCCAGTCAAGTGGAAAAGTTTCATATGGTGCCCTTTGTACGAGAGTACAGCTATGTTTTACAAAGGAATCACTCATCTTTTTACCTCCTTGTCTGATATTATTTTTTTCCTCATGATTTGTCCTTTAGTTTGCTGCTCCCTGCAGCAAACCGATACAAGCTGGTGCCCATGAGTTATGGTTCTGCCAGCAACAGTTATTTACACTTTATCAGGTTTTATTTCTTTTTTTTTTTTCTTTTTTTTTTCTATCCCAGCTAGTCCTTGGAGCTGCCTCTGAAATGATCTTTCTGCAGAAGTATGGGGTCCATCACCTGGGAGTTTCTGTATGTCTCAGTAGCCCAAGCCTATTGAGGAGCCTTGCTGAGCCCTTTTATCTGTTTCCTGCCCTCCTATTTCAGATGTTTGCACTAAACACACTGGATGAAGCAGAACATCCTGCACGAAAGCTCCTGTGAGAGCCCTCCAAGATGTGAGGGGTGCAGAGAAAGCCCTCAGCTCTATGGCAGACCATTTTCCCTGTTTGCAGCAGTGTTTACTGGGGTCTCACTTGAGCACCTGAGGAACTCTGCTCTGCGTAGGGTGGAGGCTGCAGATTCCCAGTGACTCGTGTCAGGTTTCCTGGCGGCGGTGCGGGAGTTGCCATGCGGCGTCAGGGCGTGCAGAGGACTTGCATGGGATGGTGAAGGTTTCCTCTGCACTGCAACTGTCCCCGTGTCCATAGAGGAGACGGCATACGTGGTGTTTCATGGGTGCATATACAGAGGGAGCAATTCCATCCATAACAGCACGGACACGTCTCCTCCTCCCCAGGGTCAGGCCGGCTGAAACTCACTGTCCTTGCAGAAGACAGGCTCCAAATGAAATGGAAAGAGACCGAGGGGAACATCAACGGCTACAAAGTTCGGGTAAAGCCCATGGCAGGTATGTGCTAACGCCTTGAATGTCAGACGCAGCAGAGATTTGTGGTGGACTTAAATAAGAGTGTTATTTAAACCTTTAGGGGATAGCGGTAAGGCAGAGGGAATGATCCACTGGTTGTTCTGGTTTTAAGCGTTGATTATCTAGATCAAAACTTTCTACCAGTCTGTACAAACCGTATGGACAGGAGCCCTTCTGGCCACCATGAGAGCAGTCCGTAGTGCCATGTCAGGGCAGGCACAGTCCCTCTATCAGTCACAAGTGGGAGATGAAATTCATCCCTCTTCATCCTAGGGGAAAGCCTTAGCCAGAAAGTGTTGCTCTTTGGGACTGTGTGAGAAAAAAGATGAAGAAAGATTCATGGTCTGGTTCTTCTGTAGGAGCTCCCAGCTCTCTCCCCACCTGCAGGGACACAAGACGGGAAGTCCTTGATCCTGTGTGTGGAGGGGCTCAGCCCCCTGGCTCCCTGTCCCTGCCAAGCTCCAGCTCTCCCCAACTTCGGATGCTGAACCTGGTTCATGATGGAAGGACAAAAAGTCCCTTGGCAGGGAGCAACGTTTGGAGGCAACCTTAGTCTTAGCTGGTGTTTGGTTTTCAGTCACTGCTGCTCTCCAAGGGAGCTGCCAGGCCACAGTGCGTGCAGCAGAGCTCTTGTGATCATCCACCCGCTTTTAGCTCAGCCCCCACCTGTTTCCCAAGCTGGATCAAGAGGTTTCTCATTCCTTCCCTGCCCTGCTCCTCCCCAGGCTTCAGTACATCTGAGAGCGAGGATCATCCCCAGCATCCCGGGAATGCAGGGAATCCCCATCGAGCTCCCGGCACATGCCTGAGGCTTTCCCTCTTCGTGGGCTGGGGAGCTCTGTTTCTAGCCCTAGGCAGGAGCACAGGGATGTCGGGGTCAGAAATGCATCCATCTCCATAATTTAAATCTGGTAGACCTTCGTTAATTAGAAGTTTTTAGGCAGCTAGTTTGCCTCTCCCCGTTTGTTTTGCGATGTCGTTGGAGAGACATTGGGCTTGCAGAGACAGCACACCGAGAGTGGCTGGGGTGAGTAAGATGAGTCCCAAGTGTCAGTGATGACCTTCAAAAACAGCAAGCCACTTTGTCACGTATGACCTCCAGCACATAAATTCGTTGGATGTTTTCGTAAGCAGGATTTACTAGCAATTGCCCAGTCTTTGCCTTCTGCAGACAAGCTTTTCACTCAGCAACTCCTTCAGAAGTTGGTGAGAGTTGCACTACTGCTGGATGGAAACTGGTTTTCCATTTTGGGTATGTATCAGGGATTTAAAAAAAACCCCCAAACATTCTCTACTCTGAATTGGGAAAAAGGGTAAAAATCAGAAATGCACTAAATGAAAAAAGAAATGGGAGTTGACTGAGGTCCCTAGGCAGACATTCCCTGCATTTCAGTGGTGATTTTGCTACTGTCAGCTTAACTTTAAGCTCTAACAGGCTCTGAACTGTGTCTTCATCCCACCTCAGGGGACTCGGAGCAAGAAGTCATGCTGAAAACCAAGACTCCCAAAGCCACAGTGGGGGGGCTGAGCCCTACCAAGGAATACACGCTGCAGGTCTACGTGCTTAACGGCTCCCAGGAAGCCCTGTTTGCCAAGAGGAAATTTGTGAGTAAGTAGAATGCTACATTTTACCATTCAGAATGCTCCTGAGGCTCTTGGAGATGTGGCTCCTAGGAGCTCGTCCTCCAGAATCTGCCCTGTAGACTATGCCACAGTCGCAGAGTCTGCTACTATTTTGGTTGGAAGGTTAGGAGGAGGGATGGTGAAGACCCAGGAGGTGAAGGATGGACTGTGACTCACAGACTCTCTTTCCCTGTTTTTGGTCTTCCTACAGTAGAAGAGCTAAAAAATGCATCCCAGACTAGAAATAACCGGAGAAACTCAGGTGCTGCATCAGGAAAGAATCTCACCTCTTCAGGGAGCTCGGCAGCTGAGCACAGTGGGGTGGCAGAGGCCACCCCACCAACCCTGAACACCGTCTTGACACAGCCAGGTGGGTGCACAGCTGTCCCTAAACCCATTCCCACCCTCTCCCTGCAGCTTCTTCTTCATCAGGGAAATTCTTTCAGGGAGATGTGCTACCCCAGTCTCATCACTTGTGTGCATCTCTGAACTACAAGGACACAGCAAGCAACCCAAAAATACTTGCCCCTCATGCCAGCCAAACTGTCCAGCCTAGCAAAGCACGTCCAAGTGTTCCTGGGGCTCACAGGTGTTCAAGTTAAGCAGATACAGTCAAACCCTTCAAGTGAGAGCAAATCCTTTGAGAAAAGCTGCTCCCAAACCACTGGGGCTAATGATGCCTGATCTCCTAGGCTGCAGACGGTCTACAAGCAGGTGTGAGCTCTCCCCTGTGGCTGAGGACTGCATATAACCACATAGATTCTCATGTGTCTTACTGCAAGGTTTGCATGGATTCAAAAAAGCATTTATACGTGTCGATGGAAGAGAGATCCATCAGGGCCATTATACAAAAATACTGGCACTAACACGGGATGTTTCCGAGTCGGAGATTGCTGAGGTCTGGAGAGTACACTGGGTATCAGGTGCCATAGTCTGTATTCCCTGGTTTGTGTTTTGTAAACATTCATTATTTTTCATCGTCAAAACTAATGGGAAGGACAAACATTTGGTGTGATCCATTACAGACGTTAATAATAACTCAGGACCCTACCTGCAGCCCTTGCAGAGGGGCATGAACGAAGATGATCTTCTCTATAAAACTACCTATTTACAAAAGGTTGTAGGACTTTTATCCTCTCTGGGCCCCCTACACCTCTGCCAAATGTGGCTGAAACCGGCTGACAACTGCAGCGGATTGCGTGGGGGTAACACAGCTAGGGACAATTTTTTTTTTCTCTTTGGAGCACAGCAAAGGACAGAGCTGAAAGGAAAAGGCAGAAGGGGACTCAGTCAAAGGGCTCGGGAGACACCACAAGAAATCAGCCCAGTGTGACAGAAGCAACCCCAACAACCACCAGATCATCCCAGCGCACTCCTGCAAACTCAGAGCGAGAGTATCTAGGGAAAGAAAAACCCACAAAGGAGTCACTGAGGCGAGGTGAGAGGGGTTTCAAATGTGTCTTGCTCCTTCTCCCCACTGTTTTCCCTAAAGCTCGTTGAATACAAGCCTTCCACCCCACTCTCTGTCACCAAGACTTTCCAGAGTACAAATGCTGCTGATCCAGCTTTTAATTGCTAGCTCATGCTTTGGGGAACTGTCAGGAATCACTGCAGAAGTTTGGAGTCCTGCAGGACATCACAGACTTTAAGGCAAACTAGAGCTAGGCCAAAAATTCCTTCCAGATGGTTTAATTTATTGATCTGCCACTACTCTCTCTATTCATGCTGTCAACTCCCCCTACTTCTGAAAGATCCATGTAAGAGTTTGTATTGTTCAACAGAGTCCCTAGCCATGGACCTTCCCAAGCCTTCAGAAGGGGAGGACAGCATCAGTAGTGTTTGTTATCCAACCTGCTCCACCTCCTGGGCTTGTTCTTCATGTTTCTTGGACAACTGATCCCTGATGATCCTTCAGATTCGTCAGTTGAGACTATGGCAGGGCAGATGGCTCACGGCACTGTTGAAGTGGTGGGAATGGGATTGGCCACAGCATCCTCATTTGGTCCCCTGAGACCAGTAGGAATCCATGGCTGTGAAAAGAGATAGGAGAGTAACCTCTTTGCAGCCCACTGAATCTTGATGGGATCATCTACTTCCCTCCACCAAAGATGGAAAATCCCCCACCTGAAAAATATTCGGAGAAGGTGCATTCGATCAGCAACATGCCCTATCTTATCCTCTGTTAAGCTGCAGGCCTGGGGTGGGGAGAAAGGCAGGGCTCGAGTATCTGTGATGCCAGCAGGTTTTAACGGAGAGATTGGATTTAATATAGAGCCATGAAATAATTATAGCCCACAGGGGATCCCGTGATGGAATGGAATTAAGCGACCGCCTGCAATTCTTGGAGACTGAGGCTAGATAAAAGGGAAGCGCTGGGCTGGGGCTGAGATGTAATGGAGCTGACAGCTTGCAGAGAGCAGTGCTTGGGTTAGGCACACACTTCCTGGCGGCTTTAACCCATTCTTGGCAGAAATGCGGCTGCGGACTGCGCAATTTCTTGGTACTGAGATGCGTTACCCTAGCCACATGGTTTTCCCAAGATGCTGGGATGCATCGGGCTGGCAGGTGGTCCAATCCACCATCCAGACAAGCCCTTACACTGCAGATTTTCTTTTTATCTTAAAACTGACATAGTTTTCCCTTCTTTACAATTGCTTCTCTGAATACCAAACCTTATACCCTCTAGGTTCCCAGTTTCAGTGTGACACAGCTGCAATGACTGATATCGTCCTGCTTGTGGATGGATCTTGGAGCATCGGACGCAACAACTTCAAGCTCATTAAGGAGTTTCTGAGCAATTTGATTTCCCCATTTAGTATTGCCCAAGACAAGATAAGAGTAGGTAGGACACTTTCCTGTTTCCTGACCTTGGGAAGCCCGTGTTTGAAGGAGCCTTGGTGTCAGCTCCTGTGGCTATGTGCTCCTCTGAGGAGCTTTTATTTTAGGGTGGGGTCCTGCTTGCTGCTCTTGACAGCTTTTCCCATCTGGCAGCAAGCTCTGGCCTCTAGTGGCTGTGAGCAATAGCTGCACAGTGAACAGAAGCGATGTCTTCTGGGCAGCACAAGGTTGGGCATTGATGCTGAGACGCTTTTGGGAGTTGCTGCCTGCCTCCAGCAAGGTGCTCGGCCTCCACAGCACTGCACAGACAGATGTGGAGGCAATGCCGCACTGGAGCTGCCTTGAGTTCAGCTAAGAACAGTGCTGCTTCCAGTTCTGAGTGTTACTGCCATTGGCCGGGCTGTACATGAAATAGGACGGCGTAAAGCCTTCCCAGTCCTTGCAGCCAACTAGCCTGACCCTGATTAACATTAAGACCTTCTCAGATGCTGCAGAGTGTCACCATAGGGATAAGAACCACTGTACCTGGTGGGGTCTGAGGCATCACCTTGCTGCCTGCATGACAAGGACCACGCAGAGGAGGGGAGCTGGAAACCAAATCTGCTCACCTCCACTCCCTTCCATTATTTTGTGTCATCCTCCCGTGGAAACCCTGACACCGCCTCCCCAAAGCAGGTCTCCTCTTGCAGCCTACCTTGGCTTGTAGGACGCCGATAGCTCTTGCCTTCCCCAGGGCTGTCCCAGTACAGCAGCGATCCCCGCACGGAGTGGGATCTGAGCACTTACTCTACGAGGGACCAGGTGCTGGAAGCCGTCAGAAATGTGCGGTACAAGGGCGGCAACACCTTTACAGGTAACTCCAAACTCCACCTCGCATGTCTCTGCTAAAAGATCTGTGCAGCTGCAGTGGAGGAAGCTGTTCCCATGGGATGACCTCCATGGGATGACCTCCATGGGAACCAAAGCCACTGGGGGCAGAGAAAAGGGTAAAGATGGGGGGTTTGTCTGCTAGGCTGTAGCACACCATCTGTCTCTGCTCCTCCCCAGGTCTTGCGCTGACCCACGTCCTGGAACAGAATTTGAAACCAGACGCTGGTGCCCGGCTGGAGGCTGAGAAGTTGGTAATCCTTCTGACTGATGGAAAATCCCAGGATGATGCCAACCTGGCTGCTCAGACACTGAAAAACCTGGGCATCGAGATCTTTGCCATTGGTAAGATCACAGTCATTGATAAGCTGTAGGACAAAGCCAACCTACTTTTGATCTTCTTCGAATTGAACGTTATGTTCCCTCAAATTTGAGAGGAGCATCCTGACACTTTAAAACTAAGGTAATGGGTAAGACCTCATTACATTGTGGCTAAGATGAAAATTAACTCCTTTATTCAGCACAGGCGGTGTCTTCAACGGGGATTTTGTTAGTTTAGAAAACCCACTCATTCACACAAGACATTTCACACTTCCCATGCATAAAGACCTTTGCGAACCTCAGAGACCTGTGCCATGAGAACTATATTCTCAGCTGTGGAATTAGGTGAGAGAACGCTGTATTGGGGAAGGCAGGAGACCTCCTTTATAATTACTGCCTCTCATGACTTTCCATTTCTCTGAATAAGAACACTTTCTGCTCTTTGCTATCCGGCAGCAATAACTAAACATAAAATGGCCTTGAGCAGCTCTATCCTTGATGACTAAACAAGTCTGCTAGACCAATATATGGGCAATAAAGTTACATAGAAAACACCTAAAATTGCAGTCTCCAAAACTTAAAGTGCTAGTTTACATTGGGAAGACACAAGCAAGGGTTTATTGCATAGGGTTATGTAGCTAAGTGGATAGGACTGTGCTTTCTTTCATGAGCAGTTAAGCCTCAGCTGTGTGCTGTGCAGCCCAACAGCCTGACATCTGTGTACCTGAAATCACTTGGAGGTCTGTTCCTGGCTGGGGTCTTTGCCTTTCATCTCTGGTTAGTGGAAGGTCACATTGTTTGGTCCTTAGACATCAGGACCTGAGTATTCATCTCAACAGCGCCTTGGCTGTCACTACAAGAGCAAGGGGGAAGGAGGCTAGCACAGCTGTGAAGGTAGTGGTCTTGGACATGAGAAACCAGGTGGTATCCCTGTCTGGCAATGGTACTGCTTGGGCAATGCTAGGGTGACCTTGAGCCTAGCACTGGGAAGCAAATTAAGTTGCATGCTGTGGGGCTTGGTCTGCAGAGGGTTAATGAGGATGTGGAGCAGAAGGATAGGGATGGAGGATGCTCTGTGATGGTGAAGTTATGCTTAATAAATGGTCTGCTTTCTGCTTATCCCTGACACTCTTGAAATGCAATGTGATGTTCTGATGAACAACAGACTCTCTGTGGGGATTGCTGGCACCTCATAAATATAAAATTGTTGTTTATTCATTCACTCATTCCTCCATTTATGCCAAATGCTTCTCAGGGTGAAAAAAGTCTGCCTTCCTGGTAGCAAAGCCTGAAAGTGATGAGGAGGCAGGAAAACAGAAGAAGGATTCACTAGACTGTCTCCAGGCCACAAAAGACCTTCTGAGCCCACAGAGTTGAAAACCCTTCCCAGGCTGGACTGGGGCTGTTGCTGCAGGAAAGCCTGAGGCCATTCTCAGATATGACCACCCCACTGGAATGACTGGGAGGCTCTGCTTGGAGTGCAGGATGATGGTGGATCCATTCTGCCTCTGGACAAAAAACTCAGAAGCAGGAGACAGAAGCTGTTTCTCTCTGGAGAGTTTTCTCAGTCTCGTTCTCTGCTCTGATTGCAGGGGTGAAGAATGCAGATGAGGCAGAGCTGAAGCAGGTGGCCTCGGAGCCGCTGGACCTCACTGTGTACAACGTGCTGGATTTCCCACTGCTGAGCTCTCTGGTTGGCAGGCTCACCCGGGTCCTGTGCACCAGGATCAAAGAGAAGAGCAACAAGGAAAACGCAGGTGAAGTGAAACCTCCTCAGTGAAGGCTGAGCTGCTTTCTGCTCACCATCCACCTTTCTTGCCATCGGGATTGTCCCTTTCTGATATCTTTCCCTCCATGAGCTCCACCACCCTGTCAGCATCACCTAACTCTTCTCCTCCAGTGCTGATCTTGCTCAACCCTCTTGCTGCCTGACAATGGTCCTTGCCACTTCAATGTGTTGGCCAATTTGTCCTGTGATCGTTGTCTTCTACGAGACCCTCTGGATGCAGTTCTTCCACTCTCACTCTACCGCAGACTCCGTGCTGTCTCTAACAAGTCACAGAGAGACATTAACTGTAGATGCATTCTGATGCTCTTGGTTTAGTTATCTGCTTTTGGCTGGTGAGCCAACACAGGCAACAGCAATTCCTACCAGAAGTTTGGATAACTCTTGGTGGATATAATCACCTAATGACAATAACTACCATTGTAGGGAAGAAGGGACTTCTCTTCCCTCTTCCACTGTCATACAGTGTGATAAATGTGTTGTAACCATCTCTTTTTCTGAGTTTCTTCCAAATAAGAGGAGGTAGAAAAAGCAAAAGAGTTAATTAGAGAATAAATATTAGGGAGAGCCTATGGAGGAAATGTGAAGGTAGGAAGAGGAGATGATAAAACGTCTAAACACTTTTTTTTCTCCACACTTTATTTTAAATGATGGATCTCCAAGGCTTTTTCAAGTTAAAACCAAACAGCTTATTTCTTTCCTTTGCTGGAGAGCAGCTTGTGTGATGAATGAGAGAGTGAAGAACCACTCCAGGTATTAGCATAGATCCTCAGGAGAGGTATCATGTACATATTTCCAGTTCTCTCTGCTCTAAGATTCGCCAAAGGAGAATGGGAAGGTCTAACTTTCAAGCATGCTTTTATTTTAATGCTCTGGAGATTCATAGAAATACACTGATTAATTGTTATTAATTTGTACTTTTTTAGTAAGATTACACATTTTTAAAAGTGCAGATTAGGCTAAAGATGAGCTGCTGAAAAAGAAACCTAAATAACTTCTGCTTATTCATTTTGACAAATTTTCATGATTGAGGAAAGCTGGGTCATCTTTTGGATACACGCAGAAATGTAGCCTTGTGTTTGAAAAAATATTCCCAGCACCCAGTAAAAAACACAGCCAGTTCTCTATGGAGTATTTATGTTCTCTGTATGCCCAGTTTTAAAATAGTTTCAAATGTTTCATAGAAATTGTTCTTGTATTTATTTCAAAGCAGTTTGGAACAGTTCATGTACTTTATAGGGAAGGAGACTGTAACTTGATTTGAAAAATGTCACTCATATTTATGAGCTGGGAAGTACATTTGGCATGAGAAGTCTCAACACAAGAAGGTAACTGTATTTTTAATTCCTAGGCAGCACTGTGGAAGATATCCCTGTGAACACGGGTCCCCAGCTGAGCCCAACTGACCTTAAAATATCCTCTGTGACCTCTAAGAGCATGCACTTGACCTGGAGTCCTCCTCTGAGACCACCAAAGAAATATCGGATTGTGTATTATCCATCTAAGGGTGGTAACCCCATAGAGGTGAGAGACCTTCTCTGGATATCTGAGACTGCAGTATCTTCTAGATGGTGGCTGAGAATTTGAGTAGACTTGAGTAGACAAAAAGGTGAGGGTAGAGGTACAGTTCTTGTGGGACATCAGCTAAAGCCAGAGATGAAGTTAAATCCACAATGAGTGTAAATGTGATCAGCTGACAGGACAAGCAGACAGAAGAGGAAATGGGATAAATAAAATCTTGCTAGAAGTTCTGCAAGCCATGCTGATGCCAATTTTTCTCTCACGCAGTGTTATGACCTCCCTAAAACATCTCTTTTGACTCAAAGAGCACACTCAGGTACACAGAGCTGCCCAAGAATGCTTGTTTGTGACGGATAGGACTTAGAAAAGCAAATCCACATTGTTGATGTATTTCCACTGATATCAGTGAGAGAACAGTTAGAGTCTTGTGCTTGGTGTTTGCACAGATCCCAGCCTTAGAGGACAGGGATGCTCATTGCCTTTTACCTCTCTATGCTGGGGAGATGCTAGCTAGCAGAAAATTCAGAGGGCAACTGGACTTCATGTTTCTGGGCACAGATCTGCCACAAAGAAGCCACGCTTCCTAGGGAAGGCCGGTTCAGCCATTCCTTTGCTAAAGAGCTGCTAGCACCTCCCTGTCTTGACAGCCCTCCTTTGTACTTTCAGGTGGTTTTAGATGGTGCAGTCTCCTCTTTGCAGCTTTCCAATCTGACCTCCCACACGGAGTATCTGGTGTCGGTGTTTCCTATTTATGACGCAGTTGTTGGGGATGGGCTGAGAGGCGTCGCCTCCACATGTAAGTCATGAGTAGAGAGAATTATGCTGATGCATGATTATGACAGGTGAACAAAGCTCTGTCTTTGTGACCATCTCAGTCTGGAGCCTCATGTTTTATTTTTCCCCCTTCCTCAAGCTCAATCTGTCTACAGCTATCTCCATCTGAGGAGATCTTCATTATTTGACCAGACGAGACACTGAGCAATCTGCTCTTTGAGCAGCAGATTGGACCAGAGGCCTTCAGGGGTCCCTTTCCACCTACGTCACTCTGCAAAGGAGACCACTGATGTGGTAGTAGCACACCAGGCTAGAAATGTCTTGCAACTCCTTGTCCCTTTTTTATCCCTGGCCTCCAAGTGAATTAAACTTATTCTCTGTAAAGTGGGTGCTCCGCTGTGTTAGATGTGGGGTAGATGTCCACCAGCTTGCAGTAGCTGTTGCAAAGCCAGGTCTCTGCTGGCATTTGAGATGTTGCAGACCTCATACACTGAAGATATCTTTCTGCCTCGTTTTTCCCTTCAGTGCCTTTGTTGTCCCCTCGCTCCCTGCGCGTCTCTGAGCTGAGCCACAACAGTATCAGGCTGAGCTGGAAGGCAGCCCAGGGAGCCACACAGTACCTGGTGCTCTGCTCTGCGGCCCCCGATGGTGCAGAGGATTATACGATGGAGGTAGAGTTCATGAGAATAATGATAATAACATTTTTTCTCTGTCTGGGCTGAGTTTAGTTCCAGCTCTAACCTTTGTGAATTGCTATCATGTGTTAAAACAAACAAACAAAAAAAGTCAGCATTATTGCCAGCAACATATTTCATGGAAGATTTTTTTTTTAAATGGTGTGTCTCAAAGTGGTTTATAACTGTGAGGGTTTCATGTGGGAAACTAAGGCATAGGGAGAGAACTGATTGTCTCATGGGGCCCTGGAAACCCAGACACAGCTCACATTTCTGCAGAACCAGATGATCTTTAAGGTCCCTTCCAACTCTTACCATTCTATGATTCTATAATTGCTGTCTCCTTGAGGCTGTACGTAAATGTCTTTACTGTGTTTATGTTAAAATGTTGATTGAAAATTTGTTTTGGGTGGTATTCACCGAGCTCTAAACACAGACCTACAATGCTGCATAAAAATGAAACAACGCTCAATGAATGGAAAATCCTTAAAGACATCTAAGATCCCTTTGCGATGTGTGCATTTTAGTGAGTTACCTGGAGTACCTGTAGGCTGAGAATATGAATCAAAGAAAACAAGAAGAGTGGGGGGAACATGTATTGCCTCTGACTCAGATTCTCCCCCGATGCACAGCAACATGAGCAACTGCAGGATGGTTTTCAAAACAGAGCAATTCATGCTTATACTCTGCTTTCAGTGCATAATTGTGGTTGTTTTTAAGATTCAGAACAACTGAAGAGAACAACATTTAAAATTGTATTTTAGCTTATTAGAACATTTCTGCAGTTACCTGACCTACTCACTGTAAGAGTGCAATGCTCTAAGGCTATGGGATGTCTGCAAAACCAGTGTTTAAATGTTCCCAGCCCTTTATAAATCTGTGCTGCATTGCG
The DNA here is from genome assembly GCF_030867145.1 of Opisthocomus hoazin. Classification (NCBI taxonomy): domain Eukaryota; kingdom Metazoa; phylum Chordata; class Aves; order Opisthocomiformes; family Opisthocomidae; genus Opisthocomus; species Opisthocomus hoazin. Next base: position 17,215,417 of record NC_134431.1, read on the forward strand.
TGTGGACCCCTGTACATCTCCGGAGCGCTTTTCTGCAGCGAGCAGACTCGGAGGAGAGCCGTGGCCGTGCTGTTAGCGGCAGGTGGCAGCAACCCGGCTGCTATGGGCCTGCGTGCAGCAAGCAGCTCTTCTGCAAGAGCTTTCCACATGTCTGAGCAAAGTGGAACATCTTTCACATGCAACCCAACTTTCTGATCCAACCCAGAACAACAGCAGCAGCATCGTTTTTGTATAAGAGACCTGTGTGTCTGCAGACAAGGATAGGAGAAGGTGATGCTCACCTCCAACGTGCTTGGTGTCCCTTGGGAAGAGAGGCAGAACACTGACCATTGTAGAGCACCTACACAAGTGATGAAGCCCCAAAGCGGAGAAGTCTCCTTAGTGTAACCAAAGGGACCTTGGCCTGTGTCTCTGTAAGGTCTTGCTCTGTTGAGGGCATTGGTGGGTATCCCAGAACTGAAAGGTACCCCAGAACATCTCTCTGTTGACAGGTGAAGGTGGCCCATCCTGAGGTCCTGCTGGATGGGCTGTCACCCAGCACAGAGTACTCCGTTGCAGTGTACGCAATGTATGGGGAAGAAGCGAGTGATCCAGCCAGCATCCAGGAAACCACCCGTAAGTGCTGCTGCGACGGCTTACTGAGTTGTTATTAAACACTTAAGGCAGGAGAGAGGTTTTTAATGAGGTTCTTCCCATATTGTGCAAGTGGCTGGTAAACACCCTGCCTCTTCCCTGCCTCATCCTCAGTGAATATTGGCCCCTGAGGGGATCTCTAATTACTTGGTGAGCTATGAAAAAGGAATGATTTTTCCCCTGATAAGAGAACTCCTAAAGGAGCTCTTCACAGAGGCCTTTGTTGTTTGGGGACAAAACTGGGAATTATTTGGCTGTTTACTCACCTAAAGCCCAGGCAGCCTTTCATGACATCCCAGAGACATGTATGGTAGTGGCATAAAGAGAATATTTTCCCACATGGTGAATAAGTCTCTTAGTTCAAGGTGGGGTCACCTAAGAGCAGCAGAAGGCAACCAGTGGCATTGCTGTTGCGCAGCCTGTGAAACCTTGGAGTGCTGTCACTAACTGTTGTTGCAGTGGCCTTGAGTCCTCCCAGATACCTGAGCTTCTCTGAGCTCAGCCATGCGTCTGTTCGAGTCAGCTGGGAGGCTGCGTCTCCGGCCGTGAAAGCTCACCACGTTGCCTATGTTTCTAGCAAAGGGAGCAATGCTGGGGAGGTGAGTCCTCAAGGGGTTGGTGAAAGAAAAAGAAGCTTGGGGGGTCATGTACTGCCTTGTTCTCCTTCAGCTGCATGGCTCAAGGGGGGCTTATGGGCACTTCAGGTGCCATTGCCACCCATGAGCTAGCCCCTCCCCTAACGTCCCCATGCTCCTCTCCTAATACTCATACAACTCCTCCACTGCAGGTGGAGGTTCCTGGCACTGCAACATCCACTGTCCTGAGACCTTTGTCCTCCCTCACCCAATACTTCATCAGTGTCCGATCTACGTATGATGAAGGGGACTCCTTTCCAATTACTGGCAACGTTACCACTTGTAAGCAGGGAGTAGAAATGCTTTTGTTCCCAGTAACAAGTGAAAAAACTGGCTTGTATGTGTCTCAGCTGGGATGTTTTGAAGACGGGTCCCAGAAGCTCATGGCCAAAACCTTTGTGCAAAACCCAGATGGCTGTTGTTCTTTGGATGTGGAATATGTCCAAATGTGTTATGTTTAAAAGAAGTTGGAAGGAATAAAGAAGTGAAGGAAGAAAAAGCATGATCACTAACCTCTGCGTCCTTGAGAGCCCTCCTAGCCTTCTCCCTTTTACAATACCGGTATGATACGTGTCCTCTCCACAATTGAGATAATTCTTCTTAATTAGGGTTTTAAAAATAATTTACCCCTGTCTGTCCTGATGGCTGTTGTTATATGGGTCTGAAGTGGTGAAAGACAGGCTGGTCTCAGACATCTGCCTGGTTGATGTTTTGCTCCCCGACCATCTGCTTCCCACCTTGACTCTGACAAGGCGCTGTCAGTGCTTGCGCTTCAGCTCGTTTTCCTTCTCCATCCCTCAGTAAAGGTACCCCCACCGCGTGCACTGAAGGTTACCGAGCTCTCCGGGAACAGCCTCCGACTGCAGTGGGAAGCTGTCGCTGCCTCCGATGTGGTTGTCTATCAGATCAAATGGAGCACAGTCAGTGGAGAGAAGCCTCAGGAGGTAGGGACCCACGCACAGCTCCGGGGATGCTGGGTTGAATTTGTGCCTGCTTGATGGCTCTGAACTCACCTGTAAGAGTGGCATAGGGAGGTGCAAAACGGTGCAGGTTAATGCAGTCAAATTAAAACAGTTCATCACCCAGTGAAGTAGGCTATGGAATAAGACAGGGTCTGTCCTGGGTCAGGCTCTGTTCAGTGGAGTGGTCACATTGAGTGATGGAAGAGAGAGGGATAGCAGGGTTGGAGTCCTACAGACTCTGGGAATACTGCAGAAGTGTTCTGGAAAAACTCAAGGATGAAATTCAATAGGGACAAGCAGAAAGTATTAAGCTTAGGCAGGAATAATTAACTACAGGTATACAGGATGTGGAACAAACAGCTAAGAAGAAATTCGGTAGAAAAAGATCTGGGTTTGCAGAGAATCACCAGCCCACAATGTCAAGTTATTGTGGAAAAGACAAAGATAATAGTTAAGTATTTACATCTAGAAGTGTCACCTCTAAGGCAGGTTAAGCAACTTCCGCTTTCCTCGGTGCTGGTAGGCACCGACTGCTTTTGGGATCCTGCTCTTCAAGAAGGTTGAGATCCCACTGAGAAGCACACAGAGGAGAACAACCAGAGACAGAGCTGGTGCAGGAGAGGCAGGGGTGGACCAGATGACCTCCTCCATCTCAAGCCCTTATTTTCAGTATGAGTGCAAATAGCAGTTTTAACGGTAGTTTAAATTCATGATTCTCTCACGTAGTGCTTCACATTTGGGCTGAAATAGGGATGTACCGGGGCTTCTGTCCCCAGCAGACCTAAAAGCTGGAAACTGAGCAAAGGGATTTTGTACTCCAGTCAGGTTCAGTGCCTTGTGCCAGAGCACTGCATTGTGGTACATTGTAGCTGCTGAAAATAACTGGGCAGCAATAGACGGGCATCTACTCTGCATTAGCTGGGGCTGGAATTTTGCCTTTGCTTAGACATGTGCAACCCACAACAGCAGACTTTGTCCCCAAAGCCCAGTACTAACCCATTTTTGCCTACGGGCAATCTGCGAGACGGACGTTGGATGGCATGAACTAGCTTGGGGATGCCTGTGAACTCAACTGACTCATTTCTTCCCCTGCTGCAGCTCTCTGTTGCTGGAAATGTGGCGACTGCTGTCCTGCCAGGCTTGCAGAAGAATACCGACTATAAAATATCCATCTGGGCCTATTACAAAGATGGTGCTCGAAGTGACACGGTTTCTGTTCAGCACAGGACCAGTAAGTGATCAGTGCTCAGTATCCACAGCCTAGGGATAACAAACAGGGCAAAGGATGCCTCAGAACAAACCAGCAGCTCAGATATGGTCATCTCCAGCTCTGAAAACCCAAATCTGAATGTCTGAAAGTGGCTAGAGATATTTATCCTTCCGTATTATGGTGTTCTGAATTTGTCCTGAGAAAAATAAGCTGGGCAAACATAAGCAGGCTCATGCATCTTATAGGCATCTGATACCCTTGCAATGTGATTCGTGTAGAATGCATTGCTTACCTCTCCCCCCTCATTCAGCAAATGAATTGGCTTTCGGTAGGCTGTTCAGCTGAACGTGTCACTGTGCTGCCTAATGGATCTTTCTTGTTGCTAAAATATTGCCTGGCAAGGAGGGTGAGGATTTCTGCAGCTATGTCATTGCTGAGCTGTGCTTCATCTGAGGGCGCTTAGAGTACGAGAGAGGATCCTGCAGGCAGACTCTGCCTGACAGCATTATCGAAATCTGGCTTTGCACAGGCAGGATATGAGGTTAAAAACTGGCACTCCCAGAGGTCCTCTTAATTAATATTGCCTGTACAATGGCTTTGTTGGCAGTGAATGGAATACAATCCATTCAGCTGCAGCAGTCCTCTCCTCCTCCATCTCTCAGGTCTCAACCTCCTTTGCAGAACAAACTCATTCAGGCTGGTGTGGAGCTGATGAAGCTCCGAGTAAATTGCAATCTTGGAACAAGGAGCTCAGGTTTTATTAATAATGAATAATAATAACATTTGTTTATAGAAAGCTACCTCAGGCAAGTACCTAGGAGCTGCATACTGACAAAAAAAAAAAAGCATCCTATAGGTATATAATGATAAAGGTACAATTAGAGCTGTTTAAAGTTTTGGAAAATGAATGGCTACATTTAAAGTCATGAATTACAAAATGCCAGAGGAGCTCCCTCAGCCCACCACAAATGGCATGTGAAGGTGCCCTTCCAGGCATGTTATATTTGAACAAGACAGGCCTTGCTGGTGTTGGCACCCCGACGGGACACAGAAAGCAATTTGACTTCTGCTTGTCAGCTGCTGTCCTTTTTCAGGAACAAGGATGCCTTAGGGATATCAGACTTTGCCTTGCTGCATGAAGAAAGCAAAGCACTCAAAGCAATCGGCTGTGCAGCTGGGCAGCCAGACTGGAGTCTTAGTGCCTGGGAGCTGCTGGTTGGTTTGCAGGCACCGTCAGGACAGTGCCAGAAACTTCTCAGGGCCAATATTTGCATGTGCAATCAACGTCTTTGACGGTGATTCTTTCTTTTTAATGTTTAAAGCAAGAAGTGCCTGCACAGGGGAGAAGTGGCACAGCAGAAGGGATGGATGAGGATTTCCAGGAGGCAGTGCTGATCTTGGGCAATTCAGAGGAAATATGTGGATACCAGCAAATTGAATAAGGCTTGTGCAATGGTTGTATGGGAAGGTGTGGCATTAGGCAGGACTTTGGGAAATCCTGGGGTAGGGTTAGACTTCAAACCTTTACTATTTCAATAAAAAACTACCATCTTATACTGTGCAATTATGAGTGGTTAGGATATCCAACAGGGTCAATCTACATGGTGGAGCTGGTGAATGGTAACTCATTCACCTAGAGCATGGCAATCTCTTACATTATCTGGAAAATCCCAGACCCTTGGTTCATTTTTTATGAGCCCTCTCCACCCTAATTTTCATCATAAAATTAATTTCTGGGGGCTGAAACACCATTGAAAGCTGTCTAGCTCTCCTCAGGATGGCAGGTTTTGGCAACCTGGTGAACAGCAGCGATCAGGCTGTGCTGAACAAAAACAAAAGTACATGTTAGAGGAGTTTGAGAAACCACTCTTCCTTTCATGATTGCTTTTCTCTTTTCCTCTCTCGGCAGCATCCCCTTATATAGGAATAGGTCAAGTCACGAAATATCTCTTGAAATGTCTTGGTAGAATTTGAAGAAGCACTGAAGTTTAAGGGCAGTGACTGAAGTGAAACTCAGCAGGAAGTGCTGGTAACACAAGCTCTCTCCCCATCCTTCATCCTCCCCGGAATACTTTCTTCTTTGAAGGTTAAGGGAAAAATGCCAGGTCAGAGCGATGCTCTTTGCAGGCTGGTTTTGTGAAACGGAGCCACGTTCGTCCCTCTGGGGCCAAGGTGAGAACAGCAAGTTCAGGCTATTCAGGACTGCTTGCCCTCTTGCCCCACCTGAAACCCCCATTTCAAGGCGAGGGGACCCTGCAGACACCAATCCCTCACAGACAATAGTTCGTCAGAAATTTCATCCTCTTTTATAAAAACCAAAACCATTCATCACTGTGATGTGTCACTCTGTGGGCTTGGAGACAGTGACATGGTGCAGGTCCCTTCTTCTCTTCTTATCTAGCTCAGCACTTAGCATTGAAGTTGTGATGGTGTACTTAAATATTCAGAGAGAGCAAGAGGGAGTAACAAGTACTTTTGGAGTTAAGATGTGTAGCTGGAAAACATCAGATCTACAGTCTATTAAAAAAATATTATTTATTTGAATATTTATTTATTTACGTGGAGTGAGACCATCGCCACATAAATAACTGAGATAGATACCTTAATTTCACTCCCACCACCAGTGCCAGGTGGACTGGGCATCCTTCTAGGAGGAGGGCATCCCTCCCCACGGCTGCGCTAGCGAGGGAGGGCTGACAACCACCTCTCTCCTTTTGTGAACCTTGTCCCTCTCTGCTATTGCCTTACTTTCATACAAGCCTGAAACACAAGCAAAAACTGGGTGCCAGAGGGAGTGCTTTCGTTGTCGCAAAATGCGTGGAGCAAGTGGAATTTCTTCAATTCTTAGTCTTGACTAAGGGAAAAAAAGAAAAATTTAGGATTATTTTTCAATAATCCAGTGCCAGAAGAATGTCCAGCCGGGGACTGAGAAATATTTTCAAGATCTTTATCCAGCTCCTAAATGAGCTCTTCTTAGTAGAGCAGGCATTGCAAATAAAAGGGATTGAAATGTGGGGAAGAAGCTTCAACCCACGGCAGCAAGGGAGAATACATGAACTGTATAATCATTGCAGAGGAATATTTTGATGGAACGGATTCCAAGGTTTTATTCTTGTTTGAAAATGTGCCTATGATGCTGCTTAGACCCAAGAGCAAGCAGCCTGGGATTCCTCCTGTGGAGGAGCAGAGGTTCAAGAGGTAATCAAAGGCACAGATGGTGTCCTCTGTGTCAGAGATGCTGCTTTCCTCCTGGGCAGCTTCGATAGGTGACCTTTCCCCTTGCTGTCAGATCCAAGCCATCAAATTCTGCCAGACCTGGGGGCTTTCCAGAATAAACCCAACTCAGAAGACTTTCCTTAACTTTCCCTTTGTTCACTTAAACAGAGCCTCCACTTACCTCGGCTGATGGAAATAACCAATGCAGCCGGCAAAGACGCAGACGTATAGCACAGCCCTAATAATAGTGCTGTTGAAGTTACTTTACCTCCCACACTTGTATTCTTCTCCGCTTTACCTTGCGGTGATGCACAGCAACAGCCTCCAGCCTGATTCAGCTGCCTGCAAACTTGGTTCAGCTTCAGTAAAAGTAAGCTGATTTTATACAGAGAGGGGAAGGAGGATCAATGAAGGTGCAAATGATCTTCATTCAGCCTGTTCTCTAAGATCACCCCAGACTTTGCTGGGTGGGCAGAAGAACCTTACAGTTGAAACTGTGGAGTAGAGGCCTCACAGCCTGGGGTGTGTGCTTGACTGTCTTTGGGGCTCACCCATAATTTTCAGTCTCTTCTGAATAAAATGCTTCGTTTTGTCTGTCCAACACTTCTGTGTCTTCACCCCAGCATGGGTTCAAGGCCAGATACATGAGTTTACGCAGAGCAAGACGCTGGTTGGAAACAAGCCCAGGAGCAGATGACCCCGTGCTCTCGAGCCCCTTGTTTGAACAGCGGATGGATTTAACTCCCTTCGCCTTTCTCTTATTAATTGTCAGCCCCTGCTCAGAGAAATCACTCCGGCAGAGCAGCCTCTGTTACCAGGTCCAGTCTGCTACACAGCAGGACCCCAGGGAAAGAAATGCATTTACATAATTAAGAATTGCTTCGCTTTGGTCTCTGGCAAACCCTTTTCTGGCTGACCGCGGCTCAGCGCGTCACCTATTTGGGATGCAGCCATAGAGCACAGTGCAGGGCCAGGAAAGGGAGAGTCGCTCAGGCACTGTACATGATCCCCTCCTCGAGGCTGTGGGGGCTGGTGTGAGAAACGCTAGACAAAACTGTTGTGTGCTGGCTGCTCTGGGGTTTTTTAGAATAATTTTAAAATGATAAGAGAAAGATGGAAAGTGTTAGAAATTATCATGGATTAAATTTGAAGTGTGATCCAGGTTTAACCAGTAATCAAGATGTTTGTCCAGTGTGCCTTTGAAGAAATTCAGTTGCAGTTTGGACCTTTCTAAAGGGTGCCTTTTGGTGATTGTCCATGATATATACAAAGGAACTCTTTTCCTTGTGCTTCCAGGACTCTTTCCTCCTTCCAAGATTTTTTCCTGGGTCGTAGGATTTGAACTGCTGAACACCTGAGTTGTATCGTGTTGCGCGCGGGCAAACCTCGTCGCTCCAGGATCTCTTTTCTCTCCTGCCTGATCCCCAGGGTGATTGCTTCTGTGCTGAGCGTTGGTTCACAGCACCGCAGAGCACTGATGCATTCAGAAATGGGCTTGGCAGCAAGTGCTGCTGGCCCTGTTTATAGACATTAATGCCTGCCTTTTACGCTGTTCACTTTTAATCCCTGCCACAGATTCCCGGAGCCCACCCACCAACCTCTTCATTGACTCCGAGACCCCCACCAGCCTCCAGGTCCGCTGGACCCCTCCCGACGGCCGCATTCAGCACTACAAAATTACCTACAGCCCTGTTTCTGATGCCGGTGCTCAGCAAACAGTGAGTGTCCAGCTCCTCTGTAGGTGACAGGCACGGGACCAGAGGGTGTGGGGACAATTTCATGCCCAGGGGAACTCTGCTTACTCCAGTAGAGTTTCCCATAAGGACAGCTGGTTTGCAGTAGTACAAAACCAAACCTCTTCCCCTGACATGCTGGTGTGTTGCTTTGTAAAAAGGACCTCCAGGCTTCTTTGCGATTAAGATATTTGTGTTGATCAAAGTTGCTAATAACGCAGCTTTCTCCCCTCCCTGAACCGGGGCAGGGAATTCTCAAAGGTAAAGGGGTTGAGGATAAACCTACCTCCCCTTGGACTTAGGGAGGTTAAACATTAACCTTTTAAAATCCAGATTTTCTACTCAAACCCAGACTGGTTACGGTGTTGTGAGGCACTTCTGACCCATTTGCATGGGGAGTATTGGAGTCTTTACATAGGGAAATACTCTTCCCTTGGACATGGCTGGTCTGATGGCAATGCATAGCCAGGCTTCCTCGGCTTGCTTTCACCGTTGCCTGAACTAAGCAGGGATGCAGCCCCGAGCCCTGCTGTCCCAGGACTCACCACTAGAACCCCTCCAGTAACTCTGGAGTGCGAGTAAGAGCTATAATGGGAAGCCTGCCAAAATGTTCGGCTCTTTTTCCACCCCACTGTAGATCATGGCTTCTGGCAAGAGCAGCAGCGTGACCCTGCAGTCGCTGCTGCCTGATAGAGCCTACAAGGTGATCGTTTCTGCCATCCACTACACGGGAGAAAGCGAGAGCACGTCCACAACGGGACGGACCGGTAAGTGTATCAGTCAGCATGTGTATGTTCTTCATAACCTTCCATCCATCAGCCTTGAGGCAACCTCTGTCGAGGCAGCAATGTCCTCACTTGCACTGGGCTGTGGCCAAGGCCAGGGTTTTGCTCAGCAGGGTAGACTACCAGCCTTGAAAAGGCAAAATCCTGCCTCAAATTCTGCACTCCTCCCCTGCATTATTCGTGATTCCAGAATGACCAGGAAGGGCTGGTGACCATCTGGGTCTCGAGTCAGGCATCATGGTCCTGAAAAACAGAGCTCACACATGCATTGTTTTGTGTTTCAGCTCCTGTGTTGTCGAAGTTCCCTTCAATACGAGGATTCATTCCATCTAAAGCAGAGGGTAAATCACCTCCTGTAAATTCTTGCCTTGGTTTTGTTTTTTCCGTAACAAATCACACAGTGTGGGCTCTGCAGGGCGGGCAGGCGCGGGTATGTAATTTCTTGACAGATGCCTCTGGGGACTGTCCAAGGACAGCCAGAAACCACATAACTTCTCAAAATCAGACTCACTTAGGAAAGAGACTGATAAGATTTTTAGGGCATTTCTGCACAACTTGACCAAAACAGAGCAAAGGGGATGATGACATGTTTTAAATTAAAGTTCCCTGTAAAGTCCCTTATTAAATTTAATGAGCATATGTTCTCATAGCTGATATAAAGCAAGCTATGAAAAGGATTAGTGAGAAATGTTGAATTAATGGGGTTATAAGAAAGTTAAGAAGCAAATATTAGAATACAGATATTGTGGCAGTAATGCCTTTTCCTGTCTATTTGAAAAAACCTTCAGTTTTAAAATGTGTTGAGGGAGGCCACAAAGGAAGAATGAAGCAGACTAGATGAGAAAATTTTAGTTTGTGCTCAACGAAGGACAGATCAGTCTAAGTTTTCAAGTGGCTTGTTGAGGGAATCCACAGGTGTTCAGACCACAGTGAAAAAGTCCTGTGAGCTCTCAAGCAGAAAAGGATCCTCCCATAAGGTCGATGAGTCACCTTGTAGAATTTAATACAGCTGTTTGGCTGTGATAGCTGAAAAGACAATAGGAGAAATATTAAATTCTGTATGTTTTATAAGCATACAACCCAAAGCATTCTCTGATTCTGTGGTTTTATAAAATAACCTTTCTTTAAGAAGTGGAGATGACATGTAATAATGCTGGGAAAACCACTGGACGTGCAGTGAAAGACTCAGCTATTGATAGGTAACCAAATTACTGAGAGAAAGGGGCTGACACGTTGCAGGAGCGAATGTTTATTGTGCAGTGTGTAAGTGCGTTTGTCTTGGGACTTGGGGAGAAAAACAAAAACCAAAAAGAGAACAACAAGACAGCAGGAATCCTGGGCTGGAAAGTCTAGGAAAAATCTTCAAAGCAGAAGTGCGAACTGTCAGCGTTGAGGACCCTTACCCTGACTCTGCTATGCTTTGTCTAAGCTCTGCACTTCCAGAACAAAGAGCTGTGAGCAATCCAAGTACCGTCAGCCTGGGAAGCAGGTGAGGATTGCCAGGGAGGTCAGCAAGAGGGACACTGGAGTCCGGGCGAGGTTCAGAAAGAGCTCCCTGACTGCCAAGAAAGAAAGTCAGAGATCTAGGAAATGGGCAAGTTTGTAGCCTCTTTATATGCCTTTGGAGGGATTTCCTCATTTTTGCTTCATCCGGCTTCAATTCTGAGCAATGCTTTGCATTTCGAAAGCTGGTTGGTTTCTGGACGGGGAAGGGAAAGAGCGGTGTATAGCTTTTAGACAGAAGTCAGCTCATCCAGGATGCAGGGCATTGCTCCACAGTCAGGGACTGGCCAAGCTCAAAGAGATGGTTTTGAGGCTCAAGTTTCAGTAACTGAAATTTTAATTAATCAGTTTCCATAGATCCCTTCAATAGTTTTATACCCAACCCTACAGGAATTATCGTACATATGTGTAAAACTATGCATCGGGTTGAATAACGGAGGTCATGGCAACTCATAAGTGTGTTTTGACTCCTGGCTTCAGCAGTCCCATGACCTTTAAAGTCATAGGTTAGGGTGCCCTTTCTTTGGTGTGTGTCTTGATCATGAAGAATGGCATTGAAACTCCTTTAGACTTAGGAATCTCAGGCACTTTGGGGAGGGTAAGTCACCACCTTTACATTTTTTACGGCTTTTACAAAAGTTAGATACGGACAATTGGAAGCCCTCCTTTTCTGATGAGGTATGAAATGACATTGATGCAAGAATAGCAATAGCAAGGCTATAACGAAGCCTTAGTATAATGATCTGCTAGATTCTATTATACTGACGACCCATAAAACCATTTAAGAAAGAAACTGTCTCATCAAGTGTCCTTGATTTTCAGGGACGCTTCTCATTTTGCGTCAAGCATTCCCTTTGTCCCAGGCCCATCTGGCATCCATGACCTGGGATTTACATGGCAGCAGATGACTGAAAGTAGCATTAGTGTGCTGTTTTCTGAAACAGCCCCTTACCTGAGCTTTTTAAATGGAGAGTGCTCATAACCATGGTGCCTCCTGTTCCAGCTTCATGTCCCAATCTTTTCTCTGGTTTTGCTTTCTGTCTGGTTTCTGCTTCTGTTTCTTAGAAGATACATCAAGGGAATTTCTGAAAGGCAAACGACAAAACTTTGCCAAAAATTTCTTTGTGTTTCCCAAGAGGTCAAAAGCCAAACTCTCAGGTTATGTACATTTTTGATGTGTGTATTTTGAATTTCAGGTACAAAATCTGGAGCTGCAGATATCATTCTTTATTTTACAACACCACTAAGGTGCATGTTGCAGTAAAAGCATGGTTTGAAAAAAAATAAATTAGTGTTTTGATGTCTGTTTTTAAAGAGAAACTTGCAGAACATAATGCTCTCTTCTATTTCATATTGTAAGGTGCTAGGTGAGTTAGTCATAAGAAAGAGATCATGAAGATGTTTGATGATGAAAGACAGTAGTTTTATTTTTGTGATGGGCAAGCCAGCCAACTACCTTTATGTCTGCATAAGCATAAACTTTCTCTCTCCATTTATATATAAACAAGTTTAAAGGCCAGGCTCTGAATTAAGCTGTAGAATATTCTAAGTTTTGCTGTGTTTTTTCCATTGCTCTGCCCAGACGAACTGTGTCCATTTTGCTTCTATAATCCCCTACCGTCTTTTTTTCCCTAATAGTTTCCCCTTTTTATTTTCTTCTCGCAGCCTGCCCCACCATCAGCTCTGCCGAAGGCTCCACACGAGGTACAGTAGAATACCAAGCCCCAGTGATGCTGGGCTGTGAATGTGAAAGCACTACCTGGTCTTCTCTTGTGAGAAATATGCAACAACTGAGCAAGAAGGAAATGGTTTCCCTGTCCTGAGGGAAATGGGAGAAGTTTGAGAACCTAAACACAAAAATATTCCTTAGCTGGCAGAAGAATATTCTGCACTACCTGAACTGGTATGCCCTCGCTGTTCCATCAGCTCACGATCTTGGTCGTTAGTGGGGAATGCCGGGATTTTCACTGGCCTTAAGGAAGCTAGGCTTCAAATGGCGGTTGAATTTCACGAGGATTTCAACTCCTAACTCATATCGGCTCCTTAAGAAAAGCTCTCAGTGTGTCACCAAGCTGACCTTTGCGTCCCCTAGAGAAGGTATGGATACCCAAGAGCTCTCTGCAGTCAGGCTCTACGAACTTTCCTAGGGTAGCAAGTTCCCATTTCTCCTGTCTATGCTATAACTCCTCTTCCTGCTGTTGGGGCTGCTGTAAGTATTTGCTAGTTAGAAAGCAATTAGTCCTGATTATAAAGTGATATCACCTCCTTCCCAGAGAGCTTTGTGATATGTGTGAGACTGAGAAACTGCCTTCAGTTCTTAGCTCCGCTGTTACTCTGTGGCTTCACTTCATCTTTGCTCCGCTCCCACCCGACCCTCGCAGCTCACGAGGCTGTGCTTCCCTGCCTGGGAGGCTCTCGGCGTTGGTGCCCTGTCTATGGATGCAGAAGCCAAAGCAATCAAATCATAAAGCCACAATGAATGTTGGCTTTTCCTTCTCCTTCTTGACAAAGGTTGCAGGAGTAGCCCATTTCCTTAGCAGCTCGCTGAAACCATTACATGGCAGATTCATGATATGATAATAATATGAGCATATTACAACGTGTTTATAACCGTGACTCAAGCTTTGTTTTCACTCTCTGTGCTACAATATTTCCTGCATGTTTAAAGGAATTTCCAGTGCCAGAAGCTCCATGTCAGAGATAAATGGCTCTCAAGTAGGTCGTTTGTTTTGGCAAACTCCGTAGTACTGTTGGGGGGGGGGAGGAGGGAAAAGAAAAAAAAGGGCACTCTGGACCAACCCCCAGGTGAAATAACAACTCAAGCCAAGGAAATGCAGAAGCTCATAAACAATGAAGGGGTGAGGGAATCCAGACTGAAAGCACCATGTTGCAATGAAGTTGTCGCCTTTCCATTTGCTAAACAGCAAGATATCTCCTTCATCCCAGCCTGCTGCAAACGCAGATAAACTGAAAAAAGAATCCCAATTGCAAGATCTTGTCTTACTGAACAGAAAACCGAAATGAGAAAATGACTCGGAGCTTTAATGATGAGCTGGGAGAGTGAAATGAAGCTGCACGAGCCAGGGAGGCCATGTCAGAGATGTCAGGGGAGAATCTCTGTAGACCACACAAGGCAGGTCACCCCGGGGGTCTCATGACAACAGGGAGAAATGGAAATGCTCACATTTTAAAGTTTTTTTCCTAGTTTTTCTGACTCTTACATATAAGGTATTTCAGAGCAGAAATAATTATCTCTCCCTGGTAGCTATTACTGGACAGATTCCACGTCTTTTGAAGATCATATTTTTTGCATCTAGTTGAAAAGGAGAAATTGTTGGAGTAACTTTCTCATTTGTTTTTCATTCTGGAGATTTGAAAACACAGTTGTGAAAGTCTCCATCTTCGCTCGGCTCTTCCCGAAGAGGAGATTACAGCAAACGTGTGCAGAGGGTACAGACACAAACCAGTTTCCTCAGCTCCCACTCATGGAGCACACCAGAGGTTTCTAGTGAGACGGCAGAGCCTTGCTGGTCTCCGTGTTGCTATGGCATTTTCTCCTATTGCCTGTTCCATGCTAGCTAGAGGCGAATTCTACCCGCTCTGCAATCACGCTTTTCTTGCACTCTTTTCTAACCACTTATTTTTCTGTTTTCCTTTGTCTGTTCCAGGGTTTGATATGATGGAAGCTTTTGGCTTAGTAGAGAAGGAATACGCCTCCATTAAAGGCGTAGCTATGGAGCCATTCATATTCAGCGGTTCCCGTACCTTCACGCTGTTCAGAGACTCTCAGCTCACCCAGAGGACCAGGTGGGAGTGGAGCTGTGACCGGCGTCGTGCTCATCATCGGTCTCATACATGCACATTAGCTGTGCTCACAGCAAAGGAAGAACACTGATTTGTGGGGGAATGATGCAGCCCCACTGGCAGCTTCAAAATGAAATGATAAAGCTGATGAGCTAAATCAAACCATAGGTAGACTGAAATGAATGCCAGAGTATTTTTCCTTCATATATTAAGAAATTAACCTCTGACTTTCTTCAAAGAGGAGTATGGAATATGTCACGCAGAAGTTAAGGAGACGCAATAGGGGTATTCATTATATTTTTTGTGCAGCCAAACATTTTCTCAGTCAGGTTTTTTCTTTTTACAAAATCACTTTTTCCAGCAGTGTTAGTTGCTGTGATGGGCATGGGATCTTGTCATGTATGGACACTGCACCATTCTTCAGGCATTCTGTCCACAACCACATACACTTCAGTGATGGCAGTTTGAGGTCACATTTTCATCTTCAATCCCTTGTCCCAGCATCTCTGCTTTGGAGAGAGATCTTTGCTTTAGAAAATATTTGTCTCATAACTGCTCTCTGCAGCTTGGTCTTTAGAGATGAGAGGGAATAGCCACTGACTCTGGGTTGTGACTTGACCCTGTTTCATTGCGTACGAGGCTTCTCCACGGTGTCCCAAGTGGGCCAGGCAGCTCCCATGACCTGATTCATTTTTTATGATTATAAATCAGAAATGATCTGACTCTTGACATTCAGTTCTACTTTGTTTAAAGCCTAATCACTGGGGCACTGGCTCAGTTTAATCTTAGTTAAAGCAAAGCTTCTTAGAGTAAACAGAGTGGTGGAGATTCAGAGAACTCTTTGGTTTAAATACTTTGAAAATTTTGGGCAAATCCTTTTCTTCAGCTGGTACGTATGCCTTTCAAGGACATTATTTCTTCAGAAACAGAGATGAATAAGAACCTGTCATTACTTATGAATCAATCCTGAAAAGATGCTTGATGAGTTGTGTATGTGCCCATGCAAATGTGTCCTGTTTCAGATTACAGATGTATTTCAGGCATAACCAATTCGACCTTCCTTGTTGCCTTGTACCCGCTTGCTGCCGCTCCTGCCCGCTGTGCTCTTTGGCAGCGGCTGCAGAGGGAGCTGGGTCGTGCCAGCAGCAGCCGACGGGCATTGCTGCATGGCTGTGGGTTCCAGCTCTGAGCCCAAATTTTGCAGTTGGTATGTGGGGACCTGGGAGGGCGTTCTGTGGGCTCTGTGCTTATCCCTGAAGGCCACTTACACTGACTTTGGCCAAGGCTACATGATGAACATTGTAAGCTACTGCTGGGCTCTATTTCGAAAAGCATTAAGGCTGCACTCGTCGTGTCTTGGCATTCCCCGAGGCAGCTCTGGCAGTGATGTACTGATGCCGACTGCTCTACCTGGGTCTCTCCTATGGCACGAGGCAAAGGCTTCCGGGGGCTCATCGCTCAGCACAGGCTTCAACAGCCTGAGAGGGATGACCAACAGCTAGGGACCAGGCTCTCTCCTGGCATATCAGCTCCCAGGGGTGAAGCTTTTCCAGGCCACCCTGCCCAAGAAACATGATGGGTGAGCACTCTCTGTAGGATGTTGCCTGCTGGCTCTTGCAGCTTGAAGCCACTGACGCTTGCTTGGCTTGTCTCATTCCAGCGACGTCCACCTCTTTGCAATCCCACCCGAGCACACCATCAGCATCCTCCTGCGCCTCCTGCCCGAGACTCCCAAGGAGCCCTTCGCTGTGTGGCAAATAACAGATGAGGACTTCCAGCCCCTCCTTGGTGTTAACCTTGACCGTAAGGTTTCTTGTTGAATACATGAAATTCAGGTATTTTCACACATTTCTGCACGTAGCAGAACTCCTTTTGGCATTCATGTGGAAAGTTTTAATGTTTTTGTTATACAGCAGCAGTTTTGGGGGAGATTTGTTGCTGCTGCCAACCTGGCATTTTAAATGTTCCCTAATGCAATTAAAAGACATAATTTCATTTTCATTCTACTTATATTCTTTATATTTACATATTCTTTTTCTTTTCTACTCTTTAAAAGTATTTCATTCTAACATAAGAAATATTTCACCGTGTTTAAGCCTGTTTATTTACTGCTGTTCAGTATGTGGCTGAAATCAACTTCTCTTATAATTCTGAGCTGTTATTTGTCCTATTTTCCCTGTAGCCAGTAAGAAATCCTTGACGTATTTCAATCATGACTACAAGGCTGATTTACAGGAAGTCTCCTTTGACCAGCAGGAAGTGAGGAAGATATTCTATGGGAGCTTTCACAAGGTCCTTATCAAGAGAGGGAGAAATGTTGCTCACGATCTCAATCCAGTCGGAAAGTATTATGCCATCAATGTGTATTGTTCAAAGCGAGGAGTGATTATACAAATGCTTTGCATCCAGATTGCTAGGGAACTGGCAAACCTATTTGATATGCTGAAGTTTATGATTGCAAAGAATTAAGGTTCATGCCATGCTCAAAATATGATTTCCACATATTGATTTCTTTCCTTTCCCCTCAGAAACTCCACAGCTGAGGGGGTTTCAGGTCTTAAAAATCAGGAAAAACTGAGAAATCAAACTTTTTAAAAATTTATGATTTTGGTGACCATTTAGTGCTGGACAGAAGGAAAAAAAATAAATCTGGCCTTGTGAGAAAGCCACCTTACTACTCATAACAGGGTTTTTTTGGCCATCAGTGTCCTCAGAGCAAAGGTATTCCACCCAAATGAGCAACAAACACTTTCTATCAGTGTCTGTTGGCAGTTTGATTATTCAGCTAGCTCTGGAAACTGAATTATTTAATACGAAAACTCCAGAAAGTCTTCTCCCAAGGACAGGTGAGGGGAACGTCAGGGAAAATTGCAGTGTTGCACAGCAGACACAGCATATCTTGGAATTTATTCCTGAGCCCCCTTGATCCATTTGCTCATTAAAACTACACCCCTAGTACCAGCAGCAGTCTGGGCAGTGGGCAGGAGGCATTACTGTCTTTAACGGACTCCCCCAGCTCGTCACGGAGCTCCAACCTGCCTCTTTCCACCTGCTGCCCAGGTGCACGTGGCCGTGAGCCACTTCAAGATCAAACTCTATCTGGACTGTAAGAAAATAGCAGAGAAACCAATCAACACCGTTGGCAGCATCTCCACCGCTGGCTTCATCATGCTGGGAAAAGTGACAAGGACCAGAGGACCCAGGAGCGGGTCTGCATCGGTGAGTCCCCAGGGGTGCGTGCCCTTGGAGAGTGGAGGGACTTAAATTTGGAGCTGGCTGGGGTGGGCAGATGGAGAGAAGAGCCATCTCGCATCATTCCCGCTCTGAATGCCTCCAGATGCTGCTGTGATGCTTGACTGTGTCCTGATCCCATTGATCTCTGTGATCTTAATGAGCTTTCCTAGTGCGGTGTTTCTCCCCCTCTCCTCCTGCCTCTGCTTGAGGTCTGTGATCAGGGGCAGCAGCATGAGTGTGTCCCGGAGGTGCTTTCAGCTGGCTGCATCGTCTGGGGACTGGGGAAGCACCAATCCTGCCCTAAGAGGCTGAAGCAGACAGGAGGGTTTGGGAATGGCTTCTGCAAGGGAAGGTTGGATGCATCAACCCCCACCAAGCGATATCGGGAAACGCCGGGGACTGAAGGCAGCAGGGCTGGATGTGCTTCAGTCTCCAGCGTGTTTTGGCTTGTGTATCTGCATGCAAATGATAGCAAAATAATCTTCAGCATCAAGGCTCTTTGTCAGCTGCTACTTGAAAAAAAAAAACCAACCGAAACACTCCATGCCAGCCTGCGGGTATGTCCTTACTGCATCACTGCAGAGAGCCTGCTTCCCACAAGAGGAAAGAATAATAAGAAGTGTGGACTTGATATGATGCCGATAACATGGTCCTGAGGGCAAAACCACCCGTGCATGCCATCGCCTGGCAGTCTGTTACCATACTTACTCCACAAAACGGGAGTGTTAAATATGTGGAGAATAAAGGGCAAGTTCACCACTCACAATTTGCTAGTGGGACTGTAGAAAATCATTCACAACTTGTGTGAAGCTTTTACTGCTTAGCTCTGATTTTAGATCTAGAAATTCAGGGGAAAACAGCACACTAGTTGATTTACAACTTCCCTTGCCTCAAAGCAGAGCAGTAAAAACAGTTCGTCCCTTATGCCTCCTCAGCTGCAAAGAGAGAAGCAGAGGTCTGGGGTATACCAGGGCAAAGCTGGACATTGGAATTGCCTGTAAGATATGGGGCCAGCTGTAGAACAAACCAGGGGACAGTGGTATCCAAGCAGTATTTACTTATTTCATAAATAAATTCTGTGGCAATTTGATCACAAGCCTGTGGCCAGCAAGGCAGAAATCTGCGCTCTCGTTGCCCGTCCCAAATTCCCCCTGCGAGCAGCTTAGCTAGACAGATCTAGTGGAGTAATGAACAGCTTTGTGCTGACCCTACTCCCATTGCCTTTCAAGCCCAGGGAAGTTTCACGTCTTCCATGGCTCTGCTGCCCTTGAGAAGACAGAGTGTCTCATTACTGGTTATCATGGAATCTTATTTAATTTAAGATACCTTTAAATGCCGCTCGATCTACAGGGCTCATCTGCATCTGTATGCTGCACTGCATGTCACGCTCCCTGGGCTGCACAGCTTGCTCGTTGTTAAATGCATGGAGTGGAATTAAAAAGAGGATGAGAAATGGTGTCACGGAAAGAAAAAAAAAATATTTGCCTCGTTATTTTAGTTTGGCTTTGTGCAGTGTGTGCTGCTTTGTTAATCGGGGTGGGAAGATGTGTCAGTTGTGGAAGATGTGGTGAGAGAGACAGGTTGGGAGTTCTCGGGAGGGGATCACATCTGTCCTGGGAAATGCTGCTGCCACATTTACTTTTACCTCCATGCCCCTAAGGCGGGGAGCAAAGCAAAGTTTGCTTTCCCATTTTGATGATGCTGAAGCCCAATTACTTGAGAACCTGCGTGCTGTTGCAGGATTGTGAGTAAATTGGAGACTTGGCTTTTGCTGGTGTGAAGCTGCTTGTTGACTTGCTTAGCAAGACATGGAGACCTGAGGGCTCGTAGAACACTCAACGGCCAGAGGTACTGTTCACGTTACGGCTCATTTGGGCACAAGGATATTTGGGATCACATGGAGGACTCCTGTCAAATCATCACTGAAGATTGTTTTTAGTAATTGAACATCATGAGATTTGGTGATGGACAGTGTGTGCCAATGCTACTTTCTTGTCAAACCCTCCTTTCTCCACAGTTCCAGCTGCAGTCTTTGCAGATCCTGTGCAGCAGTGTGGGAGCAGAGGAAGACAGATGCTGTGATCTCCCTGCACTGGT
The DNA here is from genome assembly GCF_030867145.1 of Opisthocomus hoazin. Lineage (NCBI taxonomy): Eukaryota > Metazoa > Chordata > Aves > Opisthocomiformes > Opisthocomidae > Opisthocomus > Opisthocomus hoazin. The sequence goes on from NC_134431.1 coordinate 17,235,229, forward strand.
AAGACAAGAGGGACCACTCTGCTAATTGACATGAAGCTGGGAAGTCTGTGGCACTGAAGTGACATTGCAAATGAATTTGATAGAGTCAAGAGGGAAACCTCTTTTTCCCCTCTTTTCTCTTAGAAATAACATCTCTGTGTTTCCTTGGTGAAGTGAACAAAACTGTGTTTGCTTCAAAGGAAAGAAAACTCAAATCCCAGTGCAGTATCTATCCCTCCTGCCATGAACTCATCTGTGACAGCATCCCTGACAGTGCTATGGGCTTTGCTGCCACCTCAGCCCTGAGGCACAGCATCCCTCTGCTCTTCCTTTCAGGCTTTCTTCTCAACACAGAAAGTTGTTTTGTGGGATCTATAAATACTTGGCAAGGAGAGAATTGTCTTCCAGTATGTGTTATGCATATTTCAGGCAGGGCTGCTTCATATTTTTTTGTTGTTTGGCAGAAAAATGAAGCACTTGGTTGTTCAGAAAAATCTCTCAGTGGAGTAAATTTCTGCTTTTCTCCAACGGATTTTTGAAACACTGAAAAATGTTACCTGTGATCCATCCCACTCCTGCTACACAGCTACTCATACCTCTTTGGCTTGCTTTTATTTCAGAGGGACGAGGAGACCTGCCCTACCTTAGCTCCTGCCTGCTCTTGTACTTCTGGCCGCCCGGGCTTGCCAGGACCTCCAGGCCCCCCTGTAAGTTCACCCTTCCACGCAGTATATTGCAAGCACTGGTGTTACTTCGGGTTGTTTGGGCATGCCAGGCATGAGGATAATGATCCTGGGGCTCCACAAGCTTTTAGATTCATTTAGGTGAGAAAAGACCCTTAAGATCAAGTCCAATCGGTAACCTAATACTACGAAGTCACCACTAAGCCATGTCTCTAAGCCATGTCTACACATCTTTTAAATACCTCCAGGGGTGGTGACTCAACCACTACCTTGGGCAGCCTGTTCCAGTGGTCGACAACCCTGCGGGTGAAGGAATTTTTCCTAATACCTAACCTAAACCTCCCCTGGTGCAACCTGGGGCCGTTTCCTCTCATGCTATCTCAGGGAGCTTTGTTGTCCTCCTTCTGCCAGGGCAAGGATGAGAGATGCCCTTTGGATTTCAGCTGCTGAGGAAACGGGGAGACAGGGAGCTGGCGATCCCAGCTGCAGCTGGGAACAGGCTGAGCATTTCCTGACACCACGTTGAACCTCTTAAGAAAGGAAGACGGGTCACCTTTGGTGCCTGCAGAGTTTTCACAGAACGGAGGCTCTGAAACTCTTTGCAAATGAAGAAACCATCACAAAACCATCCTATCCAGCTTCTCTGTTAAGTCAGAGCCCTCTAAATGTCTGTGTGGGTGGGCAGTGTAAAGAGCAAGGGGAGATATTGCAATCCTGTCGGTCCCCAAAGCTCTCTCTCTTTACAGTGACTGTGACCTGCAAGAAAAGCCTGAAGGAAATGGAAGGGAAGTTTTAACAGTCATTAAGTATGTAACAAGCTCAGGGATAAAGGACAAATGCAATATTTTGCCATATCCATTATGCATGCAGGAGCATCACCGTGAGCTTAAATTGCAGGAGGAAATATTTCAGTTAAACACGAGGAAGCAGTTATCAAAAAAGTTTGCATTTTGGAGGTCTGGGGAAAAGCTCTTTATTTGCACAAAGCGGCCAAAACCTGACAACCTGTCCAGAGCATCCCATTTCAACCACTCCAGGTGCTTTTCTCCCAGAAAATTGGCATTCAAAACACATTGACCCCCTTCCTAAAGTGAAAAGGTTTCAGATCACCCCTCGCATTACTGTAGTTTAACTGTGAACTCAGTCCCACGCTTTGCAAGGAACAGTGCCTCGTTGCAGAGTAATTACATGCTCATTCTGGTGGAAGTTTAATTACACAGCACACTCTGCTATCACAGTTTGCTTCAATATCCTAAGTGCATAATTACCAGCTTGTGTTGCCCTGTGGTTTAAACATCCCTGCAGTACAACGCTTTCAAGAGCAGGAGTCTTTTAAGCATTAGAGAAAATACGGATTTGACACATAACCTTACCCTCACACCACTAAACCCTTCGTAATTTGCTGCAGTTACAAGAGTACTTGTTGCTATTTTTAAAGCTCCAGTTAGCAAGAATATGTCCCACACTGTATTTATCGCTGTCCTTAATGAGTGTTTTTGACCAGATCCAGCTGACTTCTGAAATGAGCGTGCTGCTGAAAACACCTTTCCCAAAGCTCATTGCCTGTGCTTCTTAATTCAGATCCATTATTTTTTTAGATTCAAGAATAGAAATTTTCAGATTAAGATGTCAAAAGTTCACAGGATATCAGTTCATGCCAGAAGACTGGTTTCTGCTCTCCATCCAGCAGCTGTGCAGATGCAGAGCTAAGCCAGGTCTCCCCAGATCTGGTTGCTGTCCCCGATCTCAGTGTGTGTCTGTTCTCTTGGGATGATGTTACAAACCCCAATATAGTCCCAATGGGTTGTAGACATGAGCACCTCTCCTTCTTCTACTCAAATGAGTTCCCATGTTCATATGTGACCCCCTCTCCATCCGTTGTCTCAGCATGGATCTGCTGGGGGAGTTGGAGGGAGGAGGTTGAACAGGTTGAGCCTTCGTCTCTCCCTGCTGGGGGTGAGCGCAGCTTCCCCACCGCCTGTCACACAGGGGCTGTGCTGTCCTCTCCTTTTTTCCGCATTTGCTGGGTGACTTGACCCATTTTCTTCTTGTCTCCATCTGCTGCAAGCTCTCTGGGGCAGAAAACATCTTCTTCTGTGTGCACCAACTTCTGTCCCCTAGGCCCCTGCTCACAGGAGTGAACATGCACCGTAATGCAGTAAAGATTATGATATTCATAACAGCAGCTTTGTGTCCTACTGGCAGGGCAGCCCTGGGAGGAGAGGACCGCAAGGGGAGCAGGGGGAGCCAGGACCCAAGGTGAGTCCCGATACTCAGCATTACCACTGGCTTTGTCTGCTTCAGGCTGTGTCGGAGGCGTGGTGCAGGGGTGCAGCTGGACGTGTTCATTCCTGGTCTGAGATGGATTCTTCAAACTGGGAACTGTGTCACTGCACCAAGCAGAGCCCTAACAGAGCCTTAAGAACTGATGCATTGAGGAGGATGGGATCACTTATTATTAATTAAATGCTCAGTTGGGCTTCGGAAATTGAGATGATGAGCCTGATTGCGCTGAATTAATGCAATACACATGGTCAGCAATGTTCTCTGAAAGCAGCCTTGCTGGAAAATGGTCAGTTCTTGTGCTGTGCTTGTTCTGGCTGCCAAGCCTCCAAACCAGACAGATTGGTACTGCTCTGGGGCACAGCAGCATGAGGAGCGAAGCAGAATAAGAAGACAAAGCCTTCAGAAGCAGCCCTGATGTGAGCGTAGGGAGCAGCTGGGACTGAACCCCCAAGCCCTGGGGGCTGGAGCAAGCCCTGGTGCAACACTGGACAACACAGGGCAGAGCCAGACCAACCCTTTGGTCCCCTACTTTGGGGTAACCTCTGGGAAAGCAGCGTGGTTACAGGGGAATGATTTTGAGTAAGAAATGAGAATGGATGCAGGTCTCAGCCACGAGTTAAGGAGCATTTCACTTTGCTCTCTGGCCGCCTTGAATAACAGGATTGGCCCACTGCTTGTGAAGGTGAATTCTACTTTGCAGAGCACCATCTGCATCTTTGCTGTCTTCTTCCATGAAAGACGCACGAAAACCTTGGACCTAAAAGGCAAAGGCAACTGGGGTTACTAGAGATGCCTTCACTGTCCTGACTGCATCTTGAATCCTGTAGACAGTTCATGCTGATCCAGGTTGTGCAGTGCAGCCCACATGGAGAGAAGGCACTAGTTGTTTTCTTTCCTTATGTTTGATTTCATATCTTTGACTTTAGGGTGAACCAGGCCCACCTGGACAAGTAGGGCCAGAGGGTCCCAGTGGTCAACAAGGCTCTCCAGGTTCCCAGGGAATCACGGTTCAGGGTCCTGTGGTACGTGATCTCTTCCACTGCCTTTTTTATCACTTGCTCTTTGCAGTTAGAACAAGTCTCAAAAATGAGTGTCTCCATAAATCCCCCAAAACGGGACCTGTGTATTTACATCACCCTTACTAACAGCTGGACAGCTGCACTAGTGAGAGATGATGATGATCATTTTTTCATGCTGACGAGTTAGTTATTCTTCACTTAGTTATTCTGGCAGAAGAGTGCTTTTGTCCAGACTCTCCCTACTGTGCCTTTAATAAAAACAGCCCCGGGGAGCATTCAGGCATTTTTCTTTGCAATGATCATTATTGCTTGGCAACGAGTGGAGGTGGAGGCTGCTGTGTGCATCTCTGGGATGGAAGAATCCCCGTGCACATGCTGTGGCTGTAAAATTCCCTATAGCATTGCAAGGAGCAGGAGCAACCTGGGACATGGATGTGGAGCAGGAGGATGCTCTTTGCGTTGATGGATACTGCAGCATGCCTAACTACTTGCTTCTGTTTCAATCCAAGGGACCTCCAGGAATTAAAGGAGAGAAAGGAGACACTGGAAGTCCTGGCATGCAGGTAATGGTAGACACCATTCCTTTTATTTGTTACCAAGATTTGCCGATTTTTCCCAGTAATTACTTTAAGAAAGATTGAAAAGCCAGAGAGTTGTTACTGTTGTCTGCCTGGAAACTTTTGGAAACTGTCTTTCATTTTGGAGCATCATCACTTTCCCAAGGGAAACTGAGTCAGTTGATGCAAGATAGACTTATGAATAACTCTGTTTCTTCTTCCGTCTTTTTCTTATGTCCCCTCTAACAAGATGAATTAGGGCAAAGATAATCAGATGCCATCTTCACCCAGCAATTCTGTTTTACAGGGCATTCCTGGTGTGCAGGGAGCTCCAGGCAGGGATGGTCTTCAAGGTGCAAAGGTAAAATACCTCACCTCTGAGTTTTCATGCATGGGTGCCCAAAATTCTGCTGTGAGTGTGCCAGTGAAGACCTGAAACATCCAGCTCTCCTAATGCACTCTGTGCACAAGTGAAGAGTTTTTTTACAAAGCCAGAGGGATTGGGAAAACAAAAGCATGGTGTCATCTCAGGTTTGGCCAAATTTAACCAGATGCCACCCTTCTTGCCTGCTTGGCAGATGCATTTTTTACCCATCCCTAGAAAGCTTCTGTTAAAAGCAACACATGGAAAAACTGCCTCACCGCTTACTAGGTCTCTTTGAATCCTCTCTGAATCTCTTTGAATTAATACATGGCTGGATTTGGCTTTGCAGGGGGTGAGGGGACTAGAAGGCACAGCTGGGCCTCCAGGACCTCCAGGGCCGAGGGTGAGTACTGCCTAGGAGTGACGTGCATCGAAATCTCTTCCTCAGCAGGCGCCTGTGGCTTCTGCTGACTGGCTGTCACCCAGAGGTGTCAGGGCAAAACCCTGCTCGGGGTGCCACGGGGAATACCTGGCACATGGTGCAGATGTCCATTTTCCCTGCCTCTGGCAGTGTCAGAAGAAAAACCTTGGCTTCTGCTGGCAAGTTCTGGGGAAGCTTTGACCCCACAAGGAGACGCTTGGTTCACTATTTTTACTTTCCTGGTGCTACTGGTTTTCAACTGTTGGCTGAGTTTGGGGTATATGGCCTTTTTAGACTGAAATCAACAGGAGCTGGAGAATGCAGGCAGGTGTGAAAGGTTCCCCCCCATGCCAGTTCCAGTATCTGCTGCCAGGGCTGCATGTAGATAGGTGTATTTGCATCCTGTCATGCCCAGGATGGAAGAACCTTAAGATCTGTTCATTTACATCCATCTGCTAATTTGAAGGCACCACAGCACTCCCAAGTTCTCTGAAACAGGTACACTTCACTTTGCATGGGAAACAGAACTAAATTTGGTTTTAGATAATGGGTGGAGGACCTGATAGCTTTTGATTCTCACTGCTGAATTATAAGGAGTTTGGCAGTCCTGAATAGCGTAAGATGGAGACAGCTCACTGCTGTCTTTCCATTAGACCCCACAGCAGTTGTGGTGAAGTTAGATATTTACGGGAGCTGAGGTTGACTTCAGCTCGTAACTTTGACTTGCTCATCCTGGGAAGGTGTGGAGCTGACAGGGTTGAACCTCAGCTTGCTAAATACGAGGAAAGCACTGTAGCCTTCCGAGCAGGCTCTTAAAGCAGTTCTGGTGCTCCTTTAAAGACTTCTTTCATTTTCACTGGTCAGAAGAGTTGCTAATCTCTACAGAGCTTAAAAGTAATAGCTGGAAAATTATAGAAGAAAATATTTCTACGGGTTGTTTTTGGCTTATTTTTGTGGCTCCAAAGGGCACCAAAACTTCATAAAGCGGAGATGACCAAAGAAGGCACTTGCCTCTCTCTAAGCTGCTGTTACTGTTATAAAGTATTAGAGGCAAACACAGGTCTTAAAGGAAAAAGAAAACAACAGCACGGTATTAGGAGGCTGAAGAAAAGGGTTATGCTCTAGGCTATGTCTATATCTGAATAGATAATGAAGTATCTGAAGCCTGCTGGGTAAAAAACACATTACAGTTTGTTGGCAAAACTCAGCTTTGCTGGCTTGGTCATAATTGAGACATTAATAGAAAATGATGTAAACATGACTCATACATGATATACTCTTAATATTGGACTTGTGGCTGGACGAGGTACTGACATAAACCTTAAGGCTACAATGCCCTTGCTAGAGTCCTCTAAACTCAAACTGCTGGTGCCCCTGGAGCTGTAGGGAGATGTCGGCCTTGAAAAGAAAAACGAGAAAGTTAGGAAGTAACTGGAATTTTACCTCTGTCTTGTAATTCATCACTGCAGGGTTTCCAAGGAGTGACAGGCTCCCGAGGCAGCAGTGGAGAGAAGGGACCTCCAGGTGATGTTGGGCCAACAGTAAGTTTCCGCTATTGGGACTCCAAGAAGGTCAAGACATGAAAAAACTGAATGGAAAAAAGCTGTTCCCACAGCAGCTCTCCGTCAGACTCTAAAGAACTTATAATTCACAGTCATCCTTCTTAAGGAGACGTCTGGATATGCAAAGCCCATGCTACTTAACTGTTGATAAAGCATTTAACAAATCCCATCTCCCTTTGCTCTCTGTACATTCACAAGCCAGGCAAAATCCGACATCCAAACAAATTTCTGGTGTAAGATTCCAGAATAAGGCAAGAGAGTCAGTCCTGAGCTGGAGTATCCAGCGTTGGGCTTGTAGGGGCAATTGCAGGTCTAAATGTCACAGATACTTCTTCTTCTTAGATGTTAAAAACCACCTGCTACACTGGGAAATCTGTTCTAAGATTGTATCTGAGGAATTTCTGCATCCCTGTTGATGATGCTTTATGCCACTGCCCCAGCTGCTGCTTTATTATTCTTTTTCTTAAAAAAGAACCCAAAATATTCCTATGAGCTTGAAACTCTTCTAGTCACTGGCATGAGGTCAAGCAACGACAAGTGTGAGAAACAAACTTTGTGCTCCTTGTCCCACTAATGTAACCTGCATTCCCATTGATGATTTTTTGTTTTCTTCTGCTCTTCCTTTCTCTAGATTTTTTTTTTCTTTTCTTTCGTTGTAGGGTCTGCCGGGTCCAAAAGGAGAAAGAGGAGAGAAAGTGAGTTTTTGTGGTGCTAGGCAGCAAGGCTGTCACTGCATCCTACACTTGAAGGGTGGAGGTGGTAATGTGCTTGACAAGCTATGCTTACACACGTAAACTTTCCTAGTGTCGAAAAACTCCATGTGCCTGTATCTCATTGCCTTTCCAGTCACCTGCACTGGCTATGCTGGTGGGGTATAAATAATTCTGCGGCAACCGGGAGCTCCCTAGTATCAGTGGTAGTAATGAAGAAGAAACGCCAACTGAAAATACATTCTTTGGTGAGAAGCAAAAAACAAAACGACTTGGCTGGACCGAATTGCTCTTTTTTGATGTGTGACAGAAGAAGGAACTCGTGTAATAATCCTCTATCATGCCCCAGCACAGAGCATTTCAAGTCAGGAGATCTACGTTGCCTTTGAAGCTTGTTTTATTGTGAGAGGAAGTTTTTCTCATCCTGACTGTTGGCTAAAAAGAAACCCTCTGCCTTTCTAGGAGTCTGAGTCTCATTGCCAAGACTGATTCTGTGAATGAGGCCTCAGACAGGAGTGAGCTGCCTTTGACGGATTGCTTTTGTCTCCAGTTAATGCCTCAGTCTTATATTTTTTAACACCATTTTTTAACACCATTCTCCTTCCACTCCCACCAGTTTTTCCTTCTCTACTTTTTTTTTTTTTTTTTTGCAGTGGAACTTTCCTTTTTCCCTCCCTTGGGTGTTGTGCCAAGCTTTTGTTGAAGTCTGGGTAATCTCCACAGTGATCCAGCCAGAGATGTAGATTTTGTAACTGTTTTTTGGAAGTATGCAGTGTGTTTGTTACACATTTTCACAGACAGAGTCAGTGTTTATTTTTAAGCAGCTTTTTGCACTTTTATCTCTTTTCCTTACTTTACTAAAACTTTCTGAAGAACCCCTCAGATATGATTTATTCAGAATATAGTGACAGTAAGAATCAATATTCATAAAAGATTTAGACAAAGATAGGATGTTGTAGTATCTGATAATATGAAATGTTTTACATATCACAGAACATTGAGTTATAGACGTAGCAGCTTTTTTCACAAAATTTGAAAGTGAAATTTGCTCTCCCTAGTTTGGTAGCTTTGGTGATTATTGAGATTCAATCTGGGCTTTCTGATGTGAAGGAGACAAGCAATTATTGATGTTCCCCAATTTCAGTTTTACAGCTTCAGAGCTTTGTGATAAATAAATAAAGCTGCACTTCACAGTAATTAATATCTCAGAAACTCAAGCTGATAAAAAGAAAGGGCAGAAAGCTACCATGTATTACGATATCAATCCTTTCTATTAGATATTAATACTTCCTTTTTTTAAAAAATGTTTCACTTTAGGGGGAACCACAGTCCTTGGCCACAATTTACCAGCTCGTTAGCCAGGCTTGTGAGCGGATGATTCAGAGTGAGTATAACCAGCCCAGCTCCCGAGTGTTTTCACGCCTCTCCAGCAGTGGTGAACAAAACCAGAGGGTAGGCAGCATGAAGCCCCGGTGACCCAGGGAGCTCCTCCATCCTGCACTGTGCTGAGCACCACGCACAGCAAATGTCCCAGTGCAGGCTCTCAGGGCTACTCAGTCTTATTGAGTGGCATTGAACGGTAAAATATTTCTTGGGAAAACCCTCCGGTGCTTTGCAAAGGCTCCTGTGTTTCTCAAATGGAAAAGCTTGAAACTAGTTTGAAAGAAATTATTCTTCTGGTGATTTGTGCTGATGCCTCTTGAGACGAGGCATTTTTGGTTAAGCTCCTGTGCTGTGAGGCATGAAAAGAAGCGGTGGTTTGTGCAAGGTCAGGCAGCAAAGCGATGACTCAGCTGCCCATCTTCCTCTTCAGTTTCTGGCTTTCTCTGTTTGGACTGACAGCTTTTCAGCACTACCCGCTCATTTTAAGTACCTTTTTAGACAACATCCTTTGATTTTTTCTCTTTTCTGAATTTCCCAGGCAAGGAAACATTCATTTTCTGTCTTTCTTTCTTAGCTCATGTGTTGAAATTTGATTCATTCATTCATGAACATGCAAGGAAGCCAGTTCCTGTTTGGGAAGAAAGGTTAAAACCAGGAGAACCAGGACCACCAGGTCCTCCAGGTCCCCCTGGGAGCAACGGAGAAAGAGGAGAAAATGGCATCCCTGGACAACCAGGAAAAGATGGGTATCCTGGAGAAAGAGGTATGGACAGAAGCATTCATAAACGTTTTTTACTATATCTTTGATACTTTAACTAAACATTTTAGTGCCTCAAGGAGTACTGTAAAGATAACCCATGATATTATCTCACTTGATTGCTATTTTCCTTTTGAACTTCTCTCTCTAGGAAGAGTATCCCAAGTTAGATAGCTCAAAGAGTAGGGAGAAGACACAAGCAGCCCACTCTTTTTTCAAGCTCTGCTTTGAGAGGAAGGACAGTTTGTAGATTTTGAAGGACTGAGTGTTTGATTTTAGAGGGCAGGAGGCTTTTCCTACACAAAGGCAAAAGAAATAGCATTTTGGATGAACACGTGGTGGTGGAACGGATCACCTCTGGGCAGAAACGACAAGTCTTGAAAAACACTGAAGGAAGGCATGAGACAACTGAAGTCATACTGAAAGTGAAGTTAGGTTTCTGGAGCAGTAGTTCCAACACAAAAGCCTCACACTTGAACAAAGAAATAGATTAATGTAATCTCAGAAAGTACCATCGGGTGTTGCACATGACTGAATGGTGAGAATATGTTTTGCTTGGATTTGCAGATGACTTTTGTCAGTGGCTCAAGTAATTGTCTGTCAAAATAAAATGAAAAACCTTGGTTTCAGCAGTGTCCTAACACCTCTAAGTAACTAGAGACCTCCTGTTTAACTCCTTGCTCTGGCACTGTTCAGTCTTAGCTGGTGTCTGCAGAGGTTATCAAAATGCCACTTAAGAAAAAAGGGAAGTAACAACCTGAAGATGTTTCCAGCCTGTCAAGCAAGGAGATAGAAGAAGGCAGATCTCACTGAAAAGCAACCTTAAGGACACAACTGACCAAAATAGTTTCATCTTAAAAATATGAAAAATGGTATTTTATCAAAATGTACCTATTTTACTGAAATGTACTGGTTTTGTGAGCAATTTCATGTGAAAACAGCAAGCCTGACTTAACAGCACCTGATGAGACAGCTCAGCTTTGTGATTTGTCTGACCCGTGTGAAGAGCATGGGAGTGGACCTCACACTCAGACCAGTGCACTAACACCAGCACTATGAATTTCTCTGTGAAAAATCTCCAGTTTCATCCATATCAGTCTGCAAATCAGTGCTAGTTGGAGCCCTGTTGGTCATGGGAAAATGGCTACTCTGGAAAACAGAGCAGATAGATAGAAGAATTCTTCTATCACAGAATCTCTGTGATTCTGTGACAGAAGAATAGATATTTCTATTCCCAGATAGAATTAAAAGAGATGGATATTTCTCTATGTTGCCAAGGGCTGTGACTCTCTTTCAGTTCAATATCTAAGAGACTGGTGGGGAGACTGCAGGAGCATTAATTCAGGGTGAAATGCAAAACGCAGTGCAGTGATTTATCCCTTATCTGTGATTAGGTGCCCCAGGGCCCAAAGGAGAAAAGGGGATGTCTGGAGCCAGTGAGGAAGGGATCCAAGGACCCAGAGGGAGAACAGGTAGAGTGAACACAACCTCCTTGTACTGACCCAGTGGGGCCATCCAGAGCTCACCAGCTGCCAGATTCAAAGCATCATTTAGCCTTAGGACCACTGTGGTGGGGCAAACTGACCTTCCCGCTGCAGCACTGTTGGCAGCATCCTGGATGGCTCCTCTCTGCTAAGAGGTAAGAGACTGCTCCCAGCAGCTTCTTCACTCTGGTACCCATCCCCAGGTAATGACATATTTTAAGGGCCTGAGAAACATCCAGGAAATTTTAGATTTGCTGCCTTTTTGCATGCAAGACCAGATGCTCAGGAGATAGAAACTCTGAATATTCAGCTCATGAAACACAAGGGGTTTCGAGCAATCTGCTAGGATTTGGTGTACTCCTCCATCCTGATCCCTGTTACTTGGAACCAGTGGGAGGTTTGCCACTGGCATAACAAACCAAGCACTATCAAGAGAGTGTGATCAAACATCTCCTTCTGTATTTAAACTTTTATATTTGAGATGTAAAGACACAAATGGATTCTGGGGTTAAGGTGATTTTCTGCATTGACATGTAAGGTGGACTTTGGATTCTTGTAACCAGGCTCCATTTTTAGCCAAGCTGGGTACCCTTATGGTCAAGAACAAGCCCTCTAGTTACTGGGGTTCAGAAGAGGCTGTCCAACAGTCAGGTCCTGTTTTTCTGCTGAAATGATGAAAAATACTCAGAAAACTAACCACCACATAGGATGGAGAAAATATAGAAGAGATACTACAGAAGCAGCTAAAGTAGATGTGCTACAGCTTACAGTGCTTCTCCTTCTTCAGGTCCACCAGGAGAAGTTGTGCTGGGGAAACCAGGTCCAAAGGGTTACCCTGGGAATGCTGGTCCTCCAGGTTTTCCCGGTGTCAGAGGGCAGCCTGGGCAGTCTGGATATCCAGGGGGTTGTGATATCTCTGGATGTTATGGGACAAGTAGAAGAGGTAAGTCCTGACTATCTCAGTACAGAAGTTATGATTTTATAGCTGGTCTCTCTCAGTACCTCTCCTGAGCTAGGCAGAGACGTTTGTTCATCCTTCAGACACTGTCAGTCCTGCAAAAGCCTCCTGTGCAATTCATACCGATAAAAGCCAGTTCAGTTGACTGCTCCTCAGTCCTGCTTCCTAGATTAACACATAACTGCAGCAGTAGTCGAGCAGGTGGAGTGATTATGGGGGTATTCCTGTTCTTACTGTCCCCAGAAATGTTTCCACGGTGGATAGAGAGGAACAATACCTCAGTTCCTACACATGCACATTTCATGGAGACTCAATTGTAAAAATTCCTGGGCAACGAAGAATATCCCTGGCACCAAACAAAAGATTTACAAGGGAAAAGAATTAATTCTATGCCATTCCTTCTCAGTACTTGACACTGATCTACTCAGTTGCTCATTGGTCTCATCTCCTTTCCACACACAGATTTCATCCCCTGACGGCTGGTGCGGAGGCAGCTGAAGACATTGCTTTGCCCTGGAAATCTCTGGGTGAAAGCTCCACGCACTCCAAGAAAAGCAGCAACCTGAACACCGAATGTGTTATTTGCGCTTTTGTTAATGTCCCATCATTTCTCTATGGACAAGTCAACCGAACACGACAGCCACCAAACCAGCCTGCATTCGAATGAGTCATCTGTCTCTGCTTTTCGGCACTGGACAACTGCGGTGTTCAAACTCACATTGCACATCCCACGGCAAGACAAAGACACAGTCAGAGGTGCAGGCTGACAGACTTGTAACAAAAAAAGAAATAATGTATTGAAACAATCAGAAATAACAGATAATTTTTGCCCATTTGTCTGCTTGTGGTTTCTTTTTGTCAGTTGTTGTTCTCAGTCCCCAGCACAAAGGAAAACAGCACCTCATGCCCAAAAATGCAAATCCACCGGAGCAAAACTGCGTTTTCTGTTGGCTGACAAGGTAACAAAGTCTAGCACCATTTTGACTGCTTCTGCTTTTGGCAAAACGCTGATGGCTTCCTGGCAGGGGCGTTATGTACACAAGCACCGCAGACAGCGTGACAACCTCCCCGTGATGTGACAAACCCCACCGTTTAGCCTCCTGCTCTGGGGCTTGGTAGATGTCAAGCAAAGACCTTGATCAGGCAGAGCACAGCCGTGTGCTGAGAGGAGATGGAGATTAACCTGCCGGCCTTTTCCATCTCTGCCTCCTGCAGCCTGAGTAGCTACTTTACATTTTATCAGGCAGCATACTGAATAGCTCTGAGTCTGACTTTTATTTCTATGGCATGGGCGTAATTGTTATGTTCCGCCCCTTCCCTTGAGTGAACCATAGTCTAACATGTATCCAGAGCAAACCGTACAGATAACGATAAAAATGTACCTCCTTCGTTGCAATCGCTGCTTGAGGCTGTGCTTAGTTACACTACTTGTAAACTGCCCCTGCTTCAGAAATGATTGTTTCTGAACTGGGATTTAAACCTGGAGCAACAAAATATTTCGTTCTTCGCAAAAGCAGAATGAAGCAGAAAGTATCAGCACAGATTTTTCAAAGATGCTAAGTGGCAAAAACTGGAGCATGACGCGTATTCCCGTGCACTTGGCTTGGATGTGAAATTTCAGCAGCTGCATGCAGACTGGTAGCTGGGTATTCACATGGCTATAGCCAACCTTTGAAAACTTAACAGCAAATACATCCACATTTAGAAAGTAGACTGTCACATAAATATCATAGAGAAAGAGATCTACTTTAAGAAAATTGGTTGTTTAGACAAGGAATCCAAATATTATTTCTTCTTGTCATTATGGAAAAATCCTATAGAATCAAGAAATTTTGCCAAATGAATATTTGAACATATCAGACTTGTATGGGATTCATCCTGCAAGAAAAGTCACATAAAAATATGATTACTGCATCCTGTAAGTATTTAAAGTAGTTCTTGGCTTAATGTATGTTCATTCTGTAGAAACTCCCAAGAATCAATGTTTTCAGTATGACATACACTCCCTTTGGAAAATGTAGGAAAATGAATAGAGACACCACTCCAACAGAAGTAACATTTCTGTTCACGTTAGAGCTTTCCAGAATTGCCATGACATATAAAATAGGAATCTTTCCAGCTTAGATGAAGTGTTGCCGCAGACAAAGCTCCAGCCAGAAGAAAAAGGAGAGGTCAGAGGAGCTGCAGCCCACGGCACGTTGGGAACACGGTGTCTGGCAGAGCTGCCTTCACTGGGACATGCACCCTGCATACTACATGTAGATGTTTCTGTTTACACAGGTCAAAGACCTTTTGGTCTGTGTTTTCCCTATTCTCTGAAAAAAAGAAGGCATTCTGTGAAAATAATACCAAGCTTCCATTAAGTTGCATTCAGAATGTTTCTGCGTTTAGCACTGCATCTAAAACCCGATACCCGGCAGATGCAAAGCTGTGGGCAGGAAAGGTAAGGAGGTAAAAGGGGTACCCTGCACAGCAGAAACTAAAATTGTTCCTGTGAAAAGCTCACAAACTGGTGAAGGCAAGCAGTTCAGTGTGGAACATCTTAATTTCGCAGGTAATTCTGCTTCTTTTCTGATTTAAATCAGTGCAGCCACATTCCCAGTTCTGAACTTGCTGTTCTGCCCGTTCGAATCTGGTAGCTGCAGGTGATTTGAGACAGAGCTCCTTTACTTTTCTTTGTCGACTGCTTTTGAAGGTTACGAACATCACCTCGCTGCCTGCCTTGGGATTTAATCTGTTTGGTAGAATTTTAAGTAACATTTGCTTTTGTCTGATTTTTTCACAAACAACATGAAGGGTCAGACTTTAACAAAAATGGGTCCCAGAAGAGCTATTGACCACAATAGCACAAACAACTTGTCCATTTATGTTTCTAAACTTTGTTCCATGAGTAGTTTTGTTTACTTGAAATCATGGCTATTTAGTCCACCTAGTATCACAGAGCGTGTGTCAAGTGCTTTGTAACCCAGTTCCTTGAGGCCAAGGAGCCTTTCTGCTGAGGGGTCTTGGGCATTGAGAGTGTCCCAATCCAGCAACGAACGTTGCATGCTGTTAAACACCAAAAAGAGAAGATTTCAGTGGTTGGAGAAACACAGCAGCCCTAAAGGTGGAGGTGCAGGGAGGCTCGGGAGACCCTGCCCAGCCCCAGTCGCAGTTCCCTCCTCTGCCAGGGAGTACAGAAACCAGTCACTTGTGAGTATTAATATCCCACGCTCTTTGCTGAACACAACCTGTTGTTTTCCCTCTTGAGCTGTTCTTTAGTATGCCTTGTACTTTTCTGGTCCAATTTATCACTTCTAATGCAAACTGTAGTTAAGAACAGCGTCACTCATTAGCAACGCGGTTTGAGAAATCCTCTTGCACATCTTTCCTTTGCGAGGACTGTGTTCTCAAAGATTTAGTTACTACAAAAAAAAGAGTTTGGATATTAGTTTTTCTGGATAAATGTGATTTAACCTTAGTGCATAAATTTAACATGTCCTTGTGAAATCCCACACGTTCCTACCTTTTCTTCACCTTTGCAGACCGATGCCTGTTTGCCTCCCCTGCTGTTCAGTCCTTACTAAAATCCTCTGTCCCACTTTCCTCATGCTTATTACTGCCCTTACGCAACCTGTGTCATAGAGACTTTCTTTTCCACAGACTGTAGTTTGACATCATATCTTCAGTTTCTTTAAAACGTCTGTCCCGAAGATCTTAAATTGTGATAAATTTGGATTTTTATCCCTGCTACAGAGTTTGACCCACCTGGTACAACTGGATTCTGCCAGAGGCTGAGGACCTTTCAGAGACAGAGGTATTTTTGGCTACAAGCATCTTTTTAAGGTATTAAATCAGTCTCAGGAGTAAGATACAATAAGCACAGGGGACTAACCAGCAACACTGCTAACAAGCAGCTCTGAAAAGGCTTTCTCCAGGGCTCAACAGCTTGGCTTGACCAGATTTAAAAGGCTGGAAACAAAGACGACAACTGGGTGGGGATGAAAGGTCTCATAAATGGACATCCCCACAGTGGTGGAGAGCCCACAGGGGCTATCAAGGCAGGAGGGGCCGTTACAGAGGGAGTTTCCTTCGTGTTGTATGTGAATTTTCCATCTCACACACGCAGCTTTCTGCCCGTCTGTCTCTACACAAGTGGGTTTCCTTGAGTCCAGTTTCTTGGTAAACTTCTGGAGAGAAACTTATCCAAAAGGGAGGTGATACAAGCTATGGAGTTACCTCACTGGAGAATGAGATGGTATGGTGGAAAACAGTCCTGAAAATGCTGGGGAAATGGGGATTCCATGGATCATCTTACCAGCCATCTGCAGATAAAATACCTGGTGTGTCCTGTGGCTGGGAAGATGGCCCAGACAAAGCAAGCATTAGGGAACCAGAAGAAAGAAGATGTAGGGAAAAAAACAGCAAAATCGTGATAACAGATCATTACAGTCAGGTTTCTGTGCCTTTGGTCTTCTTCCATTCAAGGCCAATGGAGCTGTGCTGGTGGGAAAACATGAAACACTACGGTGAGGATACAAGTAAGGTAGAAAAGGTCAGCATCTGTGCCTGCTTTCTGTGATGCCTTTGGGGTCTCTGAGCTTACTTTTGCCTCTCAGATCCTGATAACCAGACACTTTGCTCTGGGTCTCTTCCAAGGCAGTTTTAGAGCTCCTGCTGTATCCCAGTCCCGCTTCCTCACTCTTCTTCTGATGTCAGCTTGTTCAGTCAAGTCCTGGGAATCAGTTCTGAGCTGGGAACGTTGCAATGTTAACAGCCTGGCTGCATACCTATTCCTGGAGTCTTTCATACGCTAAAAAAAAAAAATCTCTTTGTATTTCATGGGTTTGGAATAGCAGAATTATTCATTATCCTACACTTATAGTCTGGTTCACGTCCCAGTTTTATTCCAGTTTCTGATCACTGAATCCTATGGAGGGAGAGCATCCTCCTCAACAACCTCCAAGATGGAATAACCTCTCTAAGAAAGAGCGGTAGGTGTCGATTCCTATTTTCTCCTCTTAGATTTTACAAGGAAGCACATCAGATGCAGAAGGCAAGACTTTATCTGAACTTTAAACTGGGGAACTATTAAAGCCACACGAGAAGAAACGGAGTTGCCACTGTATGGAAAATGTTATTATGTTAGCGAAACAGAGGATGCCAGTGACCTGCATTACCCGAGCTTCTCCCCAAATGCTGGTAACATCTTTGTAGCTGGTTTCAGCTGTCACTTCTCATCTTGCCCTGCCAAACCCCGTGATCCCGCAGCGGCGCTGACTCTTCAGGGGCACAACCGCATCCTTAGCACTCCTCATCACACCTGACATTTCTGATGTGCTAATGGAGGGATGCGTGTGGCTCTTTCCTCCTCCTGCTGCGTGGCAGGGCAGTTCTGCAGGGGCCACACTGCACTTTCATGTCCGCTGCTGTCCCCATGCAATGCTCCCCTTGAGACACGGCGGTTCACGCTGTGTGCACTGGCAATGACTTTTTGCAGAAAGGGCGAAGATTTGAGGTGGGCCCTCTGCCTATGCCCGCCCCTACTGAATTTCTCAGTATGTGACCTTAAATATTTGGCTCTTAAATCTGTACTTCAACCTTTATCAGTTCTCCTGCTGTCCCCATACCATTCACTTCTGCTAGGCAGGGGCCCAGCTGCAGCTCTTCCTGTGCAGCCACCCTCACCTCTGCGGGTCCCCAGCCCTGGTCTGCTTTGGCCATCGCTCCACTGCTGCCTGATCCCACACTCACTGGGAGATGTGGGAAGAGGCTCGACCTGCTGCTGATTCTCCAGCCTAGCTTGGAACGCACATGTGGTTTTATTGCTGAAAATGTGCAGGCACAGTCAATCCTCCCACCTGCATTGTTGCTAATGGTGCTCCTGGGCTTGGGAGAAGGAGGAGGAGGAGAGGGCTGCAGTGGCAGCTCTGAACAGCCATCGTGGGCACGGCTGCGGTCCGGTGATACGACGCCCCTGACCCAGCAATGCCCAGGGCTGGAAATAATCCCACGTTCATGATTATTTCACTGGTGCATTTGAAATGCGAAAAGGGGCTGGAGAGGGTTCAGGCCACCTCGGTGAGCCCAGCCTGTTGGCAACACAAACCACAGCCCGTCCCCCTCGGTGGCGTGCAGCCCTCCCATGCAGACTGCAGCTGCAGCGGTGCATTTATGCACTAGACCTTGAAGATGTTTGACTGTTTGTTTTCCTTTCATTGCCACCAGCAAACTCACTGACTGTGAAAAGGGATAAATTAGCATCTCCAAAGACTGAGTCTCTCTTTATTCTGAAAACAAGCAAAGAGGCAGCAGCAGCTCTGGCTCCCTCATCCTCCCTCCCCGCTCCGTGCCAGCGCAGCTCCTCGTGGAACTGGCCCAAGCCACAGCTACTCTATGTTTTTGTGAGCTGTACAGATTTGGAGCACTTGGCTGAGTCTGTGAACACAGAGGTTAGTTGTGGCTTCTTAGATGAGGCCAAACTGTCTGATCACTGCGTTGATTTTTGCTCAGACTGAGTGCAGTAACTCGTATTTCAAAAAAGTCTCTTTAAACCATATTGTCTCAGTTCCAGCATTACTATCACAAGCCTGTGCAGCTCTCTGCTGCTCACTGAGCCCCGTGGCATGAGCAAGCCTCATGTGCTAGGCTACTGCGTAGGGGTGCTGCACATCTCACCTGGGTTCTCACCTACCCTGGGCTCTGGATTCTACTGGGACCTTCTGGGCTGGCCTCCAGGCAGCTGCCTGCCTCTCCCGATGTGCATTCTCCAAAGATCTGGGCTAGCCAGAGCTGCCTAGCAGTAAACTTCACTGCGGCCAGACAGTCTTGTGTGTGCTGATCCCAACTGCGGGGTGTGGAGGAGATGCTGGGTGAAGCCCAGAGCCTCCCAGCTGCCAGCCTGGGTTTTGAGTCATGCAGCTGCGGCAGGTCCCGGGGGAAGCCTGTATTTTTAGACTGTGTCTGCCTTTCCTTGCACATGGTGGTAAAAAGTTTATAACCCCTTCTGCCTATGAGGGCTCTGAAGCAAGCAGGGAGACACTGGGCTGGGTGCTGCCGTGCTGTTCCCACATGGCACCCAGCAATCAGCAGCGAAGATGGGAATGGTGGGTTTGTAAGTACCGAAGAGCAGGGATGCTGAGCGGGACAGACTTGCAGCCTGGTCCAGTGCGGTCACTGTCCTGAGGCTGCAAATGCGTACAGAAAACAGGCAGAAGACAGCTAAAGCCCACTCTTGCCCTCTGTCTCCCAGCCTCTCACCCACACGTCTGGCTCAGCTGTGCCATCATGCACCGAAGTCTCCCTGCAGCAAGACAGGGCTTCAGCATCCCACCAGCATCTGCCCAGTGGTGCCTGTCCCTGCCCGCTTACTGCAGGTCCCAAAGCAAGGGCAAAATGTGTGAAGAGGTTGGTTTAGTTTGGATAGAGCTGGGAAGAGCACAGCTGCTGAGACCACTGGCCAAATTTAAGGCCGTAATACCTGTAATTTCTGCAAGGTCCCATTCTGAATTCCCAAGTGTGGCTGTGTGTTCAGGTTTCCCCACAAAATGGCACATTTCCTTTTTACGTTAACACACCGTCCTGGATTTCTCTTGTGGTTTCCCCATGTCTAAGTACCTTCCTCACCTACAGCAAGGGTTTTACAGCTCAGAGTGACCCTCTGCTATTCTGCAGCAGCCACAACTTGGATCCAGAGCATTTCCTTTGAAAGCACACTAAAGTGCTACCAACATGGTCTGAATCTTAACCCCAAATCCTCCCTTCATTTGCATGATCCTCACTCAGCTATAGTCCCCGTGGCTTCTGAAGGGCATTGGCCAAAGTAAAATCTGTCAATACAAAGACCGCAACTACTGTGCTAATGATCACTGTTGGTCTCAGTGGGGCTGAGCTGCCTCCAGCAATTCTTTCAGCCTTTCCAGTCTGTCCGTCTTTACCAGCTGACCACAGACCACAGCCTACACAGGTAGCCCAGATCTGGAACTTTATTTATAAAATGACTCACACAGGGACACACAGCCCCGAACCACTTCAGCTTGACAGGGCAAAATTTCTACTCAGGGCACAGTGACACCTCTGCAGACAACTGGAGTTAATTTGCCAGGGGCTGGCTCGGAGACGGGACGCCTTGTTATGTGCTGCCTTAGGGAACAAGCTCGTGTTCTTACATTGCTGAGTATATGCCAATGAATGCCACCATGCTATGTACAGACTTTAATAAGAACTTTTCCCCTAAATTAGATGGAGGAGATGAAAATGGCTTGGCAAAATGGCACAACCTCGGAAAGTATTCCCAGAGAGCTCTGGAGCATCTCAAACATGAACACACAGTAAATTATTCACAGGCCTGCCTCCATTTCTCTGCTCCTCTCCTTCCAGGTGAACTAAAATCCATAGAGTGGGATATACTTTCTTCCTTCTGGGGCCATATTTAGATCATTCCTGCCAGCCACGGTGGGAGAAAGAGACCAACAGTTCCCAGCAGACACACAATGATGAACATCCAGAGGAAGATCCTGTCAATGACCATGGCAACGTACTTCCAGTCTTCCTTCACCTGGGAACACAGAGATGAAAGGCTGATTATTAACATTTATTTGAGATTAAAACTTCTGAAGACTATTAGTGTTTTATTCCAGAATAGGATATTTTCTTCTAAATTCAGAGAGAGGAGGGAAAGGTCTCTTTTACCTTTACAGTACTATATGATGGCAAAGATTTATTCTGCCAGTTGCTGATGTGGGACTTCCAGACTGCGTGGGTGTGCATGTGCAATTGCAAACCCTGTTCACAGCTCCCCAGGGATGACATACGCCCACTGATAATTAAGCTCGTTTGCACACTCACTATCCCATTTTCCATGAGCAACATCTGTAATTGGGTGTGTAAATGAGGATGCAATTCAAGCTGTGGGCGGGGGGGAGAGAGAAATTACTCATTTCCCCACGCTCGTAAACAGATTTGCTTACAGATTAACGAAGCCAAATTGTTTCTGCGAAGGGATTTAGAGCTTGGGGTGAGTAAGCAGTGAAAATGAACCAGCAAATAAAAGTAGTCTTCCTCACCCTGCTTTTTCCCCGACTTTTGTCTTGCTGTGGGAGGATTTTCCAGCAATTCCTCTCTGGGGAGGTCTAGTACTTATTAATACCATCAGGCAAGAATTGTAAATGGCTATTTCATTAAGTAAGAAACCACATACATATGAAAACCTCTTTTATTACATTGCTGTTATTAATTCCTTTCCCAGGAAGAGGACTGATCAGATGGCAAAGTTTCATTTGATACGGCTGTACACATTATAATTTCCTACAGCACACCACTTGGTGATTAATAGAGCTGAGGGCTGAAACCTGGCATGCTGCCTTGCTCTTTAGGGAAAACATCTCAGCAGGAGCTAGCTCAAACCTCTTCGGTGGCCGTGATTACAATAATCATATAACAAGAACGGTACAGGCCTTTTCATCCACAGATCCTAGGTTTGTTTTAAACAAAGATAACAATAAGGGAGTAGCCCAGAACAGTTCGGTGTGAGCTAAAACACCAGTTGTAGGAGACCTGGCTTGACTTTTGTTTTTTTAAGGATTTGCTGATTATGCTGAAAATTCATTTTGGTAAAGGAAGCAATCCAAATAGCAATGAAATAGCCATGTGCAGCAGATGACTTTTTCACAGGTATAGTGGCAACTTCGGGTCCCAAAATATTAAGATCTGTCAAGCACCAAACAAACAAGCTCTGGACACAGCACAGTGACTCTGTGAATTCACTGAGTCTTCTCTTTCTCCATCCATCATGGATGAACCACTAAATTTTATCTTACACCTTGTGGGTGGTACAGTGAAATCGTGATGTGGCAGAGGGAGAGAATATGGAATCCTGGCTTCTGTGACCAATACTGTGACATTTTATTGAGCTAAGACAATTGTTCCTTGCAGGCAAGGTGTGTGTGCATTTACCCCATTTTGGCGTGCTGAACCCTGCACAAACTGATCATGAATTTTCCAATGCATTTGCAAAGTACCTGTCGTCGCTCTGTGCCTCAACGCAGACAACGTTCAGCTGAAGCAATGCCAGCAAAGCGAGCTCTGACTATGCCTCTCCTTATTTGCTGTGTGGGCTGCTTGGTTAGGACTTTAAATCATCGGGTGTTGTTCTGGCTGCTTGGTTCAGTAAGCAGCTTTGTAAATTGGGAAATGAGGCACGCACCAGAAACCGTATCATATTTTCCCCCAATTTGTTCTCTGATCAAAGCATCTTAAATTTCAGGAATACCTGAACATCTTCTAAAGTGCAAGAATTGGTTAAATATTTTCACGCAATAGACAATTTCATTCCCTTGAAAAACAGCACCCAGTTCAGCAGATCTTTACTCTTCAATAGGCAGAGGCAAACAGCTGAGGTTAATCCTGAAGCTTGTTATCTTCTTGGGGGAAACCACGCTGTTTTATGATCATACAGCCCTTAGCACACCCATCTATAATTAGGGAGAGTAAAAGAAATCGTGACCCTTGAAATCAAAAACAATTCTCTCATCCCAAGGATAAGGTCCCAGCGGATAACTCCCCTTTGCTGTACGTTTTCTGGTCTAGTCATCACTTGCTGAGGGTTGGAACGAGTCTATGATGCTTAAAATTCCTCGTGAGAAGGCCAGCTAAGCAAGCTCTGGGTAATTGTGTTTATGGGATTAGTGCCTCATGATGCAACCCATGTGTAAAGAATATCTGAAACTTACCATCTGATGTCCAGCTGTAAGGATGTATTGAGTAAATAGTGCCCCATTCTGGCAAAAGAAGCTTTTATGAGTATTCCTGCTAGTAAAGTGCTAGATTTTGTGAATGAAAGAAACTAGACGAGTTTCTCTTTGAGAAAAGAAGGGGAAATGGGAGAAGAGGAACAACAAGTTCAGCAGAAATTTGCTTTCAAATGTAATGGTGTTTGTATAAATACTCAGCCCATCGTGCAAATGACGGCTGGGAGTGCATCAGATGTTTGCAAAATCAATATCCAGCTTCAGACCGAGAGCACAGAGGGGTGAAACTGGAAATTATGGAGAGACAATGAAAAAAGAAAGAGGAAGGGGGGGAATAAAAGTTATCTGGATTTTTTGTTTTGTTTTGTTTCCTGACAGCACTGTGGCATTTCCCCGTGGCCCAGCACCTCACGTGGAGCATGATCCGCAGAGGCTTCTCTGACAACATCTATGCAGCTGCCAGCATCTGCCACCCCTTCTCCCGAGCTGCATTTTGATTAGTTTTTAAGAAGCTCACTCAAAAAACTATTTTCAGGAAAGGATCAGAGGCAGGAACCAGCTGACTCCCCACCCCCAAATTCCCGAAAAGTAAGGGAATCTGCAGCGCTTCCCCGGTCCAGCTCCTTGCAGGTCTGAGCAGTGGGAACAGGGCACCCTGCCCCAGGATTTGAGGGGAGGGTTGAGGAGCCTTGGTGACATCTGATCCTCAGGACCCAGAGCCTGCAACACAGATTAGAACAGTCCTGGGTGGGATTTTTTGCATTTTGTTAAAAATAAACCACTGAGATTATCCCGTGTTTCCGCCCCCTCAGCTACGTTCGCTCCCATTTTATTTTTAAGCTGTCTTCAGAGTCGTCTTATTAGAGTAGTCCAGCTCAGGCAGGAGGACAACAAGGCTTTCCAGATGGTGCTGCTGGTGTCTGGTTGTTTTGGCTCGTGTGTGACATGCAGCATGTTTTGCTTCTTAGCCTGTAATTAATTTCTAATGGCATTTCTATCATATGCTGGGACAACTCGGTCCTGTGTTTTCCCCAGTGTACCACAGTGCTCGCATTGTTTGCAGATATCTTTCTGTAACAAACAACTGCCTCTTGCATTTCCCATTTTCTCTTGCTGAAGCACTTAATTAAATGAGCTATTTACTTTTAATTCAGAAGCACTGCCCCTGTGGCTATGGTCCTTTAGAAAAAAGACAGGGACTTCAAAAGAAGCTGTGTTCTCATTCTGGCAAGGTGCATGTCTGAAAATATTACCCAGGAGACGGCGAGCTGTGTCTCGGAGACTGCGGCTGCATCAGAGCTGCCTGCTGACAGAGTTGTTGAAGACTTCCATGAAGGAATGCCACAATTTGATTTTAAGATGAAAGTGAATTTCTGAGTACTGATTTTTTCTCTAATAAATTCTCATTTTATTAGATCAGTTCTGCTCCTCATAGTAAATTTCAATTCCAGAAGAACACGTTTCCTTCTTCTTTTTCATTTCCACCTGGAGAAAAAGTGCACTTTCCCACCTGACAGGACTTGGATCCAGATAAAGAAAATAGTACCATCTCAGACCAGGATCAGCAAGTATTCTCCCAAATCTGAAAACCCAACCTCTGCCTGCCGTGCCAACCACAACTGCTGCGCGAGAGCAGAAGACTGTGGGCAGCTTTACAGGCTCTTCCTGGAGCGCCGTCACGGTGCATTGCTGGGTGTTTCCCTGGAGTCCTCGCTCGCAGCCTGGCTTGGCAGGAGGTCTCATCAGAGCCCTCAAAATAGCTCCTTTTCTTCTGCTTTTGATGTTTAGTGCTGGAAATAGCTTTCTCAGGATAATCACTTCATTTCAAGAGGAAGGCATAAGAAGGAAATTCGTGGCTGCTGCAGACTGTTTTCATTTTAAAGAAAGTTGCAATCATGGATTAACTGGAAAGAACCCAAGTTACTCAGCGACTCAGTTCTCGATGATATCAACAAGCTTAGCGGAAAGAGAATCATCTAAAATGGGAAGTATTATCGATGTAATATTCTTTCATTTGCACCAGGGGGAAACAAGTGAGTTAAAATCAACTGATTTCCATGGGTTTACTTGTGATTATGGCTAGGAGAAGAGAGTAGAGATTAATTCCCAGAGTCCTAACGTGCTTGTGAAGTGCTCTAGCTGGGCAAAGAGTGCTGGGCTGTCAACTAATGGAGATGGGGATTCACAGCCCTTCTCTGCACGGATTTGTTCTGCAACCTGGAACAGGTCACCTCGTCTCTGTATTTTGGCTGTCACTCCTCAACATGAGGAATAAACAGTTACTTCCTCCAAGGGATGTTGTGAAGTGAAACGCATTAAAGAACAGAGGCCTCTCAAACTATGGTACCAAAGAGTATATAAATGGGCAGGAGCACTTCATCTTTTGTTGCTGCTGCTAAGTGCTCAACGCTGTGAAAAATGCAAATATAAAGACACACTTCACGCTCAGGAAGCCTTGCATAAAAGCACTATGACTTGCACTGACTCAAAATCTTAAGAAAATCAAATCAGAAGCACAGCCGAAAAAGTACCTTTTGCTGATGGATGCTTCCAGGAAAAGCTAGATAAGACTTT
Source organism: Opisthocomus hoazin (assembly GCF_030867145.1). NCBI lineage: Eukaryota > Metazoa > Chordata > Aves > Opisthocomiformes > Opisthocomidae > Opisthocomus > Opisthocomus hoazin. Next base: position 17,260,693 of record NC_134431.1, read on the forward strand.
TGCTTAGCAAGAAAGCGAACAGGTTATCTTTTGGCTTCCTTCGTTATTGCCATAATTAGCTAGCACATCATATCCGTAGTATTGCAGGGGAAAAGCTACAAGAGGTGTGAAAGGATGTGGCATTTGTATGTGCATCACCATCTCCATTAAAAGAAATTCTTTCAGCCTCTACTTTCCTTCTCAATTTGTAGCCATATTTACCCCTTGAGAGTAAGTGTGAAATTTGTCTGTCCACCCACCTTCCTGCACAGAGCCAATCGCTCCAGTGGAAGTCCACTAATGAGGAATCGCATCGTGCAGAGCTAAACATACCCTGCAACGTCCCCACGCTACAAGGCGCTTCCCACATCCACAACCTATTTTGGGAATTTGCTTTCCTAGGCTCAGCAGCCAGAGTCGATGCTTAATAAAAAACAGACAGTGTGAATGCACTGTCTGTCAAAGGCTTCTCTATAAAGAATACCTGCTATGTTCCCACCAGATGACTGCTTTTCGGGTCTCTCTCACAACTGTAGCTGCTTCCTTCCTACTTAACAACAACTTTACTCTTATTTTCTGCTGGAGAATCCTACTGTCCTAGAGCATGGTCTGGTTGTGCTACCCTCTTGGCCCACATGGCTGCCAAGACCTCAAGAACTACTCTCCAGCTGTGCCTAGAATGGCCAATGTGTTCAAAAGCCACCAATATCAGGGATGGCTGAGCCTGCAGCAGCTAATACACTCTCTATAGCCCCCAGGTTTGGTGGCGCTTCCTTAGCAGATAATTTTGGACTTACCCAAGGAGAGCAGGCTAAATTAACATACTTACTGAGAAATCCGCATCTTCTGCTCGCAGGTGGTCTGCGATGTAGTGAACCCCTTCCACTGCCAGCTTCAGGGCAGGGGACATCAACACCAGATGTTGCTCCTTGGCGCTGTGAGTCTTGCTTCCTTGAGCTGGTGTGCCAGCTGCCTCACCCTTTTTGCATTTACACTTGCACTGAGGGGCCTTGTGCTGGGGCTGCTCTTCATTTAGGTGGCACCGCTGGGATGCTGGAGAGCCAGTGGATTGGCCATTGGTCTGGGAAGAGTCCTCTTGCAGGTAGCAATACTGGATGCTCCGGGACCTACAGCGGATACTCCCTTCCTCTGCCTTATTGGGGCTGTACATCTGCTGAACACTTAGTGATCTGCCTTTCGAGATGGAGGTGGTCTGGGTGTCACTCAGGGGGTGGCATGAGGGCTGTGGAGAGGAGCAGGTCACCTGTACAGGCTCTGGGTGCAGCACAGAGTACTGCCCAGAAGGGGACTTGCAGACAGGCTGAGGCTTGGCTGGCTCCTCAATGTGGGCACAGAAGGAAGATGTAGGTGATGGCTCATTACTCTGAGGGCTGGGGGAAGATGAGGAAGTGAAGTTGGGTTCCACATCGATCTCAGACCAAAGCCTTGGTGTATTGGCTATTTTGTGCATAGATTCAATGAGCTTCTTGCAATTGTCTTTCACCGTGGAGGGTCGTTTCATGAAGAGGAGGCGTGGGACGATGTCAAGGAAGATCCTCCTCACCCAGTCAGGCATCGTGTGGGTACGCGGCGAACGATGGTGCACATTGAGCACAAACACAGTGATGATGATAGACAAGGTAACAAATATCATGGTAAAGAGAAGATACTCTCCAATCAGAGGGATGACCAAGGAGGTAGATGGGATGATCTCTGTGATTAGCAGCAGGAACACAGTGAGGGACAGCAGTACGGAGATGCACAAGGTTATCTTCTCTCCACACTCAGAGGGCAGGTAGAAGACCAGGACAGTCAGGCAGGAGATCAGCAAGCAGGGGATGATTAGATTGATGGTGTAGAACAGTGGCAGCCTCCGGATAATGAAGGAGTAAGTTATATCAGGGTAGATCTCTGTGCAGCATTCATATTTCTTGCTGTTGTAATTGCCTACAGCGTTGATGATGACCCATTCCCCACTCTCCCAGTAGTCCAGCTGGTCCACATGACTGTGCATGCTCACCAAGTCTATCTTGGCTTTGTCATAGGTCCAGGAGCCAAACTTCATTTTGCAGTTTTGCTGGTCAAAGGGGAAGAAGGTAACATCGATGCTGCAGGAGCTTTTATAGATAGCAGGGGGTGTCCATTTAATTCTCCCATCATAGAAGAGGTGGGCTTTGGTCAGGTGGGTGACTGCAAAGTCACCGTCAGCACTGGGGAGAGACAGAAGACAAAAAAATACCAAGGCTTCTCTGGGACATCTCAACTCTGTTAAAGAATTAGGATATTTAGTGCCTGGCTTCCAAAAACGCACTCGGGGCACCTGAGAGTTGCATGAGGCACGTCATGTGCAAACACTGGATCCATCCATGCTAGCCAGTGGGTTTTGAACTCTGTTGACTTATGCAAGCACTGGATTTGCACGCAAACATCAGCCCTCACCTTGCATAAGTCAGGTCCTTGAGGTGAATGTACACAAGCTTTCCTCAAAGGTGTTCCATAAATGCCCTGGAAAGGGTGGAGTTTGCTTTAGAGAGGTGGGAGGAACAACTATCAGGTAGTCTGGTTGTGGACTCTGCAGAATTAATTGTGACAGCTACTATAAATGAAAAAGTGTTGGGTAATCATTCAGCCTCTTACATCAAAAACAGCAAGAACATCCTATCAATAGGAATAATGAAAGTAAATCTCTTGATTTGCCAGTCAGGAAGAGAGCTGTCTTTTACAGTGTCTTCTTACACGGACTCTCAACTGGGGACTGTGTGCTGGTATAAGAGAAACAGATAACAACCCTTGATTTTATATCAGAAAGCCATTTTCCAGCCAGTGGAAAAAGCTATTGCATAAACAGTTTGTTTTTGGTTTGGATCTGCTCTTCTCAGCTGATCAGTGCACCTATTTTCCACAGCCCTGTGTCCTGCACCCATGACAACAGCTGGTTCCAGGTTGTCATGGGGTCTGGGATACAATTGTCTCAAAAAAAGCAACAGGAGAGGCAAGTGCACTGGGGATTTGGGGGAAGAAAGACCACCAAGGAATGCCATACTCAAGCTACAATAGTGTTGGAGAAAGGAGGAAGACTGAGAAACTCTGGGAATGGGAATCCCAGCCCTGGAGACATCCCTGTCCTCCGCCTGCCTCAGCATCACCAGCTGCAGCACTGCTCCTTCCTCAACCCACAGCTCTGCTACTACACATCAAACACTGAACCTGCCGCATGCCCGGATCTGTGGAGGCCACAGAAAGAAATTAGCTCATTAGTAGATTCAATTAGCACAGCAGATAATTAACGCGCTGCATGGCTATGCCATCAAGAAGCACTGTTCCTCCCCTGCTCTCAGTGGGAGGACATGTAGACTGTGACACTTTAACTCCATGTCTGGGGCCAAGTCCACAGGCACCTTCTCCACAGCAACATCCTTCCTGCGGGCAGCATCTGCACGATCTGCAGCCTGTGTCAGCTTACACAAAGGCCAGGCTGGACGGCGCTCCAAGCAACCTGGTCTAGTTGAAGATGTCCCTGCTCACTGCAGGGGGGTTGGGCTAGATGAGCTCTAAAGGTCACTTCCAACCCAAAGCATTCTATGATTCTATGAAAACTGAAGTGTTCAGAGATGCACAAGTGACATATCTCCTTGTTCGAATAATCGTCATGATGGAGATTGAGTGAATCACAAAATTACACCTTTGCCTGAAAATGAGCCAAGCCCCCACATCTGCAGCCCCTTTGTGCAGTGACTGGCTGAAACTCCAAACGCTCTCTTTCCCTTGATTTCTACTTACAGATGGAGGATTTTGGTACCCTTGGACAGTCACAACCTGGATCAAACACCCTGGTTCAAGGAGCCTTAAAATGTGGGTGAGTGTTGGATAGAGATGCTTTTTCATCCTGAGCAACTGTCTGAAAGGTTGAAATCCCAACTGAAAAAAGCAGGTGGAATCTTTTTGTAGAGCAATGCCCTCAAGTCTAGCTACAGGAACAGAGAAAAGAGCATCCAAAATATTGGGGACCATCTTCAACACCTGGCTCAAGCTGCTGCAGAGCTCGGGGGCACAGAGGAAGAAGCCTGTTGTGTGATGCCAAGTCACAGACAGCAACGCTGTTAAACAAAGGGGAAGCTGAGCAGGGAAGGCAGAGCTTCTTCTAAAAACTTGAGATGAATTATTCAGGCTGATATAGATAGAAAGCTCTCTGCTCCTACCCAGCCCTTCCGGCTGGAGCCAATCCAGCCTGCAGCCACTTTCCCAGCAACCAGCAAAGTCCCTTGGCCCTGCTCTGCTGCTTCAGCGCTCAGATGTGCCGTGACAGCAGCCATGCAGTGACGGGGCGCATGGGGGTCACAGCTCTCCTCTTCCTCACCACCAGCAAGATAAACAGTGCAGGGACGAACAGGTGGGGCCCTCAAGCTGCTGAAGGCAGAGGAACTTCCCTGAATGTATTTCTTTAGGAGATCATCCATTAATTCGTATGCAAAAGGCAGAAAAAAAAAGACTTTCTGATGTTTTGCCTCACCCTGTGAAGCATCCTCGTCAGTCCACGACCACACTGGTTTCCAGTGAGACTGGTGCAGTATTGCTCATTTGGGGAAACAGCAGCAGGATCTGGCCTTCAGCGAGCTGTCTTGGCTAACGCAGCATCTGGGCAGAGATGACGTATGCCCTCGACCCCCAGGATCATAGCCCAGATCTTTGGCTTTTGAGGCAATTTTCCAGGTTGGTTGAAATAATGGAAAAATAAACTCAGCATTATTGTGTGGTGGAGAAACGAGTTTTTACTAAACTCTGCTTTGTTTCTATAATGGAAAGCCTTTGCTCTTCGTGGCAGATTTTGGAAAAAAAATGAACATAAAAGGACTCAGTGCTTTTTGACCTTTGAACTGGACTTTTTCTAAAGCTTTAAATTAAAGCCAAAAACCAAAGCTAAAAACACGTACAAACCCAGACTTCTGTCTCCCAGGGAACAAGCCAGGACCACCATTGTGTTTTACTCTGATGCAAATAAAACCCATGAATGCCATTGTACCATCCACCCAACTCCTTTCTTACCTCTTCTTTCTTAAATCTAATTTACACTCCAGGACTTTGCTTTGAATGAAAACCTTCTTTTTTTTTTTTTTTTCCTCCTGGATTTTGCCTGCACTGTAAAGCCAGATTGAGACACGCAACGTGCACAGCAAGTGACAGTCCAGTGTTTGTTGTTCTCCTTGGTTTTCTTTCTAAATCTCAGTAGGAATTCGGAATCCTATTCTGCATTTAATAAGATCTCTGAGGCATGATTAAATCGTTCATTAATGAAACAATATGTTTATAATTGGATTCATATTAGAGAAAAGGGATAATGAGCATCCACTGGTGTTCCCCTTCTTAGGTAGAGCAATGTATAAGTGGCTGGGTAAACAACAGAGGTGTGTGTTTTCCCTTTTGAAAACTGTTGGAAAAAGGCATGGAACTCTTGCTAGAAATTCATCCAGGGACAATAATAATTCACTTAATTGTGTTTCATTCCCAGAAACGTCTTGTATGGCAGTTCTGCAGTCTCTGCGTGACCAGCCACACACCTCTCTTCTGCAAGTGTAGATGTAGCCAGTGTGACGCTGCAGAACTTGTGTGTCAGTAATTTCCATAACTGATCTGCTTCTTTGATGAGGAAGATACTTTTTAATTGCTTGCCTAACAAACCCAGCCTCATCCTGGGTCCTCTTCAGCTCACACATTATTACAAATAACACTGGTACTGCCTTCCAAGCTGGATTTTGCCTGCAGGGCTATGGCAGGAGTGAAACCAGCAGCAGAACAACTTCTAGCATTTGGGAGTCAGATAATGACTCTGAGGAACCATAAAACACCCTGGGATCCTCCTGCTTCTGCCTCACCAGCCTAACAGGGCTGTGAAGTAATTCCTGACTTTACTGGGTATGTCTGAAGTTCTCATTGCAGTTCAGTGTAGAGATACTCAAGCAATTTGTAAGCAGGGTAAATTAACCATGCTGTTGTACACAGATTGTATCCAAGCCAGCTATGTCATGCAAAGTAGTGTTCACAGTTGTCTTAACCCTTCATGCATACTTATATTTTTGCCTCCTTCTCAAAGCCTACCATCCACACTGGACCTGCTTACTGGATTAGAAGCTACGCTTGTTGGTGCAAGACCCGCCTGGACAAGGTCCTGTGCAGCCTGCTGTAGGTGACCCTGCTTCGGCAGGGGGGTTGGACTAGATGACCCACAGAGGTCCCTTCCAACCCCTACTATTCTGTGATTCTGTGCCCTGCTGATGCGGGGTGAACCTAGAGAGATGGTTTCATCCTGGGTGAGGCTTTCATTCTTCTCCTCTTGACATGAGAGAGGGAGAAAACAAGGTCACCTGGCTGTTGACAGTCTTCCAAACCCTTTCCCCAATGACTCCAAAGGATGAAGTGGAGATAACCGACTGCAAATGAAGTCTGCAGTTAGAAGATTGGGGAAACCTTGTTTTCCTGTGGAAGGCTTTGCTGTGGGAAAACCCATTCCCGGCCAAGTTGCGCCAACAGTTCTGACTGCATAATGTGACTATTTCCTTACATAGGAAGGTGGGAGATCTGATACAGTGGGACAGAGGAAATCCGCAGTCATTCCTTTATAGTGGTAGCACTTTTTCAGCTCGTTCAGTCTAGAGCACTGTGTTGTGACAGTTGTCATGAAAAACCATTTGGAAGAAGGAGCGAGTGCAAGGTAAACATCACTAGAACTTGAGAGCTGAGATAGTCAGGCTCTCCTGATTACTCTGACCTGACAGCTCTAAAAATCTGTCAGTAATAAAGTACTGAATCTCTTATATCTTCATGTCAAATACAACAGTGCACAACAATACAGGGAGAAGACAGTTGCTTATTTTTTTGCCAACAGAAATAACACTGTTGTATTCTGCAGCCTTTGATTTCTCATTTCAAGAATAAAGACTGTTATTCTAAAATCTTCGAAGTTTATAAGGGTTCAAGAATGGCGTTGTTTTACTGGCAGCCATCAACCATACTTCATTAAAAAGCTCTGGTCATGGAGAATTTTTTTTTTTTGCCAGTTTCCATTTTCCCTGCAGTTGGCAGATACATCATCTCACAAAATTAAAGGTTTTCAGGATGCATGTAAATGAGGCACACATTTATTTTAATTTCTGATGATACAATTCAAATCCAAACAGAGCTTTAAAAGCCTGAAAATTAGCTTTATACATATATGCATATAGCCAGAACGTCCTAATTTAAAGCTTTTTTCATCAAATAGCAGTAACCAAGGAAAACTGCAGTTTGAAGACCCTTTAAAGAATGTACCCTGCACCCTTTTTGTACACATTAAAGAGATGATTCTGTAATGTTCACATTAAAGCACTCTCCAAAGGGAAATTAGAGAATATTCTGTTTAACAATTGTTCTGTGCTACCAAAATGCACAGGTTGGAAGGAACTTCTGGACATTGTCTAGTCCAAATTCCCTCCTCAAAGCAGGGTCAGCTACAAGAGGATCAGGACCTTCTCCAGTCAGATTTTAGATATCTCCAAGGTCTTGGCAACTTGGGCACAAAACTTCTTGGGTACATAGATGGAGGTGTCCGCGAACTGATGCATACCTAAAAGGTCACATCCCAGCTTTTGCTTGCTTCAGATGTTTAGAAATCGGTGGTAACAGATATTTTGATTGTTCCTTAGTAAAATAGGCATCTGTCTCAGAAATCGCTGTGCTACACCAATGAAATAAGAACAAGTTTCTCAGAAGGTTCTAACAGTGCTGAATTTGTGCATTTTTCCTCAGTTCTTCCCTTTGCCAAGCATCCTCATCAGCACTTTTGAGGCAACACTCTAGCTCTGTCCTTAGCATAAGGCTAGGAGAAGTCCTTGGATGCTAACACAGCAACAGCCCATGAGAGAGATCCCTCTTATAGATTTCTTTCTATCAATTCCTGTATTACTGGATAGAGCTTGGCAGCAAACCTCAAAGGCATCTAGAGATGTAATTGCTCTCCAGAAACATAGTCATTTAAACTCCCAGAAGAATCAGGAAAGCTAAAGTGTGAAGTAGTGATTACAGGCTTATTATAAGTACAATCTGGTGCAAAATGACAAGATTTGTGCAAGTACACATCCATAAAGAAAAATGTCAAGAATGTTTCAATATTTCAAAGGTTAGACTCGGGCATCTTTTCGTATTTTTTCTCCAAACAGCTTTGGTATGAGTCAGGAAGCCAGTGTTACTCCATAAGTCTCAGTGGTTGCAAACGTCACAGTATAGTTCAAAAGAACAAGGCACTACAGCATAGTCCAAAAGAAATTTTTGCTTTCTCATGATTTTCATTACCCAGTCCAGTAATCCTTCATGTCCAGATTGCCACTGGATGAATTCCTTAAGATAGTTCCTACTCTTAATTACAGAAATTTGTATTTGAATTCCCTTCATGTATGATCCTGTCTTTTATTCTTTCTTTTTTTTTTTTTTTTTTTGTCACTATAGAGGCTAAGGCAGGGGTTACTTTCTTTGGAACAGCTTACACCAGAAAATATTGAGAAAAAGGAAAATTTTGAAGTCTGAATGTTCCCAGTACCTTCTTCCCAGGTTTTACAATCACCAGGCTAGGGAAGACAAATGCTATGATGCTATCACAAATATCCAGTTGAGAACTGGCCAGTGAAGCTCACATTTCAAGTTCGCTGCCCATCCATTAGGCTCAAGGACAGGGTCTTGCATTCCTCTCGGCAGCCTTCAGCAGCTGGAGCACCTAGCTGCAGATCTGTGGTTTCAGGGTTTCCTCCTTCAGAGTTTCTATATCGCACAGGGTCCAAATGGCTCAACACAGTGATGGAGAGGTGAAAAAAAAAAAAAAAAAAGAAATGCAGCCCCAAGAGCTCATTCCCTGATTAAACAAAAAAAAAAATATTTTTTTACTTGAAATATACAAAGGAAAACTAAAGTGTGCTAAAAGTCCATTCATGAATCGGAAAATAAATCAATGCAAGGGATTAGATAATTCATTTATAAATGATTTGGTGGTGTCTGAAGAGTCTTTACAGCCTCAGATAAGGAACAGCTGGCCTTCTTGGCAGAGAAGAAGAGGCTTTGTCGCGTCACAATTAACTCATATTCCTCTGTTATGTTTTGTCACATCTAGTAGAAACTATTTACAGAGTGTTGGAACTTCTCTCATCAAGCCTGAAAATTGAACTGCGTACTAATTTCCCTGTAGGATATTAATTTGGTTTTAGATTCCTTATGAATGTTGACAACTACATATACTCTCTAGGTCAAACTAGATGAGTTTACTGATTTAGTTTGGGCCTCCAGAGTGGATAAATGGAAGTTTTCGACAATAATGAGCTTAGATATGAGAATAAAGTCACCACAAGAGGTTAGATTTCCTTAAAGATGTAAATCTCAAATCAATTTAAACTTCACCATTTCTATATGTACCCCAGGACAAAACCAGAAGAGGCATTTCTGCAACCTCCGGCCCAGAAAGTCTCTATTACAAGGGATACCATCCCAAACAGAAATACCATACTTCTGCCAGAGCATGTGGTAAGCACTAAACAACTCGTATGAAAAAGCCTGAACAGTGCAAAAGGCCGCTGTGGCTGCGCTCTCTCTTCCACCAAGGTCTCTGCACACAATTCTCTTGCTCTTAGGGGGCCCAGAATTATGTGCATGTACTTTAAATTCCCTTCAAACAATATATATACACACTTTATACATATGTAAAATATGAGACAGAATCCTTGTTAGCATCACCCATGACTAGTCACTGCATTTGCAAAGCCTCTCTTTCTAAAATATTTCTAGCTGAGATGCTCGCAAAGAGAAACACTGTCTGGTTGTGAGGTTGGTGAGCTGCCATGCAGAAGACCCTCATTTTGGTGTCCCATCATCCTACAGTGTTGCCTTGCATGAATTGCATTTGCCCTGCCTTGCCATGCAACCCCTGAAAAACATGAAACCTGATTGTTAGAGCAGTGCAACTAAGATATTGCGTGCAGCTTCAGATGTGTTTGGTAGGAAGTTAGGTAGAAGGGTAGAAAACAGTCTACACGACTGAATGAAAGAGCATGAGCAAATACAGTAGTAAAGAAATATAAAATTAATGGAAAATCATTACTGACTGGCTAGTAGTTGGCGCCTACATCCATGTTTAATTCATGGATAAAGCAACCAATTAAAAATGCATGACAGACTCACGATAACCAACAAAGCAATGCATGATTATTAATAGTAAGTATGGATAAAGGGAGAGAAGTAGCTTGTATTTCGGTAGCTGGGGCACTAGAACTCCCTGTGTGGGAGCAGGTCACCGATACAGTTAGACTTGCTCTCTGCCTTACCTCAAGTCAGACTGGGTGGGCAAGGCTGAAAGACTTGCATCCCAGAAGGAGGATAAGGAGGACGTTCTGGAATAGCTGCTGTGGCCAGCAGGTAGGCAGCTCCTCCCTGGAGACCCTGCAGTTGCTCAAGCGATAGTGGCAGTGAACTAGGACAGCAGGGCAGAGGGGCAAAGCCTGCAAGAGGCAGAAGCCAAAGGCTACCCAGCTCAGCAGTCTGGGTGCCCAGTGACCTCTGGGGGCTGCTTTCAGCATGAAGTCCCAAAATGTCTAGTGCACAAAGGGATACCATGGCCTCCTTTAGTGCTATGGCCCTCCTTGCGTGGACCATGCTCATCAACCTTGGTGAGCATGGTGAGCCAAGGGAGCAGATGCAGAGGTGACACAACAGGCTCTTGTGCACCAGCAGCACCAGCAAAGGGATGGTTTGAACCACAAAGGTCCCACAGACAGTGGAGATCTGTGTAGCACTGTTTCCTTTGGCACTATGGTCCATCACAACAACCACCAGAAGCTCCAAAAATAATAATCCTTACTATTGTCATTAATTAAGCAAGAAGGACAAGGACATTCATTTTTTCCAGTGGAAGCTGTGAACACCTTTCTTGGCTGCAAGGTGAGGCACTTGTATGTAATATTCACACTCGGAGTGTGTCCCTGTAGGATAGCAAGGTCCAAGTGCCTGTGAATTGGTCATTTCTATTGGTCTAACCTCTGGAAGGTGCTATGTGAGGATGAAGTAATTTCCTAGAAGTTTACAATCACTCCCCGCCACCGAGGACCAGAGACAAGCTAAGGGGAAAGATAACAATTTCCATAGCCTCCAAAGCTCACAATCCCCTGAACAGATTTCTCCCTCAGCCATTTTTTTTTTTTTTGGAAATCAAAAGCAAAATCCTATCAAACTAGAACCAGGCAACTGTTTATTAAAAATAAGCCTGGCTTCCATTGTAAGGGCTTTCTCTGAGAGTTAGCCACATACAAAGCTGGTTTTGTTTGATGCTCGCAGCAAGTGGGATATCCTACATCCCAGGAGAGTGGAGAGCTCTGGTATGATAAGCCAAGGAGAAAACAGTCTTGGCACTTGGACAGTCTTTCCAAGAATATTAACAGGCTCCAAAGGAAAGAAAGAAAACAACCACCTGCTCCCTAAGAAGTGTCCAAACAAGAGACAAGCATTAGGGATCCGTGAGAAATATCTATTTAGGAATATTTCTGGAATGGTATTGGGCTGACCTGAAACTTGTATTTATAGACATGCAAGCCTGACATTTTCCAGCCTACTAAGCCCATCCTCAGTAATTGGTTTTTCCAGTTGATGGTGACAAATTAGGGGAGAGCTCCTTGGTGAAATGAAACTGAAGATGACTGAAAGCTCAAACTCGGCTTAATTGTGTATCTGACACGTGAAGAGAAAACAATATTCACACCCGCCATAAAACTTGCTGTCCAGGGCAAGGAACGTTAGGAGAACAAAGCCCTTGTGATGAATGTTACTCATGTCATTTAAGGCATGTCTGGGACTGATATTATGAGAACCTACATGGAATTCCACCACAGAGAACAAAATAAGGAGGAACAATTGCAAGAAGCACCTCGATGCCGTATGCAGAGAAAATTTGCAAGGATGAGTTTGCCCTCTGGCCACAGTGCTCACACTCACTTGTTGTAGAGGACAATATCTGGCCTCCAGATAAGCTCCGAGGGGATTCGGATGGATGTGACGTTTTCATATTCTTGGGGGTCCCAGCGTAGCTTGTAATCATTCCACTCCTGCCAAAAAAAAGGTGTTTACAAAGCTGGGAGAGTTCAGATTGCAAAACTGAAAAGGAGTATGGAAAAGCACATGTTTTAGTGTACCCACCTGCTTCACCCACACGTTTGTGGTCATCATTTGATTTTTCTCATCCTGAAATGCAAGATCAGATGTTGTTTACAGAAGCAGATGAAGCAGTCCAAGGAACTGATTAAATTTCTCTTAATTGTACTTCATTTCTGTAATTATAAATCACCTCTGCAGTAAATGTAAGTGCCATCTTGGAAACAAAAAGCAGATGTTTCTGTCATTTAACATGGGACGGGGCACAGCTGCCTGATTCCACTGAACAGCTGAGCCTGCACCTAAGCAATCTTGTGAGCAGACAGACTTGAATTTATGGGGATTTTCATCGGTGCTGATGGATTCAGCCTCGGATGATGGCAACAAGCAGAGGAAAGGGCTCCACAGCTCGGCTTTGACCTGAGCACCGAAGGCAGGGGAATGCTGGGTATGTATCCTTACTAACACGTGTGTGCATGGATTATAGTGCTCAGCTTCATCTGCAAGTAATGTTTAGTACTTCTACGGTGAAATGTTATCTGTGAACATAGTTCTCGAAACGTAAAGCTCCACAGTATTTCTCCTAACAAATACATGAAGTCAGAGCACTATGGATCAGGTTTTCCTAATAAACCCGAGCTACTCAGCTGACACATAACCTTTGGACAGGCTGGTGTATACTCGTGCTGCCATTTGGTAGACTTTTCCCCAACTCTAAGTACAAATAGTACAGAAAGGCAGAACTATGTATACATTTTTAAATAAAGTAAGGCAGATACAATGCTCGCAGCACTATGGTAGAATTAAATAGTTTACCGCTTGCCTTGCATGCTGGTTACAACCCCTATGTAAACAACCAAGATGCATTACGTGGGGCAGAACTTACTCCTACTCCGATTTAAGTGTCACACCAGAGCGCAGAGCTTCTTTCCGCGTTTGCTTCTTTCCTGTCTCTTTGTGGTCTGGCGTGAAAAGCAGCTCAATTGACAGGGCTCACTTGGAAGCAAACTGCTCATCATTAACCTTGCTCTTGTGGCAGTTCAGGATTAATTCTGCACATTAAAAGCCAGGAGAGTCATGGCAGGGCTATGCATCCCCCTCGCTGAGCCTCCTCATTGCTGTACTGGCATCAAGCGCAAAATCTAATCAGAGATACCCTCGTCTGGGGATTAGGGACCAGAAGCACATGGAAGAAGGTGGAATACAAAAAACATTTAAATGAGCAACAAAGGAAAAAATGCAGCTGCTTCCTTGGTTTCAGGTGAGAGATGAGGAATGCCACTGGAGGAGGCTGCCACGTCCTGGACTGGACCAATCCTTGAGCATCTGCGTCTCCTACCACTTTGAAATTCAAGCATCTGCAGGTCTCCACCACAGTCCCTGCACTGGGGATCCCAGTCTTACAGGTGCTACCCTTTACTGGAATTTTCCGCCCTGGCTGGGTGCAGATCCTTGGTGGAAACTCTTGCCCATCACTACACCCGAGAGCCTGGCCGTCCTCCTGCCCCGAGCGAAGCATGACTCTAGTCTCACGGGCTCATCGCGGAGGGGGTTTGCAATGTGCTAATGACTGACTGCCTCCTCTGCCTGCACGGCTGACTTCTCCTGCACGGAGCCAGCCCAGAGGACAGCAGGCGATTCTGCAGCCGATGGCGGGGTTGCGCTGCCCGGCCTCTTTCCTCAAAGTGAATGCAGCACACGAGGTCCTGCAGACACACGGGCTGAGAAGCCCAAATGTGTTCTTCAGTGCCTGGACACATGCTTGACCTCTTACCAGTCTTTTCTGGGGTCAGAAAACCCTCAGCACACCAGGCTGAGGTAAGGACATGCAGGGATGTCAAGCTCCACATTGATTTTTGTTCTCCCCCTCCAGCTTTTTTCAGAAGGAGTTGGGGTTTGAGTATGGCTCTGATTTCTCTTTCAGACTTCTTGTCGTTGGGAGCTAAATGTCGGGTCTAACAATTGCAGTGGGGTTTGCACCAAAACAGTGTCGCTGCTGGGAAGGGGGAGAGACCACCGAAGTGCTGCAGCAGTGGCCGGGGGTGTCATCAGTCCCCAGCCACACAGAGTGGGGCAGGAAGGGTTCAGAGCTCTCCTCCAGCCATACCCAGCAGCCCCAGCACAGAACTATTTGCACTTCTAACCACTGACATGATTTTAAGAAGATTAATTCTTCTTAAGTAAACTGGGAAAAGCACTATGAAGCAGGTGTATCGATCTCCCCCCTCCCAGGATTCAGCAGCTGCATAATGGAAAGTCTCTCTCATGCCTCCACAGTCACTAATGTCTCATCTTTAGTCTTATCAATTATTCAGATGAGAACCGTACAACTTCAACATTAGCAACTGCAAACAGCCCTGGATCCCTCAGGCTGATGCAAGAGAGAGGAGGGGAATGGAAGACCTTTTCTGTGCTGCAAAGCTGGAACCTGATGGCTTCTGCACAAGGAGAGGCAACTCGCTAGCAACTAGTGCCTTTGGTTGCTCACCTCCCGCACCACCTCGGCTGTGATTCCTCTGCATCTCAAAACTCGTATCTCAAAATATAATCTGCTGTAGAGAGTCATCAGTTCTGATTGTCCCATGCCAGTAATGTCTTTAAGTTGCATTATACTTTCTGTTATCACCCCCTTTTACCCTGCCACATGCATACAGTAGAAGTGACAGAAAACCTCTGAAAGCCAGGTCGATCTTTGTTCAAGAGAAGTGCGTCTGCACAAATGCACTGTCCTGGCAAGAGACGCATGCAGACAGGGACAGCAGCGTGAAGTGTGCAGGAGCAGATCTGCACAAGCTAGAGAGTGTCTGTGTGTGTGTGTGTGTGTGTGTGTGTGTGCGTGCTGAACTTCTGCAGCCCTGCAGACATCTCCTGTGGATTCAACACTTGACCCCAACACACTGTGATGGAGTAATTCTTGAAATACTGTTTCAGTGGGCATCAGTCCGGAGCACAAACCACTCCTTTTTGTACACAGAGCATGCAGTTTGCACACGTGTAAGTTCTATTTGAGCAAACATTCAGAAACAATTTTCTTGTTAATATCAGCCAGATTAGCTAACGACCCTCCTAACTGTCATTTGCAGAAAGCTCTTCAGGCAAGCCATCTTCCAGAGACGCGTAAAGCACTGTTCCTATTAGCTTGTGTAAATTAGTGTTGATAATTATGGCTCAAATTCCAAATCAGCTATTTATTATTTTCCTCAGCCAGGACTCTCTGGCATTTATACCAGTTACTCCACTGCTCCGCAGTGATCAGTTCCATGGGTTTTGATAAGGATTTTGAGATTTTGTCTACAACACATTAAGAATAAAGGAACCACTTTGATGGCCAGCTACTCACATGAGTCATCCCTCATTCCAGCAGAGCTGTCTGCATGATAACTATTCTCTGCCGGGAGCAAAGCCTTCCCAACCTGACCCTGGATCAGCCCGTAAAACCTGCATGCACCAGGAGCCTCTCCCCAAGCTCAAACCCAGTTAATCTTGACCATTTGTTGCACGAATGGGTTACACTTACAACATCAATGAGCTGGGCAATGGACAAGCCAAAGCGCACGAGGACCACATCGGAAATGTTGGCAACAGGGCGGGACCACTTGTTGTAACCAGAGAAGAGTTTCTTCAGCAGACGCTCCTCCGCGTGGGCTCGGGTTTCCATGTGGCCGAAGGCTGGGGAGAAGGCATGGCTCATGGCGGCATGAAAAAACACATGCAGCTTCAAGAGCTGGCATAGCTGGAGCCTTCTCAGGCGCGATCCCAAGGGTAACCCCAGTGATGGGCAAGTAGGGACACATGGGAGGGGGATGCCACCCTGGCAACTTGTCTCCCCACTACCCCAGGCATAGCCAACTGTTCACCCAGCGTGGCCAGTTCCCGATGTAGGGTTTCTATTGCAGAGCCAGATAGGTCTGCAGAAAGTGGGGGCATCCGTAAAACCATTTGAAAAACACTACTTGGGCCATTGGCCCCTGAATCTGGTTTAAATTTTATGGCCACTTCATGGCAAGTTTCTAGCACTGAGGTCTGCAAGCAGGAAAGAGGGATGCTAGCAAGGCAAGGCAAAAAGGAAAAAAAGCAGCCTGCTGCTGGGAGACAGGGATTTTGGATCAGATTTACACATAAAAAACTGGCATCAAATGCATGAGAAAAAAAAAGACAGACTGAAATTCAGCTGTTCAAACTAACCTACATAGCTGGTCTTTCACGAAACCAATGGGTGAAGGAAGAGGATGGGGAAGAGCGCAAACTGGATAACAAGAGCGCACTTTCCCTCAAGAATGACTTTATAAGTTGGAGGCTGCGAGGAGCAGCCCTGACCCTGCACGTACTCTACAGGAACTCTCAGAGGTGCCTGTTGGTTATCAAAAATTAAAGCCACTTTTCTTGGAGGGGGGCTGCTGGGGGAGCTGCCCTTCCATGCCAGCTGCACGCAGAGGTACCCTCCACCATGGCCGGCGCGGAGAAGGAGCCGGGGGCTCTCCCCGCATCCCTCGTGGAATATGGCTCCTACTTAGTCTTTATC
This sequence comes from Opisthocomus hoazin, assembly GCF_030867145.1. Lineage (NCBI taxonomy): Eukaryota > Metazoa > Chordata > Aves > Opisthocomiformes > Opisthocomidae > Opisthocomus > Opisthocomus hoazin. The sequence continues at coordinate 17,277,344 of NC_134431.1, forward strand.
TGCCCTGGATTATACAAAGGGAAGCATTAGCTGAGCGCTGGCTGTGCTCTCCCCAGCCGGAGCTGTAGCCCCGAGACACATTAACACACTTTACCCAGGGAAGAAAAACCCAGACAAGAAGCAGGATGCTGAGCCCCTGCCTGTGTTCTCCCTCCTGTCCCCTTCCCCACCGCGGCTTTAACCCTTTCCCCAGCAAATCAGGCAAGGAGCAGAAAATAAAAGCAAAGGATTGCTTGGCAGAGGCTGGTATTTAGGGCACCTGCAATGATGGGGCAGGAGGATGGAGGAACGGGGGGAATTCCTTGTTGCTGGGGACCGGTCTTTGCAGCATGCCTTTGAGAAGGATAAGGGAAAAAAGAGCTAAAGAGCAGAGCAGGGGTAGAAAAGCTTTCTCAAACTTACCGGGGAAGACACTGGCACACAGCAGGAGGAGGAGGTTTCCTTCAGACACGAGAAATCCCATTGTGGAGCAGAGCTCGGGCTCTAGTACACAGAGCCTCCCGTCTGGGCAACTTTGCCTCTCTGAGTCTCTGGATCTTCCAGCTTCATTCCCCTAACTCCTTTTTCTCTCTCCCTCTCACGTGCCTCTGGGAAGGGATAATAGCTGGCAGTTTGTTCGTTTTTTCTGCTCTCTTCTGACTGATTTCCAGCTCTTCCTCCTAGAAGGATGCTCTTCCCTGGGACACAGACGCACGTAGACTTGCAAGAGATGCGTAAAGGCTGCAGCAAGCTCCCGTAAAGAGACACGAAATGCACAGCCTCCCCCGGCTCTCCGGCTTGCTCCTCTCCCCTCTCCTACGGGGCGGTTTGGCTTCTCGGTTTGCTCCTTGCTGCTGCTGCTTTCACCCTTCCCCCAGCCCTTTGGGCAGCCTTTGCTCAGATTTTTCTGCCCGTGGGCCACCAATGCCCACGCCAGCCCTCGGTGGAGCAGAGAGTGAGCCCAGTGTGTTTGTAGATTTAATGTAGTCAGACCTGCCCACCTCCTGCATAGGAGGAGGAGAGAATCTGTGCACTCCAGCAAACAGGCTGCAGGGAGGAAAACTTTGAGCATGAGAAATACAGGGGGAGATCCAGACCCCAGCTGCAGCCAGAGATGGTGGATACGGATCCATCTGGGATCTTTACAGCACCTGAAGCCCAAACAGTTCTTAATTAACGAAAGCTGGCTGTTTAATCTTGCCCAATTGCTTTTCCAAATCACTCCTGTAAACCAACAGGGTAATTAGCCTGAGATATTTCTGGCCTGGGCACATATCTTTGCTGTCAATAGTTATTGGGCTGATGAACCTGCCCTTGAGAACCGGGCTCTGCTGTGCTTGGCACTGTATGAACACGCAGTACAAATACAAATATTAGTCTCTACTCATAGGCAGTATGCAAATCAAAGGTGAGCCTGAGTCAACAGGTTACTGGAATGTATCTAGATGCTTGAATGTACCTTAAACATACCACAAATCGCTCTGTTGAAGTCACAAAGAATTTTTGTGGAGGAAAGGATAATTCCTTGTGTTAGCAAGGAATTACCACTCTAGCCTTTCATCTCGCATCCCTGATGCCTCGCATGGGAGACATGGAGTAGAGCTCTCTCCGTTTCATTTTAAAACTAGCTTTGATATTAACACAATTACTTCCACACGGATAGCAAATGGATTTCATTTTCAGGCAAGGGTGATTTTGCCAGCTGTAAAATTAATCAAAGTCTGTTCTAATAATACTAGCTACATGTTTTATGTATAATTATTTCCCTACTCCCAAAGCATTTCCAATATCTTCCAATATAATAGATTGCTGGCTGAAAATGTGGAGGATTAAAGCCACAAGAGAAATGAGGTCTGTAGTGAGATTACAAATAACATCAGTGTAGCACCAAACTCATCTTGTCCTGCCTTTTCTTGTCTCACCTCTTCCTCAGCAGTTGTCAGCCTTTTCTGATGACGAACCCCGCCACATTTTCCACTGGGTGTGTGAACTCCTGTATGGTTTGCCTGCCTTGCTTTTGGCGTCCTGACCCTCACTGCAGCACCTGAGCACCTGTGACATGCTATAAAAATCTGTAGTGCTCGTTCCAGGGAACCATCCAGAGTTAATTTAATAAAAAGCAGATGTGAGATCAAACATACTTAAAGCTGAAGCGTGGGTTACATCCCGAGAGCCAGGTCCTGTGCAGCACTGAGCACCTCTCCTTCCCACAGCTGGCAATAGAGTAGCAGAAGGGCAATCATTCCCCATCAAGGTAAAACCAACATCACTCGGTCACACGCTGCAACCACACATTCCCAAACATCCATGCAGCAACGAGAAAAAACCCATTGCCTTAAGCCTCTCTGTGAAACCTGAAGGGAGGGGAACATCACCTCAGTTTGCAGGCTCCTCCGCTCCTCGCTGGGTCCAGCGCTGCACAGTTCGCACCCAGCACCCTTAAATGGGGAAATCCTGGGTTTCAGCCCAGCTAGTTCCAACAACAAGCACCAGATACAACAAATCTCACAAATTCCCAAAGGCTCACGGTGGGAAATAGGTTTTCTAAATGTCACTTTTCAAGGAGGCTGGTACTCTGCACAGGTCACATATTGGGCGACCAAACCCAAGGGATCCAAGATCAGCTATTGCCTTTCGAAAACCTTGGCCATAAATAATAGAGGTGTCCTTGACTACAGGCCCTGCTGCACAAAGCAGATTCAAATCCCATGGACAAACCCCATCCATCTTCACCTTGCCCCGGTTTCTGCGCTGACGAGCAAGGGAGCTGATGAGCAAATACTGCCTTTGAATTAACCCTATAAATAATTTTGATTAAAAAAAGGATTTCCTCCTTTTGGAAATTAATCATAAATCATCATTTCCTATAAGTGAAAGGTTCATCCCTCACCTCCCTGGCCCTGTTTTTATATGATATGGGGAATGAGCATATTTTACAGAGGTTTCTGTGCCTTGAAGTGACCTTGTTAAATCTCACTGCCGGTTTCTTTCTGCTTCATTGGGCCATAACAAAATTTCCATCAGCTCCTGTGTGTATTTGGAAGGCAATGTCTTCCACTGGTACGTGCGCAAGGGACTCAGTGTGGCTGGGGCAAAAGATGCCATTTAAAGGTTTTAATGATTTTTTTATTGTGGGAGAAACTTGCCACTCCGGCCTGATTCTCAGGCACTTGGCTCTGAGCCTCCTCATTATTATTATCTTGCTTTGTCTGAAAAAGACATGGATAATTTGGGTAATCCAGATGTTCACAAAATCTGAACGCAAACATCCCAGCTATTGAAGACTGTAGACTGAACGCAGCAGAATGAAGGCAGTGTTTCCCCCACGGTTTTCAGTGTAAACTCAGACTTGTCCTGAGAATAGGGGCAAGCCAGTAACAAGCTCGGGTTCAAGTGTTTTGGGTCATTTAGTAGAATACCATGATTTTGCAAGAATCTGGTAACTCTTGAATCCACTGTCTCACATTCTGCACTCCTGCAAATCTCTTCCCCATTTTAGCCCTTTCTTATGTAATTTTTACCCTATAAAAGACACTGACAAAACGGGTTTGAAGGTCTGAGTTGGGTGCCTGCATACAAACCGTACCGGAGCTCCCTTTCCTGCCATCACCAGTTCAATATTGAAAAAAATCAGCTGCGCAAGGAGGCAGAGGCAGGCTGCACTAACAGGGAATCCTAGGACCACATCTTTTCTTTGAATTTGCCCTCTCTCTCCATGATCTTGTCTTGCATGTCACTGCCAGCGCTCCAGGGCAAGCCCTTGGCCTCTGTTTGTTTTGTAAAATGTCATCTGCATGTTTAAATCTACACAAGTGGGACATAATAATGGTTATATCTCCTTACTCATTCCCTGTTTGGGCTCGACACAGGGGACACAGCCAGTTAATGGAATGCTTGAGAAATGCCATCTTTGCACTCTAAGGTGATTTGATTTTTTTTCCTTGTCTCCATTCCTGTGATAAAGATTTGTCTCTCCTGCTCCTAACTGCTTTGTCATCAACAGAGACTTCAAGTGGAGCAAAAGCAGTAGGAAGAAAACCAGCACTGAAGGGGGAGAGATCTGCTTTTAGTGAGACGTGCACTAAAATGAGCAGAGCAGAGGGACGTGCAAGGCTGTTTCTCAGAAGAGCAGGCTCGAGCTGCCTCTGGGGAAATCTGCAAGGTACTGCTGGCCTCACAAGAGTGACTCTGATTTATTCAGATTTGTTTCAGACTGTCTGTGAAGTGCCAGGATACTTTGAAAGACATTTTGAACTAAATCAAATATTTTTACTAAGTAAGAGACTTTTAGCCATGCAGGAAAGCTGAGACACCTGTATGGGAGAAAAAGCAAGTGAAGTAATGATTATTTCCAAAGCAGCAGATATGGCTACGAAGCCCAGACTTCCCCCAGGCTTCTTTCCTCCTTGGAAGCTGGCTGTGGAGTGGATGGGTTTCCAACCATTCAATACTACTGTAGCCTCCTATTTTTTCCTGGAGCACCCTCATGGCAATGACCAGACTCTGGGGACAAAGGCAATGTCATGGCTTTACAGCAGCTACAGCATCCACAGCGAGAAACCAGCTTTTGAGCGGCGATGAGCAACGCATCTGGCGTGAGATGCTCCAAAGCTGCATCACCCACACGATTCCTTTCCAGACTAGTTTCCACCACAAAGTGCACAAAGTGAGCAGACCAAACTGGCAGCCTGGCCCCAGGTACCCGGGGCCACTGCAGGCACACGTCCTCCAGCCAGGCCACCGCAGCCCTGACCCAGGGCAGCCCCCAGGGTTTCAGCCATGTGGAGATGCTCAGTGGGGCTTAGGGTAGACAGTATATACACTTCACAGCAGGCAGTATGGCTAATGCAACATCTCTCTCTCCTCTCCGTGAGCTGATTAAGATTTTAATCCAAGCGCGAGAGTCCTAATGCATTAACCTATTGTGTTGCCTTGAAATCCTCATGCATTACTGAGCTGGGAGTTAAGGCAGCTCAGCACCCTGAAGGATTAACTCCATAATGAAGCTCTGGGGACCATCCAGCTGTGTTAACCTCTGGATAGGCTGTGCTGATGGAGGGGAGGGGGAATTCTCTAACCACCTTTGTCTCCTGGCTGGTTCCCACCTCTCTTGCCTCCGCAGCTGCGTAACATGGTGATGACCTTTCTCTCCCACCATTGACTCATGGTGTCAACAAAATGCACTAATCCAGACATTTCTTCTCTGGATCTCTCCTCTTCCTGGTCCTCACTCAGACACATCTCAGGAATTTCTCATTATTAATAAAGCAAAAAGAGGATTTGTGATTCTAGCTATGCTAAAACAAAGTAACAAAGTGAGCCAACCACTGAAAATGGGAAGGAAGCAAACCCGCGACTCATGGCCTCATTAAGGCTTCCATCTCTACTACTATTAAAGACCTCATGCTACAAATCAGATGAACCTCTACTACTTATTTGTAAATGCCAGAATTCATTGTAAAGAGCCCGTAAAGAGCAAGGAGGCAGCTTTAACTTCTCTTGAGATCCAAGAAGACAGATTTTTAAATTAGAGGAGAGAAGCATGTCTCTCCAGACAAGTTTGTTCTCCAAGGAGAGCTTTGGTTTCACTGCTCAGCTTTGTAGATCTAAATTAGGCTCTTGTCCTTCCTCACCAGAGGGCAAATGCTGCCCAATTTATTCACTAAAGGAATCTGGAGTTGACTGATTGACAAACTCTTTCCCTTTTCTCTCCATAATCAGCACCAGCTACAGATCAAATCTTCCCAACCAGTATAAACCTGTCTGAGGGCACTGCATGCTACAAGCAAAGAGCTTGATGAGAACTGCAGTGTAAATAGCCACATGAGGTGGCTGAATAAGTTACAACCTCCCCTGAGCTACTGGCCTGATGCATTAATGCGAAGTGAAATAAATCTGCTGAACACTCTAGGCTATGAACATCAGGGGCTCAGTGGTCCATGCACCGTCCATCCAGATAGATAGCAAGATCTGGGAGCTTCTCCTTCCACCCCTGGCTGGTCGGTGGAACTCAAGAGGTGCCACCCTTTATTTGAAGCCCTTGATCTCAGTGCATAGACACAATCCAGAACAACACCCATAGCCAGGCATGGAGAGCAGAGCAGAGCAGTCCAGGCCTTCTGACATCTGCTTCAAGTGCCCTCACCAAGTCTGCTGTGAAGACAAGTATGAGATTTGCTAGAGACAAACCCTGCTCCGGGCTCTGTCTTGATGACTTCAGGCTTCGGTTTCATGCCCACATCCGTGTGAATGTGATCTTCATCCTCTATGCAAAAATCAGCATTAAAAAATGCAGTCAGAGCTAAAAACTTGGTCATAAATATTGTACTTGGCACCAAGGTTTGGCCATAAATATTTCCTTGGTTAACCAACAGGAAATGACAGCTCTTAAATCTCAATTATAGTTGAGTAGTAACTGGCTCACACTTTTTTGGCACCAGGGTCCTGCCTTGCTTGTGCGAGACATAAGGGCAGCTTTCCCACAGCTTCTGAAGCAACCCCGAAATGCTGATTTCTGGTGATTCTCAGAATTTAACAGCATTTTTTCCTTCTTCAGTTTGGAAGAGCTAGGATGAAAATAAAAAACCCAAACTTCCTTAAGCTCTGTCCAAAACCTTCCTGCAGTAGATGTTGTAATGATAGTTCTGTTCCAGCTTCTTATTTTTGCATCAGTCTCCTCATTACTGGCTGGATTCATTTGTATGTAGCTGACAGACAGTCTTAGGATGTGAATATTCAGAAGTACTATCCAAACAGGGGAGGAATGATATTTTTAGTAAATCTTTGGAATTGGGAGTTGTTGAGATGCTACCATCCTGTCTGGTAGACTGGCTATAATCAAGCCAGTCGAGATGACCTTTGGTACCTACTATAAAGTCTGCACTCAGAGTTAAAAAATAGAAAAAGGGGATTCAGACCATCATCTTTTTATGGCTGCCAGACAAGCTGTGGCCACACTCGCTATACTGGCATCTGGTCTGGGTGCTGCATCTCTCCAGTGTGCAGTTAGCGAGCTGGAGAGCAGGCAGTCCCAGAGCTCCAGCAAAAGATGCCATAATAATACAAAGTAGGGCCAAAGTTCTTTTCTCCCTTCACAGACTCCAGCACTGCTCTTTCTGAGCAACAGATAAAGAAAGCCTTTTGACAACCAGGAAGGCAGCCGCTGGTTTGTCTGCATCCATCTCCCACATTACTGGTACCTTTAGGCTCACATCTTCTTTCTGCTCATTAAGACACACACTTCTACTATTTTCCTGCTGACTGGCCTACATGAAAAGAAACATCAGCCATCTGTTACTCCCACAGTTTTCTGGATCACAAGGGTTTTGTTGATTAAGGAGGAAGTTTTTCAAAAAGGCACCCATTTCCGACTGATTTCCAAAAACTGTATTATCTTCTGCCAAAGTTACAGCTTCTTTGCCTCTTTGCCTGTTTTCAAAGAAGAAGTCCTGCATATTAATAACACACTGGCCTTTACTTGGGTCCAGATTCATGTACAGCGCAGGCATTTGCACAGTAGTTATTTACAGCACTATGTACTGCTCAGTCTGAGCACAACACAAACACTCAAATTCAAGTGCCTGAACATCTTTGGAGATCTGGACCATGCCCACCAAAATATTGTCTGTAAATCACAGCAGTCTCTTGCTACTTCAAAACACAGTAGTTTTTTTGCAAAAATATTATATCATGATGTCTTTAGGCCTCATCCTGCTACTCTCAGTGTCCAAAAGTGTAGGGATATTTACCTGTGTTGCTTTTTATTTTGCCAATGAAGATGATTGGTGTGGCGTGACTACAATAAGTCCCTTCCCACCACAATGACTGCAGAATTCGGAATTAGCGTGATGATACTTTGACGTATTTTATTCCTGATTCAATTCTTCTTCATTTGGCATAGACTAACGTCCCATATGGCCTATTGTTGGACCCTGCACCAGCTGAAAAGAAAGCATCTTTGACTGACACTTGAAAATACCAAGTTGTGCCTTTGGGCTGGCTCAGGCTGAAAATGCTCTTGGCAAATGGAAATAGTCATGTCATTTTTGTTTCACTGTTCAATAGGAAGAAGACATTTTCTACACTGAGCAATATACACAAAAGTTTATTCTCTAAGGGGATAAAATATTCCTCTTTTGATCTCCTGTAGCATATTTCCAACTGGAAATGGGTTTCAGATCAGACATTCAGCTCTGAAGGGAACCTGGAGGAATAGAAATCCATTCCCAGCTCTGGCCTCCAGGTTTAAAAATCAAATGGCTCCTTCCTTTACAGAACAAAACCCTGGTGTGAATAATCTCCTGCTCCATGGGTTTGAAAGCCTCGCATGGGATACCTACACCCAAGGCACACAAGATCTACGACCTCCTCTCATTTGTGATGATGGAAATTCAGCTGAACCCCAGAATGAGCTGGGGGTAGAAAACCGGAGGAATAGACACTGGCATATTTCTTTTTGTATACCGTCTCCAAAACCGCAATGGCAATTCTCCGCTTACTTTCCTCGAAGTCCTCGGGACTATCCAGACCATCAGGAGAAGTTCACCCATTCTTTCAAATTCTGGCATTATGATCTAGGAGAGAAATGAAAAAGGACTCCCCGGACTATTTCACATAAAAATAAGTATGGATAAATGAGCAGCGAACAACAAACCCCCTTCTTGTTAGTAGCAAGTGTTGTGCTAACACTTTTCTTGTAGTCCTGCTGAAAGAATTTTAGAGCAGTCAGAGAGGAGCCGATTAATTTGTGGGCTGCAACAAGAAGTAAAATTTGTGTAAAGGAAGAAAAGATGGTGATGGGCTAATTATCACTGCTGTCTGTCCAGAAAGTGCTCATAATAGAATATTTGCCATCCTCAGATATTCTCAGTCATGATCTTGTTACTGGCAATGGAACCAAATCAGGCACTTGGAAGAGGAGAACACCGAAATCACAGATTACATCCATTTTGTGGGACGAAAATTTTGGTGGATGCAGAGCTGTTCCCATGTGGGAGCAGTTCAGTTTGATCCTATAGCTTAGGTACCTATAGCATACACATAAACTCCTTGAGCAACAGATTTTTAAAATGGAAATCAGACAGACAGATCCACACAGCAGAGAGTGAAAAAAAATCAATCAACTATAATAGCAAATATAAAAGGCTGTGCTGCCAGGACCTAAGAGCCATTTTCCTCTCTGTATCCAAAGATCTCCAGCAGAAGAGGTTCCTGTGGCGCGTCCTGTTTGCCGGAGAGAGATTTCTCATCTTTGTCCCGAATGAAGACTCAAATCCTTGAGCTGAGCTTTGCTTTGTGCAAGGAAAAAAGTGCAGACCAATCAACACAGAAAGCAAAGATCCCACGAACACCAGTCATAGTCCAAACAGCAGGAGTTTTTCTTAATCATAGGATTAAAACTTGTGTCTGAGGTTCTTTTCAAGCCTTATTTGCCCCATCCTACAGAGAGCATACACTTCTTGACTAAGACTTTTTACAGCTATAAGAAAGAGAAAAACCAGGGGTTCTTAGATCCTTATTTATCTTCAATGGCTGAGGCCACCGATGAGACATCGCAAGCCCTGCAATGTAACCCTGAGACCTGGCAGTCCCAGCTCTTGGCCCTTTACGCTGCGTCAGTGCACAACCCTGCGTTGTTTCAGGGGAGAAACAAGCTTAGAAAGCCAAATCTCTGGCCACATTTCAGCTTGGTTTATTCTACTCTGGAACTGTGGAAAACTTTCTAGATTAGAAACCCCACAGAACAGTTCCATTTTTTTGTTGTTGGGTTTCGCTATTTTTTATTTTTTTCTCCCACAAGCAAAGGAGCTTTGGAATACATGAAAGTGTTTCACTGAGGGATATTTGCTTCAAAGGACTGCCTCTGTGAGCAGACCCAGCCACTGTTTGCTCCTTTATTCACAGAAGACAAACACAAACATAGAAACGTATATGCAGGCAAAAATCAATGAGGCTTCTGAGACGAGGTTCACTGAAACCGGTTTTGAAGGCAGAGAGTGGCTCAGCTCTGCTGCAGCCAGTGACTCATAAGTACCAATCACACCAGCCATGCAGTTTATTAAAAAACAAGTCAGGTCCCATGCAGAAGTGATGTTGTTCTAATATCGCATTCATTTCAGCAAGGTGTAAATTTCTAGGTTTCAAGGAATGACGTTGCCTGAGGGAAGCTATCAGTTTTGTGGAGGGGGGCAGGAGAACATTCGTGGAAGAGACGGTACAAAAGCAGGCAAAGGGTTGACAGTCTGAATATTTCCATCAGGTTCCCAACTGTAGCAACCAAAGCTTCAGTCAAAGACAATAATTGCTAGGATACAAGAAAATCTGTCCAGAGCCATAATAACAACTCATTACAAGCAATTCCCCCAATGTTTGAGGGGATGGTTCACCCCAGATCAGCACCTCAACTTCTTGGTCTTTATCCAAGGTATAAACATTTTTACCCAAAGAATCTAGTTGGCAGCCATGAATATTGATGAAATGGGAAGACACACCTGCAAGAATGGTCCCTGCAAAGATCTCTGCTTAGGTGAGATCCAAGGGGGTCAGCAATGCTGATCCCAACGTGGCAGCTCAGAGCTATGCACATCCTTTTCCTTTATGCACATCAACTTGTGCAGCCCTTGCAAGGTTCTCCTTGCCCCTCAGACGCCACCACCATCTTTGGTGAAGACTTTAGCCACATTTAGGGAAACATGGCACCAAAAATTTATACCTCATCTCCAGTGAAGCTCTTGGGTGTTTAATGCAACAAAGGCTAGAGACAACCCTTGGCTGGCTAGGGGCATCCCTTGCAGGGTAGGTGAGGGTAGGACCTGCCTCACCACACCCTCCTGCATGGCAGTGCTGGGCACAGTAAAGATTTCCATGCAGCTGTCAGGATCAGCAGTTCATAAATGCCGAGGCCCTAGTGCAGTGAAAGCATACCAGAGGCAGAGCCAGAAGAAATCAATTGGAGAAAAAGACATTTTCATAGAAAACCTCCCTTTTCACCTTGTTCTCCTGGCAGAGGATGCTGCGTACAAACGATGCCATGTGTGAACAGAGCTGGGAACTGGCCTTTAGGGTAGGAAAAAAATGACAACCAGTAAAGTCTGAATTAGTTAAGTGTGCACGAGGGAGGCTTTATAAGCCTAATTAAAGGTAATTAGAAGTCCTCTAAAGCCATACACTAAAGCCCTGCTGAATATTTATTGCCCTATTAGGGACTGTTCATAGGTATTCTCCAAGAGAACTGGTAGTTTTTGGGGGAAGGCAGTGATATATGTACTTCTAAAGCTATTCCCTTCCAGAATTGCAGTGTGCTGTGGCAATTCCATGATTTTTGATGATAATTGTTCTTAATTTTACAGGAAAGGACAATGACTTTCCTCGAGATATGTGAGAGGTGTCCTGATCTTAGAAACAGTGGTTCATCTGTTATTTCTACAAGATTTTTTTGAAGGTCTTTAGTGATACCTGCCTGAGAAAATGCTACACATGAATAAACCTTTGAGCCCAACTCTCATGAGGCTTGCTTGTGAAATGCCTTTTCTTTAAATTTACACATTGTGGAGCCAGAAAAATGTCTTATTTTTATATTAATTTTAATGTAAATCTGTAAATCTGATATTTGCAGGTAAAGTCAAAAAGAGGTTAAAAAATGGCAAGGAAATCAAACATGAAAACAAATCTCAGCATCATCTTTAAAGCCTCATGATTTTAAGCTTCTCTCAGGACTTTGGAGTAACTGACACGTGTGTTTGGAGAAAAGGTGCTGTGCACAAGTCATTCATTCCTCTCCCATCCACCCAGCATCACACACTGCCCCCAGTAAAGGCAGTACCTGCCCCATCTGCACTGGAAACCAGCACCCACATTCCCACGTGAGAAAGACTGAAAAACCAACATGGACAGGGAGGAGAGGGAGGGAAGGAGAAGTTTAAGGGAAGGCGAAGTCTCGAGAAACCCAGCTGAGAATGAAAGTTGCTGCAGGGCCTGTGCTATGCAGAGTGGCGAGGTGGGATTTCAATGGCTTTTGTACTTTATTTTAGCCACAGTGGATGAGATTGGGAAGTAAAGTTCATTTACCAATGTTGATTTTCATGCTCCTGATCCAAATACCAGCAGAGGTGATACACGAGGCTCTGCACACCCAACAGCTTTGCTTCTGCAATTTCAGCACTGAAAGTGTTTGACACATCTCACCGTGCAACCTGGTTAAAATTCTGAGACTTGTGTCTCTGAAAACATACAGGTACCTTGAATATTCAGGCTCCACGTGAAAAAATACCTTAGCCATTGACCCCTTCACAGCAACTATTCTTCCAGCGAGATGAGGAGAAAAGCTTATCCACACTCACGGTTACACAAGCTGCTAATCAAACCTCTTTTCGACATGCATCTCTGGAAGACATACAAGATAAATATAGAGAAGGCAGTAGCTCAGCTAATTAAGCTCTCACAAAGGTGAACTGCTGAAAGTTTAATTAGCTGAAGCACAGCTCGCCAATGTTCCTGCTGCAAGGGTGTTTAAATCAAAGTCAGCTTCATCTGGATCTAATTTATACTGTATAGGAATCAGAGGGGTGAGTTGTCTTTCACCTTCTGTTGGAAAAAGCACATCATCACAAGCACAGGGAGAGTCAGGTAATGACATCATCACGGTTCCTCTAGGCAATGTGTTACATTTTTCTGTTAAAATTATTCATCTGTTATTTAGTTTAACATTGCACCTGTTTTTACCGAAGAGACTCTGCTCAAAAATCTTATTGCTCAATTCATTTCACGTTTCAATCCTGGTTTCGTAGACAAAATGCTTACAGAGGAGCAGCAAAGGGGCACGGGGCATTGGGTGACTCTTTCCTAGTAAATCCCATCACAGGGAATCCAAATGAAGGTTACTCGAGCTGCTGGTTTGCTTCCCCACAGCCTAAGCTTCTCTTAATGGCATTTTGAACAGAACATAGATTGAAGTTTTCCAAGAAATGCAGAAATCTGAGGCAGGGGAGAAGGGCTGTAAGCAATCGCTCCTGACTGCACATTTCACCTCATAACCGCAGTCAGAGCTGCTGATCCAAGCCAACGCTCTTCCCAAAGCTGGAGGAGCACCATTTACTCTCTCAGCAGTTTGGTGCGAGTACTTCCATGTGCAATAGAGAAACCTCATAAATCAATAGGAGTGTTACTTTTAATTAAATCTTGAAACCATCGTCTTTTCCAAGCTAAAGTGAAAATACTAGACATCATTTGAAGACTCTCCAGAGCTTGAGAGCAGAAATGATCAAATGAACACGGAAAAAAATAAACACACGGCGACTATTAAAATTTGCAAATTGGGTTCTTTACTTGCTGTGTCAAAGCTTTCTTCTTTGAAAAGCATAAATCTTCCTCTGAAAGTGAAGTATAGACAGTGACTTAAATTTCTGGAAGCTCCTAAACTCTTTTGCCCCCTTAAAGAGGGAAAGTCCACTGCTGGCCATCACCTGCCCTGCTTTCCTCCTCCATGGTACCAGTCAGGTACCCTTGCTGCAAAAGCATTCCCTCCACCTGTGGTTCCTCCACTGCCCACAAATTTATGTGGAAATAAGAGCATGGAAACTTCCCTTCTAGCACCACGGTGCCTGTTTCTCTGTCACTGCTGGTCCCACAAGGCTCTGAGCCAGATGGTAGGAAGCTCAGCAGGAACATCCAAGGAGAAGGGAAGGACAGAGATTGTCATCATGCTTCTTGAGCCGAAAACTGCAAAACAGGAGGTCCCTTGGTTCAACATTAAGAATCATTTTCAATGGGTAGAAAACTAGCGTTTTACTAGTTCTTCTTCCATGAATGAACAGACTCCTTAGCTGGGCAGACAGTGGCTACATAAATAGATCAATTTAAATAGACCCCAGTAAAAGATCTCTTCCTGACCTTCTTCCTTGGATTTAAAAATCAGAAGGGTATCTTCATTCTGTCTATCTCTATCTGAACACATCAGCTGTTCTGGTCTACCCATATGCAAGCTCTTACTCCACAGTAAGTGAGAGCTAATTGGAAATGGTTTGTCATGGATGATTTAAAAATATTTTTTGCAAAAGCAAATCTTGTGAGTCTGAGGCTGTCCTAGACTGGAGTAATTATAATAATTTTTCTCCCCTCTAATTTAATCTTATCCACAGACTTTTGATTCCACAGTAGCATCCTTCTCACCAGTATCAACAAACAATTAGTAGTTTTGCTGAATCTTGTTTATGCTTGCTTTATTTTAAAATGAACAGAAGGTATGGCTTCCTTAAAAAAAAAAATTAAAAAAACCGAAAGAGACAAACAAAATATGCTAGTAGGAAGGAATTACATAGTGCCTGGAAGAGAACAATTAATATCCTCTGTGAAGTTGAGTAAGAGCCACAAAATTCATTTGTATCCTAACAGGATTTTCCTTTGTAAAGGAAAATATGGAATATAAATCAGCGATTGACATTTCTCCTTGGGGAATAAGAGAGAAAGAGTGACACATGACAGATGGCAGAAGACTGACGGTACACTTTGCAGAGATGCTCAAATCATTTGTTGACAAGGAGAGTTTAAAAGCTTGAACAAAATGAGATATTTCTGCTCACACATTTAGTCAGCCAGTACTTAACTGGTTTTGTGATGAAGGCAGAAAAATGCTATTTCAAGTTTATGAAGTTCTGAAAAAAAATAGCTCATGGATGATCACTTTCTTTAAAGTCTGAGTTGTGAAAAAATGATAATGCATTGGCATAACATTTTCTCCAGGATAAGACTTCAAAGCCAGCACAGGAAATAGGTTAAATAAACATAATTTTACTGTCATAAGAAATAATAGGTATGCATTTTCCCTAAAGATTTTTTATTTTTAAGCAGGCAGTAGAAACTCTTTAAAACCCGAATTTAAAAAACCCACATAATCTATGTATGGGGGGGGGGGTGTATATGTATGCATTTATATAATTATAAAAAACATGTAGATGTTTATATTTAAACATATAGTTTTTATTTTCACTTACTGAGACGGACACTAGAGCCTAAGCAATAGGAAAAGTGGGAGGAAACTTCTAAAGCTAGCAAGTGGGATAGGGGACAAATGAAGCGGAATCAAGCTTCAAAGTCCAGTCCACCTCTTCCAAAGAGGTTTCTCAGGAACTCAACAAGACAATGTAAGTACTGCACTCGTTCATGCAAAGCAGCTTTGCAGATACTCGCAAAGCCAGGAACAGGTTCGGATCTTCCCAGGCTGGTTTCCTGTTAGAAGAGCAGTCAATGACATGAGGTCTTGAAGAGCTGTGTAAAATTTGTTTCTTGTACGCTAGATGAATGATTCCTACGTAGTGCTGGGTACACGTTCCTAAGATAGCCATGGTAAAGCTGAGCTGTCCAGTACCAAGAGAACATCTGATGTCCAGAAACTGTCTCAGGAGATAACAAATACGATCAGGAAATTACAAGTGGTGGTTTGCTAAAGTTTGAGAAACCACCACTCAAGCGAAACCCAACAAATAGCTATGTGTACCTCCGGCCCAAAGTGAAGTATGTTATCCTGGATAATTAGCTTGTCTGTGGACTCAGAACACGCATCTCATCAGATAAGACCAGTTTAATCTCAGCTTAATCCAGTGATACCATTTTCAGTCATCTTATGGATGATCTACCTATCTTAGGGATATCTTATCTTCTGCTGCACACAACAGTTTGCTCCCAGGACTGCTCAAACTAGCAACCCAGCCCTCTTCTACAGCATTTGCAGGCAACGACCTGCTATGGCCATGTGTAAGAGCACCATCTGGTGACTCTTCCCACAACATTTGTGCAACCTGTGTGCAATATGTGGAAATGGATCCTCCAGACCGAATGCTGCTTGCAGTTCTGCACCATCTGTCTGGCCAGGCAGGAACAGGGAATTCCCTAGCCAACTCCTCCTGGTGTAGCTCAGAACAGAGCTTGCTCCTCTTGGTTTGAAAAACTGGTAAGTCCTGCACATAAAACTAACCAAACCCCTGCTACCACCTGCCTCAAGTTCATCTCCCAGCTGCTGTGTCTCTTCCACAGCCTGCAGCACCCAAGACAAAGTTCCTTCTCTTTATTCTCTTTAACTGTGTCAGCAATACATGCTCCTTAACACCTAAACTTGGGCTCTTTCCCCCACACACACCACCTTCTTTTTATTCCCCCCTTTCTTCTTCCAGGAGTTTGTTGCATTGTTTACAGGATGCCATGGGGAACACTGGGGTTCATCATTTCCCTTCTGCTCCATTCTCCAGGAGCCTGAAGATGCATTTTACTTATCTTGCCTGTTAAGAAAATACAGGCTTTTTTCCTTTCTGTCCATAAAGACCCTTGCAGGCTTCACTACTGAATGAAAAGAAAAATGAAGCAAGATGGTTTTGAGCAGGAGTCTGGGTGTTTTTGTGTGCCTGTTCAGGATCTTTGACTCCTAGCAGCCTTGCATGAGCAAGACTACTAACAGATGGTTTCAGCAAAGCTGATCTTGCCTTAGGGCAGGTGAACAGATGACAAAATCTTCCAAGGTCTGGAAGTTTGTGTCTTCCTCTCTGTTCCAGGACTGCAGCCCACCCAGAAGTTGCTTTCCAAGGGTTTTCTTTCAAATGTAGACAACATAAGCCCTCCTCTCTGAGTATCTTCCCACCCAACCACTCAAACAGCCTGCAAGACTTCCTCTCCCCAGTAGGGAGGCTCTTCCATCCCTTTCAGCCACCTTATGTCCTGTTAGATCCAAGGCAGCAACATTTTGGCCCGATCACAGGGAAGAGGGCTTCTAACAAAACCTGTCAGCTTCAGAGAATAACCCCTGCCATCATCCCTAGCCTTTCCCTATGGTGAATACACATCACTGCACGCTAACTGAACCTCAGAGATAAAAACCAGGCTTAATGCTCAACAGGAAAGCATATACTCTTGCTAACAATTCATGGCATTGTGGTGGAGCAATCGTTTACTCCCCTTGATGAAGAAGTCAGCTGTGAGCCACTGATCCAAGTGAAACCTTCGCCCCAAAACTGTGCAGACCAAAAGGGCAAAGTCAAGGTAAGAACCCAGGAATTCTTGACTTCTGGTCATGCTGAGACATGCTTTGGAAAAGCTACTTTGGAAAGCACCCCAGGGTAACACATATTTTAGGGGAAGACAGGGAAACAAAGTGACCTACGCTGTGTTACGCTAATGTTTCAGCTCTTTCCAGAAGCCTGGAATGCTCCGATAGCTTTCAGGAGACTTCATTTCTTGAAAATTGTTAAATCTGTCTAAGATCTGCCAGGGTTGCTTTTTGGCACTGGAAGCCCATTTTACCCACCCAGCTTCTTTGGTACAGGTGCAAAATAGATACACACTCACTGCTCTGTTCTTTTCCTCCCTAACAGAAGCCTCAACAATTTATTTAGATAAGGTAGCCCTTGCCAGCCCTCACATAAGAGAGTTTATTGAACAAACTGACAGAAGTATGTGGCATCATTCGTCAGCCTCACGCTTGCTATGAGGCATTAGGTTTTATTTTTGCTGGGGTCTTGGCTTTAAATCATGCTTCCATTATCTGTTTGCTGTGATTTAGCAAGGAAAAAACTTCAAAGACCAGCCCGAATATTCAAGAGGACTTGGGCAGCAATAGCTAAAACTAGGTCCTAAAAGCAGCTAACCACACTTGTGGCTAATCTCCTCTGACATTCCAGCACAAACAGTATTTGCAAAACATCTAAGAGTTTAACCCACAGTTTGTCAGAGCCCAGGCCTTCAAGTTCAATCTGTCACCAGCAATAGATTTAGGCCGGCTCTGTAGATTGGTTGATTTGTTCCACAAACTCAGCACTAAAAGCAGCAGGTGATGGATGGAAACTGGTTCACCTGCTCCCTTCCTCATGAAATTTAAAATTGTATGTGGCCAAGAACAGACTCCCAAAAGAACATTTTTCAGCTTTCATCAGAGGTCGCCTGCTCTCTCTGCATAGAAGAGAAAAATCTTTTGCCTAGATACTTCTAAATACAGTGCACAGTGACTTGGAAGTGCTCGGGCAGGACAGGGACAGTGGGACTTGCACATGGAGACAACCACTGGGTGGTTTCTCACTGGACAGCTGTACGACGTACCTACTCCACTTTTGCAGCATGATGCAAGTATCAAATCTAGACACCTAAGCAAATGATAACAATAATTAGCAGACGGACTTGACAGCATCTTCCTGAATAATCCCACACTTAGTCTGGAGTGGATTTAAAGTCTTGAGAACTGTGAGACCTTCCTCGTAAGAGGATCATCTCTGTGCAGGATCTGCTGCAGAGCAGTTTCAGGGTAACTCTCCACCTCTTTAAAGAGGAAACAGGAGACTGGAAAGGCTTTAGCAGGAAGGAATTCCTTGAGCTTATACAAACTGTGAGGTCTGTGTTAATACAGTTAACAAAGCTTCGTGTTCTTACAGAGAAGTGCATGGAGAGAACGCGCTTTTGAGGGTTATTAACCCTCATACCTGGTTGGCTGTGATTATCGTGCAGCAGAGAACTGTGATTTCTGTACATTGTATTTGTTTGGAAAGCCTGGAGATTTTCAGAGAGAGGACCACACTCAGATTTGAGTTGCTCATTCCAGCTGAGCCAAAGGAGATTCCTAAAGCTTCCCCTGTTGCATCCCAGTTAAGCAGTGCATTGGCTGAGACTTTAGCAGAGGAACTTGCTGAAGCCAGAGGGTCAGCGCAGCAGGGAAATAACCTTGCCCTGCACGAATGGGATGTTTTACACAGTTCATCAGCCCTTCCCTCACATGCAACAACAGCATAGCAGTGAGTTGTTTCCACCCTTTCCTCTCCTTTAAATACTGTACTTTTATTTCAGGGACTGCCTCGTCTCTAACCTCATAAAAGAGGTTTCAGCTCAGGCTGCGAGGTGAAGCATCTTCCCAGAGAGTACTGGGAACAAACACCCCAAGAGGGGACCATATATCCTTTAAATTGACTGTTAGACTAGAGTGCCTACTACTTGCTATCCACATGACAATGTCCTTAGCCGAAATCTTTTAGGATGACTCTCAACACTAAGGCACGGCTTTCTAAGGAAGCACTGAAGTCTGGACAGGTCTTTTCATGTATATGTTTGACAGGATGCTTCAAATTTAACTGGAATCTTGGCTTGCTTGAGGTAAGCCTTCTGCACATACACAGTACCTTGCTGTGATTACACCAAGTCACCAACACAGAGGAGTCAGGAGCAGCTATGCTTTGATCCGATGGTGCTCCTCCAGCCCTGCCCCGGGAGCTGCCAGGGCCTTGCAGTAGGGTTTTACTATTGCTTTGTTCAGCAGTGCTGAGCACAGGGCACAAAAAGCAGAGCACAAACAGACAAACTGCAATAACACACAGACCAGAGGCTAGGAGAAAGCATTACCTACAGCAGGGAGAGGTTTCCCCAGCACCCATACACTTTCAGAGAACATCCATGAAATATTCATGCTGCTAATTCCCCAATGGCAGAGGTAAGAAAAAAACAATCTAATTACTTAATTAATTTTGTTAATCAGGAAGAAAAACTACAATTAAAGTATTGTTCACTCACCAAGTAGGAAAAGCCAGGAAAACAACAGCTACCTCTCCAACAGCAGGTGAACTTACTCTGCATAACACAAAAGAGCAGATACATACTGGGCACTGAGCCCCTATAGGAGGGCACCTAACGAGCCTGAGTTAATATAAACCAGGTGACTGGGGAAGGGGATGGCTGCTGCTAGAGAAAAGCTGTCTTTATAAGCAAGGGTAAACATTGGCTGAATACTTAAATATCTTTTCTTAGCATAAATTGATTTTCTTTTACTCAATATATTAGGAGTCAGGCAGAAGACCAAGTTGAGCTTCCTGTTAGACCTAGCTCTGTTGTCTTTCTCCTAACTTCTCAGTTAAGAAAATAAGAGAAAGGGCAAGACTGGAGAATGAAAATTAAATGGAGAATGGCAGCTTTGAGGGCATGAAGAGAAGACAGGTAAAAACCTGAAAAGATGAAATGTAACACTGTGGGTCTTCTGCCTTCTAAGTCTGTCGCTGGTAGTACCTAGTCAGAAGATTCTGCCTTTTCTTTCCTGCAAGCTTTTCTCACTAAAACCTGTCTTCCCAAATATTTTGTTTGTTACAAATGAAACAAGGAGGAAGCTGATTCACATGGCTCCAGGTGGCTCTTTACTGGTGGGATCAGTACAACCTGAAGCCCCTGAGGAGGAGCACCAAGGAGAAAGCACTGAAGTATCTAGGGATGGGCTGCATGAAAGAGAAAAGGTCATACTTAAAAGAAATGGGTGAATTTACAGCAGGAAAGAACAGACTCTGGACCTCTGTGCTTGTGGTTCAGCATGAAGTTAAAACTGGGGGGTTTCTAACACAAGTGGAAAATTACCATCGCTTTCACTGCATCTCATCAAGGTGACGAGCATCAGCCTGCTTTTCAGCAGCCCCATCAAAGGAATAAAGTTGGGAGCATCTCTTGGCCCGACAGCCTGCTGCACACTCTGTGTGTGTTTACTGCAGGGATAATGACTCCTTGTCAGGACTAATTCTGTAACGGGAGTGACAACCATTTAGGGGCTGAGTGGTGTCATTAGATGTGGCTTGCACGTACTCCAAGCTACTTTTTCTTGCAATTTATGCCACGTTGTCTTTCAAGATGTGTGGCAGGGGAGGAGGGAGTGCAGTGGGTTATCTATTTCCAAACCTTTCTATCAGTGTTTGTGCAGTGGCAAGTTGCTGCAGGCTTAAGGATTCACTTGGGGAGACATGGAGAAGTACATGCATGAGGAGTGAGGAAGCAACCCCAAATCTGCTCTGACTTACAACGTGCAGCTCCCTGATCTCCCCCATGTTCCTCTGAGCATCTGCACACATGAATGAACAGGCGACTGCTCTCGGTGGGAAATCAGCTCTCTTTCCGCACAGCAACACTTACGATTTTGCACACATGCAGAGGATTGCTGGATCGCTAATTTCATATCACTCTTGTGTCACATTTTTAGGCCTAACAGTACAAATTTGTCCAGGGTTTCTCTCCCAGAATTGCAGAGGAAGGCACTGTTAAGCCCACTGTAAATATACTTCTTGACTGATAGCTTAAAATCATTGATATTCTGACGTAAATTATCCCCTGGTCAAATATTCATCACTTATCGTTATTCACCCTGGAAAATAAAAGCTGTGGTAGCTCTCAGATACTCACTTCTTAGTAGTTGGGAAGATTTTTTTCTTAACAAGAGCTTGACTTTGATTAAGGACAAGCAAAATAGGGAAGCAGAGCAAGCTGCTGTTCTAGCTGAAAATGCAGTTGTGGTTTTTGGTTTTTTTGGGTCTGATCTCTGGCTCTGAGCCTGAAGCAGCATCGCAGCGTGGGGTTTGCTGGAATAACAGTCTTTCCATGTCATCTGGACTGGCACAAGCTTTGCGCTCGTCAGCTTGTCAATGGCACAAGGTTTGCTCTTCCTTTGGACAGAAGGAAACCAATATAATGGGAGAAGTGGAGAGGGTAAAACCCAACCCAGCCTTGAAGCAGCCTAAGAACCCCCTTGGCTTTGTCTCAAGCAATGCTCACTGCGGGTCGGCATCACCTTCTCCAATGCTGCTGCACGACCAGCAAAAATCCACTTGGTCACAGCAGTCGGAGAGCTGGCCGTGTCCTGACCGCAGGTGTCAGATGCCATCAGTGCCCACTTGAGCCTTTGCCATCTATTGGGTGCTGATTTGTTCTGACAAGAAATGAGGATGTTTCCTCCTCTCCCCCCATGGTTAGCCGTTCCTTAAAATAACATTTTTTTCAACAGTCGTGCTGAGAAATGGCTAAAATGAGTTGAAATGATTGAATTGATCGAGGGAAGATGGTTAATCACATTTAATTGTGTGACTCGGTTAAGCCTTGGTGCAGTGATACGGCCTTATGAATTATGTTCCCACGAGATATGAAGGAGTTGCACAAGTTTTAAATAACAACACGCATTTGGACAATAAATCCCCCACGTACTTTACCTGTCTGACTCTACAGATTCCTGCAAACAATGTACCTGCTGATTTTTGTATAATTTTGGGGGATACGTGGATTCATTTGCACATGCATTTAGCACGGCTGATGTCAATGGGAGCTATTCTTAGCAGAGGGCAGGCAGGCTGTGATTTTCAATAAATACACGTATTAGACAGAATTCATGTCAATCAAATATTTCAACTGTAGTCTTGACAAAAAACAAAAGGCAGCAGTGGATTATTATTTTTCTAGTTATCAGATGAAAGTTAGAGTTGAAGGTAAAGGTTGGAAAAGAGAGCTGCTGGGCTATCTCAGCAGACTCAAGTGTTCGTCCGGCAAGTATAATTTATGGTGCTGACACGCCGTGGACAGAAACCTGAGGGCAAGTAAGCCCTGTGAGGGGAAGGACACATCTGAGGGATGTGAAGTGTGAGGTCCACGTTACTATGAGTGCTGACAAGTGTGATGGATGGGCAAGAAGTTCAAGTAAGTGTAATGATGGATTATGAAATCAGTCTTGACTGTGGGAAGAAGAATTGCCCAGGTGCTGAAAGGAGAAACAGCCAGGGTGCCGCAGGGAATGAAAGCCTTTATTTGTGTCACTGGAGCCCTGCCAGAAGACTCTGTTTAGGCTCTGCATGTCAGAGAGACTCTGCGTTGTCCAATTTCTTTTCTGTCTCCTGGATGGTGATTGATTTACTGACCTTGAGACTAACACCTTGCCTTGTGAGCAGCGCACGGCCTTCCCGGTTCCCCCACTCCTCGTGCAGGCTCTCACCTTTAAGAAATCTTTTAATGTATGATCCAGGAATCTCATTCTACTTGAGCACAAAATAACAGTTTTATGCTACTGCATAATGTAACAGGGGCTAAGGTAGGTGGTAAGTCTATTGCAGGTACTTGGGAACATGCAGGTGAGGGAGAAACACCTCCTTTTATTCATGTCTCAAGAACAGAGAGACAGGGCTTTGCTGTCCTAGGCAAGATGAAAATATGTAAGGAAAACGTGTGCTGTGTAAAATAAGCCTCCTGCCACTTCTGAGGGAGGAGGGGGCTCAACCACCCCAAAGGGCTTGCTTCCAGCCCTGTCGTGAGCCCTGGGATGGAGGGCATTTTGCTGTATCCCTGCTTTGAGCAGAGATGGTGTTTTGGAAGACGAAAGGTCTGTGGATTTCCTTAGGGAAAGGGGAAGAAGGTGGGAATTAAACTCTGCCTCTGTATCCCAATGCAGAGCCCTGAAACAGCAGGTCTTACCCTGGTTCTACCTACGAATCAGGCTGGGCTGAACCTCAAGAGTAGGTTGGACCTGTCTGGCTGTATTTGTTGGGCTCTCGCAGCTGAACCGCTGGGTCCTCTCACCCCCCACAACACAGCCTTTTGCCTATTTGGTCTTAATCACTTTGCACTCTCATTTTCCCTCACCTGTCTGTCCTCCCCCCTCTTCACTTTCTCTTTTTCCATCTTTCCCTACATTTGCCCCCCTCTCTCATCTCCCCTTCTCTCTCCCCTTCTCAGATTGCCCTTCCTTTCATTTCCCGATCACTCTAAATCCTTTCTGACGTCTGAGATTTTGTTCTGCTCCCTCCTCACCCCTGCTGGGACCTACGCTGCCTTTTCTATTTACACGCATGTCTATACAAATTCTGTGTCTGACAAAGCATAGAAAAATGCCCCTCTGAGACCTGTTTTCCTTTTGCAGAACAGACTGTCCTTTATGCCAAAATAATGACTCAGCACTGCCGGGGGAGAAGGGCTGTATTTATTCCTCGATTGAAAGAGGGATGCAGATGAGCTGCCCAGGCTTTAGACTGAATCTGTGCGTAGAAGAGAATCTAATGCTAGCAAATGAAAACAGCAGCGAGGCAGGGAGATGAGAAGGAGGAGAAATCAACCAACAACATAAAATGAACTATTGGCTTTGTTTCCATCGGAGGCTGGACGACAAGCTGCCTCTCTATTGCTCTTGCCCACCACATGCATGCAAAGAAGTTCCTAGGAGCTGGCCCATTCCCTTTGTGCAACTCTAAGCATAATCCCATCAGAAAAAGAAATCGGGGCATTTTGAGCTTTCAGACAGGTATTCTTAAATGGTCACTTGTCACCTTGACTCCATCATCCTTTATCAGTCACTCCATGCCATGGCATTTTGCCTTGAAGACAACCAGCTACATCTTGCAACACTGCCCACTTGAACTGGCTGCCAGTTTCTCTCTGACTCACAAAATGTTATTTTAAGCAAACGGAGTAATGAAATATTTATGCCTTTTTTTGATAAACTAGAAATTGAAGGCAAGACATAACATTTTTCGTTGCTCTTCCATCCCCAAGTCTCTGAACTGCCCCCTTCAGTCTCACTGGGATAAGAGAGCTGCTCAGGAGTGACCAGCACTGGTAGGTGCAGCCTCACTTTACAGTTGTTGGGATTTTTTCATGGGACAAGGGTGTGGGAGTCTCCCCAGTGATGCTCCCGGAGGCACAAAAGCCCTCTCACCTTCTGCTCATCCCCACAAATTCACCCTGCCCCTCTTTGTGTCCCACAGGGCTTGCTGGCTCCGCTGGGGTTTACCTGGAGACAGGTAATTGCAACTTTCCCCGTGCATTTCTTCTTTTATGCTAAAAGAAGTAGCAGAACCCCCTATTGTCATGAATTTGAAAATCTGTGCTCTTAGCATCCTTTAAAGATGGATTGCCCTAGTCTGTCACCAGTGGGACAAGGGAAAGAGGCCTGATGGAGTTTCTTGGGAGCGCTGTATGGGGATATACTGGGAACAAGCTGATTTTACCCACACAAGATAACAGTGAGCCCGTGGGAGGAGGCGATTAGTGGAACAGATTCAAAAGGAGCCCTGCTGAGTCTAATCTGTCTGTTGTCATCCTCATGCTGCTATTAGGTCTAAACAGCCAAGGAGTGAGCTAGCCGCGAATTTCCGTGGGGTTTATGTCAATCTTCTGACTTTTCATTTTAATAGTGTGGGGTTTTATTTATTTAATGTATTGCGTTGGGCCTAGCTTGGGTTGTGGATAATCTCCGCTTAGAGCTTTTTGATCCATTTTCCAAAAAGATTATTTTAATCTCTTCCTCCCTTCCCCCAGCCGTCTCGCCACACCAAAGGATAATTATTTATCCTCTTGGCTCACCTCACTTCCGCAAGGCCACCGTTTAATACTGGCCAGATGCTAGGGGCAGAGGAGTTGGGGTCGGGTTTTGTGCAAGGGATCCAATATGGCACAGGAGCAACGATTCGAGACAGCAGGACAAGAGGACTAAATCCCTACTTAAATAAACTACTGTGAAACACAGTTTTCTCGCTTGTCTGTACCCTGGGCCAGGCAGAGTTCAGGCTGATCCTGGCACAGTTTTGAGCAGTCCCTGGGATGCTCTGGTTTGCTGTGACAAGTTGTTCTGCTGAGCAAGCAGAAAGCAAGCCAACAGGCAAAGTCTTCAGCCAAAGCCAGGCAGGTCCACAGCACCCAGCATTGCCTCCGCTCCCTAAATTTTGCCTGCAAAATAGACAGCAGCAAAAGTTCTGCCTCTTCAGTGACTCAGTTTATCAGCATTGAGTTTGTTGTGGAAGAAATGTTCATATTCGTATGCAAAATCCCTAAACTGTCCCAAAATCACAGTCAGCGTTCTTTCCTTCGAAGGCTGTTCTAAAGCCATGCACTGGAAATGGCTGGGTTCAGTGTTCAAGCTGATGATTAGGGTGAATGTCACCAATCTTGGGCCATATAGAGCTGGAAATTATGTGCAGGCTGATAAAGGGAATTGGAAATCCCATCAAAGATATGATTCAGAGTATTTTCTTTTTCCTTTCTCCTCCTCCTGCTTTTGTTTTTAGCAATCCTCCTGTTCCTACTCACCCAGTCCCGGAGGATGATTTGTCTTTTCATGGCTTGTGGAGGCTACTTGAAAAGCTTCAATTAGTGAAGCTGGCCCTGTATTTGCAGCACTTCCATTTCTTGGTTTTGCTGAACTCTGTCTTCATGGAGATTACACACTAATCTTAATTAGGAAGTGGAAGAGGAAAAGAGGGGCTTTTTAGCCTGCATTATTCAACTTTGATCTGACTCATTCCCTGTCGTTCTGGAAGAAAAACATTTCAAAGACTTGCAGGAGCCTTAGTCTAATGGCATTGACCAGAGGCACTGTCAGTCTTGCTGGAGAAGAGAAAATGCACCCATATGGGCAGTTTCTCATAGAGCATAATAATGCCCTTCTTAGCAGCTAGGTCTGATTAGACATATTTTTAAATTTAAGGTCATATGCTTTTCCTTGGGTGGTTCTCATTTAAGATTCTATAATGCATCTCATCTCACATTTTGATTAGCTTTTTAGCCAGTGAAAAAGAAAGATTCGTGGTCTCTTACTCTAGGTTTCAGAGGCAGCTATCAAACACACTTTAACACACCAAATATTTTTAAGAAGTCTCATGCACTTTATCCCCAAAAAGGAGCAGGCACTCTACATCCAGCCTTCCTTCCTTCAGTGTAGCGCTGACATGAAATGATTTATTTACAAGGTGGGCTGAACTAACTTTTTCTAACATTTCTGTAAAGGAAAGGCACATAATAGAAGAGGTCTTCATATCTACATTGAGTTAAATTGTACTACATATCTTCACAGTCTCTGTCATTATTTTGATTTTAAGAGTGTGTGTGTGGTGGAAATATACTGGTGGATCTCTCTGGTTTTGGTGCTCACACTCGTGCCTCACTGCTTTAGCTGTCATACTGACGTGCTCCTCTCCAGGCTGTGTAGAACCTTCAGCAATAATACATTATTAGCATCCTCTTTCTGAGTACCAGCAATCAGGCATTAATAGATTCATACAATGTCTTGCAGTTCAGATATTACTCCTTTCTTCCTCCTTTTTTGCTAACGGGAGTTGTGAATACAAAGTGCGCGCTAAGCTGGGCATTGGGCTCAGCTTGGAATTTCACCATGAAGTTACTGTTGGAGAAGAGGGAGGCTTGGTGAAGCTTCGGTTCCCTTAGTCAAAACCAAATACCTGTTTACTGCAAGATGGAAAATCCAGGTTTTGCTAATATGTGAAACATGAACCTCCAACTGAGGTTTAATAATTAAAACAGTCACCCCCACACACACAGAATACATTCGCCCTTACTGTGTTCTTCTTATTGAGCAGCTCAGAGAGTTTCTCACTGGGCTCTCCCACCACCTTTATCTAAAATAATAATTAAACCAAAAAAAAAACGTATGGGATTTTCAAAAGCAGGCACCACCCCCCCCAACCCCCCCAGCAAAAGCTCCCATTCGGGGCTAACAATTCCTCTTGATTTCAATAGAGGAACACCTGGGGTGACTCCAAGCATGTGTGGAAGTCTCCACCCTGTCTCCAGGAAAGAATAAATTTTTACAGTTGGCTAAATTTCCTCAGTCCCTCAGCTGTCTTCCTCCCTTCATAGGACAAAAACATATCCTCCCTTCCAAAGCCAAAGAGCTGATTTTTGGTAAATAACGCAAGCCATAGCGGCAATGACCTCTGTCTGCAGACTTGTCAGATTGTCCTGTGAAAGCACCACGGGAAACAGGGCAGGGGAAGGAAAGCCACTTTGCCACCTCGCTGCCCTTCTTTTTAATTAGAAGTAATTCAGCATTAAAAGTATAATCAGATGTAATAAGCAGATTAGAGTGAAGGAACCAGCTTCCCAGGCTGTCCGAAGTGTGGAAGGTCTCACATCTCCAACCCTAAACTTTCCATCCTGACAAAAGTAGCATCCTTCAGGGACAGGCTAGTACCAGTTTCTGATCTAGGGATGCTCGGGCAGTTATGGAGGCCGGGAAAGAGGACAGGATCAGCCATCCAAAGGGCTAGCCGAGATTCCTATTTATAGGACTGTTCTGATAGCAAATGAAACATGAACCCAGCCTGGTCAGGGCTGAAGGCAGAGCCTGCCCAGAAGGGGCTGTGCAAAAGTCTGTTCCCCCCGGGACGTTGTCAGACAGACCTAAGCTGAGCGGTGTCATCTCCCATGCCTTCACACCGGCTGAGTGATGCTGTATTATGAGCACTGGGTCCGTATGAATAAAATATCACTTGAATACATTCATTCTACCTGTAGAGCTAGATCTGATTTGTCTGACATACTGAGAAATCAGTCAGCTATGTATAACAAAGAGCTTCTATTGGTGCTCCAAAGGACCGAGGTTACATGAATCCATTATCTCTTTCAAAAGTAGCCTGAGATTTGACTTCCTTTTTTATTTTAACAAGGCCCAACAAGAGGAGAGATAGAGAGAATCCTCATACTGTGCTGAATTTTAGATTAGTTCCTGTAATACAAGAAAATTAAATATATTTCTAACTATAGCAGGAGTGATTTTATATTTAGGGAAGGGCAGCAGGGAGTGATTCTAAATGTAGCCCAGCTGAAGATGAACAATTTGGCAATAAATAGATTTCCAAGTTGTAATGAGGAGGAAATAATTGGTGGGGGGAAATGTTCACCCTTGCAGAGTTGCCTCCAGAAAGGAGAACCTGCCTGATGGCACACAGAGCATTGTCATGCTGGAGAACACCAACAGAGCAGCAGTGCCTGGGAAAAGTCCACAGCACATTCAGGAACATGAACGGCCCCAAGTTTACCGTGGGGTGGAGGAGAAGGGACAAACACATGATGAGAAAGAGGAATATTTTCTGCATTTCAATTCCCAACCTAAATATAGCTTACGGCAAGTTGTCCCTGTTTCTGGAAGGACTCTAGAGCTTGCTCTGGAATTTAACTTCAATGCAACATTTGGGGGAAGGACCCCTGCTCAGCATAACGATGACAGATGCCATGCGCTCAGTGCTGCTCCTTCCTCCAAGCACTGAGCAACTGTTTATGTTTTTGTTTAACGGGATGATTTTTCCCCCTATTGAATGAGGCACATCCAAACCAGGTTTATATCTGTGTTTCAGGTCTGTAATTGTGCTCCTTCCTTCATATCCCTTCAGTGTAGGATGTTCTTCCTCTCCTCTGCCTTCCCAAATGCCTCATTATCTTCTCATTGTATTTTTCTCTCTTATCTGTCTTCCAATTTTCTTGAAGTATCATTCTGATCACTTCAATTTCTCCAACCCCTCTCTGTGTCACGCCTGGCACAGGTATGGCCAGATCATCAAAGGGATATACAAATCAGCATCATTCTAGTGAAAATGATGAAATTCAGCTGCTTTTTGACAACCTGTGCATGCAACTGAAAGGTCTTGCCAGAGCCAAATGAGGTTTTGCTACACCTTAGACTGTGCATGCTGGAGTGACTCAGAGCCTGCGGAGGTGGGAAGAGCGGTTGGGCACAAATAAAATTTATTTTCTCTTTGTTTTCTTTGCTTAAGATGAAAGCATGAACCCAAATCCTTTTCAGTATTTTTTCTCCTCAGATTATAACTCCCCTTCCCATAATGATTTTTCCTCCAAGGTATCAACAGGGGCATCCTTCCCTATAAAATACCAATCAAGAGGATTCCAGTCAAGTGTTTCATGCAAATCTGTATAAGCCAAATGAGTCAATCCACTGAACGTTTGTTTCCTTCCATTTTGCTTTTTCTTCTTATGGGTTGGTCAGTACTTAGGGATGGTGTTGATAAGCTAATAGCTGGTTAGGACTCTAATCACGTGTCATCTAGAATGAAAAGAAAATGCCGGGGAGAAGTGAAATGCAGATTTAGTATTTCTGAAGGAAAAAGCTGCTGCAGTGCTTGCAATGTACCCTGTGGAGGTGGCTGTGTGCGCGATGGCAGGGACTGCCAGGGAAGCCTGTCCCAGGGGTTGGGATGGGGTCAAGGATGGGGACGGTCCCTTCGCTGCTTTTGGTTGAGGCAGATCTTGTTTCCCCTCCCCATTGGCTTTGGCTGCACATGCAGGGAAGGCAGAGCTGGTTTTGCTGCATGAAACTGTTGCTACTTCCCTTTGAAGTGTTCAGTGAATATAATCTTGTTTTTCCAGACTCTTAGCTACCTCGTATAAACTAAGGATTGGCAAACATTTCAACCCTGCTTGGGAAGGTGTGAGAAGAAGATTAACACATCTGTCTTTCAGCCCTAATATGGGTTCTGCCTGATTTTCCAAGGGAGGCTTTGGGTCTTTGTGCTACAAAACACATCCTGACTCAGCGAGTGACTGTAATCTATGAGTATCAGGAAGTCTAACCTCCACCAAGACATCACAGGCTTCCTAAAGGTCAGCTTCAATGGTCAGGGCATAAGCGCTGTGCCTTGAAAGCAATAAGCACTCCCCATCCTCTCTCCCGTTGCTTGCGGTGACTGTGGTGGAAGAAAGCATCTCAGCTGCACAGCCCAAAACCAGAAAGTAACTTCTCCTCCGCAAGGCTCTACTGTCTATGAGCTGGGGTTCAACAGAAAACCTCTACTATTACAGCAGGTAACCCCAGGTTACAAAGAGAACATGCCAAAAAAAAACCATTGTCTGGACAAAGTCCTGTGAGCTCCTTTCTCAGGGCACAGAGCAAACCACAGCTCAGCCACTTGGCCCCTTTGGGAGAAAAGCTGCAGGCTCCCCCTCTCCCAGAGGAATATGCCCCGCTAAAACACTGCGACCAGGTGGTCACTACCTCTAAGAGGAGAGAAAGCTGTTCTGGGGTAAGGACAGAGTGCTACAAGGCAGGTACATTGCCCTTGGACCTGTTTACAAGGTGGAGATGATCTTCACTTTTTCATGCTCTAAGACACTGTAAAAATGGCCGTGAATTTAAAAAAATCTGCCTTTTTGTTTTTTCAGCACATGTTTAGGGGAAGACCTACAAGGTGGCTGAGGTGGGGCACTGTAGGTGGGAAGGATGGAGACACCAGCTGCAGCATGAGCCTGGTGAGGCTGGAGCCCCATTTGGGGAGCTGCCATCGACCGCAGCTGGCAGTGATCAGAGACTTGATCACGGAGATGAGCATCGCTCCTCCAAACAGAGGGAGGAACCTGCACAAAGACCTGGGAGCTGTCTGAGCTGCGTGCCTGCAACAGATAACTGTTCTGCTAGATTGATCTGTGTGACCAGACAAGGCTTAAAGGGTAAATGTAGAGGCTTTGGATTCGGGTAACTTAACGCACATTCAGAACAAGAGAAAACAGTGATCTCACCACTGGTTTTCTCCAAGCTCTCAATGAAGGCAGGTTTTGTCTTCCATAAACTTGTATTTTAATGGGTGAAGGAGGGAATTGGTGCTTTTTTCTCTTTTTATTTGTTTTTTTTTTTTTTTTTTGTGCGGGATTTTTTTATTTTCCACTCAAATAAGTATTTGGCATTTGGAGAGTTCTCCCAAGCAACTCTGCTGCCTGCTTCATCTGCCCTCTCCTACCCAGAAGATCCCAGCATCTCACAGCCTGAAGGGTGGGTGGAGAAAACCAGCCATTTTCATTTTACAGGGAATCGAGGGACGGAGAAGCAAAGCGATTGTTCAAGATTAATCTGTAGCAAAGCAGAGTCCCCAGACCCGAATCCTACCTTGTGGGTTATCCTTGCTCTGTATGCCTTTCATAATAACAGGTTTGGACCTAGAAATCAGGCTACATTCATGCTCAATGCAGCATGAAATCTTGCAGTCTATACCACATCTCTGGAGGTCTGGGTTGCTTGTATGCAAGATCTGGCTTCCAGTTCTGGCTCCTGATTTTAATTTCCTATCGTATACAGGTGCTTGGCTCGGGAGCCTGTGTTGCTGCTGGTCCTGAATGCTAATTCCAACCAAGCCGTGCAAAAGTGCTATTGTAAATGTGATAAGGAAGCACTGAGAGCTAGTGTCAGAGTCTCAGCTGACTGTAAACTGATACAGCTCCCTTGTTTAAGTGGAAAATTAGCTGGAAAAAAAATCATTAAAATATGGTAGACATTTTCTTCAGCTTCTTCTGAGGGCTGCTGTTTCTTGATGCATTCAAATAAGGTCTATATTCCCTATGCCCTTGTAATACAGAGCAACTGTCTGTCAAAAAGTACATGACAATCTGCTGTCTATTCTCTGTTCTATTGTAATTAACGCACCAGGAATGTTTATGGGATTTGGGCCCTTGCATTTAATGAGCGCTGGACTTGTTCCTCCATTTTAATCAAGTGTGGGACCAGTTGTTATTAACGTAGGACTTTGGATGCACTTGTCTGCTTACAGAGTTAATGAAGATAGATTCCTTTCCCAGAACAGATTACAAGCCCAGGTCCTCAACTGCTGATTCTGAGGTGTTCTTGGTGCGTAAATCATTGCAGAAAATCATGAACTGCTGCAAAATGACAGAACTCTGAAGAAAAGCAAGAACACCCCCTGCTGAGGATGCTCTTGTAGTGGGAAATGAGTAGCAGACCAGTGGGATTTTCTTGCTTTGGATTAAAACTGAGCTGGAGTCCAGAAGTCAAAAGATAGCAATGGATGAGTCTTGGGCAGCACCAATCATTTTGAACTCTGACGAGCCAATTTCTTCCAGGTATCAGGATACCAAGGTCTTGACACTTTGCTGTGTGCACTGCCCATCCATCACACCTATCCACATGTCTCTGTCTGTGTCCTGAGACACCAGCTCAAGTCCCTCATTTGTCACAGTCTTCCTGCTTCTTGTGTCCCCTCTGCTCTTCATCTGCCCTAAGGCATATAACATATGGATCTGTACCTCCATTTGTCTCCAACTGCAAAATAAAGATAGTGCTAGTTCTTGCTTACCAAAGTAAGCAAGAATTTGCCAGTTTTCCGGCAAATCACATCTATTATGTACCTGTGCATCTTTTTGCACAGTGGTGCATGATGTCAGTTAGGGGTTCTTGGATGCAGAATAATAAAAATACTAACCGAGTGAGAGAAAATATGGGAAAATAGGACAATGTGAAGTGCAGGAATAAACCCCACGAGGTCAGGGATTTAAGGCCATGGCTGGCATCATCAAGTGTTGGCTATAGTCCTGCTTCAAGATGGGGGTTGGATTAGAGACTTCCAGAAGCTCTTTCCTGCCAACACTGCTATGATTTGCTGTTTACTAATAAAGTTATACCACTCTGAATTTCACTAGTTTTGAAACAGAGCCAACAGGTGAATAAAATGATGTCTCCTGAGATTCTTGTCAGAATTGCATTGGAAGAGATATCTTTGCTGATTAATTTGCTGCATGGATGGGTGGATGGATGGATGGATGCATGGACGGATGCCCTGGAAAGCTCACAAGAGACAAGCTCATAGATGGAGGCTAGACAACCTCCTCTTTTAATTTAGAATTGAAGTCTAGAATTCTGAGTTAACAGAAGGGGTCACAACATTGTATTTTAAGCTGAGAAACTAGGATTTAAGACATCCGAGGCCTTTTTGCATTCCTTTGGTCAGCTCTGTGACACTGTGGATGCTGTGTCAACCCCAGCAGTCAGTACACACAGAGTGGAAATTTCAGTGTGTTTATGACTTTTGAACATTTTAGGGCTAGATATTACCAAGGTAATTTTTTTCTGTCTGTCAAAAGTTTTTCTCTTCTACCCACAGGGGCTGAATTTTGGCTTTTGACTCCGTTCCTTGGGATTCCCACTGAGACCAGATCTGTCAGCTGTAACACTGCAAAAGGACTTGGATGCAATCACTGTTGGTGTGACAAAATAACTGTATGCTCATTATCATAGTCTGAAATCACACCACATTGTGGTTCTCGGGACAGTGAAGTATCTCCTTCCCCTAGCTGTCTGGCTGAATTCTATTATTTGTGTCCAAATGCTATCATTCTGAATCAGATTGTGCTTTTGCAAAAAGCATTAAATTAAACCTCCCAAACCATTGCTTGCTGCCCCCTGACTGTCTCCTACTGCCATATTCAGTGCTTATCATCCTGTCAAAGGGAATAGCATCTTTTCCCACAGTACTGACATCCCACAAAACTGCATTTTTTTTGCATTATTTGCCCTTTCTTATGCTGTGGAGAGAGGAAAAGGGAAGGACTGTGGGGGGAGTGCTGATTTGTTTCCATAATTCTAGCTTCCACATCAGCATGGACTGGTCCAGGGTGCCAGCTAATATGATCACGTTAGATTGACTTAATGAGAGAAGCTTAAGCAAATACATTTCACCATCTGAAGGGATAAAAGCATGTATAAGGTTTTCTTCTCTGCTCATCTGGTGAGCTTAAATTTGCCATGCTGTAACTTGATTTCATTTGATTATGTGCTTACGTGATATGGCAGAAAAACTGAAGGAGGAGAGTATAGCACTTTTGTATGGGTCTATGCACTTTAGATAACGGGGTGCTGTCTCTATTTTGATAAGAACAGCCACCACCGATTCATCACCAGAGTCAACTTCATGTCTACCCTTCTGCTGTTCAGCTGCAGGTTTCCCCTGCAGAGCCCTCAGGCTGCCCAGGGAGGCTGTGAAATCTCCATCTTTGGAGACATTCGAAAATTGATTTCAAAAGGGCCTGAGCAACTTGGGCTGACTTCAAAGCTAGGTCTAGCGGCGTAGTCCTCCCTGCTCGGGGAGCAGGAGTTACCCAGAGGTTTCCTCCAGCTTCAGCGACTCGGCATCGTGTCACATGGGGGAAATGAGCTGCATCTTCCTCGTGAACAACACTCGTTTCAGCACTTCAGGGGTTACGCAGACAGGGCCCGTATAAATTACAATGTCAGGAAAAGTTACCAAAGCATGAAATTCCTTCTTCACCCTGAGTATATTGGAATGGATTCATTCTCATGAGAAATGTGCTCACGCTTGGCACTAAATCTGTCACTTCTCTTTCAATTCACACTGAACACCCACATGCAAAAGCTGGAGGTTTTTTCCAGTATTTTTTTTTTGACATGGGTTTCTGCGCAGGTTTGTAGTAACAGAGGGACCTGGTAGCTACAACGAGTTATTGCAGTAAACACCCTTACAAAAAAAGAATCATGAAATACCCTTTAACTTTCCATCTTGCAAATCTGTCATCATTCTATGAGCAAAGATGGTAGGCATTGTGCAATCAGATGCTTTTTTCACACTTAAACTGGATGTTGCTTTCAAGCAAATGCTGGTGTGCATAGAGCTGGAGATACACTGTCCCTTTGAAAACTGCACACTCCAGGATTTTCCCACACTGAACTGTGTGTGACTCCTTATATTTTTTTGCTGGATTTAACCTCAACTTCCAAAACTGATGGGAGTTTTCTGCATAAATACATTTATATTAGGTGGTAGTAGCACGTTCCCCCCTCCCCCCCATATATCACTAATTTGATTAGAATTCCAATTTTTAAAAAAAATTTGGAAGAACCTGATCTGAAGAAGATCCAATGTATCATCTTTCATTTCTGCTTTATTCTCATGGTGTTCTGTTTTCAAGCAAAGGAGACTGCGTATCTTTGATCATCTGCACTACATCTTATTCTTGCTGCAGGATGTAATGCTTGGTAGAAGCTAATTCACGCTGAATGACCAGCTGTTCTTACACGCCTCTGATAAAACAAAGTGGTTTGATTACAGCTCCCAAGCCACAAAACCAGGAAAAAAAAACCAACATTAGGAATACAGAGCATGCCAGAAATGGTCCTTTTCCTCAGCCACTGGTTCACAAGGACTGGGCTTTTCGTGCTGGGATGAAACTTGGCAGCGCCAAGGAGGGCAGCAGCTTCCTTTTACCGAGGTGTTCCAAGAGCTGCACATCTCAGAGACATGGGCAAAGCTCCCAGGGACAACCTGGTGTCTCGAATGCTCCTGTAGAATTACTGAGTCTATATAGCTGCAGAGGGGGTGGTGATGGAGTTAAGGAAATACAAACTCATTTCAAATGCAAATACCAAGGCAACAGTTTGCATTAAGAATTAGCAGCTCTGAATGTCAGGGAAAGAGTTTTACAGGCTTCAGCTGCCTCATTTCAGGCAAGGTGTCCAAACGTGGGCAGGCTTCTATTTCCAGAAATCTGGGCTGGAAAGGGAAAAGCTGTCTGGAAAGGGTCTGTAATCATTTCCTCGGGAGCAGTGACCTGCGTAGCTCCAGTCTCCCATGAGAGACCCTTGTGGGAGCCTGGGAGGACACGGGGTCCCAGAGGAGGACTGCAATGGCCAAAGAGGACAGAGGACAGTCCAAGATTAAGGAGACAGTAATGACTGAGACAGTGTGATCTGAGAGTTGGCTACAGACTTGCTGAAAAGCAGTAGCAGAAGAGGAGATGTCTGGCAATGCCGGAGGGCTGCAGTTTGAAAAACAGCAGGACAAGCACCAGGGATGGGCCAGGATTCACTTTGCTTTGGAAGAGGAATGTTCAAGGGGCTTG
Source organism: Opisthocomus hoazin (assembly GCF_030867145.1). Classification (NCBI taxonomy): domain Eukaryota; kingdom Metazoa; phylum Chordata; class Aves; order Opisthocomiformes; family Opisthocomidae; genus Opisthocomus; species Opisthocomus hoazin. The sequence continues at coordinate 17,313,506 of NC_134431.1, forward strand.
GCTCAGCCTATGACCTCATACTTCTCCCTCATGTGCTGTAAAATCTCTTCTGTTCTCAATTAATTTGCAACAGGATTTCAAGTTAAAAGAAAAAATAAATACAGCTTTCAAATGAAACAGAAGTTGACGCTGTCTCAACTGTTTCAGCCGTCACTTGCCAAGTTCTGTTCTGGCATAAACGGGTCTCTTCCATCTGGTGCCTATTTCCAGCCCTCTAAATTGAAGTTCTGTCCACGTGATCCATTTTCTGTAACAGAAAATTTCATGGGCCATTTCTAGCAGCTCTCTCTGTCCCTCTGTCCCTCTATTTCTTGGCTGTGCAGGAGACAATGGGTTTTCTGCCAGCACGGACCATCAGCATAGGCTGCTGCATAGCAGCTGCGCTGAGCACATGGGCTGGGACCCCACCAGAGGTTCCTGGTGCCACTTTAAAAAAATACAACCCCCAGTGGAACACCACCTCCAGCACACGAAGACACTATGAGATGCAAGAATCTTGGTTCCTCCAGGACACCGTGCTCAGATCTGGAGGATGGGATTTAAACCTCTCAAAAATGAAATGTTACCTGATTTCTGGTTTTTTTTAGTTTTGTACCTTGGCCTCCATTACAGTTAATCATAGCTGTAACTTGTTCTTGCATACATTTTTGCCTACACATTTCTTTACAGAAAGGCAAACTTTCATAAAACTCTTCTTCAAAAAGAAATTTTCTATTGAAGAAAGACTGGAGGCAGTGGATAACATTCTCTTTAAATTGTCCAATTAAAAACCAAAGTGTCCAAGAGCTAATAACCAAAGCAAATGTTAGCTCAAAATCTAAACCAATTATTTTTAAAATCTGCTCTTGATTGACTTATGTTAATGCACTATTCTATTATCATGAGAAATTGTAGCTTGCGCTGTGGTTTAACAGTCTAATTACAGAGATAACACTTGTGTTGTGTGCCCACGATAAGCCCAGACTTTCAATTCACTCGGCAAAGAGCAGCATGACAGAGACTGGCCAGGGCTCTGCATCTGCAGCTCTACAAAGGGGAACAAACAGGAGCTCTCGACATCTGAAGAAGCGATCGGAATTTCTCTGTGTCTTGTCTACATGGGGATTTAATGAGAATGTCACCAGCAAAGTATTTCTTTCAGCAGTTGTCCTTGTGGAGACCCCAAGGAAAGCTTGCTCGACTGGGCACACAGCTGGTGGCTGCGGGTACTAGGACTAACAGATATTTAGGGTATTTATTTATTTTCTATGCCCCCCCTTGCTGCTCCAGAGAGGGAGATACACTGGAGATGGTATCCTTCAGAGGTGAAGAGCAGGCTGTGATGCTCCTCTGTTGGCTTTTGATTTCTGACCAGGGAACTGATTAAATGCTTTTAAAAACCCTTGCAATGAAAGCAGATTCCTGTAACAACCCCCAGCCAAGGGGAAAATCTCTGTGCCTGTGAAAGAGGGGTCAGGATTCAGTCTGGAGCTTTCTTCACAAGCCCTCTGGCTGTCTGCTCACCTGTCTGTGAAAAATAAAGCTTGTTTTTTTTCCTTCTATTTTGCCAACATTACTAAAGATACTTGAGCCAAAGGCAAGAGAACAGAATCTCTTTTTTCCTTTGTAGAAATTGCTGCTTTTTCTTTTTTCCACTTAGCACAAATAATGCCTTGCACAAAATTGAAAACTAGAGTGCAAGGACTCACAAGCACAAGAATTTCAAGAAATCAGATACCAGTCTCATCAGTCACCACATCTATGAGATGCCTGGACATTTCTCTGACTACACATTAATACAATGTCCATAACCAGGAAGGTTTTACGACTTTTTCCAAAACCATGTAAGCAAAAGCCTGTGCATTGCCTTCAGCAGACTCTGGCTGTATCAGAGCCCACAAACTGCGATTAAGCTCACTCACAGTCACTAGATCACCCGTCCATGCACGTGTCTTGTGAAGCCCTTCATGTGCTGCTATCAACCAAGCACATACCTGGTTTGCTTAGTGGCATGTGGGCTGTGCTTGGAGCATCTTCGTTGCTGTCCCACAAGCCACATGCAGCATTGGAGAGAGTGTCCCTGGGCAAAGCCCAGCTATGTGGCTCCTGAGAAGGATGCTGGGCATCCCACATGATGTGGATTAGAGGAATGCATGCGGGCAGGGGTAATGGGGGACCTCATCAACTCTTCTAAATGTGAGCAGCTCCAATAGAGGTGCACCCAATGGCCAGCAGATAAATGAGAACCATGTTCAGACAATCTGAACTCTTCGTCCAAAGGGCTGAATAGGACAAAGAAATCACGGCACGCCCTCTGGAATAAGTCTTTCTTCTGATTACAGAGGCAAGATCTGCTGCTTGTGTTGCCCTCCTGCCCACATTGTCTGCCCTACCTTTCTGCTCTGAAGCAGCCAGAGAAAACTGCCAGGCTATAATCAAAATATTTTTCAAGTGACTCTGACCGTTAAATAAATATGAAGGTCGTGGGGCTGTTTTCTTCCCTCCTTTTTCTAAAACACATTTTTATACAGATCGATATCTGTAAAGATCGAAGAAGAAAACAGACTTTGGGAAGCAAACCTTATCTGCTTGGAAGCAGGGCAAGAACATGACGCTGCCCAGCAGTGTTTTGTTAAGGAGCAGCATTTATCATCGCAGGCCAAGGTTGGCTTCTCTTTCATTCTTCAGCCACATCCTTCCTTTCAGTGTCTCTCATTTCTTCCCAGTACAGCAAGAGGGTGAGAGGGGAATAAAGCTCAGCACATGGCACATCCATTCCCCTACATTCAAAGGAATTTTCTCCTTGCACTGCACAGGACTGAGCGTTCATCCCACCAGCTGAATTAGGCAGTTTTTACTGGAAATCTTGGAAATTAAAGGAATGGGAAAGGTTCTTGCTTCATTTTTTCTCCTCCCTTCCCCCACCACCCCCATTTACCCAGTATGATTGAGGTGCAGTTTTGAGATTCAGCAGTTTGATCAAATTTCCCATTTTACAGGCAATGTGGTGAAGAGCCTATTTAAGATTTACTCTTAAAAAAACCTCATGATGCAGCAGATAAAATTCTCAAGTGCTGCTGAACTTTGTGTTAGTGATCCAGTGTGCGGCTTTTTTTCCTTCTCTCTCCAAGAAAAGCCTCAGCTGCTGGGCAGCAGTAGGAGCCTTCCCCCACATCCCCATGCAACTGTGTGGGGTGTTCTGCTGTCAGATGAGACAGTCTGGGATGCCGTGGGGAAATGAGATTTCTGAAGAGCTCACATTTCTGCAGAACCACTGGCATTTGCACCCACCTTTGCAAAACTCCAGCCCATTACAGCAGCTTCTCTTGCAATTTGGATAAAACCATCTTGCCCACTTTGTACCCTGGAAACCTGCAGAAATTTGATTTGCAAAAAGCCTACCTCTATTGCTCTCTCAGCAATCCCTTTTCTCTATCAAAAACCCCATCGATATCCATCACATAGCATCTCCTTCAAAGACGAGCTTCAGCCTCCCAAACCTCTTTCCATTAGGAAGACGAAGTAAATCAGCTCTCCAGCTGGTCCCGAAGGCTTCCACACTGTAGTAGAAGATGAATTGCACCATTGCTTTTTATGACTAATGCAGAGTAATCATACTAAGACTTTACAGAGTGCCATACATCTTCAAAGAGCTGTATGTCCATTAGCTAAATAGCACTGCTCAACACAGGAAAGCAAGCAATAATGCAAGATCCTCCTTCTGAACTACAACTGAATCTGTGTGGGAGAGTCATTCCTTTTTCGCAGGACAGTGTCACCAGTCTTTGGATACAGATGGGCACAACCCCCGTAATCTGCAGGACACAATGCAAGCAAGAGAAGGCAGGATCTAATTACCACCACTGCACTAATAAATATTCCAAATGAACTGAAGGATGCACTATCGACTCTGCAAATAAAGCTCCTGCACCCTCTGCTGGGGAGAGGGTCGTGGCTGCGCAGCCTGGCAGGACACTGCCCTTTCACAGGAGACTTTAGAAGTGCTTTTTACCAAGGACATACCAGCAGGGCTGTGGCTGAGTTGCCCTTCCAGGGTCAGAGGGGTCCCTGCACTCCAGAGGCACCGTAGGTTGGATGGGAGGAACTGGGACCTTTGTGCTTCACATCGCCTTTATTTCTCCCTCATTTTGAGGACAGACAACCCAGATTTTTTCCCTTACTTTCTTTCCTCGAACCTCCCAACTCAAGCCCAAGCGAGGACCAGAGCATATGGGGCATCTGACATTTCAGTGTAGCAGTGGGCAGCGTGGACGAGGTGACAGTGACGGACGTGTGTGTGCCCGGGTCTGCTGCTCCCGAAGGATTCGCACACTGACTCAGACCTCTGCAGACACTCGGCTTTGCCATATGCCACCAGCAGACAAATGGGCTGGGGCAGGAGAAGACCTGATGTGCAGGTGGTCCTCACATCACCCCTGACTCGTGCCAGGAGCCCTTCACCCTTCAGTTTAGGAGTAGCCAACTTTGCTAAAGACCTAATCTTTTCTTTCCTGATACTAGAAAAATTCATTATTTTATGCAAGAATGAAAATCAGGATAGACCTGAGCACACCCCAGACCTGAGTCCCTGCCCTGGTACCCCCTCCCTGGACTGGTGCACCCCCAGTTCACTGACAGACCTGCAGCTGTGCCTACAGGTATCTGAGCTGCAGCATGTTCAGGGGCATCGAGGCACCCACAGCAAAACCAGGTGTGAAACCCAGCTGGGGGAGACGAGATAGGATCTGCCCCTGCCCCAGACTTTCCTGCCTTGCTGCACTAGAAAGCCTGCAGACCCCAGATGAGAAGGAAGCTTTGACTACTATATTCAACGCTATCAATAAATCATGGAATAAAAAGAAAATGTTTTTCTTCCCCTACCACCCTCAGATTGAAGGGAAAGAGGCCAGGAGAAGTTAATGCTCTAGTCTTTGGTAGCTGCCCGCCCAGCAGCTTTGCACCCTTCACAGGATCCCCCATTCCTTACAGAAATACGTGTTTTGCCCCATTTAGGAAACCAGTCTCACTGGTTTTTATTTCTGTCAGCAATGCTGTTTCCACTCTACAAACAGCAAGGGTGAGACATCATAAGGGAGACCTCCTAAAACTGGGGAAAACCCCAAAATTTGCCTGTGTTCTCCCCTTATCTAGGAGAAATGAAATGCAGACACTTTGCACTGCTGAGCTGGGGTTGTGGGCACAGCCTGTGTGTGTGCTCAATTCTGGGAGCAAACTCCTGCTTCTCCCCAGAAAAAACTGCTCTGAGGTGGCTGGTCGTAAGGGATGCTTCCCCAGAACCTCACTGTGTTTGTCCAGTTGGTGTTTCACTGTAATTACTGAGCAGGTAGGTGGCTTTCTGGACTCTGGAGGACCCAGAAGTCCATCTGGAAAAGGGAGCAAGCCAAAGCAATTGCAACTCTAGAATTTGGATGGTTTGTTTTCATACGAATTTCTTCTAAGGCTCCAGCATTTACTTCTGCTCCACAAAAAGGCACATTTACCACAGCAGGGAAAAGGATCCGCCTGATTTTTCCTCTGAACCACACTATCAGGGCAGCGGAGGCCGATTGCCAAGGCAAAGCAATGCCTCCTCGTGTGTGGTCTCCACTGTTGGCTTGGCGAATGTGTGAGCAAGGACTGCAGGTCTGCTCAGCAGCTCGCTCCCCTCCAGCACGGCAGGTACCACACCTGGCTCCACCAGCATCCCCGTTCGGGTGGCAGGGGCAGCTGCAGGACCGTGTTCGGATGCAGCCCACGCCAACACACGAGCCTGGTCAGATGACAGCAGGATGTGATTCAGCAAGCTGAGAATTTTCCTGTTTATCTCACTGGTGTGAAACACAATGAGATAAAATAGAACGATGTTATTTAAGTATACATTAATGTGCTGTATCCATTGGGAAACGCTCACACCTGGCCTTCTTTAATAGCTTTGGGGAGGATGGGAGCTGCTGAAGGCTTCGAGCCAAGTCGTCTGGTACAACCAGTGGGCTGCTGTGCCTGAAGCAAACCATTTATTCCGCCAAGCCTCTCTCACTGCCTTGTCCAGATGACTGGCAGGCTTGTTAAAATCCAGGCACTGGTTCATCTAGATTCTTATACTTCATCCTCCTGGAAAAAAAACATCAGTGTGGAGAGAGAAATTTTGGGTTTTCCTTTTTCTTGCAAAATGGAACCGCTGTTTCATCAGCCAACCTCACCATGGAAAATACTGTCCATCCACCCACTTCACTCCTAGAGAGTCCTCCAAAATCCAGCATGCGCTGTCTTAATTTAGGACTGGTGCCTGGTAAGCAAGATAATTTGTGGGACAGATAAAGGTCCCTTTCCAGTGCCATTCCTTGGCTCTGAGCCCACTTGGATGACACCAGCCTCAGTTTTTAGCACGGTGATAAGGAGCTGGCATGGGGGCCAAAGAGCTACGATAACCATCCTTTATCTGTCAGGATGCGGCTGATATCTAACCTTAAGAAAATCGATATTGTTAAAGGACTCTGAAGGGACAGCGTCCTCGTGACTAAGGGCACTTGAGATTTCTGAGCTTGATTTTGTACATCAGAAACAAAATGTTGTCTAACTTTAGAAATAAGAAAGAGAGGTGTGAAGGTTTAATGCCAGGAATGGTCAGGTCCTCAGTCACCATCTTACTCTTCTTCATCAGCCATTAAGTATGTGCCCAAAGCACCAAGAAATTGCCAGAAATAAACAAACAAAGTGAACAGAAGAAGTGCAAAGAAAAATAAATGTGTATTTCATCTCATGAAGGTTAAATCTCTGGTATTTTTACTGAATGCAAATTTTCCATTCTGATGCTTTGAGGCTTAAATTAATGATTGTGATTATTTAATTTTCCTCCATTTCTCTCCCAATTGCAACCATTGCTATTCTTTTTAGTATCGCACATATACAGTTTTGCAGCTGCCACAGTCATTCGTGTGAAGGTACACGCTGTATCACGCTCAATGCCTCGGTGTAAACGTCTGGGCTACGTTGCTCTTCCACAGTGCTAATGTAAAACCATCTGTGACTGCGTCGTTCGGCTTCTAGCTATTCCCTTAGAAAACTACAGGTCATTCCCTTGGCATCTGTCCCTAGAAAATGTACATTGCACAAATTCATGATTGAAATGTACAGAGGAAATAACACATTCACCAAAAAAAAAAAAAAAAGTCCGATTGCTATTTTACAAGAGAAAGTCTGGACCGTTCAATACATACAAAATGTTTTCAAATTGTACAGAAGTACCAAAGGCATTATGAGAGATTCTTTGGAGATGAAACGTAAGTGCAAAAAAGCCAAGGCAACAGAGCAAATTAAAGGAAGCAAAGCAGCAGCTGTCTTTGCTTTCTAAAGGACAACCAAACTTTCATGCTCAGCTGAGCCCCAGATTTCTGCGAGCGCGAGGCGAGGGCATGCAGTGCCTGCACTTGTGCCAAGCGAGAACGGCCTGGCCCAGTGCAAAACTCACCTCTCAGCTCCCTGTCAGGACAAATGCATGAACCGTTTTTAGCCTAGTTAAGGCCAAACGAGCCAGATGCTGTTATCAGCCGTGATAGCTTTAAGGTATCTTAGGGAAATGGCAACATACTCCAGCAATAGATGTACCCTTTGCTTAATAGCACATTTGGGACTGAAGTGGCTCTTACAGCTGATAACTTTGGACCTAGAGATGATTTTTCAGGCCAATGCAAAAATCTGATTAGTATTCTTCCAATGGCATCCAGCAGTATTTAACTGGAAAAGTTAGCTCTTTGTGCCTTTATTTAATTTAAATTAAACACTGAAGTTGCAATACAGATCTTACATTGGTGAAAATACGAGCAAAACTAAATCCTGGAGGATGATTCATTTGATGAGGTTGGTGAAATCTCTGCATAGGGGCAGTCGGAGTCTGGGGGCTGACCAGCTTGGATAATCAGATTTATTGATTATAACTTTGTCATTTCTTTTATATCTCTGTGATAAAAAATGGGCTCTTGATGACTGCTTCTCTCACTCTACTTCAATGACTCTTAACTAGGGGCTTTTTAAATACATAGCCAAAGGTAAGAGCAGGACCCACCGGGCAGCAGGATCTCTGCCTGGGCAGTAGCCCGTACCAAGGGGGGATGTGATGCTGGGTTTGCAGGACACCGTGGCACTGCCCATCAGCCAGCACCTCTGCCAACAGGGTCACCCTGTCACGGCACAGAAAGCCTTTGCCCTTGGGTCTCCAACAGCACAGGACAACTGTTTGGCCACGCATCCTAGGAATGGGACTTGGAATTGGGACTGGCCGCTGTATTCTTTTGTTTGTTGGAAAGGAAGCCAAAGAAATAACCACTTAAAGCAGCTGCATCACTCTGCTGCATGGCGTGTGCTGCCCTCACAAGTGGGATTTCTCCTTGGGAGGGCAGTTACGCATCAACCCCCTTTGCAAATCTTCCTTTTTGATCAAAATACATTATTGAAATAGTCTTTTGTTTTGGTTTTATCCACTCTCCCACCTCCAAAAAAAGAACTTTTATCCCCCCTGTGTATCTCAGATGCAGCTTTCTCTGTTCTGAAGCGCATGTGTACATGCGTTTGTACACACGTGCACGTACAGCAATGCGTAGATGCATGTACGCAAACAACATGCCCATGCTTCTGCAGCCAAAGTTGTGTTGTCCTTTTATCTTGCGGGTTATGACAAAGATAAACTGTGAACTTCATTCAATCTGTACAGAATTTACAGTTCAGATGAACAGCAATGAAGAATAGACAGAAATACAGCAACTGTTTGGTATTTTGGGGCTGTGTGTTTCTGTTTTTATAAGAAACATTGCTGAAGCAATAGAATTTATTTTAACTTCCTGGCAAAATCTGTTTAAAGCAGCATTTGAATGCAGTGTATTTCTTAACAAAACAAGAGCTTGGTTTTCGTCTTTTCCCCTATGTTGAGTCACATCACAAACCAGGCAGGTAACACTTTGTTCGATGTCTGTTCCACACCTGTACACTTATCACATGTGGTGATACCTATCAGCGTTTGGCATGTGATGTGCAATCTGTGCACAGAGTATGGGGACAGTGTGCCAAAGTGACACCGAGCAAGATAAATTGCATAAATACGATGTCTATACTGTAGAAACCAGAATATAGTTTTAGTGTGTGGAGCATTGCTGTGTAAGAGCAGTGGCACCCACCTATACGAATTACTGATAAAAGAATAAAACATTTATAAGAATAATTTATTGAATCTCCTAAAGCATTTGACACACCACTCAGCAACTGCAACTATGTTTAAAATCTGCTCTTGATTTAAAATAGAAAAAATCTCTGCCATTTATCAGCTATATCTTCTTTTGCCTCGATGTTCCTGCAAGACTCAGGTTCTCTACCCCATGTGTGAATTTTTTGAGAAAAAGTGAAGAAATTTCAATAGTTAGGGTTTGGGTAGTGGGGAAGAGTAATGAACACAGGAGGGTCCCCATCCTGCTTGCTGACAGGAGCATGGGGTATCTTCAGCTCCAGGGAAGATGTGAATAACCAGACAGGGCAGAAAAGACCTTTGATGACTTCTCCTCAGGTCAGCAGCAAGCCTGAACACGATGTCTAGAGATGCTAAAGGACTCAGCCCTCTATATCCACATCTGTAATAAATCCTTTTCATGAGCATCACTGAAAATGTGAAACACTGGGTCACGGCCACTGTCTTGGTCAGGTTTAAGGATTTATTGTGAAATGCTGCTTCTACTTTTAACAGGAGGTGCCCATGGCATGCTAAAATAAGGAGGCATTTTCTTATCTTGGCTTGCAAGGCTTGTGCCGACCTTTTCTCGCGTGCAGTGGGAAGGAGAGAGCACCTTCCCAGGTCCACAGCCATCAGTATCAAATGGAGCTGAAATTCCAGGGGAAGCTTCACCGACAGTGTGACATTCAGCCTTGGTTTTGGGCCAGAATCACCCAAACTGGAGAGTTGGCATGGCCTCTACCTGAAACCATTAACCCTGCCCTAAAATTATAGGCATAGCTGCAGGTGAAATCTAGCCCGAGCTTGGCACTGAGTTTTGGAAAGCTTTGCGGTTGTGGTAGCTCAAGTTTCTCAGGACTAGGCAAACAGATGCTGCTGGAACAATTCATCTGCAGCTGTATTCACAGGAATTCGGAGAGGGCAAGATGCTTCCAGGCTCACTGGCAGCTTTGGAAATAGCACAGCTTGGACTAGCTGCTTTCCGTTTCTCCCCATTACCAAGCTGGAGCCTGGCATGCAAAGCCATCCATGTGGACCACTGAAGGCGACTGGGTCTCGAAAGCAGCTCTTGCTTCGGGGAGCAAAAGCATCAACAGGGTTAGAGTCTATAAGTTCTTCTCTGAGACATTCAGTTTGACAAGAAAACCAGAATTGAACTCTCCTCCCTGTTTCACCACAATCAGCTAAAGCCAAGGGGATAAACCCTTAACGGGTGCTGTACAGAGCGGGGAAATCCATCCCTGCGCTGGAAGGCCCCAGCAGAACAAACCAGGGACGTTTTGAGGCCACAGTGGCTCAGTGAGGATGCAAATAAATTGCCAATAAAAAGCAAAACAGTCTTGTTAACAAAACACGAAGGCTCCCTGGCGTATCTAATGATACCAGGCCAAAAAGAAAGTCTCAGAGCAGAGTTCTGGCATTACATCTTCACTTGTATATTGTCTGGACTAGGAAGGTGAGGATATGGGACCAGTGTCAAACCAGATTACGGCAGCAGCGCTAAGAGACAGAAGAGACTGCAAACACCAGCAAGGTGGGCAAACCTTGAAGCCTGAAGGCCTCATGAGAATCTGGTATTACAAGCTAGGAAAGTGGTGGCACAACATCTATGGAGACAAAAAAGTAGCTCAGTGCCTTTCCACGAGGAGAGTAAGAGATGTTCCCACAAGGAATGGATACGGTACAGCTGCAGGGTCCCTGAGACCCCCAAGGGCTGTAGCCAAGGGTGGATGAAATTTCCAAAGAGGGGCTTCCAAAGTTTGGGAGTCACCTTCGCCCCTGCCCCTCGGGCTGGGCTGCAGGCACGAACACGCATGCACACCAGAGCTGGATGCAGGCGAGAAAACCCTGTGGGAATTAATACAGAAATATGGCAAGTCCCACACTTTTGAGTTCATATGGCATCTCCTAAATGAAGACCAGGCCTCCATCCTTGGCACTGCCTGCCTTGTTCTGCCTGCTCATCCAAACCCTCAGAAAGGAGTATCTGGGATGCTCTTCCTCAGAGGCATCTGGATGGAAAGGAGGTCGTTACATACAGCCAGCCCATTTCGTATTTTTTCCTCCCCAAGCACACGTTCCGAGGAACCACAGGTACAAACATGGCTTTTTTACCCCTTAGTTACAAGCAGAAGAAGTGGAGTTCATGCATGCTGTATCAGAGAGATGGGGCAACGATCAGTCGCAGCATGAAAGACACTTGGTACATAAGTGTCACTTGCAGAAGCACCGCAGCACCCTACGTGATGGGTCACAGGGACGACGGCCGGTCCCAAAAATGATGCTTTTTGGCAATGTCACCTCCTCAGGTACTACAGCAATCTGGGAGTGCAGATACAGCTGGAGCGTATTGCTGTCTACTCATCTCAGGCTGCATGCAGTAGCAGGCAAAATTGAGAGTACAGTCAGTGAGATAGTCCGGAAAGCACATTCATATGTTAAAAAGGATCCGGCTGCTCCTCCTGCAGCAGCCGCTCCTTGCTGCTACCTAAATTATAAGCGTGATTACTACTGTATCAAAACGTGTGTAATCCCTCTCCCTCTAGACACTAAGATAAGGCAAGCAGTATTGTGTCACTGGGGCATCAAACACTACAATATACTAAAGAAGATTCCTATGCATTATTATTATCCTTATTTTAAAAAACCCTATTGTTATTGTTAAAAAACCGAACAACCCACACCCTTGCTCTAAGCAGGTTTTGCTCTGCCACACAGAAAAGTCGGGGTGTTTGTGAGCTAAAAGCAAGAGTTTGCTGTTACACCACTGAGCAACAGTGATCCACGCGGGGCTCGGAGGGGGCTGCTGCCCTCCCCCCCGTGCCACAGCCCTCCGCATCGCAGCCTCAATGTTACTTGCAGGTGAAGGAGCTTTTGTATCTGATTTCCTTGTTTCTGGTTCACGAAAAGGAAACTGATGAAAACAGAAGGTGCTGACCCGTGATGGAGAGGGGGTGACAGAGGACGCGGGCACATAGCCATGGGTCGGAGGACCACAGGCGTGCTGGGAAGAAAGCGATGGAGGCTCAGGGCTCGCTCAGTCTGAGGGTTCACATGAGCATGGGTGGAGAAACAGAAATCCTTAGCCTGCTCCTGGGTTTTTGAGCATTCCCAATAAAATACTCACTGCTAAGGGTCTTTATAAACGATAACTCGTGGGCATATTCCATAGGAATTTCATTTCCTCTTTGAATACTTCCATTTTGGTTTTTAGCAATAATGTTGCTGAGACCGTAGTGGTCTGACGATATATGGGAAGTGAGGTCTGCAGTAGCCCCCTCTTGAGAAAAATATGAGTACATGTGTTTTTCTTTTCTCTTGGGTAACTGTTAGGGAGGGGAGCATTCATATCTGAGGTGATGCTCTGGCTTCTCAGGCAGATTATACAAACTTTTTCTAAAAATTCACTTAATTTAAAATCTTAAAAATCAATTAAAAATGTAAAAATATACCTATTTATCTGTAAATAGCAATGACCCTGCAGAATTTATTTGGATCTATTAAGCATTTGAAACAAAATATATTTTTAGAAAACCTGATCTATCTCACAGTCTGTCTAAAGAAATATAGTGGCTTTCTGATCTCAACAAGAGGTTTATTTTCAGTGAGTTCCTTGACATTTCTGTCTTAAAAATTATTGATAAGAAAATGAATTAACAAGGAAATTCACATACAAAATCTGCACTTGAGTAACATTAAAGTCCCTTCCCAAATGTTGGGAAATTCGATTTATGGCTAGTGCTCTGTTCCTGTGTCTCGGGGTCACATTATGAAAGGCCACCTGCACAGAGATTGCAACATCTCCACTCACATCTCCTGTTCAGAGACATGAACTCATGAGACAGCTTGAACTCACACTTGGACTTGAAGCACCCAAAAACTGACTCTGGCTTCAGGTCCCGATCTCAGGGATTGCTCCATCCTGCAGGTGGGACCATTTTCAGTATTTCTCTCCAGACTTAGACCCAGATCCTGAAAAAAAAGTCCAAAAGTTTCTTGGAGACCAGGTCCCAGGCTCTGGTCCAAGGCCACAGCTTCACATTCAGCACAGACAAATCTCGAAACCAGGCTCTGTGCACACAGCCGCGTGTGGGCACGGGCACCCCCGGAGAAGTTCAAGACAGGCTGCTGGATATTTGGCTCTCACATGTCTTCAGCTCTCCCTGGTCTCTCCTCTGTCCACATTTGGCATTGTCTGAAACCCGTTTCTGTCGTCCAAAAAATATAGAACTAGACTTGGGAGGAACAGGGGAGCGAAGCCAGCCCGAGAGAGGCTCAGCAGGGGGATAAAGTTTGCCTGTCCATCCTTTTAAAGGTCTTTATCATCAGGACTGCCTTATTGGCAAAAAAAAAAACCATCTTCTTTCAATCTAGCAGTTAAAACTTCTTTCAGGAGATAATCACCAGGAGTGTGTGACACGGGCAGAGGGGAACTGAGAGACCAAAAGTGAAGACTTTGCAGGAAGTATTGGACCGTGATTTAGGACAGGAATTAAATTATTTATGTCAATAAGCAATGAAACCTTCAGTTCGAGCTGGCTCTGTTTTCATTCACACAGGAATAAATCATTTCACAGAAATAAGGAGCATTATTTGGAGTTAATTCTGGTAAAAGTTAACCCAAAAGTCTGGGTCAAGCCTCTTTGCCTGGATGAAGAAGTGATGATTTACAGCATGGTTGTGGATGTCAGAATTTCTTTGAAATTATTCTACGGATGAAGGTGGAATATTTCTTACACCTTCCAGAAAAACTTTAATGTGAAATTTGTAGCAGCAAGATACAGTCTGTACTGCACGTATTTAAAACTTGTTTTCTATTATCAGTGATTGTGGGACAAATCCAACACCTTTTAAAGCTGCAAGTCAGAAGAACTTTCTAAACTCTGGTTAGTAACTTACTTGAAGAGGGAAAACACAATTCTTCCTATACAGTCCCTAAAGGAGGTAAAAGACTGCCAGGTTCCAGCCTGCGGAAAACTCAGAGGACACAGTGGAACTGCGTCTCCTCGGGACACGCTGACTGTATCTACTTTCAAGGGTGTAACATCATCTGGACAGGAGAAAGAGATTTTGCCATGAGACCTAGGAAACGGACATTCAACAGAGAGTCAACAGGGCTTCAAAATTAGGACATGATGAAAATTACATCCAAAAAATTGTGCCTTGAAGTCCTGTTGACTTTGCCTCCTATATCAAAGACCAGCTGTGTACCCGTGCTGGAATAGGATCGCATGACATCATCCTCACCCTCATCTGGAGTTCCTCACCTTGTATCATACCCTTCTGTGCAAAATTTCCAGCAGGCCTCGCAAAGTGATTGCAAACAAACAAAATAATAAATCTTTGTTATCTCTGACTTGGACAAGATTTGCAGCAAGCAGCTGGCTGGAGCAATGTTGACTTCTGCCTCACCCAATGGAATTTCCATTCCTGTGGTCACCAGAAAACACATCACTAGATTTGGGACCTGCTGACATTTCTTGCTCTACCAGAAGGCATCTCATTTTGCAGGCCAGGGGCAAATCTGCACAATTTGCAGCCATTTTGCATTCAAAGATTTCTTGGTGTGGAAGTCAAAGGCATCACTGGGTTCAATTTGCACAAAGAAATCTGGAGACAAAAGGAGTTTGGGAGGACAAGCAGAGAGGGGAAAATTGCAGCAGGTAACAAAAAAATGGATCAAATGGGAAAGAACGGAACTAGCATGGCTGGAAGCCCAGGTTCCCTCCAAGAAAAATGTTTTTCCCTCCTGAATGGTGAAAAATGGCAGGAAAAATTGTGCAGAGCCTTTCCCCACTCCTCAATCCCATGTGAAGACCTGTGCGTCGGTCCTGAGCACTGCCAAAAGGATGGTCTTATTTCCTGTCTGCAAGCTGTCACAGTGCACCCACATCTTCCCTAAGGCCAAAATAGTCCTGAGGCTCCCCTGGTTGCTGCCTCTGGTCAAGCAAACAGGAGGAGAGAAAAAGGCTGTGATTCTCCCTTCACCTCAAGCAAGTCAATGCTCAGCCTCTCAAAGGCCACACAAAAATGTAGTTGTCACCTAAATATCCTTAACAGACTTTTGTAACACAGGGAAAATGTGGAGAGATGGGGTTTAAAATCACAGATACAGCTAGAGCAGAAAACACACATGGGATTTGGGCTGTAGATGCATTGGAGTGCTCAGAGGCATACACCGGCCATGGTGTCCCAGCCCCGGAGATGGATCCCAAACACCCTTTTCCTGATCCACCCCCTTGCAAAACAAACCCAACCAGCCTATCCATGTAAAAGGATCACTTTGTGACTTCGTTTTGGTCCCAGAAAAAACTTTGAGCATCACTTTTCCCTTTGCCCTCCCCCAGCTTGAATGCGCTGCTGAGGTTCCTGGTAATGACACAAGGATCTTTCCAAGAGAAAGTACTTCAACTACAACAAAATTGGGCAAATGCGGATTGGCACAACTTGCAGGCAAGCACAGGTAAGAGGCTTCTGAAAGACCATGAAGAAATGAAGAAGCACCTCTTAATTCAACTTCAGGGATCCAAACGAAACTGAAGGATGTCCCAAGAATATGGGTGTGAGATTCTTGGCAGGGCAGAAGAAGGGAAGATTTTCATGGGGCATAGTGTGTGCAAAAGTGTTCAGGCACAATGCAAACTGTAAGAAAAGTGCCCAGTCTGACCAAAAGGGCTTCAAAAGGACGGAGCTCAGCACGTAACTTGCAGCAACGCGGGGACCACAGCATCTTGCATATCCACCCTCTCCCTTTGGCCTGGTGGCTGTGACTCCACAACAGCACTATTGGCCATGAGAATGGCTTCACACCATGACAGCCCTCCAGAGGGGCTGCCTTTGGTTTGCCTTTGCATCTCCAGGTCCTTTGTCAATGGGAGGAGAGATAATTAAATATAATACATGGTTTAAAACATAAAATTCCAGACCCATAGTCTCTTGTCCTTCTTTGCTGTCTCCTGTCTCTGCTCTCAGGGTTGTCTCTATGCTTGCACTCAAGCTCATATTTCTGAGTTTTTCGGTTTCCTAAGATGGGATAATTTCCAAACCATTCTGGTTCAGAATGGTATCCTAACCTGTCCCACTTTGAGGCCATGTCTTCTGTTCAGGAAAATATTCCAGCGACCATCCCCCTTCCTCCAGGGGCCTGCGCAACGTTTCCATGTATTATATTGGAATTATGCCACCTTCCTGATGGTTAATGAGGAACCACAGATTAACAATCCACAACCCCCCGTAATTACACATGGCCTGAAATCTAAGCCAGAAACAGACACATGTTCATTCCACGATTCCAAAACACCTAAAAGCGTAATCACCAGTGCCATGGTGTAGCAATTCCCACGTAACACGTCAGCCACCCTTTACTGTGACCTCCAAAAGCTCTGGCTAGGTGATTTATTCCTGCCCTGCACTTCTGAAGATTCCCAAGAAACGCAAATTGCCTACCCTGCACCATGAAATATTTTCACCTAATGATCTTAGAAAGAGAGTATGAAAGAAATCTGAACTTCACAGCTCCAGTTCGCCCACCAATGTGGCCTCTTCTACAAATGCAGGCTCGGACCTGCTCATTACTCCCCCCAGAGTAAGGTGCAAGAAAGCATCTGCCAGCTAAGGATGTCCTAGAAGGAGGAAAACCTTAGCTGTCAATCTCCTTGACAAGTTCGACGCGTGGACAGCTGGAGCGGGCAGCTGCCAGCACTCAGATGTGGCTCGGCCGCTGCGAGAAGGCTTCACTGCCTGGGGGCTGACCAGCCCATGTCACTGAAGGGTCCCTCACCCGTGGCTGACCTAGGAGGAGGACCGCAGGGCGTGCAGAGGTCAGAATCGGTGTCTGATTCCCCTTCTGCAATGTAGGGTCTGATTTTTGCCACGGCTGCATAGCAACCGTTGTTAAGGATGTCCAAATTCTCTTTGGACTGGGAGATGCTAAAGCCGCTGAAAGAGCGCTCCAGTTCCTCGTGGTCTACCGAGGGGATGGAGATGGACGTGTCGCTGTCTCTCATGGCACTCTCATGGTGTTTGGTTGTAATGTCTTCATTTCTCAGGTACTCTGAGCTCGCCCTGTGCCCACCGCTGTATGCTGACAAGGAGCGCTCGTGGGAGGGTGGAGGTGGGATGCGGACCAGCGAGCCGGGGTCTCCGACGGGTGAGGAACCATGGCTTTGCCTCTGGTACACCTGCTGCTGGCATGACGTCGAGGGTGGGCATGTGTTGGTCGGGGCTGGTGGGGCAGAGAAGTTCTTCTGACCCATGGAGCTGGTGGACCTGATGATCTTGATGATGCAGCCATTCTTGTCAATGTGCTCTCTGCTGTCTTCAGGGCTGTGGTAGGGAGGTGCTGGGTCTGGTTCCTTGGACCCAAAATAAGCCTCTGTCTCCGTTGGTGGGATGCCCATCCGCTGCATGTAGATGTTCACCAGGAAGTCCAGCTTCTTCTCCATTGACTGAACCTGCAAAACACCACAATTCCAGCACCATACACTGCACGCAGGTTGAAGCACGTTAACACCCTGAGTAGAAGCAAATCCCAACCCGCCTAGGCATGAGCATGGGTCTGGGCTTCACAGACAACCTCTGCCTACACTGACCTACACCAAACTGAAACTTTTAGTAAATATTTAATTGAAGTGTTCTGAAAATAATCCCTTAATTTTCCACCTTTTTATGGGGGTTTCCTTAAGCTCCTATAATCTTTTTGACAGATACCAAATACCAGGAAAACTGGAGCACACTCGCATCCTCCCAGTGACTTTCAGCTCCTTGATGTGTTTGGCACTTCCCCGGGCTCAGGTGGTCATGGGGATTTCTGAGCCTTATCCTCTAGGAAGATTTTCACCTTCGGTGAGGCCAGCAGCTACAGCAGCCAGGCTCCTGGACTCATTTCAAACATGTCTAGTACGCTGGCAAAGAAACCAGTGTGCCTTTTCAAAAATAATGTAGACTTTCGGTAGACTCATCAAAAAACAAAGTCTGTATGTCAGAGACTCCAAAGTGCCTGTGTTGAAAGGAGTACTTAGGCTCGTCAGACATTTAGTTCCCTTTCATAACACCTACCTTGTTTCTTTTTCAAAATATTCTTAGCTCTTGATTTTTTTTCCTAAATGGTGATGTCCCACTGGGGAAAAATAAGGCAAGAGAAAAACAACACAATGCATGCAACACCCTCTGCTGAGAACTCCCTCCTGACCCAATATACCTGTTTTTCAACTTTTCCAAGCCTGCCCATCATGCTGGGGTCTTCAGGTAGCTCCCCCTCCGCTGGGCCTTTGGTCCGATCCTTGTCAGTCATGGAGGATCCTCTCCCAACGATCTGGTCAACTCTACCGGGATCAGAAAATCCCCCCCGCCCCCGGAAAAGGACCTGGAGTCAGTTGGAGGCAGCAGGCGAGGAGGGCTCCGCTTGTCGCGCCTCCGTGGGACACAGCAACAGCCCCTCTCCCAACTAACACTCCAGGTTACTCACAGACACGCAGTGGCACTGAAGTGTTAATTCAGATGCAAAATTCAGAGCAGTATTAGCAGAGTTTGAAATTATCCTTTTCTGTTTATACAGACAAAACCTGGCACATTATGCACAGTAAATTTACCCACTGCAAAGAATTTCTTTAACTGGCTTTCTTCCAGATCAATTAACTTATTTGTAGTAAGAAATTATTATTTTGGGGGAAGATCAAGTTTTCTGTCTAGCATATGTCAATGGGATTTTTTTCAGTCTTTGCAGCAGTTTCCTCTCTTCAATGCAAATGTAAGTGTGTAATTCTGAAAATGAGAATTCATGAAAATGAGATGCTTGCCCTAAGATCCAGACAACAGGTGCAGTGCTAATTGCTTTAGTGGAATTACATCAAGGCTGAATTTGGTCATAACTCACCAAACATTACCAAATTGTCTTCATCTCGATGCTACTGCAATACACAACTGTATCATGAGATGGTTTCTATCAGGAGGGCTCCAAGGCAGTAACAGCAGAGGACACTCCTGCCAAATCATCAGCTAAAGGTACTGGGCATGCTGTTTGGCACCAACTTCTTTACACATGTTACATTTGCAGCTCCTCCTTCCCAGCCTAGAAACACCTGGGCTGAAATACAGCTCTGTATGCAGAGGAAGAAGGAGGACAGAGCTAGCATGGAAGCTAGAAGTCAATTCTATTTGAGGTATCAAATATAAATTTTCTAGAGAGTAAGCACTGGAGCTTCTTGATCCCTCAGAACTCAGGAGCAACTAAATTTTGGAACAGCTTCTTAATGGCAGCCCGGTTTATAACTTAATTCTCTGTCAGGCAAAGTTTACTCTTGCATAATGCACCAAACTTAAGGGTGGTCGGGGAAAAGAAGGGTTAATTAATCTGACTGAAACCAAGTTGAGGTATCTTGAGCAGAAAACTCAAAATGCTTCTTACGCAGTTCTGCTGTGTGGGCCATGGGTCCATGCACCAGGAGGAGGAAGAGGAAGGAGCTGAACACAGACAGACAGGGGAAAATGAACAAAAAACCAAGGAAAGGAATGAGACGTGAGGCTATTTCCAACAAAAGGGCCATCTGTTTTCTTTACATTTGACGGGGACTTAATACGTATGTTGGCTGTTGACATTAAGGGACAGATATCAGTGGGTATGCACCAGCGTGGCTCCCTTGGCTTATATTAGAGCAACAGCAGTTTACAGCACCAGAAGATCTGGCTTGAGAGATGAAGTGGACGAGCACATCACACCAAAGACAGAAAATACAAGCCAACAATTGTTTTAGAGTTTATCTTTGATACCCAGAAGATACTTCATTTGGGCAAGGACGCGACAGAATACTGTTCTGTTTAAAAAGTCATGTTTGATCCTTTGCTTAGCAATATAAGCACAGGAGTACAAGGAGCACCAAGTGCTAGAATTACAAGTGTGAGGAATATGCATGCCTTATTTCTCGCTTGTAATGGGAGAAGCAGGTTACTGACATGTACAGGAACTCCCCACAAGGGATGCAATTACTGACATGACATACAGCACGAGAAATCCTACGACAATGTTGCTACCATGTAAGCAAAGAGGTATTAAATTGGATACCTTGGGCTACCTTGGTTAGGAATCACAAGTCAAGGCGTAGTACAGCCACTGTACGAACTCCTCTCCTGTATGCACAAGCAAGTAGACTAGTAAAACAATGAACATGCGTTTAAAGAGGCCCAAAGTCTAAACGCTACTGAATATTGCGGAAGGCCAAGAACAATCAGGGTGCTCTGTCCTCGTGTCCCATTTAGCACAGCACCAACACTGAAATGTGTCCACTGATGGAAATGAGATGTCCCTCAATGGTTGCTGAGTAGAGCAGGGAGGCAGGACAGACTGTAACACAGAGAGGAAAACTGAACATTGTCATGATATAGAGTATCATAAACGCAGAGATAGTCTTGTGCAACCCTATTTCTAATCTCGCAGAATTTGAGGCAGGACATCTCTCATCCATGTCCTTCAGAGAAGAGCTATCCATTAAATGAACCTCACATGACCCACGTGAAGCACGAGAGGCCAGCTGCGCTTCACAGATGAATGACCACTAATATATAGAAAAGCACTGACTTTTTCCATCACCTCCAGGCTGGACATGCCTGTAGACCTTCTGTGATTTAAAGGCAGGACTGAAGCACTTCATAGAGCTCACCCATAAAGCATTCAGAAGTCCTTGCCCATACATCATTGACACCAGAGCCCAGGAGAATTCCTGCTTGACACCCTCTGTGTCTATACTTAAACGTAGTCCTGACCCCTGAGCTGGTCATCTTCCACAGCTCTGAGAAACCAGAGACCCAGATCTCACGTTGGAGGCAGGGTCTGCACTGAGAATGGTGCGATTGGCAGCAGTGGGCTACTGATTTCAGTGCAGAGAGGGGAGAAGAAGGTGAACTGAGTCCTCCTCTCTTGATGGTAGAGCCCAGGCTCAAGGTCTCCTATGCCTCTGCTTCCCATGGCAGAAGTTAGACCAGGGGAGAGTGCTCCTACTCTCAGCAAAGTGCAGTGATTTCATTTGTGCCTCATCTGACACAAAAGAAGAGAAGAATTTCTTCATGAGCTCCCAACCCACCTGTGCCTAGCTGAGCACCACAAAAAACAGAAGGTCCTTTTAGCCGTTATAGAAGAGTTTGAGGTTTTGTTCAAATTGGGCAGCAAAGCTCAAAAGATGAAGAACAGAGAACATATTCCACCTTTGAAAGCAGAGGGGGATAGTGTGTGTTCCTAGTGCATGACAAGGGACCATGAATGTTCTGAGATGCCAAACCTCCCTTCTGCACTACTTCTTGTGGGGAGCCTTGTGCCTTCCCGAGCCTTTTCTTGGCTGTGCTGAATACACGTGTGGAGGGAAGAACTCAGCTGAGGCTTTGGAAGAATCAGCCCCGTATTCTTCGCTTTGTGGCAGCAGAGGATTCAGAGTTTTCTAACGATGCACGACAAACTGTGCCATCTGCTGTCCTTGATAGGCTTTGCTAGGTCTGAGTTTTGGAGGGAGAGAGAAAGCTCTTTAAAGTGAACTTTGATTATCTTTCCTTCTTTCTAATGACACAAAAAAAAAAGTAAAGTCTTGCATCAGCCACAGTGCAGGTTTTCTCATGCTTCATTACGCTTCATGCTAACAGTGCATGCAAAGAGGTGTAATATGTCACCCTCGGGCCAGAAGCAGACATCAAAAGGTAAAACGGCTCAAATGAGATAAAAATGAAGTGTTTGGGAATATATATTCAATTATTTTCTTTTTTCTTTACCTCTTTTAAGTTTTTGTACACAATCCAGGCATTGAAGCCAAACCCCCTTCATCCATGTCACAGGACTGGCTACTTACCTCCCCATTTGGCAACAAAGTTTGCTCTAGATATATTTTGACCAATATCTGTTGTCTAAAAACTACATCTGAGGTTGCACCTAGTCTATGCTAAATCAACTGATCAAGGGAATTTAATCCAGATTGTCTGTGTGTACAGCATGGAGCGAGCACCTTCAGCCAAACCAGAGCCATGGACATCCATGAGTCTCCAGCCGCCTTTGCTGGGAGCTACTTCCAGAAAACTCTTGGCTGAACGGAGCCCTTGTCACCAGAGCACCACAGCGCAACCCACAGGGTTCAGATAGCTCATGGGACATCACTCAGTTTTGTTTCTCTTCCTTCACTGGGTGTTTTCTTACAATCTGAGCAGCGTTTGTCTAAAACAGGGATGTGCTGTCTAAAAACGAGAGGCTGGTGCAGCCTATGTGGACCCCAGTGCATGTGTCCCACGGCAGGGACCCACATAGTGCTGAGATGATGTCAGCCATGGCAGCAGCAGACCCTGACCCAGAGTTTCTGGATTTGGGCTTGGGGCTGCTCAGAGCTCCAGTTCCCATCCATCGGGCACCTCGAGCATCTCACAGGTCCCACTGGGGTCCGTGGGAGGATGCAGCTGCCAAAAATTAAGCACAGCATAAACCTTGTAATGAGTGGGAGCAGAGATTTCAGCAGCCTTCTGTACTCTTCTACTTTCTGGAGCCTCTCAGCCACAGCTCAGTAGAGGAGAAATGAGAAAATTCAATGCATTAAAAAAGGGAACAATTATAAAAAAAGTCTTAAGGTCCCAGGAGCCTAGTAGGCATGTGCAAACAGATTTTAATCTGGCCAGCAGTATTAGAAACTGTAAAAACAGGAAGGGAAAGTCTTTAACACTACAGTGACACAGCAACAGATTTGGACTGAATAAAATAAACATTCCAGTTCGAGGCCACCTCCCCTAGCATCCATTGGTCACCTTTTCTGGGTGTGAGGCACAAGCTTTCACACTAAAATCTTGTCTGTAGTGAAGGCTTGTTGTACACATAATCTTTTAGGTGAAATACAACAAAAATCATTTGAATATGTATTTTTATTTTAAAATCAAGGGGTTTCTGCAGATAAGAAAGTCATTTCATTGTTAAAGACTAGTTTTGGGCTTCATCATTTGGCAGAGAGGAGAAATGGAAAAAATGATTTTCTGAGAGCATTTTTTCCAAAGCATAAAGCTTGGGGCTTCTGGAAAATTCTCTTATTTTTTTTAATCTTTGAGCTAGCTGAGTGGGAAAAGGTAAGCTTTCAATATTCCTTTTACTCACTTTTCTCTAGTGAAGATTACTCAGAGCAGCTTAAATAAGATCAAGAGATTTGTCACGTATTAGCTCTTAAGGAGGGCAAGTATATTTAGAAAAAAAATATTTGAGGCTAAACTTATTGTATTTAAAAATCACCTACTATCCATGCATGGAAAATGGCTTTCTGGAAAATATTTATACCTGTCTTGGGCTCCGGTGGTCTCAATATAAGGTGAAAACAGAGCATAGCTCCTGGCCCTGCTGACCAGACCTCAGAATGCCCTCAAATGGGAACTTCAGTGAGAATACGTGCCTTGTGGCATCAGCTTCATGTACGGTTTTACCTAAGGAGAGAACTTCATCAGGGCAAAGAGGAAAATCTCACTGCACGACTGAGGGCTGGGTTTGACTCCTGCTCTTCTTTCTGCTTGCAAAATCAGCATCTTATTTTTTTTAATATGAGTCCTGTGGTTCTAGTATTTTAAGACAATTTTTTTCCTCTGTGGTAGGTAGAGTTGGTATCAGCAAGGAAAAGAGACTGCTGTGTTCATCAGGTATGAAACACTTCATTCTTACTTTGCCCAATGGCATAAACTCATTTCATAGCACAACGAGCTGCAGAGGCTCCTTCTCTTGTGTGTGGAGTGTTTCATCTTTTAGAAAGCAGATTGTTTATATTGGCATTGTGGGTAAATAATCCACCTTTCACATTTGAAGAAAGTCTTATGAAATATGAGATTTTAAAAAGATGTATTTTTTGCTTTCCAACACCTACAAGAAGACTGAAAATAGAAAATATGCTGGCTGAAGAAACTGATGGTTATTGATGACTGCATGAGTGTCCCTTTTTTTTTGCTTTGGCTTGCCTAGTGTGAAAGCTCATTACTGAAAGTAAATCAGAGCATACCCAGAGTAGCCAGCCCTTCTGAGTCATGATTTAGCCAGCTGCACTGCTAAGTGATAAATGCCGTCATATAACTGGCATGAAAGGGGTTTGACATTAAGCAAATGAAAAGTCCAGAGAAAGCGGCATTTTGGTGAATCCTAACCTAGGCGAGTATTGGGGAGATTCTTTGGAAGAATACATGGGTCCTTTGGTTGGATACTTCTTATGCCGGGGAGTTGAAGGGGGCGGGGGACCCACAATCATATCTATCCTGGCAAAGTAAATAAGAAAGAAGACACCAGCAAAATGCATAATGAAGCAACATGTAGAGAAAAGTTGGTCAGAAAAGTTGCAGAAAGAAACAACTGAAAAACAGAACGACAGAGACAGAAAGAGAGAGAAATTGAAAATATATTCCGCAGGAAACAGAAGGCTCTCTCCTACGCCTGGGTGTTGGCGAAAGCCAGTCTTACTCACCCCAGGGTAAGATTTGGAGATTTAGGCACCACTGAAACATCATTAGGAGACCCCACCCCCATCCCAGATATAATAGGCAACGTGCTTTACCCTCTGGAATATATTTGCATATGTGTAGCAATATCCCATTGAGGCGGTTGGATATGAAAAACCATATATTCATTCTCCTTTCAGTTCCAGTGCTAGGTAACACATCCTCAGCTAGTTCAGAAAATCACGAGTTGTTGGAGTCGGCGAGATATGCTGTGGGATTGTATAACTCAATGAATGGGAGACATCCATGGTTGGCAAGGTGTCAGGATGAGATACCAGACAGTGTGAACACAACACTGAAAAGAGTACGTTACAGACACAGTGACAGAGGCATTCATGATTAAAGAGGAAAGTGCATGTAAACACCCCAGAAATTTGTTTGAATGCTGCTTTAATCCACCAAAGCCCTGGCTATGGGAGGTCACAGCCAGCCCTGCTGAGCTGAGCTGGCAGGGAGAACACAGTGCTTTGACTGCTGAAGGAAAGGGAAATAAAAATATCTGTTCTCCTCTGAGCTGCCCCGTGACAACCTCCCTGGGCTCCACTGTATGGGTGCACTGTACTTCTTGTGCAAGTTGGTCATGCCCCGACGTTGGCCATGGCCACCCCAGGCACACACCTCATCTACAGGGTGCCCCTTCCAGTCGTACTGGGCAGGTGACCAGCCATGGGACCTCTTGGTACCCATCTGGCTCTGATGATGAGTGCTTCGAAGGATGACCTCAAAGGGGTCTGCTCCCATCACCATCACTGGTCTCCTGCTCAGTGGGGACAGGGAAACCAGTGAAGCTGCCTGGCAGCTCTGGATCCTAAATCCAGGTACTTTACACTTTTAAAGAGGTTCCTTGTCCTCCTGATGTCCCTGCAATGAGGTGGATGGCAGCCCTAGCCTAGTCCAGCCTGAGCAACCTCAGCTGTCCCACGGGTACAGCTAAGAGAAGAATTCGGTTTTGTCTTTGAGAGCTGCAATTCCTTACCCAACCAAACCATGCCACCTTTGCAGCACATCACCTTGAAGGTTTGGCAATGGGAGACTTGGAAGGACGGTGAGGCAATCTGCTGCACCAGATCAGGGTGCTGAAAACTCAGAGGTCTCACCTGGAGCCAGTGGAGATGACAACACCCAGTTCACTACCCACTGTGGAGGCAGCCTGGAAGCCTCAAGTTTCAAGTTATTAAAGTTAGGAAATATAAATTCCCTCCTCGTCTTCTTTCCTCTGCAGATTCAGCTACACATCTTCGGTCTATAATCATTGGATTCATACTGAATGGGGGTGAGAGGATCAAATCCTCCAGGATATTTTAGTCTCCATGGAAAGGGAGAATTTACCTTCTGGCTGCATATCTGGAAATGGGAAATGCACTGCATATAGCAATGCTAACAAAGTTACCTCTGCTGCTTGAACATCAAAACCAGCAGAGTTAAAATGGTCTCTGAGAGATTAACAAAATGAGAGATTTCTCTTTTACCAGAGACAATTTTCCTATTCCGTTCCTGGCGCTCACATTAGCTGTTTGCATACCCAAACACATTTTTTTTGCACATTTGCTGACTCTGCCAGGGATCTAGATGGGTTTGAAATCAAAGCAAAACTTCTCCAATGGCTTTCAGAGAAAGCTGGGCTGCCATAGCTAAGGAGGGAAACATTTTCTTTCTCCATGTGTAAAAGCAAATGGTAAACTCTTGTGACTGGAGATAGCCTATGGCCAAGCTCTGGCTCTGTTCTAGGTGTCCTTCAAGCTCAGCAGAACTGGGGCTGCTTCTGCTGAGCCAACATAGCCAGGAGGTGTTGGGGGTTTGGGGTCTGGGGGAGGAGTGGTCAGACAAAAAGGCTTAGCTCAGATCCTACATTCAGGGGATCAGATTAATCTGGGCTTTTTCCAGGAGAAAATGCAATTTTAAATGCCCTTCTCAGTTCCATTTGTCCCTTATTCACATTTCTTCCCCTATTAAAACTAACTCATCTCCCCCTAAAATTTGAGCACAAAAGCTGAAATGCGGCTCGGCTAAACCACACCTGCCTCAGTGGGCTTGAATGAGAAATCTCCATCGGCTGTGTTTTCGGCAGGCTGTGCCATCTGAGGAGGGATTCCTCCTCAAGCAGCTTAGCATCCAAAGGGCAGGAGGAAGACACTGTTTCCTTGCTCCCCCCTCTGCCCATGGCAGCAGGGTCCCAACCAGCACACCGGATTTTTTGTATCACTCCCAGAGAGGTACCGAATGAACCACACCAGGCTTAAGACCGGGGCACCAAACCTTTGCTTATCGTGCCAGGAGGGCCGCAGAGATACGCACCTGCCTTACCTACAGGATATACTATAATGATGGAAACTCCCAAAGTAAAGGAGGAGGATGAGCCTTGTGTACGTCCTGGGGTGGGCACTACGGCAGCTTTAGTGGCATAACACCACCGTTTGCAGTCCCTGTCCTGCTCACCCCTGTGGGTTCCAGCCACAAGCGTTGACGCCTTCCTTGAGGTTTTCTCTTAGGAAGAAAAACAGTAAGTTGTAGCTGCAAAGGAAAGTGTCTTTCTCCCAGAAATACCTCCAGAATGAACAAACAACAGTGAAAAAATCAAGCAAAGAGAGGGATCTCTTGCCTGGCCTGAAGGTTTTTAATCCGGGAGAGCATGTCCAGGTGACCAGCTGAATACTGCTCGATGACGTCCATCACGTCGTAGGGCCGAAGGCTCTCCTTGAACTTGCGCTTGGAGACGAGAAATCTCATAATGCTGCAGGAGATGGAGAGGAAAGGCAAAATATAGTCCCTGGGCTGCAGCCTGACCTGCTTAGGTGGCAGATAAAAAACACCGCAGGGAGCTGCTTTGGAAGGAAAATGGAATAAATCCCAGCCTTGTGGGTTTGGGAGAGGATGCGGCAAGAGGAGAGGGGAAGGGGATGGCAGGGGCTCATGGCTGAAGCTCTGTCTGCGACAGGGGGTTCCTGATGCCCCTTGGACTATCAGCTGTGTGAGTGTCCGCTCTGCACCGCTTTTATAAATGTCAGCGTTAAATCTCATAGCTGGTGAGAACGACAATTTGGATGCATCCCCGCAGGGGATTTTCCTGTTTCTCCATTTATTCCTTCCCTCAGCAAAAATTGCCCTTTTTGGCAGAATTTTCTGCAAAGGAGGGCAGGCCACCCAGGGGAAAAACAGCCTGCAGCACAGACATTTCAGCATTTTCCACCTTTGCTTGGACTTTAAGTTTCTTTTTTTCCCTATTGTTTATTTTTACGGACCGCTTCCCCCCTCTCCCTCTCTTACCACACTGCCCTGATGCTGACTTTCAGTCCCGGTGTCAAATCTTCCGTCACAAACTCGCAGTTGCAGCTTTTGTTCTCATCGGGAATGTCTTCTCCGGGAAGGCTTGCTTCTGGGTTTGGGAGAGGGAGGAATAAACACAACGCGTTACTATTTCGCATGCTGGTGCCATGTGAGAAAAGGCGAGTCGGATCCCAAACAGCAATCCCAGTGGGAAGCACCACAGATATCTTCGCTGAGCATCCCGATGGGAGCATGTCCCAAGATGTGTTAAGGTGACATCCAGCAATGCCAACTGCAGCTCTCATCCATCTCTAGATGCCTGACTCTTTCTCCTTTCCCCATCCGTATATACACAAATATATACATTATAATGGGTGCCAGCAGAGGTTTTCTTATCTGTTATACCCCAAGCTAAAGGACTGGAAGGGGAAGGAGATCTAGACAAGCACCCTGGCTTGCAGCTCTGCCCTTCTTAAGTGGGAACGGAGAAGATGTTGGGGTTGGATGGGGCTTCAGGTTCCGGCACAGCGCCCTAAGCCCTCACCTTCTGAGTTTTGCCGTGACGCCGCTCCCTTGATGCGGAAAGCTTGCCGGGCTCGGCTGCGGTCTCCGAAGCTCCAGCTCTTGGGCACTTTGCTCGGGCTGTCCTCGATGCTCTGGTCAGCGCTGGGGGACCTCCGGATGCCCTGAGCCTGTGGAGAGCCTTTCCCTTTGGTGCCAGCACCGCGGGGACTGGAGAAGACACGATCTTTCAAACTGACCTTCTGACTGTTCAGAGAAACACGTTGAAACAAAGACAAAAAGGAGACAGCAGGAGGAGTCATTCTGGAAACCACGCAGTCCTTCCCCACCAGCCATTAGAAACCAAGAGCACTTCCAAGCAGCAGTGAGATGTAGTTTTGCTGTTGGCTTTTTTTTTTTTTAAATATATTTTGTTGTTGTTGTTGTTAAAGAAAGCATTGTAGAAATGTTTCCGCCACAATGAATGAAATGGGAATGATTATTAAGAGAGAGATAAAATAATGAGGACTTAAACAGAAGCCCCTCGTGGGATGCCAGGGCTGGCGGGACAGAATGACATTAAACAATGAGGTTATGATTCCTTAAATCACTGATCGGCTCCGATCACGAGCGAGGAAGCTTTTCTTTCACAACTGCCTTCCAAAATCCTATATCTAATAAGAAAATGCCTATAAAAAAACCCCTTTACCTTCAACTTTTAACTTTCTTGGAAACACTTCACTTCTGGTGTTCAGAGCTGTCCTTTCCCATTCTTCAGCTCCTGTATTTCCTCCCTCTTGAAACATGATCTGCCCCTTTTATATATTCCATAGAGTTCCTCTTTTCCAGTCATATATTCAAATACTTAAATATGAGCACTTAAATGGGTGACTCCTTTGTATCCTATAAAGATGCAATCCAAAAGCTAGCTACCATCTATCTGCAGGTCTGCTACGAGTGTCATTAACATGCAAAGGAAAATTCTACAAGTTCAGAATATGGTATTTTATTGCTGATTTTCTATTAGAATCCCATTATTTTAAAAAACCATGTAATTATGGTTTGAAAAGAAGATCACTCCAGCAACAGAGAGGATCTCACTGAGAAATAGTCTGCTGGCCCAGCTCTAATTATTTTCCAAATTCTGAAATTTGTAATAAAAAACTTTCTTCCAAATAAAGATGATGAATTTTCACAGGAAAATTGCAAAAGAAGATGAGTTTGTGAGTCTTTACGAAAGGGCAAACCTTATAGAGACACCACTGGGGAAACCAAACCGCAAATAGTTTTGAATAATTTGTTATCTTCTGAACAGCAATTGATTATTAAAATACACTAACAGAGGTTTAAACAACCAATGCAAGGCACTTGCACATGTAGCTAATATTTTATATGTAGGCAATTCAAAGCTGAGTAAAACCACGGATTTAATTCCCAGTACTCTGTACCACCGCAGTAGCTACTTATCATTTTGCTGCAAATGCTCTGACTCAATTTGTGGAAAGACCATTGCAGGAATTTTGATTTCCACATCAGACTGCCAGGTCACCAACCAAAGACCTGTTTTTTTTCTGTCTCTCAGCAACACCACCTCAAAACTCAGAGCCAAACAGTCCTCCTTTTGCCTTCAAAACTGGCACGAGGTTCTTCAGTCAGAATTTCGCTGCTGATATTTGAAGCAAAGCAAAATGCAACTCCCTTTTCCCCAGCCGTGTCAGCTGTACTGTGCTGACGGGAACAGACGCTCGTTTTTGTCAGTAAAGGAAGATGATGTGACTCAAAGACACACTCAGGAGGATGGGGCCAAACTCTTTTCAGTGGTGCTCAGCGACAGGACAAGGGGCAACGGGCACAAACTGAAGCAGAGGAAGCTCCAGCTGAACCCGAGGAAGAACTTTTTCCCTCTGAGGGTGACGGAGCCCTGGCCCAGGCTGCCCAGGGAGGCTGTGGAGTCTCCTTCTCTGGAGATATTCCAGCCCTGCCTGGCCGCGGTGCTGTGCAGCCTGCTCTGGGTGACCCTGCTTAGGTGGGGGTTGGGCTGGGTGACCCACAGAGGTCCCTTCCAACCCCGACCATGCTGGGATTCTGTGATTCTGTGATTTGTTGAGTAAGAAGGAGCTATTTTTACAAAGTCACTTGTCATTGCGATGTGCCGAGTGTTTACAGGGAGAGCAGGGGGCTTAGGCAGCCTTCTCCGGGGTTGCACGGTGTGATGGCAGGGAGGCAGCGCTGCCCGGATGCCGTGCCCGGGGGTCAGGGAGCGCAGCCCCTGGGCTGCAGGGCAGGGTTATCTGTAGCCACTGGCTGGGCAAACAATTTCAAGATGCATTTGAGAGAAAATCAAATTTGTTCATAACCAAGTTAGAAAAGGCAGAATTATTCCAATTAATGATGCATTTTTAATTCGGACAAGTACCGAAGATATAATTTCCAGTGTGCTGCACACCTGCAATGCAGTCATGGGACCAACAGATGTTCAGCGTGGCTGAAAATCAGATCAGAGGTACAAAACCACACAGGAATCTCGGAACAGCATGTGCCTAAATACCTTTCTGGATGTAAGCCTTAGTCACTAATGCTACCAAAATCATCATACACAACCAGTCAAATGTTTAAAAGCAATTCCCATTCTGTGTTTCTCGGATTAGAAAACAGATTGAAATTTTATTTGTTGCTTCATCCTAAATAGGCAAATTGGATTGTTTTTTTCTTTATTTTAGTTGATTTTATGGAATAGTATTCCTGGAATCTACTGCATTTCAGTAGGACTAATAGTTTGAAGTGCCTGATCTTTTTAAAAAATAAGTTTTATAAAAACAAATCAGCAATACACCAATATTCAGAATTCAAAGCAATCTCTTAGTGCCTCATCCTCTGCTGAGTTGTTCCCATCACCAACCTCTGCGTACAACCAGTTGCCTGTCACTGAGTAAAGCAGGGCCTTTTCTTTGAGGCCCCTTTTCCATTCCCACAATAAATGTGCTGCAAATGCTTGCGAGAATCACAACAGGCAAAAAAGAATGCATTGAACTCAGTGAGGAATACGAGCAAAGAGTTTCAAGCCTGATAGCATGAGGTGCAACACACACATTAAAAAATCTCATCGAAATTTGATGAACAATAAAGATCTGGGTGGGTTTTGCTCCTGAGTACTCGCTAGTCAGAAAAAACCCCAACACCTGATTGAGCTTGTTTGTTTTAACACAGATGACATGAGACAATATGAACAATTAACTGAATTTCTCCTTCTCCCATGCAATTCTCTCATTGCAAATGACACCTGGAATCACATGCAAGTACGATCCCTGCAGCGGAGGATGCTATTGGGGTCTGCAGGAGCTGGTAGGGAAGAGTCAAAAAAAAATATAGACATATATAGAGATATATGTTGTCAGCTAATCCAAGATCATGTTCTCATTCAACCAGAAAGTCATGCAGAGTGACACCGAGTGTCTCGGAGAAGTGGGATTTAGATGTCACTCAAGCAGATGGCAAATGAGCCTCAGATCAGTGGAAAGTGCACGTGTCGATGACGTGAACATGAGGAAAGCAGTAACCCAGCCACACACGACATGAACTGAAGCTTGTAATTGTGATAGCTAGGAGCGGTGCGAGCACGGGGCCAGCACTCAGCTCGTTCCAGGAGGAAGGGAAGGGAAAGAAAACTGTGGCTTTGCAACCAGAGACAAAGATTATGGGAAGCCATAACAGCGTAATAGGGTGGACTTTGGTTCCTAGGTCTTCATAACAACTTCCAGGTGGCATCTATTAAAAACATATTTGATAACAAAAAAATTATAATGTTTCCAGGCTGACTTTGGGGAAGGCTTACAAAACTTTCAGTTTTTGACTTGAATTTAACAAAGGATAGAAACTGAGTTGACTCTTTCTCTGCTGCCAGTCAAAAACGAGACCCCATGCTGGACAAACGTGCAAAGACGAAACCATGGTCCCACAGCTGATAGAAAGATGCTCACTGCTTTAGTGGGCTTTTCATTTGCGTTCATTTAGGACCAAGCGCCCAGCACTCAGCAGCAAAACGCATGAGAACTGCCCTTCACATGAGGTGCCACCAGCCTCCGTAGGATGCTGGGGGTCTGAGCTCCCGTTTGAAACCCTCCAGTTTGGAGTTCATTCCACCACCCTCTACAGTATTAAATCAGCACTTTTAAAAAATGTAGACTCATTACATTAGCAGTAATTTTGGATCAATAAAAAGTATCACCTGTAATTTCTTGTTATTGATTTTGAACTACGCTTGAGCAATTGTTTCATTTTCTCCTTCCATTTTGTAGGCAGCAAATGTTCGCCAAACTGAGCTACGGGAACATGGACTCAGACCCATCCCTGCACAGGATCTCAACCAGTAACAGTGATCTTCTGAAATGCTACGTCCTGGAGAAAGAGGCTATCTCCTATTGGGAAATGAGGCTGCTTTTTAATCCAGAGTTTGTGCTGAGCTCATGGCATATGAGAACAGCTTGTTAAAACCAAGCAGGAGTGGCAGGAGTGAATGATAGCCTTTGTGGTATCAGTGGGCTCCAGTCTGGTCACATGTGCAAATAAGGGGCAGAAAACAATTAGTGGAGACATGAAAGAATGGAAAATACATCTATGTGTGCAACACTTGCCATGACTAGAGCAGAAATCAACAGAGGACCAGGCTCTAGCCTGGTTTGCCTCCAGCGATTTCAGAAAAGCCATTACAAAGGTGATTTCAGCCCAAAGAATGGAGTTTCTAGAAGCAGAGCAACCTGGGCATAAGGAAAACAAAAGGTCAGCCAATGATCAACATCATGGTGAGCAATTCCTCTTCTCTTCCTCATCCACAGTCATGGTGTTAGACTTGGGTTGAAGGGATTCACAGAAATCATAACAGGAAAGACCGGAGTTGCACCATACCCGCAGCCACCACGTAAGCCTGACCTTGGGTGAGTGAAGGGACACTGGAGCCAGACACACTGCTTTAACCTTGGCTTTTGGTATTCTGCAGCATTGCTGTTACACCATCACCCCTCTCTTCCTAACACACAGTGTTTTTTCCCCAAACTGATGCCGAGTGCTGTCAAACACCACATATCCTGCATCTTTAGCAACCTCCTGCTATTTGCCAGCTCAGCTGTTTTGCATTTCAGGAGAAAAGCAGAACATCTAGATTGCATCTTCAAGCTGGCTGATTATTTCTAAACAAGACTTTAAGAAATATTCTAAACCCAGACCCGCAGGCTCGTCAAGGGCTCTGCAAACACCTTTCCTTCACTGGTCTGCGTGTTGTTTCTTCCCACTGTCAGGTCTCCGTGGTGTCTTCATCTCCCTGAGCAGACACCAGGAAAGTCTTACAAAGCAGAATACAATAGACCTGATAATCTGGCTTGCTATAGTTACATTACTGTCTAAAAATGCATGCATTATTGTGTTTATTGACTAGAGATCCTTGGTTTAGTACATTAAGAAACCACGGCTTCCTAAGGAATTTTCTATTAATTTACTTACATTGAGTTTTTCATGATTGCCTCATCGTTTACTGTTATCTCATTATATGCGTCCTAGATGAAAGCTTTTAGCACTCAGACTCAGAGACATCAAAGTGCTGGCATCTGCCCCTACGAGTTTGTGCAGTGGGGGATTGCAGGCAGGTAGCCCAAGGATCAGGGAAAACAAGACATTTGAATTATTTGCATGTCTCCCTAAGGTTAACCTATAGTTTTACTAAAGCACAGTGTAAAACACTACGTTCAGGATGGATGCAGGTAACACATGCTCTTGTAGCTACTCCAAAGTTCAAGGCTCCTTTTTGACTGGAAGAACCACAGTCTGTAATCCTCCTTCTCAGGGTTTCCAATGGATTAAGAAGATCTTAAGATTATCTTAAGAAGATAATAATTTGTTTCATCCTCCCTTTCCCTTGCAGAATCTAAGATGGGGGAGATTAAATAAGGACCACAGTGGGAAGGAATTCACTAGAAAACAGAAAAAAATATACTGGCTGTACCAATTAAAAATTCATGCCTAGGAAGACATGCAAGGAAGACATTAAGATCAGAGTGGCTGATTTTCCAGAAAACAGCACCGAACATGGACAGGTTGAGAGGACAGCATTACAAACATCAATGCTTGTTTTCATCTCTGCCAAAACCAACCTCAACATTAAGCAATCGAAAGGAGCATTTCTCCTGGGAGGAGTTCATGCTTGCACTACGCCTCCGCTGCCACGGATAAAACAACCTCACCTAGCAAATGGCAACACTACAGAAGTCATGATCATTTTTTTTCAGCTAGACTATTAACCAAATATTTGTCATTTGGAAATGTAATGAAACGTTGTTTGTGCAACTGATGATAACCCGATATTTAAACCTGACCTTTCAAGGACAAACTTCAAGGAAGGCCACAGTACCATCAAAATACACAGCAGGAGGCTAACTCCAAGATTCAGGCTATTTATCCAGGTACAAGGGATTTCCTACCATGAACAACTGTTTACGAAGACACCTAGGTCGTGCCCGCTTCCTCTTTGTTACCCACTCAGAGGTGGGATTTACCACACTACTTCTGAGCTGCTGGGACATGCAAGTCTCAGGTGTGAGCCTCAGCCTCTAGTCTGACAGATAATAAAAAGAGCCAGCAGGGAAAAAAACAGCAAGAAAAGAAAAGATACAAGTTGGAACAATTAATGGAGAAAATCAGAGATACATATACTTTCAAAACCGTAGTTTTATACTTTTAAAACTGTAGTTTATTGGCTTTCTGAGGGAGACAGAGACTGGTGATTTTGAGAATTAAAACGGACTCCAGAAGAGAGCATGCAAAAATCCAATTTCACAAACATGCGGCATCACTCAGTGCCCTGCCACTCCTGGGCCTTCACCTGCCCAGCTGCGGGGGGACGCGCCGATGGGGTTCACCTGCCAGCATTCACAGCATGCAAACTCTGGGCATTGGTAACTCAAGATGGTGCATGTTCGCTGCTGAGAAGCAGCATCTGGGGCTGGGGAAGAGACTCTTCCAGTGCAGGCGTGGAAGTAGACATATTTATGCATAAGTAAAATAAGATGTATGTTTCTGTGTACCCTTATGGCCATCACTAAGGGATGCTCACTGGGAATCCTCTGAAGCCACCTAACAATTATCAGCTTGATGAAAAAGATGAAAACGCTACTTGTACAAAACCCTCTGCTCTAGCTATCTGTTCCCCATGGGATCTAGAAACAGAACCATTCACAACGCCAACGTCAACGCTTAGGGGAACCCGTATCCCCTACGTCTGGTGGGACAGGCTGAGATTAGTCCTTCTCTAGCTGCGTAGTAGAGGTGCTAGATAGGCAAGCCATGGCTTCCAAAGGCCACAAGACTAGGAAAGGTCAATTTGTAGTGTTCAGAGAGCCAAAGGAACGGTGACTGAGCAGAGGTAGGAAGCTGGTATTTCTCATGCTACTAACTTGATATGGCTGTACAGTGCAATTCAGTTTGCAAGGATTCCTTGGACCTTGAGGAGGGATGGAGCAACAGGGAGGAAGGGGTCTTTTTAAAAGATTTCTTTTTAAAAAAATAAATTTCCATCATTTGTTAAACTTCTGTTCCTGGCCGCCTTCATTGCTGAGCAGATACTGGCTTACTAGCCCAGACCAAATTCCCCATCCTCGTCTCTTTGAATCACATATTCTGCATGATGAGCAGACAAGGAAGCCTCTAACTCCTGAGCGGGCAATGGAGAGGCTCTTTCACCTTTTTTTACTCATCTAGTACCTCTATTAAGCAGAGAAGTGATCAGAACAGGTGGTAGCAGGGTAGAGGGAGAATGAGCCGTGCAGCTTTTGATTAGTTCCGTGCGACGCATTTCCCGTGGTACCTAGAGTTTCCTGAGCAGCATCCGCATAGTGACTCTCTGCACGGTTTGCTTTTACTGGAAATGAGGGGAGAGTAAAAATTAGACCTGGAAGCAAATGCCAGACAGGAAACTTTTGATTACTGAGTCTAGGTTTAAAAGACAGGTGTTTTGAGGGCCGGGTTCATGACAGGATTTTTCTGTTTGAGCGTTAAGTGAAAAAAAAGATAAAATCAAAAAGGTTTCTGAAATTTGTCTCACTGTGGTCAACCAATGTCATTATTAGAAATGCCTCATTCTGTATTGAATTGGTGGCATCAGTTCATCCACAATTGACTGAGTGATTTTTTCATCTGCACAGGAAATAAAAAGTACTCTCTTCTTTCTCTCAACAGATAAAAAAGGCTTTTTTTTGTAATTCTCTAAGCCATGGAGAGACAAAACTTAAACTTGTTTTGTCCAACAACATCCAAAAGGTTGAAATTTATTCTCTTTTTTCCAAAAAACAAACCTCAGAAAGAGAGCTAATCTGTGAATTATATGCACTTCTCATACAGGAAACACATTTCATTAAGCATGGTATTTAAAAAAAAAAAAAGATGAAAACGGAGTGTGGTGCAGTCCCTTATGGGAAGGGATCTGAACATCCATGTTCATGCATCTCTTTTTTGTAACGCTTTTTAGACGGGCCCTACCACTTGTGGGGAGTCACTGGCTTTGCTGAGGCACCACCACAGCTCCCGTGAGCCCATCCCAAATCGCTGCTCAGGCACTGCCCTGCCAGGAGATCGCCACCACGACCAGGGTCCTCCACGCCATGGAGCAGCCCTCTACCTGCAGAAGGGTAATGACATGGCCCCATCATCCCACCTGGCCACCAGCGGGCATCACTTGCTGAGTTCATGGAGACGCTGAAAAGGCTGAAGCGCATAAAAACCCAATCTTGTTTGACACTTGAACTCAGCAATCAGAGGAGCTCGTGGGCAAACACAGAAGGAATTTGCAGGAATTCCTTCTGCTTCGCGGCATCCCGTGCAAGCTCAGTCAACACCACCCTCTCCATCCTGGAGACTCCCCAGGTGCCCACAATGGGACCCTGCATCCCCAGGGAGCCCCGGGGACCGGTGGTGCTACCGGGGCTGTTCTGGAGCTGGGGTCTGAGCATCGCAGTGTGGGAGTGGGATATTCAGCATGCAGAGCCTCAGGGAGACACATGGGTCACTCCCTTCTTAGTCTCCTCTGCCGTCCCTACAGAAAGATGAAGTCCCTTCTGTGCAAATAATCCGCTCCCCTAAAGGCAACCGATTATTTCCAGATTACTGTCAGTCCCAGCATGAGTCTCTGACACCAGTTTAATCGGTTACAAGGTCAAACACCAACCCAGGCTAACATTGCCCATCGGGCTCCTGTGATTGATACCAGTTTCCTTGGGCACTAGCGGTCAATGACACCTCGGACTCCCTAGGTTGGATGAGCAGGGGCCCACTGAGTCAACCAAAGGCATCCTCCAGTGCGTACAAAAGCCTTAATCACACCCCTGAACAGAGATATTAATGTCGTGTGTATCTCAGACAGACATACACATACATTGATATATAGATAGGTACACACACAGATATACATACACGTTACAAGGCGGCCCAGTCCAGCATTCAGTCAATATAATGGCCAAGGTCTTGCTGAGTTCATTAGGGTCAAGGACAAACCACAGCTGAGGACAACCTTCCAAAGAGGTTCCTCTCATCACCTACAGGGCTGAACTCATGCTGGACAAAGTAATCTGAGTTATAGCTTCCCAGTTCCCTGGAATACTTCTGTTTCTTTTTTTCCAATATTAATGTATTACTATGATCATTTGGTTCATTAATTTTTAGTTTTTCACCCAATTGTATTTTGGAAAATGCAAGAGGAAGAAACGTGGTCACAGATGCCTTCAGATGTTGATCAAACCATCTGCTAAAGAGCATCCGAAGCAGACATTTCATACAGGAGCCTCCGCAGTCCTGGCTAACCATATGTTTGTCTTTTTGACATGACAATCAGAAGACAAAATAAACAGAGACGAGATGCCACAGCAGATTTCCAGCCTGATTAACACAGGAGTAATCAAACCCTGTTACCGCTCTGAATTGCTGGCTTTCTGCAGCAGGAGAGGTGAGAAAGCCCCCCCACAGAGCAGCCCTCCTTCCCTGGGGTGATGAGGCTCATATTTGGACCCGGCAGGAAAGCAGGGTGGTCTTGGAGGCATGATGGGCACTAACTGTTCTGGCAGCAGCAGCCAGCCCAGGGAAGGGTGGGTGGCCACTTCTTCTGGCCAAGGCAGATGGTAGGATGGACACAGCGCCCAAAGCGATGGGCAAGAGAGGAGCCTCAGTAAGCAATTTTTTGAAAAGGGAGGGAAACAAAAAGGGGGAAGAGATATGCAGCATGTAGAAAAAGGCCAGCATCTTTCCTGCTCATCACAGCCTGGGCTCTGTCACGGGGAGGTGAGCTCCTGTGCCCCTGAGCAGGTCAGCACACAGCTTCCCGGCACTCGGTCACGGATGGATGCAGACAAGCTCGCGGTGGAAAACAAAACAGAAGCGATAGAGAAAGGACGTAACCTGTCTCTCCAATCAGCTGCCCCATTTTATGCCATGACCAAATCAAAAGCCACCCGAGCAATTCCAGAGGACCCCGAGCCTCCGCCACACTAAACCCATCGCTTCCCCATGTCCTCCCACCCCAGGCAGCCGCTCCCCGAGTGCTGTCTGGGCAGAAATCGGCACGGCTACAGCAGCACTGGAGTCAGAGGGCAGGACCCCGGCAGCTGCCCCGCGCATTGGCCGGGCTTTTGGGATGCTCCCTGACCTCGCAAGGCAACGCTCGTCTTGCACAGAACTTTCCCACGAGCCATGCCAGCATCCTTTCTCTAACTTAAAATATTTTAAGATGCAAAATAGTAAAAAAGCTATTTCTGTTCTGTTTGCTGTAAGGACTTTGTGGTGTATCAGTTATGGAAAGAGGGATATAGGAAATCAGCCACTCCCTACAGGTAACCACCACGGGAGGAAGATCCAGCTGTCCCCAGATGAGAGACTGCATGTTTCCTCACATCGATGGAAAGTGGTAAACCCTTTACCAGCCGAAGCAATAAAAGTGTGGTGCTGGGGTTTGCTGTGAGAGACGATTCATCCGGAGGAGTTTCCTAAGTGAAACAGTCACCAGCGACAGACCAGGGCTGGATGATTAACTGACGGGTGGGCAGAGAAACAGGACAAGTTTTCTCTTCCAAGGGCAGGATGACACACTGAGCAACACTGTGAGGCTGCTGCAAATCCAAGCAGGTGGGAGATTTGGGATGTGAATGTAAAAGATCCAGAGATTTTTATTTGGGAAAACAGCTGATTTGGGCCACTTGAATATAGGGACCCTTGTGAGAAACTCCTTCCTGAGGTCTGCGACATTATCAGATGGAAAAGAGCAGTAGGAGCAGGTAGAATTGATATCCCCCTAACAAAGCACAGAAGGAAAGAGCTTTGGTTCTGCTACAGCAGCTGAACGGTACAAATTGGAAAGGACTCTAATGCCACGTACACGGCAGCTGCAGACCCTCCACTTCAGGGTCTGGGTTAGCATCTGACAACAGAGGGCAACAAACCCCTCCGTGTCACAGCAGACAGATACACCACAGCAGGAGGAAAGCAGCATTTGGAAATGAACCTGGTGAAGGAGCTACATATTGTAAAAAATACTCTAAAAAATGGCAGTGAAAGGCTATTTTTACTTCATTCTGTGGCACAAGATTAAGAAAGCAATGTAGAAAATGAAGAGGGAAAAACCTGCAACATCTACGAAGAAATATTATATCCAACCCAGTGTTTTAACTGGCGAAAATGAACCCTGCAAGACAGGACTGAGATTCAAAAATAAGACTACTGCCTCAGAAATAGACTAGTGCCTGCAACTGCAGGGATGCTGGCTGGTGTGACCCTGCGAGGGACCGTCCGTCCTCTGATTTCCTCTGCTACGGAGCTGATCAGGTTGAACAGGTATTTCGTCTCGTTGCACAGTCATATGCCTGTGAGAAATGTGGATTTACCCTTTGATGCATCCAAAGGATGTCAGTGGCTGAGAGCCAGGCCCCTGGGATGAAATGCGGACCCTCCTGATGCCACGGGCGGGTGGCCAAGATTTCAGCCTTGGTCTGCTCCCAGAAAGCACTTCCCATGTAACGCTCCCTGCTTTAAAAAAGCTGGGTGGAGGCTGCCTTCGCTCTCACTATACAGGCTGAGACTCCAAGTAGGAAAAAACAAATTCTGCATGGCTGAAACATGATCTTGGAGATTTGGTGTATTTAGTAGGAAAGTGGATGGAGTGCTACAGAGGTTCTGCTTGCAAAGAAAAGCTCATATGAAAGACAGAAAAAAAGATTTGGGGGAAAAGAAGGAAGGAAGGATGAAATTTTCCTCCCTTCAGTCAGCACCATATCTACCCA
Source organism: Opisthocomus hoazin (assembly GCF_030867145.1). Lineage (NCBI taxonomy): Eukaryota > Metazoa > Chordata > Aves > Opisthocomiformes > Opisthocomidae > Opisthocomus > Opisthocomus hoazin. The sequence continues at coordinate 17,354,243 of NC_134431.1, forward strand.
GATATCTTTGGTTGGATTTTATGCCAGGGAAAAATTAGTTTCCAGCCTCTTATAAGCTAAAAGGCACAGCAGAAAGTTGCATCTGCAAAGCCCTAGTTATACTTTTGAAAAATAAAATCAGAGTTTACGATATTTAGGCTGTAAGCTATGTTTTCAGATACGAGATGGAAGATCTAAAAGCCACGCAAGATGATCTCCACAGATCATCAGTTCTGTGTCTCACCTCCCAAGATAAAAAAATGAGATTCAGTCTCAGAATTACTTCTTAAAAGAATGGGAAAATATCGGACAAAAAAATCCCAGAATTAAATACTTCTAAGGGGATTAAAAGTATCCTAAAAGTATTCCAAACACCAGCCCTGTTGCTTTCCCTGGGACATGTGAATAGAGAAAAGCTCTCCCATAGGTGAGATTTACGGCTGCCCTTGGAAGGTGCTCGCCACGTCTCAGAGGGCGCCCGGCTGAGCACGCTCTGCACAGTGGACTTGAGGCATGGAGGGAAGACAGAGCAGGGACTGTGCTTCATCCAGAGGTTGTGAGGCCAAAGGGGATGGGGTGGAGCAAGGGTGTCTCTGCCATGCAACGTCGTGCCGTGTCAGAGAGCCCTCCTGTGTCCCACGGAGCAGCAGGTCCACGCAGCCCTATGCAGTGCCCTACAGCGAGAGGAGCTTGGAAGAAGTTGCTAACTCGATGACACGGTGATGGCTTCGTGTTCCCATGTCACCTCCACCTGGCAAGGCGTGGGGTGATGGAGACATAGGCAAAGCATCACCTACCCATCGGCACTCATTGAGCCTGCGTTATACTTTTTCAGCTACAAGTCCAGCAACAAAAGAAAAAAAAAAAATAGCAGCATAACCCAAAGCCCTGCCATCACCCCGGATAAGTGTCTGCCAGCTCTGCCCGTGCTGCCCACCGCTCTCTCTAGTCCCCACAGCCTCGCTATCCTCGCAGCTACAGCCCGAGGCAGACTGGAAGGAAGATATGATTTAAGGTCCAGCATACACGTAGATACATTGGACTGCCACAGCACAGAAAAAGCACGTTAATACCTAGAATGCTTCCCTCGATGGCGCCACGACATGGTACACACACGCACACACGTACAGAGAAATCTACGGGTAATGCATGGGAATGGCGTGTTGGCAGTGATACAGACCTTGGCGATGGTTCGGGCTGCTGCTCTTTCCTTTAAACAGAAGCAATAGTACATTAGCATGGTGTCAGGTGGCAAAAGATGTTGCTGCTTCACTGTTAAAACATAACGAAAGGACAATACCAAACAATACAACTAAGTGGAAGTTGTGGACAGAAGAAAGGGAAAGGAGCACTTCATTCCTGGAGTTTCTGGCCCGGACAGAAGATCACTGGAGACTCACACAACCTCAGAGAAGACACATACAACGCACAGGGTTGAAGAGTTTATCCCAACCCATCCTTGTGCCTACGCGTGACTGAGACACCTGAGGGTCGTGTGATTTGTGTGAGCACAGGAGGACTTCTGTGGGCTCAGAGAGTGGCCCGCTTCGTTTGGAAACGCACCGCCCCGAGTTGTTTCTGCACATCGGGAGGGATCTGAATGGCTCCCGTCACCTTGGTGCATTTGCTTTTCCTTCCTGGCCATTGGGACAGAGCTAATGTCAGATCTCTTGGTGCACGGCTTCATGTCGCAATGCTAACGCATGGTGCTGGGGGGACATCGGTGGGAAGGAGGATGGACCCCTGCCCTGAGGTCCTGACACCCCAGAGGGGCTTCTGCCTCCAAAGCCTTTGGCAGCTACTTGGCCAAAATAGTTGGCAAAGGCTACACGGAGGGAGTGGGGAGCCACACCTTTTGTATGAGGTTTCCTACTGAGATGCCAGAACACCTGATTGCCCTGAAACATCATTGACATTGAGGACAAAGTGAGCTGAACACCTGCGAAAGGGCAGGCATGACATTGCAAGCCAAGCTAAGGCCACACTGCAAAAAAAAAACCCCTCACCTTCACTGGCAGGGCGTCTTGGTGGCATTTCCCTCCAGCAATGAGGAAAACCTGCTCTGCCTTCAACTACTCTGATTCACAGCTTCTTCACACTGGGAAATTGCATTTAATCTGGGGCCCGAAGCAGCCTTGCCCCTGCTGCCCCACAAGAGAAGGAGCAGACTGTGTTTCTCAGCAGGTAAGGGCTTGCCTCTCCTAACACCAGACAGTCTAAGGGACAAACCACACTGCGAGAAGACCTGGGCAGGAGGAGCTCGATTCTC